>NC_089821.1:3936666-4640833 GCF_035046505.1 Tiliqua scincoides | reverse complement strand
ACACTTTTTCAGAGGACTGTGCTAAATTGTTTTGTATGGTATTATATCAAGGAAACATCACTCCATATCCTTCATGAGTAGATTAGAAAATGATACAAGCGCTGGCGAAAAGGGCAGAAGGCGGCAAGCACATAATCCTGTTAGACCCATACCCACAACTTTCTTCAGCTTCCAGATGGCTTGACAAATCTCCTTGGCAGTTGCAATTTGAGCTTTTTCCCCAAGAAGGCCTCCTACTGTAGCCCGGAGGATGAATGAAATACAGCGGCGGCAGCAGATTGCGTCCATCTGAGTCTGAATAGCTTTGGGGTGAGACTGAGAGACCAGGTCTAAAAGATGGGAAAGCAAGGCAGAGAAATTTCTTTCAAGCCACTGCCCTCCTAATGTGGAGATAAATACCACATATGCCTGAAAGAGATTTGATTAAAGAAAAGTTTTAAATCAAAACCACCACAAAATTGTCATGCATCTTCAAAATTGTAAACACTTCAGTTTCAAGAAGCAAACAGCCAACACTGTTAGGTACTATACAAAAAAAAATACACCCACCCTATTTTGTTAAAGCATCTTTAAAAGGCAACATTCCACTATATTCCATAACTGAAGTAAGGCGAGAACATTTTAGCTTTTAATCATTTGTCCCTATTCCTCGTTAGCTAAAATTAGAAATACCACTAAAAAAATGCTCTGAAACTGAACAGTAGCAACATCAAGCCTGGCTTGGTTATAATATCAATTTGGGTCATTGTTCATGCTATGTTACACTGCAGAGGAGTTATCTGTTATGTAAAATGTTGGATTTGACTTCAGTGAATAGAGCTCCAAGCTGTTTAAACATTCTGTACATGGAGTACAAATTTATGTATGAATGAATTTTAAGAACTGTTAGGTTCCAAAGGCATACAGCCTTGTGAGGATTTGGCAATTCTTCCTCCACCCAACCAATTTGAATTAGAGAATATATGCAACTACTGAAATATTCCTGCTCATTGCATATCAATCTTAACCTTTATTCACCTATGGGAATTGCAACTAAAAAGCAGAATGTAGAGCTCTTTTCACAGATTTACTCTGAAGGTCACCTATGTTGCTATGCATCAACCTGAACTCATCAAGTAATGAGTTGGTTTACTTATAAATACTGCACTCGCCCAGATAAGCAGCTACAATAAGCAGTGAGGACACCGATCACTATCCTCATTAATAAAATCATGTTGCAGCCAACTAACTAATTTCAGAAATTATTTTAGTACATGTTCTCATTTCATTAAGTACAGAGAAAAAGGGGAAAACCCTTCATCACAGTAATAATTCACATAATACGCAAGGCCAATTATTTTTAATTTCTAAAACTGATTACATTTTGTTCTGTTACTCCAATCTCCTTTAATTCTTTAAAATTCTTAATGCTACTATTATCTTTAAGATATTAGACCACTTGTCAGCTCCCTTAAGAGTCATTTTAATGATATAAAAGGTCAGGGCAAAAATGTTTTCAACAATTTCAGTGGCGCTTTCTGTGTATTACAATACTAAAAACTTAGAAGAGTAAGGCTATTGCATGAATTTATCTTTCATCCAAACACTTATTCTCAGGACTAGACTTTTGCAGTTTGGTGAATGCATCATGGGGGGGGGGGAACAGAAGACTTGCACACATACATATTTAAAGGCAAGCACAGAACTGGCACCCTGTGAATTTCCCCTACCAATCTGATTCCCCAACTGCAGGATGCAGCACACGTCCCATTGGGCCTAAGTCTCTCCCCTTCACCTCTGAAATGCTGGATTTGTACTGAAGTCCCCAAAGGAAATTCATAAACTGACCGTGCAGCAGTCAGTCAATTGACACTGTAGAACATGGTCAGATACCAGCTTGCAAAACATGGTTGTTACAGAATTTGCTATTTTTCTCCATCTCTAATGGTATCTAACCTTGAAGTCAGTTATGTGATTGGCCCCAACAGTCACTTTCTGGGAAACGTGAAAGATTTGCCTAACAGTAGCTTTTTCATACACAATCAAGGAGCAAGTTCAAAACATAATTTGAAATGTTTCTAAAGTCTTTAAGCCACCGATTAAAGCACATTGTAGGATCTAGTTCCAATGTTTCACTTTCAGCTGTGGAAAGCATTTTCAGGGGTTACAAAGAATTTGTGTCCTCTCAATTTTGAACAATTCTTTGTACAATTCTACAAATGCTTTGTAACCCCTGAAAATGCTTTCCACGGCTGAAAGTGAAACGTTGGAACTAGATCCTACAATGTGCTTTAATCCATAGCTTAAAAACTTGAAAAACATTTCAAATTATGTCATGCTATGGCTCATCCAGCCATGAAAGCTTTGGTATGTTTGTAAGGAGCAAGTTTTTTCAGACATAAATTGAGGAGAATTCAGTTTTTATAAAAGGTCAGGAATCTGGGCTGCAGCACTGCAAGCTGCTGAACAGTTTTCCTGCTAAAAGGCAAGTCCTTTTCTAAGTTAGGAAGCAAACTTTAAAAAAAATAATAATAATCAACTTATTACAACTTCAAATGTTAGAAACCATATAGAAAAGGAGATGTGTTTTCAACATCATAACAGGAAATTGTGAATAAATGCTAGTCAATTTGCTATCAACAATTAGCAACATTAGCATCCAAGGTATACTACTAGAAAGCATTAGAAGACAAATAGCATGCTGTAACATACTCAAGCTATGTCATCAATACATCATATGATCCAGCAGGTAACTTCCCTGAAATAAGAAAATGAAAGAGCAGCACACTACAGTAAAGCCATTTTAAAAATACATATGTACTATAAGCCAAACCTGAGTGATTCCAACTCTAACATCCCGGCTCACTGAACTGGTCCCTTTCAAAATATCACCACTGGTTCGTAGAAATCCTGAACTCCCACGAAGGAAGCCTGTCCCCAGCAGTTCCAAAGCTTCCTCAAATGAAATTTTGCGAACATTTTGTCTGGAAGATGCTTTTCATTTGAAGAAAGGGGGGAAATGATGTATCAGAATAATTAGCTGAAAGCGCTATACACTTGTTCTACTGCTGCAGTTCTCCCTTCCCCAGAAGTTCCCTCACTGCTCTATCCCATACCTCTGCTAAGACTCTTACAGACTTTCCAGAGGGCTCAAAGGCTTTGGAAAGAGATTTCCACTTATGCGGTCACATAACTTCTGGTTACCACCCTTTGTTTTTCAGACAGTATAACAAATCCAAATATTAAATTTTTTAATATTACCATTAATATTATGCTATTACCAAAACAGCATTACTGCATGGAAGGTCTGAAAAGTGCTATGCAGCCTGATCCTAAATATATACAGGCATGATCCCATATCCACGGGGATCAGTTCCCGGGACTCCCTGCGGATATGTAAACAACGGATGCCTGTATTAATAGCGCCTTCTCACCCATTATATACAGATTCTATATGTCCAGATTTGGAACTTGCAGTTTTAACTAACCACAGGTTCCAAACCTATGATGGAGGCTTGACTTGAGCTCCCAAAAGCAACCGGATATGTTGAGGAATGCTTTGAGCAGGAGTCGGACTGTAAAAGTCAAGTGAACCACAGCCCCAACATTCATTCTTCTCCAGAAACAGTTGCCCTTTCTATCTTCCACTATTCATGCTAAGTTTAGTTAACAATTAATCAAGATTTGTATATTGGGACACCACCAACCACACTATTATTATTATTATTTTATTGATTTATATCCCGCCTTTTTGCCCCATGGGCACACAAGGCGGCCTACGACAATTAAAAATACAAAATTAACAATTAAAAACAATAATTAAAACAATTCTCAATGATTAAACATCTAAAACAAACCCCGTGGATTCTAATATAAAAGGAGAAAGACAGCCAGCCAGCCTGTCAACAGTTAAAAGCTTTTTGAAATAAAAAGGTCTTCAGTCCACACCGAAATATTAGCAATGAGGGAGCAGTTCTCAATTCTAAGGGGAGGGTATTCCAAAGTTCGGGGGCCACCACCGAGAAGACCCTCTTCCTGGCCGCCACCCCTCTCACCTCTCTTGGTGGCGACACAGTCAAAAGGGCCCCCCCAGATGATCTAAGAGTACGGGCAGGAGTGTAAGGAAGGAGGCGATCCCTCAAATACCCAGGACTGGAGCTGGGGTACTAATGCTACACATTCCTTTTTTCCTTACCTTTTCCCTTCCATCCCAGTATGTGAGGAAAAGAAGTTGTTCCTTTTTAAATTTTGCCCCACCGCAAATGCACAGTAGAGATACTGAACCATTCTTCATGTTTTCCTACATGAGTTTGCAACATGTAGGAAAGAATCTACAAACACTTCCATGTGTTTTAACCACATGTGCATTTGTTTGGAAGGCAGTTCACTGCCAATCAGTAATTACCTGGCACAACAGGCATCTCTCATTCTCACTTGTATCTGAACACTGTTTTTTTTTTTTTTACCCTTCCTATGGAGGGAAAGCATCAATGGGGTGCAATCCTAATTCAACTTTCAGTTTTTGAGCAGCCAGGAAGCCACCACCCCTCCCCATCTGAGCTACTCAGGATCTACATGTTCTTCCCAAACTACTATTTGGCCACTCCACTAAATATACACAGGAGAAAGGTTAAAAAAAAAGAAGAGTATGATAACCCCAATGTCCCTATGCAATCTGCAGCACTTATATTTTAAACTCTTAATGTAATATTCATGTAATATTAGAACAATATTCATCTTACCTGTGCCTTGTTTAGATGCTACAGCACTAACCAACACATGGCCTAAGAGCTTAGAAACCGCTAATCGTACTTCATAGTTAGAACTTTCAAAGGCCTTAAAGCACAAAGTCACAACACTATCCAAGTCTGTACTCCACATAAATGTGGCTTCACTCTGAAGTTCTAGAAGACACTGTACCAAAAAAAGCAAAGGCAAAAGGAAGTGATTCAAGAGTGCACAAAAATCTACACTTATTGGCTTTGATCTAGACTGGTGCAAAGGCGTGCAGGGGAATCTTCCCATCCCTGCTCCCCATCACAGCTCCCTCCCCCTCCTATAAGCTCCTCTGGATATGGCAAGGAGTCTGCAGCAGAAGGAGGAGAAACTGCAGCAAAAGCAGGGTAGACTCAGAAACTGGGCAAGGACACCTTCAGCAGAGATGCACTGCAATTACGGTACCTGCACCACGTTTCCAAGTTGTTCCCTAGCATCCCCCAACTCTAATCTTTGGGGAAAGCGCAAGAGGCTGCTGCTGGAGATGAGGATGGGAATGACTTCCATTTGAACTTAGCTCCACTTGAGTAAGTCTGAAAACAAGATAATCAAGTTTCCAAGTACTCCCAGCCTATTATACCCAAAAGATCCATATTACTGTATTGCTGAAAAGCACCACTATGCCTATAAAGCAAAATATCTGAGCAGACAAACAGAGGATGCCCACATCTTTGCCTTCGTTGTGGAAGCCCCTCCACACAGAAAGAGAACTCCTCAAATCAAAATGCAAGTCCCAACTTTCTACCAGTGCAGGCAGCCGAGACTCCCCTTTTCTTTACAATGAAGAAACTGTGCAACTGTGACTATGAAGTCAACCTGGCATGAAAAGAAAAAGCACCTTCAGGTAAGCCAGAGGACCTCCTTAGCCTTCTTTTAATGGGGGCCCAAGCCTGCTAGTCTACTTTCAAGTCCTGCAAACTAAAAAGGAGATTGCTTTCTTGGGCGGGAAGAGGAAAAAGCTGCTGGTTCAAAATGCCAGTATCACCTTCCAGTACATAGGAATGAATGGTGATAACAAAAGCATGAATGCATGGAGCTTAAAAAAAAAAGAAAAGAAAATATCTGTTCATTGACACAGACCTACAGCTGCGAGTCAGTTTCAGGGTCCAAGTTACATGGGGGCCAGAGAGGCCCTGATCTCTTTTCAGAAGGCTAAGGCAGGCCAATTAAACTAAAGGTGGGGAATAAAGAATGAGAATTGTGGATTTCACTGTCTTCTCCCCATTAATTGAGGATTTCCTGTACACTGAGTACAGGAAGGGGACCTGAAATCATTAAAAATCAGAAACACATTGTCTGCATCTCGCTGCAGTCAGAGCTAAACATGTACAAGAGCAGTCAAGACTGCAAATACTGTAGTTCATTTGGATGACACAAAACTCTTACTCTACAACAGGGGTGCCCAAACCCCGGCCCTGGGGCCACTTGTGGCCCTCGAGGCCTCTCAATGCGGCCCTCAGGGAGCCCCCAGTCTCCAATGAGCCTCTGGCCCTCCGGAGATTTGTTGGAGCCCACACTGGCCCAACGCAACTGCTCTCAGCTTGAGGGCGACTGTTTGACCTCTTGCGTGAGCTGTGGGATGAGAGCTCCCTCCACTGCTTGTTGTTTCACGTCTGTGATGCAGTAGCCGCAGCAAAGGAAAGGCCAGCCTTGCTTTGTGCAAAGCCTTTTATAGGCCTTGAGCTATTGCAAGACCTTCATTCATTCATATAAGTTCATCTTTAATATATTCATTTATGCAAACTTATGTAAATTTATTCAAATTTTAAATGTAAATTAATTCCTTCCACCCCCCCCCCCGGCACCCTGCACAGTATCAGAGAGACAATGTGGCCCTCCTGCCATAAACTTTGATATCCCTGCTCTACAACAGTGATTTTCAACCCTTTTCATCTCATGGCACACTGACAAGGCACTAAAGTTCTCAAGGCACACCATCAGGTTTTTGACAATTGACAAGGTACACCATGCCGCCAGTGGGAGCTCACATCCCCCACTGGCCCTAATAAATGACCTTCCCCAAATTCCTGTGGCACACCTGTGGACCACTCGTGGCACACCAGTGTGCCATGGCACAGTGGTTGAAAATCGCTGCTCTACAATATAAGGTTCCACAGAAAAGTGATTAAAAATGCAAGCATTTATTTTCATGATGGAATGACTTCCTAGCAAAGACATGTGAAATGGTATAGAGTTACTGTTTACCAAAAGTTAAGTTTAGATAGAGCAAAACCCTTTCTGTGGCGCGAGGGAGAAAAATGATCGTTTTATTCCAAATTTAACATATGCAACTGTATACTGGAAGATTAATTACACACACACAAATCCATCAGGCACTTTACCTTTGCGGCAGCACAGCGAACTGCCATTGATCTATCAGTTAAGCACGAACGGGCAGCTTTGTAAATATCTCTGTGGCATGGAATAGCAGCAGCTCCCAGACCTTTCAATATGTTTTGCAAGCTTAGCATGATCTCATATCGCCCTTGAGACTGAGAAGGTAAGAGAAAAAGGTCATCTCATTTTGCAACATAAGCGCATTGTTCTGTTCCTTACACTTTCATCCCATTCCTTCTCCAAAGAGCTCAGACCAAGAGTTTCAGAATCATAGCACTGAGGTGAGATAGACAAGATCACTTCACCTAACCTAAGACCAATCAGTGACGGTCCTGGTGGCGGGCGGGGATCTTGAGCAAGGTTTCCATCCATCCATCCAGCTCTAGTATTTCAGTATTTGTACCATAGTGGGACCAAAATTTGTCTGAGTACAAATCCTCAATTAAACTATGATTAGGGCTGAAATCTTTGCAAGAAAATCACTTAAAGGGTATGAAGAGAGATTTCTGGTTAAAGTCTGTCCGCATACAGACAAAGGAACCATCAATTAATACTATTAGAAAGGCTCTATATTAAGGCAGCTGTGCAGCATGGCCTTTCCCAGTTTGAAGAGACACTTTGCCAACAGTCTGAGGCTAAGAGGCAAAGAAGGAAGGCCCATAGCCAGGGAGACAGACCAGGGACAGACTGCACTTGCTCCCGGTGTGGAAGGGATTGTCACTCCCGAATCGGCCTTTTCAGCCACACTAGACGCTGTGCCAGAACCACCTTTCAGAGCGCGATACCATAGTCTTTTGAGACTGAAGGTTGCCAATACAAATATTAAGGCAAAAGGACAAGCTTAGTTATGAATAGTTATGGACAAGAAAGAAATCTTTGCAAGAAAATCACTTAAAGGGTATGAAGAGAGATTTCTGGTTAAAGTCTGTCCACATACAGACAAAGGAACCAACAATTAATACTATTAGAAAGGCTCTATATTAAGGCAAAAGGACAAGCTTAGTTATGTCAGAATGTCAGATGCAGGGGAGGGCACCAGGATGAGGTCTCTTGTTATCTGGTGTGCTCCCTGGGGCATTTGGTGGGCCGCTGTGAGATACAGGAAGCTGGACTAGATGGGCCTATGGCCTGATCCAGTGGGGCTGTTCTTATGTTCTTATGAAGTTTGATTCATGTGAAAAAGTGGTTCTGCAGATGTTTCCATTAAATGTATAATAATATACATACTGCTCTAACATACACACAAAAAGTTAATTGTCAAGCCTCATCATCTCACAGTTCTACAGCTCAATTCTCAGTGGAAAAAAAAAGTTTTCAGCAACTATAATATTTCACCAATAAATTGGTTCATTTTTTGAACATTCTCCCATCCAGTCTCACTTTTCCCCCCTTCTGCTTTTGAGTCTGTTGAGCCTTACCTCTGCATTCTTCATTGCTTTAAGGACATTCCCTATGGTATCCACAAAGCTGTTGCCCAAAATTCTTCCCAGTTTTTTGTACAAATAGCCCAAACAAACCACTGCAGCACTGTTTAAGAAAACATTAGAAACACAAAGACTTTGCATGAATGTTTATGAAACACTATTTTCATTGAAAAATTGACAGTCAGCATTTTACGGTGTACAATAGAAGCGTCTAAACCAGGGGTGTCAAACATAAGGCCCGGAGGCCGAATGTGGCCCACGGAAGCTTTTTATCAAGCCCTCAAGCTCTCAGCTGCTGAACAGTGCTGAGGAGTTACTACTGAAAGGGCAGCCCACCTGAAAATTGGGCTCTCCAATCTCTTGAAATATGATCAGGTTTTGTGTGTTTTCTCTTCTGTTATTTGCAGCTAATGAGTTCCTAACTGAGAAACAGTGCTTATTTTTGGTTTTGACCTGTTTAATGACATCACTTCCGGCCTTCAGCAGGCATCGTGAATACTATTCGGCCCTCGATATGAAATGAGTTTGACACCCCTAGACTAAACTATGGACAACCATCAGAGTTGCATTCGCTATGATTATTTCATAAGCAGTTTAACAAATAAAAGAACCAAATATCAGACTGATTTCATTATTACATGAATAAGAAACTTGAATTTGCCTCCACTTTTCAAATGAGCCCAAGAGTCCTGCTCTTACCTTTGAAAGCTCAATCCAGAATCATTTGTTAACTTTCTATTCAAGGTCCCACAGCGATCCTCTTCTGTTTATAATGAAAAAAGAGTAGCCAACAATGACTTATTTGCAGCATTTTATACTTACAGTTTTGTGGGTAAATAGCTTGGTGAATCATCTTTACTGCGAATAAGTTCATTGCATTTGTCAATGGTCTGATGAACAGAGAATGTGTCTCCAGAGCTGTAAAGGATAGCAAGGTTCTTGGCAATGAGCTGTCTGGCAGGCGGTCCTGGTGAGCTGGTTAATAATGATGTCAGTTGTACAACAAGGTGTCTCTGCTTTTCCCTTATATCAGCCTGAAAACAAAAGTATAACAAAAGTTAGAATGCAATTTTGGGATTGAGAGACTTGTACATTTTCCCCAACATAAAGAAACCTGCAAGAGGCATTCTTTCTGACTGCTGACATTTCTGCACACAAGGAAAGAAAACAAAGTATTTTAAATGTTAGCATTCAAGCTACTTTAATCATAAAGTTATTCAATGCCTTTTGAGCATCAAACATATTTTGTCCTACTGACCCAAGAGGTGTATGTTTGATTGAACATTTTTTTCTTAAAACTTTGCTTAAAATGATGGTAATTTGTTTGCTCTACAAGGGAGAAGTGTGAGCATAGCTGGATCCAAACTGAATGTGTTCACTGCAATCTCTCACCTTATAGAAAAGGCAAGTTGCTTCTCATTTAAAACCTGCTTGCCAATTCCAGCAGGTGATAATTTGAACAAAACCTTGAAAAACTCCTTAAAACCAAGCAAGCATTTTTTCCCAGCCCACACTATGGCTTTCTAGGATAATATTTTAGCATAAACAAAGATCATTTTCTTAAAATGTGATTCCAGTTGTATAATATTTACCGGACTGGTTGCTGGTAAAAGTTTTTCCAAAAATCTCAGCCATTCAAAAGCAAATTCTGCTTTCTGGAAATCACCCAACTGGTTATAGGCTTCTTCATTAAGTAATAAGCTGTGAGCCAGCTCCATTCCTTAAACCGCTGCTTTCCCAATATCCAAAAGTCACTCATGAAGACACACAGGATGGTTGCAAAGTAGTATTACCATTACTTATCCACCAGCAGATCACCTGAATAAACAGACATATTAAATGTTCAGAGGAAAAGTGTTGCACCATACATTTCAGGCTTAATATCAGATTTCGTGGGTTGCACCATGAGCAGAAAGGATCAGGATGGGACCTAGCAATTGCTCGGCTGTAACATGACAAGCAGTGGCCGCACACTTGCACTGGGAGGCAGAGTCAAGGGAACTGCAGCAGTACAGTGCTGCCAACACCAGCTGCTACACCACAATAGCAGGTTTTCAGGTGCTAAGCATGACACCAGAACATCATGCAGCCTGTTAGGATGGACTAGCCTTGCAAATCAAGCAGAAAACTATGCTGTAGCTACTTTGGGTTAGGGCAGCGGCACTCAAAGTTGCAACTGCTGCGTGCCCAGAATGCTGTCCCCATCCAGGCGAAGTCCTCCTCATTTGGGCAGTTGTGTTATCTGCCTGGCATCCCAAAAAGCCGTGTGTCAGGATGGTCTGGGCAGATGCAACTGCCCAGAGCATCCCTGTCCCCCGATCGAGGGGGGGCCTTGCATGGGGCCTGAGCGGAACAGAAAGGTCTGCTCACCGGGCAAGCAGATCCGCACAAATGCTGGATCCGGCTTCCGGGCCACAGTTTGAACTCTGGGTTAGGGTCTAAACAGCATGCAAACAGATGTACCTGCTGCCCCCCCCCCAGCACAACAGCCTCCTGTGTCATTCCCCCAAGAGAGGCCTGCAGAGGGAAATCAGAGAGATTCTCATCCCTTACATGAATGGAATATCTGGGTATGCCTGCCAAGGCAGACCTCCTCAGTCTACCTGGCCAGCTGCCATGCCACGAACCGTCTTCTTCACTCCAAACAAACAGATTGCCAGAATCACCCAATGAATACAGAACAAGTAGGCACATTTTCCAGGGAGATGCTCCATTACTAGGGCAATAGGAGCAAAATACGGGTCACATTCCAGCTCCAGCACAACAGTTGCCTATGACTGGATAAGCTCTAATGGAACACGTGCAACCAATCAACCCCATGTCATGAACAGGGGTGCTCACACTTTTTTGGCTCGAGAGCTACTTTGAAACCCAGCAAGGCCCGGAGATCTACCAGAGTTTTTTTTACAATGTTCGCGCCATCATAACATATAACATTTATGTGTACAATGTATGTTGGTGTACCTTGAGCCCCACTGAGTATAACAGGACTTACTCCTGACTAGACATGCCTAGGATTAGGCTGTGAGCCACACTTGCCTGGGAGTAAGCCCCACTGAGTACAATGGGCCTTACTCCTGGCGTTTCCTCCCAGAGGCACCTGAAGGGGGGGTCGGCACTCCGCGATCTACTCATTTTGCCTCGCGAACTACCGGTAGATCGCGATCCACCTATTGAGCACCCCTGGGTAAGAGCTATGCCCAAGGGTGCCTCCATCTTGGAACCTGCAACTGCCTCCCTACAGTTGGTGGGAAAGAAACTAGGAAAGAACTAGGTGATGGAGTCAGGTGCCCAAGGATGCACTCATCAAAGAAGATTGCTTACAATGGGTTGGCTTCTGGCTGAGAGGAGCAGAGCAGTGTCCGAAAGTAGCCTGCTTGCCCAGCCTTTCTGACCATTCTGCATTCTGGCTGGCTGCACCAAGTGTAATTATCATAAGGGCCATCAAAGGACCATTAAGGGTAAGGGGTGTCTCTTGCTTGCCGCTCATATTCATTTGGCTCTGACTTCTAACACGGGTACCTGGCAGGACAGGTAGCCTGGGAGCCATTTGCTTTCTCTCATGGTTGGATGAAACGGCTGAGAGACAGGAAATGTAGTTTAGGTAGCTAGTTTTATTATTTTAGAACTGGTTTATTCCTGTAAGTCTAACTCATGCAATTGCTGCCTTGTCATTTATGTGTAACCTTAAGACATTTCTGCCCAACTGTGCATACAAGCCATAGAGACCAAATGTCTCTGTGGGCTGGGTAAAAATGGGATAATCTTTAATAAACAAAAATTTATTTTATAGGCTTGTGTTTGATCTTGAGTACTGTGGAATGGGAGTCAGTTATCCAGCCTAGCTGCTTAGTCTAGCTACCAACGTAAAAGTCTAGCCTTGAGGTATGGGTCCCTGCGTAGCAGGGAGCCCAGAGTCTGCAGGGGCTGGTGTAAGCCCATAGGTCCTCAGAGTCCCTGAGCTGAGGAACTGGCAAAACTTACAGGAACTTACCAAGTTCTTACTTCAAAACTTACTGAGGAACTTACAGGGTGGTGGCAGTCCTACCAAGATTTGGTACTCTAATTTGTTTTATTTGGCTAAGAACTATGCCGTGCTGTCTTGAGGTATGTTGTGAGACTAAGTAAAGGAAGAACTCCAACCAAAAACTGTAGGCCTGACACTGATAATGGGTTCCCTTAAGTGCCTAGTCTGCCTAAGAACTAAATTGGGCATGGAAGATCCTG
The DNA here is from genome assembly GCF_035046505.1 of Tiliqua scincoides. Lineage (NCBI taxonomy): Eukaryota > Metazoa > Chordata > Lepidosauria > Squamata > Scincidae > Tiliqua > Tiliqua scincoides. The sequence continues at coordinate 4,628,090 of NC_089821.1, read as the reverse complement.
GGCTGCTATGTGTTGGGACAGTGGGGCCAAGGATAGAACACCCATATGGACCAGGTGCCTGGGTAAGGCCCCAATCCTTACCCATGCCACACCTCAACAGAGAATATGCAACTGAACAGTTAGAGATTCATTCCTGGCCCAAGTCGAATGAAAGAAGAATGCAAGATTGAAGAGTCCCTCATGGCCTTACGAAGGGAGGCAGTGATCTCAGTACTTTCTTATGTAGGAAGAGAAAAGATCATCCACATCCTATAGTTGGGAACCTCTTTCCCGTACAACAAGTTCCAAAGCTATACCCTGAAGTGTCCTTTCAAGGTGCATAGTCATGGTCAGGGAGAGCTACAGGTTCCCCCTACCTGGGAGGACAAGTGAGACAGGGCCTCTAGGGAACCCCTGTACCCCATATGGTGTGACTTTTTTGCCTGGCCCACAGGTTTCACATTTGGTTCCTGTTGCGTATATGCAACGTTGGACAGAAATGTTAATATAAAATCAATTTAAGATCGAACCAAAAAGTACCACCATTCTGCCTTCCTTCATGTATACACATTTACAGGATCAGGGTGCCAAACTGCTGATATTATCTTAGTTTTTCGCTTCTTAAACAATGCACACAGCTAATTGCAATGGTAGTAACATACTTTATGAGCAGTAAAAACTTCTCTAACGCTACCCAACCCAGAAAGATTTATGCAGTTTCATAGGATGGCAAGGAAACAAGTTAATTGAGCTTGATTAGGTACATAAGGTACATGATTTACAGGTGTTCTTTAATATGCTTATGTAAGGTAGCTGTGCCGTACCCAGTGGTGGACCTCCCATTATGGACGATGGGGAAAACACCCCAGGCAGGTGGTCCAACACAAGGCCCACAGTCCACAAGACCCTTTTTGGCAGCCCCCCAAACCCTGGCCTCCTCCCCACCTCCTCCCACTTCAGACTTTTTTTTTTGTCTCCCTGCCATGCCTTTCCAGCTTCTCCTTTGGAGAAGGAGCCAAATGGTGCATTAGTTGAGAAAGAAAAGCCCTACCACACCCACCACTGCTGCTTGCATTCTGAGCCTGCCAAATGACTCTGGCAGAATTAGAATGCAGAAATAACTGGTGGTGACGTGATGATGTCACTGCCAATTACATCCGGGTTGGCACAGGTGGGGGTCACACAAGGGTCATGCAGCCCCCTGGATGCTGAAGCTGGATCGCCCTGCCCTAGAAGTTACAACATACCTGAATATAGTGCACAGTAAACATTTCTACAAAAAAGCCATTCTTTATTCATTCTTCAGTACTGCAGGCATGAAGCATTTCTTGACATTGAAAGAAAGAGTGCTTCAGTTGACATGAAGTTTAGTATCAAAATCTCACAGAAATTTAGACTCCATCAGTTAAAATAATGGCTACGTACATACATAACTATAAGAACCTGGTGGTAGAAACGAAAGCATTTATACAATACTTTATATGAAATATACTTTTCTCAGAGGATCTCACAGTCACAATTTAAGGCTGATTTATTCCAAAAACCAGAATAAAAATGAGGTACGAATGAGTTACTGAAAGGGCTGCAGCTGAAAAACCAACATCCTCAGTTTCAAATTACTGCATAAAACTAACGGAACACTGGCAGTTCAGTTGAGAATACCTTCATGCCCCGCAATGACTCCACAATTTTTTTAGTATGAATCACCTCTTTGTATGATGATTCCGTTACATGTGGCACCACAGACCACAGCACTCTATCCTGTAATGCATTTCACAGTCATTACGTAACAATTTATTTCCTCTGTCAGTTTTAATGACCGTTTACAAAGGAGAATACAAAATACAGAGGAGTACATCCTTCTAGAAGTGTATTTTTTTCCAAAAAAATAGAGACATTTGGGGACCAGTTTATCAGAAGCTATTTGAGAAGAAGAAGCCAGAATGGTGCAGCAGGGAGACAGAAAAGCACACCACACACACCTCTGCTCCTTGCTTTCTGAGTCTGCCAAAGTCATTTGGCGGGATTAGAATGCAGAAGTAAATGGTGGTTTGGGACCAGAAGCTATTTCCTTATGAGGAAATATGACTTTTGGTCTCATGGCATGCATCAGCTAGGGTTGGACACTGCAGCAGTGGATGAAATAGGAATAAAATAGGCTCCACGGGACATAAGCATAAATCGATTTAAGATGCTAAATTAAGAAGACAACATAGTAACCAATGTGAAGAAAAAGTAATTATTGGAAAAGATGAATGACACCAGCAAAACCAGTTAGTTGGCCTACACTTCACCCTTCCAGATCATAATATTTGATCTGGACCGCATGAGCATTTTCTTTAATGCCTTTGATCATTTTCTAAGAGTACAACTCCATGGGAGGAAGTGATAAACATGAATGCAGCTGAAGGCCTCCCTATCCAGCAAGATGCAATTATCTGTTATGGTTCAAGAGAAAGGTCCCATTAATTGATACAGTCATGCTAGCTACTTTCTAACATAGGAAGAACCCCTGCCCCAGTGCACCCCAATTTAAGCTCTCTATCATTCATACTTAAGAAACTTACCAAGTACAAGACTTACTTCCAAGTATGTTCAGGAACAAAATATACCCAAAGTCTTTGTCTTGTTAACAATCAAAATGTGAATTTACATCCAAGGCCTGCTCAGTCATACACAGGTCTGACATATAAGTAGATAAGCAAGTTCTACCCACATTACAGTTTTCATCTCCCTAGTGAATTACAGTAGATGGTGTGCAAATTCTCCATTTAACCCATAAAATGGGTGAACGGCTGGTAACACTACCTAATAGCTTGGGAATCATTTCCTGAACTACAATACAATATATAGTAACTGATTTTGAATATACTCTTAGCACAGCGTTTCCAAAACTTTTTCAACTGGTGGCTCGCTTGACCTACTGGGCCACTGGCCACAACTCCCCATTAGGAGCACAATCCTATACAGGGCAAGGGGTTTTTTGTGAGGATTCTGCAGCTACCCTGGGAGCCACAGTTCACAGTTTGGGAACCAATGTCTTAGGAAATGTCTTAGCAAAAGAAATATTTATAGCTATCAGTAAACATTTCATTAAGAGAATTTAAGATCTCACTGTTCACGCTATCCATAGATTCTCTCTAAAACAACCTGACAAACAACAAGAAGCCTAACAACTTTACTGTGGCATTTCATGGACAGAAGATCTGATCAAATGGATCTGTCAATTGTTGGCATCCTTCAGTCTCGGAAGACTATGGCATCGCGCTCTGAATAGTGGTTCTGGAACAGAGTGTCCTCTCCAGTGCCACAGTAAAGTTGTTAGGCTTCTTGTTGTTTGTCAGAAGCCACTGATCTGATCAAGCAGCTTCTAATTCATGAAAACGTATTAACTCATTAGCCTAACTCACTCTACAATTGTTTCTGCCTAAGGCTTATTTTGGTGAATTGTGTTCCTCATTCCTTATCTGTCACCTGTATTTGCAAGGAAAGAATATAATTGGCAGAGGAGCATCATAACCGAGTGCCCTGTAAGAAAATCAAGTTTTGAGCTAGACATGATGCTAGGACACTTCAAAGGACACAGTTTTCTGGTAGCATGTGTATTTGAGTTGGGCCCAAGTGCTATTTGGGGAATGAAGGTGTTCAACTTCAGGTCCTCATTCAAGTTACTTCAGCAACTCTGTGCTGAACGAGGAATTAACCTAGTCACCTAGTGGGAACCAGGAATTAACCTAAGCCTGTGGTATGTGGGGAGTAATGTGGAGAGTAATGCTTTTGAAGTCTCTTACATTATCTCAGGAATCCTTCAAACAAAATTGTGCATGGAGCATTCTGATAAAAAAAAAATTATACATATTTTCATAAGCTAGCAGTATAAACAAATACTGTAGTATCCTATATCCATTCCAAAACAACCAAGATACTGAATGATACAAAGGTCTGCTGACTGTGTGGCTGCTTCATATTCATCATGCTCAAATACTGGGTTACATCCAAAGTAAGTGAAAATGAAATAATGAGAAGCCACACACGATTTCATGAAGCACACCTCTCTTTCACCTGGTGAAAGATGGGCTCCAACTCAAGAAGTTTTGCACAACCATCTCTGTCAATCGCCAGGTAATAAGAACAACGGATATAATTTGGTATGCTGTAGTTTTGAGAATGAATGAATAGTTGGAAGAAAACAAATAGTCTTTGCCCAATTTACGCAATCCTGACCTGGAGATTCTACAAGTTGAAATACTAAACAGATGAAGCATCCAACAGAACAATTCTTTCATCCTTTAAAAATTCAAGGGATAATGGTCTATATAATAAGAATCCAGGCCCACTATGCCCAGATTTATTTGTTCTAAAAACATGTATGCCGCCTTCTGCAACGTGCATTCAAAGTTGTTTAACAATGGAATCCCTTCTTTCTCCATCACTGGCCCTTTTCTCCCCGTGATAAACCCTTGCTCCCATCCTGCTCACTGCAAAGCCCCCTGCTTTTCTCTCTCACCAGTCTTCATTGCCCATTTTGGAAAATTATTTGCTTCACACTTTCTTTTTGTTCTGAATACAGTAGCATTCAGGATCCCCATCATAGGAATCATATGGGAAATTTGTAGAAGCTGCTTCTCCCCTTTTCAATCTCTTAGTTCTTTGGTGCACATTGACCAGACTTCTGCTCAACACTGCTGGCAGAATCCAGCTAAATCACTTTCATAACTTTATTCAATCTAAGAAGCAACCTCCTACACAACCATAATGTACACAAAGCAAACCAATTATGTGCACAACCCTACCATGTACACAAATACCAGAATGGCTCTTATGAATCACATGAAAGTAATCAAGTTTCTAAAAGTAAGCAGACCAAGAATTTATTTGCAAGGTGGCCCAATAAGCCCAACTTGACACATACATTGTCCGGTACACAGTGGACAGAAAACATACATTGTCCTGAAATACACATCCAAGGTATAGTGAAGACAATTCAACCAGCCTTATTTTCTAGGCAGCAAAGGAAGAGGGCAGAGAACTTAGCAATGCGTAGCAGTTATAATTTCCCCTTCTGCCCAAATAAAAAACTACAGCCAATTCCAGTAATACTTTGATAAGGAAAGATAGTATCTACAAAGTAATTGTAAGTTTTATTCTCCAAGTGGAACCGCTGAAGGCATTAACACCTCTTTCTCAGCCAGCGAATGCATACATACTCATTAGTCTCTAAACTTTTAGGCCAGAGGGCCATCAATTATCTGGCATGGTGTCAAGGGCTGGAAAAATAAATAAATCAATAAATATAACATTTAAATAAATACACTAGAAAGCCTCAGAAAACCTAAGACATAGCCCAAAAATGTCACTTCTGTTTTTTCAGAAAAGCATTCTGAAAGCATTCTGAGGAAAGATGCTTGGCCTCCCCAGCCAGACACAACTGGAGCACAACTCTGGTCACATTCGTTCCAGCAGGCCAGAGGCTTGCAGGGGACCAGAGGCTTCCTGTGAGCCAGATAGAGGCTTGTTGCAGGCTGCAACTGGCCCCTGGGTTGGGGTTTGGAGACCCCTGATTTAGTGGGATAGCAACTATTCCATTATAGCATCCCTCCTAATGACTGTTGCTCATGTTTTTGCGCCTACCGCTTTTGCCTATTTGTTCCTGCTCTTCTTGCTTCGTGTCTGTTGCTCCTGTCTTAATTTTGTGTTTCTTTTCAGACCCTTTTCTAGACAGAAAACCATTTTCTTATTCCTTTGCTATGCAAACTATTTTGTGAAATTCCTCTGTTGAATAACAGTATGCAAATATTCTAATTATTACCCAGCAAGAGAAACTCAATCTAAGTTTTCTCCCTATTTTATTGTAGGAGATAAAATTTTACAGAAGGCTAGAGAGTCTGTTATCTATACATTCCCTTCCAACCTAACAAACCTAAGTTACTATTACGTCTTCTAATTATTTTTGCTCTTATGTGGCTATGTAAAAATTTAATGAGGGCTTCTTCACTCATCAGCAAACTGCATGACAGGACAATCAATGTTCCACCCTTATTGTGTGATTAAGCAACTTTCAAGTGTAAATTACAATTATCTTTGAGGAGTTGTCTACCTTTCAAAGGAAAGGCTTTTTTCTATCCAAGAGGATCAAACCTGTGCCATGACACCATAACTGAAACTGGGACCTAGAATCTGTATAGAAATTTTCACCTCAGATCATTACAATGACGTTTGCTCTTTTAAACTTTAGCAATGTGAACAAGAGTGCACATAAAAATAGTTTTGGAATCCATCCCAAATTCCCATTTTGTCAGGTGCAATAATTTGTGGATTCGCTAGAACCATCTAAAATGAGCCATCTGAAAATGGAATCAAATTCCATGAGTCAGTTGTAATGTACAGAGAATGTATTTTACATAAATGGTCCTCCTGATCTTAATGTCAAGAACTATTCTGTTTTCTTCTAATGTCTAATATCTTCCCAATTATTAGGACAGCTTAGAAAAACTAAGTCATGATAAAATTAAAAGATATATCCCAGTATTAAAGACGATGATAAATGTTAACAGCAAGCTTAGTATAAACCCCAATTTTAGTTTGTATGAGATAGTAAACAATAATATCCATCTATGTAAGTGGATACAGAAACGGAGTTGGATTTAAAGACTCAATCACACACACACACACACACACACACACACACGCACACAAGTAGATACAGCACAATGAAAAGTATAATCAAACCTTAAAATATTTAGGATTCTCTATCCAACACTCCACACTTTTTAACATGCTTTCCAGACACTGAAGTCTTAAGGAAGTTTGTTCTACAACAGGGCTGTGACCTTTTTTAACCACATAAAACAGCCCTCAGTCTCATTACACAGAGCCACATCAGCATCTGCAGAGGGCTGCTGTAGCTCAGTAGGCTTCAGCAGTTTTTGCAAGCTATGATCCACTTGCTTTTCCCCTCATTCTACCAAAGAAAAACTGGAATATTGTCCATGTCACCACTCAAACACACAAGCAGTAATAAAATCAAGTGTTCTTGCTGGTGGAAGAGGATCAAAAATTAATAGTATGACTTTAGAAGTATACCAAGCATAAACGCCATAACCTTAGATATTGTTAATTCATTCCCAAACAAATTCAGTTAGGCCCTTACACAAAGACAGAGCCCAAGCAAATTAGGAAATTTAAAACTTAAGCAATACCACTGGCATAACTGAGACCAAAACTAGACAAGATGTTAATGATGAGTCCTATCTGTCCAAGAGACTTTCCTGATCCCAGCCCTCCTAGTAACCTGAGCAATTTCAGTGTGAACACCACAAAGAAAATGAGTATCAACATAACTCAAATGTCTTTCCTTCTGTAAATGCCACTAGCTGGGAACATATGTGGTCTATCAGTTAATGTCTTACTGTCCAATCCTATCATCGGATTCACAGCAGTGGGACACTGTCCTATGGTCATAAATTAGCTCTGACAACTCATTGTGGCCATTTCCGATAGAGGCTGCAATAGAGGCCACTTCTTGTGGTCAGTGGTCTGCACTAGAGCAGGTAAGCTCAGGTTGGGGGCCCTTCATGGGAAGGGAAGGGGAACAATGGGGCGTGTTGGCTGGTGCATGCCCAAAGAGACCCAGAGGCAATCAGGCAGCCAGAAGATAAATAAAAATATTTTTACTTACTTCCAGCAGACTGTCCAATGGCCTCCCCACCACAGCATGCAGCGAAAGCCTCTGTTAGCATAGCTCCATGCTGTAATGGGGCAGAGGAAAGGACTGGGGCCTTACTTACCCCCTTTAGTCATCAAATTGTAGTTAAAAGATGCGGTGTCTTCTTGCTTTTCCTTATACCCACCACTCTGCCTTCATAACCCATATGACGCTATCTCACACCAAGACAGACCATCTCACCAACACTGGCCACTCACAGCCCAATCCTGAGCTGCCCGGGGTGGGCGGCTGCAGTGGCGCTGCACCTGCAGCGAGCAGCGCCTCCGGAGAAAGGGACTTTCATCCCCTTCTCCTGGGTAAGGGAAGCAGCCCTGCAATGGAGCTACTCACTTTACTGCCAAACAAAAGGTTGGTGGTAAAGGCATTCGTGTAGGGTGCCGAGCCCCACACGAACGCCTTGGATTTAGTGAAGTGGAGCTCCACGGAACCCGCCTTCCTTCCTCCCCTCGGCACGCCTCCCACGCTTCCCCTCTCCGCCCTCCCCACGCCTCCCCCCTCCCTGGAACGCATCTACCCCACCCCCACTTACGCGGCAGCTTGGCGGTCCGGCTCCCACCTGGCCCTACAGACATGCCTTAATGGCACATTTGCAATAGTGCGTTCCGGTGGAAAGCTGGAGCGCCAAGCTCAGGATTGGGCTCTCAGTCAGCTGCTTCCCAAGACCTCATGGAATGGTCTTTCCCAATCCTGCTACCAGAATGCCTGCAAAGTGTCCAACACTGCATTTATCCAGCTTGGGATATATTTATTTGAATGCAGACAATCTACTATTTGTGCACTCTAGGTTTTAGTCCAACCCTGGCTCCCTTTTGTGTGAAACTAACCACGTACCTAATAGTTTGCACAAAGTATTTTACTTTGTTTCATATCTCCCCTTCCTTCCAGGAAGCTCAAGGCAGGGTATTTGGAGTTCCCAAGTAGACTCTCCTATGTTCTGACAGGATGCAGGTCTTTCTAGCTTTGGCAAGACTGCTGTACTGTGTTTTCAGTCCTCACTCAACTAGTTACATGCATGCAAACTCACTGGCTTCGATAGCTTATAGATACTAGGTAGAAGATTAAGCCTTCTCTGTTTTTCTTTCTCCTTTGTGTGTGTGTTCAAAAATCAGTTATCAATGCAACAGGTCATTATCTAAATGTTCCAAGATCTTTCAGTGTTTCTCTTTACTCCTTTTTTAGCTTGACTGTGTGCATGTTTTTGTGACAGTAAGCATCAATGAATTCAACTGGACTTACTCCCAAATAAGTATGCATAGGACTAAAGCCTTTAAACACCCTTTTTATATCAACACACTGGTAAAAGAGTGAGCTTTCCCAACACTTTTAATCCAGGTTAACATATGTTAACAGTAGTTATTCTGCTCCATATTGGTAGCAGGCAGAGTACAGAACCCAGAGAACAGCTTTTACCCCAAATTGACTGATACCAAGAATAAAAACAACCAACAAGAAGTTATCTTATTTAATCCTTGGAACAATGGATGCTTAACTTAATTTTTTTCATTAAATGAGAGAGAGAGAGAGAGAGAGAGAGAGAGGCTAAGAGCTCAATCCTATGCATGTCTACCTAGTAAATCCCACTGTAGTCAATGGGGTTACTCCCAGGTGAGTGTGGATGGATTACAGCTCAAACTTTCCCTCATTCAATAGGAGTTCACATTCATTCTACAGCCACTGAACTACATACATAAGATTTGTCCTTGACATGAATAATTCTAGACTGGACACTAAATCAGCAAATGAAAATACATGCAAAAACACACTGAAAAGACAAGTTCAACCTAGTCTCTCACCAGTAACAGCCATCACTCCTCTTCAACACCCTGATAGAGAGTTTAATAGGGAGCAACTCATCCACCTTAAGAGATCTTGGACTTGGGCTGGGTTCTGCAATCAGAAGCTAGTGTCTATTTCACATACATAGAGAGCCAAGCACCCTATGACCTCTGCTGCAGAGGTGTAACTAGAGGGGGGCAAAGCACTTAGGTGCCATCCTGTTCACACTTACCTGGGAGGAAGCCCCCTGGACTACAATGGAGCTTACTTCTGAGTAGACACACATAGGATTGGACTCCAAGGCTGCCATCCTATCCACAGTTATCTGGGAGGAAGCTCTACTAACTGAAGTGGGACTTGCTTCTGAGTAGACAAGCATAGGAGTGGGCTGACACCTGACTGGGCTAGGATATTTGGGGGTCTCTCCTTTCTTCCAACCCTCCTTCCCTTTATGGAGGGATCCTGACAGACTTACTTTGACAGCCACTTGCCCACTGCCATGGACCCCTCTGGACTTTGAATCAAGCCCAAGAGGAGACCACAGGAGGGGAGGGAGATAAGGCAGCAATGCTATCGTTCCTGGAAGTAAGCCCCATTGATTATAATGGGACTTACTTCTGAGTAGACAGGCACAGGCTTGGACTCCAGGGTTGCCATCCTATCCTAACTTTCCTGAGAGTAAGCTCCACTGATTATAATGGGACTTACTTCTGAGTAGACAGGCATAGGCTTGGATTCCAAGGCTGCAATCCTATCTTCACTTTCCTGGGAGTAAGCTCCATTGATTATAAGGGGACTTACTTCTGAGTAGACAGGCATAGGCTTGGACTCCAAGGCTGCAATCCTATCTTCACTTTCCTGGGAGTAAGCTCCACTGATTATAGTGGGACTTACTTCTGAGTAGACAGGCATAGGCTTGGACTCCAAGGCTGCAATCCTATCTTCACTTTCCTGGGAGTAAGCTCCACTGATTATAATGGGACTTACTTCTGAGTAGACAGGCATAGGCTTGGACTCCAAGGCTGCAATCCTATCTTCACTTTCCTGGGAGTAAGCTCCATTGACTACAATTGGACTTACCTCTGAGCAGACAGGCATAAGCGACCCTTTCCTCACTTTCTTAGGCGTAAGCTCCAATGACTACAGTGGGGCTTACTTCTGAGTAGACAGGCACAGACTTGGACTCCAAGGCTGCAGTCCTACCCTCACTTACCTGAGAGTAAGCTCCACTGACTACAAAGGGACTTACTCCGGAGTAGACCAGCCCAGAACGGGGCCCTGAAGCGCCGGCGACAGGCACTCCCGGGGGCTTCTGAGGCGCCTGGGGACCCCGAGGCCGCCCCCACCTCGGAGGCTGCTGCCCCTCCCCGTCCCGGCGGGCGGGCGAGGCCCGGTTACTGGCGGCCTGGAGCCGTCCCGAGCAGCGTCTCCTCCGCAGGGCCGGGCGGGGCTCAGCTGGCCGGGCTGCCGCGGGCTCCAGCGGCGGGCGGGCGGCTGAGGCGGGGAACCGCGTCCTCCCCTCGGCGGGGCGGAGGAGCGGGAGGAGCTGCGGCTCAGGAGGCGGGCCGAGGAGGCTTCCAGCCGGCGCCGCCACTCGGGGAGGGAGGCGAGGCGGGCGGGCGCAGGAAGGCCCCGGTGGCGTAGCTGGGGGGCGAGGCGCTCAGGCTGGCAAGCGGCCTCTCCCTTCGGAGCCATTCCCGGGGGGGGGGAAACGGAGCCGTTTTGCCCCCCCCGCGGGCTGGCTGGCGTGTGCTTGGTCTGTGGAACTCCTTGCCACGGGACGCGGGGGTGACCACTGACCCACATGCCTTCACACAGCCCGAGCCAGGGGACCCCCAGGAAAATGGGGTGTCTGTGGAACTCCTTGCCACAGGACGCGGGGGTGACCACTGACCCACATGCCTTCACACAGCCCCAGAGCCAGGGAACCCGCAGGAAAATGGGGTATCTGTGGAACTCCTTGCCACAGGACACGGGGGTGACCACTGACCCACATGCCTTCACACAGCCCCAGAGCCAGGGAACCCACAGGAAAATGGGGTGTCTGTGGAACTCCTTGCCATGGAATGTGGGGGTGGCACCTGGCCAGGATGACTTTAAAAGGGGTCTAGACCCATTTTTGGAGGAAACGTCCATCACAGTTTGCAATCCATGATGGGTTTGTGCATATAACAGTCTGTGGAACTCCTTGCCACTGGGTGTGGGGGGTGGCACCTGGCCTAGAGCTCAGGGGGATTAGACAGAATTCTGGAAGAAAGGTCCATCACAGGTGACAAGCAGTGATGGGCATGTGCCACCTCCTGGATGTAGAGGTAGGTTACCTCAGAATGCCAGGTTCAAGGAGGTGGTACCAGGACGTAGGTCTCTTGTCTTCTGTGCTCCCTGAAGCATCTGGTGGGCCACTGGGAGATACAGGAAGCTGGACTAGATGGGCCCCCTTTGGCCTGATCCAGCAGGGCTCTTCTTAGGTTCTTATGTACCAGATAGTCTTCATTTTAAGGAAACATTTTCTGGAGCTCTTCCCAGTCCTCCCAGTCCCATTTTGTGCAATCACAACTCAGCAGTCTTATTGTGGAAATATGCTTAACTGACAAACTTGCTCCATTTCAAAATGCAGCCACACATAAGCTCCTCTTCCCAGCCCTACACTGGTAGGAAATGAATGCAAGTTCCATAGAGCTAAATGTGCAGGAGAGCAAGCAGTTACTCTAATAACATAGAGCTAAAGAGGCTTCATTGTGGGGTTAGTGTGCTTCATCAGTGCATCCTGAAACCTGCATTTAAGCCCACAATATGCACCAGATACACTTCTTAGGATACACTGTAAGACACAACTGTACTCTTTAGGGCACAATCCTAACCCCTTATGTCAGTTACTCTAATAACTCTAGTCAGAGTGTCTGAACCTTTCTGTTGGTGTAATGTTATCCTGTCACTGGGGATGGAACCTAGGTCCAACACAGAAGAAAATTGCCCCTCTGAAGTCTGCCACAGGCGAGGTCATCCAGGATCGGACGCAGCAGATGGAACGCTGGGTGAAGCACTACTCTGAGCTATATTCCAGAGAAAATGTAGTCACCAAAGAAGCGCTGAACAACATTGAGTGCCTGCCTGTGCTGGAGGAGCTTGACAGTGAACCAACCCTAGAAGAACTTCACGTGGCCCTGGACTCCCTTGCCTTTGGCAAGGCACCTGGAAAAGACAGCATCCCTGCTGAAGTCCTAAAGTGCTGCAAAGAGATCATCATCACTGAGCTGCATGAAATCCTCTGTCTCTGCTGGAGAGAAGGTGGAGTACCTCAAGACATGAGGGATGCAAACATTCTTTGTACAAGAACAAAGGCGACAGGGGTGACTGCAATAACTACCGTGGCATCTCTCTCCTTAGCGTTGTAGGAAAGTTGTTTGCCCGAGTTGCACTAAAGAGGCTCCAGGTACTTGCAGAGAGCGTTTATCCAGAATCACAGTGCGGATTCCGAGCCAACAGGTCCACCACTGATATGGTATTCTCCCTTAGACAACTGCAGGAGAAATGCAGGGAACGACAGCCACTCTATAGCCTTCATAGATCTCACGAAGGCTTTCGACCTAGTCAGCAGGGATGGCCTCTTCAAGATTCTCCCCAAGATTGGATGTCCACCCAGGCTCCTCAGCATCATCCGATCCTTCCACAAGGACATGAAGGGCACTGTTGTCTTCGATGGCTCCACATCAGACCCCTTTGACATCCGAAGCGGAGTGAAGCAGGGCTGTGTTCTTGCACCAACCTTGTTTGGGATTTTCTTCACTGTCCTGCTGAAGCATGCCTTTGGAACTGCAACAGAAGGCATCTATCTCCGGACCAGATCAGATGGAAAGCTCTTCAACTTCTCCAGACTGAGAGCAAAGTCCAAAGTCCAGCTGAAATGTCTGCGTGACTTCCTCTTTGCCGACGATGCAGCTGTCACTACCCACTCTGCCAAAGATCTCCAGCAGCTCATGGATCATTTTAGCAAGGCCTGCCAAGATTTTGGACTGACAATCAGCCTGAAGAAAACACAGGTCATGGTTCAGGATGTGGACTCACCTCCCTGCATTACAATCTCTGTGCATGAACTGGAGGTTGTCCATGACTTTGTGTACCTTGGCTCAACGATCTCCGACACTCTTTCTCTCGATACCGAACTAAACAAATGCATCAGTAAAGCAGCTACCACGTTTTCCAGACTCACAAAGAGAGTCTGGTCCAACAAGAAGCTGACGGAACATACCAAGATCCAGGTCTACAGAGCTTGCGTCCTGAGTACACTTCTGTACTGCAGCGAGTCATGGACTCTTCGCTCACAACAGGAGAGGAAACTGAACGCTTTCCACATGCGCTGCCTCCGACGCATTCTCGGCATCACCTGGCAGGACAAAGTTCCAAACAACACAGTCCTGGAACGTGCTGGAATCCCTAGCATGTATGCACTGCTGAAACAGAGACGCCTGCGTTGGCTCGGTCATGTCGTGAGAATGGATGATGGCCAGATCCCAAAGGATCTCCTCTATGGAGAACTCGTGCAAGGAAAGCGCCCTACAGGTAGACCACAGCTGCGATACAAGGACATCTGCAAGAGGGATCTGAAGGCCTTAGGAGTGGACCTCAACAAGTGGGAAACCCTGGCCTCTGAGCGGCCCGCTTGGAGGCAGGCTGTGCAGCATGGCCTTTCCCAGTTTGAAGAGACACTTGGCCAACAGTCTGAGGCTAAGAGGCAAAGAAGGAAGGCCCATAGCCAGGGAGACAGACCAGGGACAGACTGCACTTGCTCCCGTTGTGGAAGGGATTGTCACTCCCGAATTGGCCTTTTCAGCCACACTAGACGATGTTCCAGAACCACCTTTCAGAGCGCGAATACCATAGTCTCTCGAGACTGAAGGTTGCCAACAACAAGGGGATGGAACTGAATTAGCCAACTAAAGGCCCAATCCTATCCAATTTTCCAGCACCGGTGCTGGGTGACACCCAACTGCAGGATGCAGCACATGTCCCATTGGCACTGCTAAGCCAGTGCTGGAAAGCACTGACATAAGGGGTTAGGATTGTGCACTTAGTTATTCGTAGGGGGGCTTAGTCAGAATCCTATTTTAGGGCCCAATCCTATCCAATTTTCCAGTGCCCGTGCAGCTGTGCCAATGGGGCATGCACTGTATCTTGTGGTGGGACAGCAATCACAGAGGCCTCCTTAAGGTATGGGAACATTTGTTCCCTTACATTGGGGCTGCATTGCAGCTGCACTGGTGCTAGAAAATTGGATAGGATTGGGCCCTTAGTTGGCTAATTCAGTTCCATCCCCAGTGACAGTAACATTACACCAGCAGAAAGGTTCAAACACTCTGACTAGAGTTATTAGAGTGCGACAACTGCTTGCTCTCCTGCACATTTAACATGTTGTCCCTTGGGTTCCATAGCTAGGCTATGCACCTGACTTGGGATTGAAATGACAGTTCCTGCTGCTGGCAAAAGTGGATTGTTTGCAAGCTGATGCTCCTTGGGTTGCCAAGCAGTTTGAGCCCTTGCCTGCAGAGAACCAGGGTGCCAGTAGTTTAAGGAATCAGTTATTCTTCTGTCCATTAGGCTGTGAAGCTATTAGACCTATGCACAATTACTTGGGAGTAAGTGCTACTGGTCATAGTGGAACTCAGCAACTGCATCTCTGTCTCCTGCATTCTGGGCTTTCGTGTCTTTTGCTGTGCAATGTGTTGCCTCAGTCACCACTGCTTCCTTTTGCAACTGCTGGACTAAGAACAGGGAGTGGCTACTCACTTTTGGTGAACATCAAGAAACTACATCTGAATAGACATCATAGGATTGTGCTGTATATGGCCCTAAGCACACAACTGGGGCATTTGGTGGGCCGCTGTGAGTTACAGGAAGCTGGGTGGGCCTATGGCCTGATCCAGTGGGGCTATTCTTATGTTCTTAACTCTTTCTCCTCCCCAACTGCAATATGGAGATAATCTTATTTACCTCACTGGGATGTTGTCAGGATTACGTCAAGATAATGTATACATTTGAAGCACTTTGCACACCCAAAAGGGGGGGGGGAAACCTGTACAAATGCTGCATGTAATTATTGGTTGGAATGCTATTTTATACTTTTTTATATGTCTCCATATATTTATTCCTTTCCTTAATATAATAATAAGTAAAATGCTAACAAGCAGGAACAAGCAGAACTTCACACCACCACCACCCCCACACACACTCAAAATCACTTACATTACGATTGTAAATACATTTACTTGGAAGTACAGTAATTCCAATGGAATAAATGAGGTTTACTTAGAAGTACATGTGCCTTACTACATATTATTGCATTTCTCTGGGCCTTTTGGAAAGTATAATGGTTGTTTTCATGCATTGTTCTTGCTGAATTTTCTTTTATAGATAATGCTTAGATAATGCTAAGAGTGGACTCCTTGCCACTCCGTGATTTCTATCCCTCCCTCTGAAGTCCATTACAGAAACAGGAAGAAAAAGTGTGGAAACTTCCAGCCAATGCAATTTTCAACTGTAGCTCATCCCAGTTGAATTTCTTCTAGTTGCATTCTTCTATCAGCCCTCCCCTCAGGGTGACCAGATACAATGGAGGGCAGAGTGCCTATACCTTTAACCATTGTATAGAAGAGGACTTTTGGCAGGTACAGCTTTTAAAGCCCTTATTGAGCTGCACTTGTCAAAATTCCTTCCTACACAATGATTGAAGGTATAAGCACTCTGTCCTCCATTGTATCATTGTTTTCAAAGAAGAGGCCATCTTCTATAGATACTGCCAGCTTTAAGGAGCTGTGTATATATGTCACTGCTTAATTTTCTGCTGCAGGGTTGGTGAAGAGAACATTTCTGACAACCAATAACTGGAAGCTCTGCTGTTATGTCAGCATGTTTAAGTTTGAAGAATCTGCATAGCCTCTTCCTGCTTTTTGATATGTGAGTTCTAATTCCGGCTTCTCCAAAAAGAAGTGATGAAAATCGCTGCCCTTAACGGGACAGCAGCCAGCACATTAAGAGAAATGCACTGCTTGTGGGCAGAATTAGGGCCAGACCTTTCCTGAAGATGACAGGAATAGATGTGAACTAGCCTATTTCTCTAAATGTGCTGGGAAAGACCGCAGCACCTGGCTCTGACTAGGATCCTGGAGCCAAACTCAGCTCTACCATCAATGTAATGATGATTTTTTCCCATTTATTTACCTGCTGCAATCAAAAAAATGTGAACCAATCTGAATCTTTGATTTCATTCACTTTGTAGCTATTACACACAATGATCTAATCAGAGAACACTGCCTCTAATGTGGAGCAATTTATCACCATAAAATGCATAAGTGGAGAACTTGGTATGTACTAATTCAAAAAAGAAAACACATCAGCAATTATGCATTAGTTTTTTATTTTAATCTTTATCCACAGGTTTGGCATCAGCCAATTTGCCTTATCACAGAAGCTGAACCCCTGGATCGCCCCTCTGCAGACCTTCCAGACGTGACCGGAACCTTGTTCTGGTTACGTCTGAGAGGTTTTCTGAGCCTCGGAGAGGCTGTGTGCTGCCTCCCCAAGGCTTCTGGTATTTGGCGAAACCAGAAGTCGCCTTAAAAAGGCTCCAGATGGCATTCTGAGCTTCAGGGTTCAGAAAGGCTCCAGTCGTATTCAGAGCTTAGGTGGGCCAAAAACTACAGATTTGATTATCCATGGTTTTTGTTATCCTCAGGGGGTCCAGAGACAGATCCTCTGTGGATACAAAGGCACCACCTTTATCTTAATTTCGATATTAGAAAGAAACTCTTGACAGTAAGGTTTGGCAGTGGAACAGATTGCCAAGGGAGGTAGTTCACTATAGATCTTCAGGCAGAGGTTTAGCAGGCACCTGCACGATTACCTGCTACCGACGGGGTTGGGTTAGATGACCTTGTGCCCCCTTAGCAATGGATCCTGGGGATTGCATTGATGCCTTCCCCCCCCCCGCCCCTTAAGGAGGCAGAGTCTGGGGCCCACATGCTGGTGGGGTGGATGTGGATGATGTGGAGGTGGATGATGCCAAATAATTTGGAAATGTTTTTATTAATTTGTTCAATTTTTACTGACTGCATTATACTTTTCTAACAATTGTAGTTTTTTACTGGTTTGCTAATTTTCACTATTTACCTATGAATGGTGTTGATCTCTACAGCCATGGTACGGTATATGTATTTGAAGAATTATTGTACTCAGACCCAAGCCTATGCCTGTCTATTCAGAAGTAAGTCCCATATAGTCAATGTGGTTTACTCCCAGGAAACAGTAGATAGGATTGCAGCCTAAGTATTATAGACATTTTTATTGACTAATGCAATAAAACTGGTATCTTGTTATGGCTTGTACCTTGGCACAAAAGGTTGACATAGTCCATAGTTCTCACTCTCTCTCTGATAGTAAATCTAAAGTATTTCTCATTTATATAATGTCATCCATGAACATGGCACTTGGGTAGGTTAATTACTCATAGTAGTAAGTCACTACTATTAGAAATTCCTCACATCTGTTTTTATTACTCTCTAATAATTAAATTCCCTCTACCAAGTAAAGCTGGTTTTAATATTACTTGGAAAAGAAGGCCCTTAAAGCATTAGAGAGAGAAAAAAATTGTAATAATTGTTATACACAGTCATCAATGTACAGTGTTTGGCACAAATGTAACACTGGCTCCTTGCAAACTAGTTTGGAAAACAGGAGCCAGTTCTGACAAATTGACTTATTTCCCTAGAGCAAATATTCTCTCTTTTGTGTTTGTAGAAAGTCAGCAATATAACTGCACTAGACAACAGTGATTTACATATCTGCAAAACTGTTTCTAAGTAGGTATTATACCTCCCGTATTAGTTCTAAACCACTGTACAATAATTATAAACTGCAATTTGAAAATGAAGTGTGAAATTACCCTATATAATATATATAAATTATATTATAATTTATAAAATTATAAATATTACCCAATATAATATAATAATCTAGTTAAAAAGAACTTCTATCTAGTTTGAACAAGTTTGAATAAGGAGAGACAATTATGGTGACTTTAAATACATTTATCTCCCTCTGCCTTGAAACATGGCATGTCTACTGTTTTAAAAATGCATTATTCTCACATAGCAATAAACAAGTGTTAAGTACGGTGCAGATGAGGCCACCTTCCCAATTATTAAGGTCTCCTCAGTACCCTTTCCTCTTCATCAGTAATCCAAAATATGTTGCAATCTCAATAGCCTTAAGTTCCTTACATTCACAGTTTTAGTATGTGATGATATAAGAGGATTCACTATGACAGATATCCAAAGACTATTAAAAAATGTGTATAAAATACAACAGTGAAATTCAGAGCTGTCAAATAGTAAAAGTTATATACATGCTATTTCAGTGGAATCCTAGGCATGTTTACTCACTTAATTCAATGGGACTTACTCCCAGATAAGCATATATGCGATTGAAGTCTTTCTTAGATAATGTAATTTACATGATTTTTCATATTTTCAAGAGAATTCTGTGGTCTAGGGGGTAGGCAAGGCCATTTTGCAGTGGTTCCCAAACTGAGCTGTGGTTCCCTGGGGTACCATGGAAACCAACTAGGGGAGCCGTGAAATCCACATGAAAAACCTGCCACTCTATACCTGTATAGGATTGTAGCCCAAGGGCCCAATCCCATCCAATGCTGGTGAAATGGTGCCACTGGGATATAGGCTATATCCTGTCTGGGAGGGGTAGTCACTGGAGCCTTTTAAAGGTTTGGAACATGTGTTCCCTTACCATGGGGCTGCATTGTGGCTACACTGGAGCTGGAAAGTTGGATAGGATTGGGCCCCAACTGGGGAGCTGTGGCCAATGGCCCAGTAGGTCAAGGGAGCTACCAGTCGAAAAAGTCTGGGAACCATGGCCATTGTGTAACTATCAGAATAGAAAATGGAAAACTAGAGTTGGGAGCCCATACTCAAACAACCTATGGGTCTATAAAATTGAAATTAAAAGTACTACATAACAGAGAGGGTGTGCAGGCACTCGTTTTCTGTAATGAAGAGTCCCTTTGAATACCTCATTTCTCAATTCCAACCCAGACAGAAGCCTTCCACAACATATGAAGAACAAAACACAAATGGGAAGATTCAGTACAGTTAATTTATGAAAATGCTTGTTGGCCTGATGGACAGTATTTTATTTCCAAAGCCAACAGTGCTGCTGGATGTGTAATGCTCATCTCCTTAACCTGATGACTTACACTTGAGAATCAGGAAGGCAGCTGGACTGCATCAGGGGACACAGTGGTCTCTTAGTCCTGTTCTTCTGGCCATCTAAGAGAATCTCCATCCCTTCTTTCTCTTGCATCTAATCTCAATGACTGTTGGACTCTTCTGTATTTGGATAAGTTTCAAGACCTGCTCTTCCACTGACTCAAAAAAGAATGAATTTTGAAGAGATATGGCAAGGTGTGGCAGGAAGTTATGAGTCTGTGAATGCTTCTCATCCCTTGATCTTTGTTATGCTAAATATCCAGTTTCTTTTGCCCCAATGCAGTTTCTTTTGCCCTCTCCACCTAATGTTGCACCAGCAGAGGCTGCTTTATGGCTGTCATAAAGCAGCATCCTTAGATGAGCACAGAGGCTTCCCATACACCAGCAAGACAAAATGACCAGCAAGGCCCACACCAGCAAGGTTGGAGCAGGTAACCCTATGCAGGGGATTGGAGGCGAAGAGAAGTTGAACAGAGCAGGGAAGGACAGAATGTGGGGGGGGGGTTGGAATGGGCAGTGATGTGGGCAATGAGGAAGGTGGCTCAGGCCCAGGAAGGGGGCGGGATCAGTGGCCCTGTGTGCCAAATCCCAAGCCCCTTCCCAGTTCTGATCCACCTTCACAGAACAATATGGACTTGTGCCAGTGATTGAGCTGGCACAGATCTGAGTTGCCCTACAGCAGCTGCTGGGGTTTACCCCGGGGCAAGGGGACTAATGTCCTCGTAGCCCAAGGGAGACCTCCAGCAGCTGAAAATCCCCAATGGGATGTAGTGGAAGCTGTGCTAGCGCCACTGCATTGTTACATGGGAATTTAAGATAGAATGGGGCTATACGTCATGGCAGATTGATGGAGAAATGCCTACTGCATATGATGATTACTGGCGGTTAAGTGTATGCCACTCAGAGCGGTGAAAAGAATAGTCAACTTTGTACGGATTTCATTTCCAACTTCTTTTTGTCACAATAAATCAGTTATATGTGATTCTGGTTTTCCATTTTAGGGTTACTGGTTAAGAGAAGATCAACTCTTATCTTTTAGGGTGGGGTTGTTTTTAAGAAGATATTGATTCCTAACTATGTATGTGTAATATGGAGTCAGGATGCTATAACAAGTGAGCATCAGGGCAGGAAGGAAAGGGGTCCAAATTAGGGGCTTGGCCGAACAGACTTGTGGACAAAAACAGAATTCTGCTCATAAGCCTATTTTTATCAAAGGTTGGCAACCACAGATTTACCCCAAGATATACAGAAAGGCAGGAGACATTTGAGACCAACTGAATAATTCAGTGTATTCAGCTGGGTATCATTTTACTGAAGTTCTTTGCTTCCAAACATTCTGAGCAATTTAAGGATCTCGTTACCTGCTGGCACAACAGTGCAATTTTGACTGGCCAGCATGTTCCAGAGAAAACAGCTCCTTTTTCAAAACTCAATCATATGAGTGAAAGGTCCATTTGTGTCCACTTTCAAGACCTGCCGGTTTCCATATGTGCCATGCTTCAGAACAACACCCGCCTCGGAACATTTGGCATTGGCCATCAATTCTCTTTCACACAGAGTCACCAACAGGGAATACAGGACATTCCCTCTTTCCTTTTCAATGTTGGCATGATATTGCATGTTTCTTCCCTTCAATTTACCACCCAGGGTGGCCTGAGGTATTATTAATATACTGCCTGGCAAATCCAGAATGGAAACGTATTTGCCACCTTCAGTCTCACTTAACTTCACATTCAGGAGTGTATTTACTGCAAACATAAAGAGATTAGTATTAGCAGGTCTTTAAATTGTTGGACCTCAACAAAGAGGCATGTTAAATTCTACCCATGATGACAGAAGTCAAGACATCTCACACAATGAATTGTAGAGCTATAAATTGTTTCAATTATTTGGAAATTTAAATGCCCAGCCTCTTCCACATCAGCCCAAGAGAAATAAATTTACCTGTCTATCAGCTCCCTCTACTGGCTACCTGATATAATGTTTTTTTTGAAATACATGTGCAACTCTAATCCTTCTAAGCTGTGCTGGGTTTATCACTTGGTATTCTATTGAGTAACAAACACAGTAGATAAAACTAACAACTAGAACAGCAGATTCAACATAACCAACTACTAAGTGAACCCTAACTGAAGATTCACTTATGTATAGTGAATGTGCCTAACACAAAGAAGAGGGGTGACATGCAAGCCTGAAATGTGCTCTCTTAATTGGCCTGCTATCACATATGAAGCCCCTTTATGGTAAACCCAACAATTCATCTGAAAAGTGCCAGTGACAGAAAGGAAAAACACAATTTAATTTTCAGCATTTGAGGGCTCAGGGCCAATGTACTGTATTCTTACTTTATTGCACTTTATTCCAGAGGTTCTCAATCTCCCAGAACCACTGTAAATGTGTACAGGAGAGCAGGTAAGGCAGCGACGCGATCCCCAGGATCGTGTTGCCAAAGGGGGTACAAGGGCTGCCATGTTCTTACCAGTCCCTACAGCAGCCTCCTGGGAGTGAGGGGAGCCCTATGCGACTCTCCGCAGGGCTCCCCAATCTTCAGAAAACAAAGGTTTTCTAAACCTTAAACCACTTTCAATTTCTAAAGCTCGAGGAGCCCTGTGGAGGGTCACGCAGGGCTCCCCGCACCCCCAGAAGGCTGCTGCAGAGACTGGTAAGTACATGCCAGCCCCTGCGCCCCCCCCTTAGTGATCCTGGGGATTGTGTCGCTGCCTTCCCCAGCCCCTTAAGGGGGCAGAGTCCAGGGCCCTCAGGGTGAGGCGTCGCGACACCCCAGTTTGAGAACTACTCCTTTATTCTATTCTTACTTTATTGCAGCCTTGCAGTAAATTATCTTGTAAATTATGCTGAGTAAATTCTTAAGATCTCCAGCAAGTTTCATAGCTATGAAGGAATTGGGCAGCCCCATCCGAGGCTGCCCTACTGCTGGTGCTGCAGCTCCAGTGATGGGGAGGCCTACACCACTCTGTCAACACCACAGATCGATCCCTGGCTGCTGGCAGGTAAAAGCTGAGTGTGCAGGGGGAGGGCAGAATGGGGGGCAACACCTCCAGGAGGCGGTTGGGACCGACAGAGACCTCCTCCACCAAATTCTATGCCCTTTGTCGAGCTCAAAAGTCTGACATGGGGCTTCTCGAGTCTGTGCCAGTGTAATAACTGGCATTTACTTGAGAAGCCCCATTGAGCAGGCTGGGGCTTTATTCGGGGTAAGGGGTTGAATCCAACACAAGATCAGGGAGTGTGTTGGTCGTTTGGAACTGCCATTCCTGTGCTGGATAGGATTGGGCCCTAAATCTGGGCCTTTCTGCCCATATCCTCGGCCAGTGTTTTTCAAACTGTGGTTTTGGGCCCACTAGGTGAGTCGTGAACCAATTTAAGGTGGGTTGCTTAGCACATACCTCAGCCACCATTGAAAATACAGAGCTGAAAATACAGGGTACAAAGCTGCTGGGCAGAGCACACTCTTGGTGGGAGAGAGGCATGATGCTTTGCCTTGAATAGGTGGAAAGATGGGATGCTTGAAAGGGGGGAGGACTGTCTGGTTGGAGAAGGATCCAAGTCTGCATTCTGCTTTGACTTCCGAACTGGAATGTTTTAATTCTGAGCTATGCAAAATAACAGCATAAGCGCGATGTGTAAAGGGACCTTTGGCTGATCACAGCTTAGGTTTCAGACCTAAACTGATGTTATTTCTGGCCATGATGTCATTTCCAGGTTAATGACATCACTTGAGGTGGGTCCCAAAAGATTGTCATTCTAAAAATTGGGTCCTGGTGCTAAACAGTTTGGGAACCACTGCCCTATGCACTACACTGGAATGGCCTGCCAAGGGACTATTACCCAGTATAGTTTAGAACATTTATATACCAACATTCAACAAAAAACATTCACAAGACAGTTTACAGAGCCAAGATGATCCACATATACTAACTTACACTAACTATTCTGGAATAGCAATTTCTTCTCTTTTCCCAGGTTCATGCTTACAATCACTAATGGATGATTAGAATCTGCATTTCACCCCAAGTATAAACAGAAAAGGTAAAAAAAATCCTCTTCCTTCAATAGTGCCTCAACTCTAAGGCTAAATATGGCACTATATTAATAATACATTCTGCCTCAACAAGTTTATTAACAGCCATCTTAATAAGAGCAAGTTAATTAAAAAGTGTATTTAACTTGCATGCAGCAGGACTCTGAATGAATGAAATACTCGCTCGGTATAATTCCCCCCAGCAGTTTTCATTGTATCAAAGCATCTAATTACAAAACTTCATTACATGAAATCCTGTAATTTTCTTACAACTTATCTTATGCTAGGTTTAACAGCTGCTCTGTGTGTATTTTATTTTAGCACTGTTGTTTTCAAATCACCTGCTTTAAGACTATTTCATCTAAAAACTTACCCATTTTTGGAACAATTTCCTCCGTGGTCCCTTTGAAGAAACAGATGTAAATAATAAGTCCTCGTTCAATCTACACAAACCAACAAAGAAATATATTTATACCACCATATAGCTGCACAGTATTTCTCTATAACTGAGCAGACCAATTTGCTCTGTGCATGAAACCTCACTTAATTTGTGAAACCACACATTTCAGTACACTTGTACACTTCAGTACACAGTACACATTTCACAGCAATGAAAATATTTTGACTAAAACAAAGGCAATTTTTCAGTTGCTGGCATGCTGAAATAAAATGTCACCATAGTCAAAAAAGGTCACATGCTCCATTTCTTTCAGGGTTAGGAAATCCTTTAAGAGCCCTTTGGAATAAAATGAACAATTTTTCTACACAGAATATACATTTTACTGCATCCCAAATGTCATGCTTTTAAAAGCAACAGCCTCTGTGAGAAACTATTGTTTCCATATTCTTTGGGTTCTATCAGAGGAATGTTTCTTAGCAATCCTATGCATGTTTGTTCAGTGTTCACTGGGGCTTACTCCTTAGCACGTGTGTTTAGGATTGCAGTTTTAGGATTCCTAAATCTTGTGTTAATCCAACAAAGAGCCCAATCCTATGCATGTCTACTCAGAAGTAAGTCCCCATAAGATTCAATGGGGCTTACTCCCAGGAAAGTGCAGATAGGATAGGGCTGTAACTTGGCTCTCTAAGGGCACAATCCTAACCTGGTCTACTCATAAGCAAGTCCTATTTTGTTCAATGGGGCTTACTCTCAGGAAAGTGTGGTTAGGATTGCAATAAGGAATGATAGCTCAATCCTTAACTGCACTGGTGCAGTGAGTCCACATGGCGGTTGAAGGGATATTTTTCCCCTTAACCCAGATAAAGCCCCAGCCATCCCTATGGGGCTGCTCAGATCCATGCAAGCTATATTGCTGGCAGAAATCCAAGAAGCTTCTTACAGAGCTGGGGTTTAAATGTAGCTGCCCTGCTGCCACTGATCCCACCTTCCTCTCAGGCCAGATCATCCCAATTCCACCCTCCCCTGCCAACAATGCCCCCTCCTCACCTCCAACACACGCTCCCACCACCCTCTCCCAGCCTGTGCTGCCCAGTGCAATCGTACCTGTGCTGGCTGGCACAGGGATGCGATGTGGTGCTGCCAAGCCAGCATGGGTCTTCATGCTGGCCCAGCTGGCTCTTGAGTAGCCGCAGGAGGTCTGGTCTAGAGCAAGGGTGCTCAGACTTTCAATTTTAGGGATCCTGGACCTATAAAATTGTGTAGGAGAGATAATTTCAGCAGGTGCAGCTTGTCATCTGTGGGATGACAAGTTACACCTGCTGAAATTCTCACTTCTATACACTTGTTAAAGGTCCAGCATCCCTAAAGTTGAAAGTTTGAGCACCCCTGCTCTAGAGGGTAGAGCCTCCCTTTGCCTGAAGATAACATCCACAGGTCGCCAGTTTGAGGCCACTAGCACCGTGCGACCTTGAAGCAGCTGGCAAGCTGAGCCGAGCTATTCCATCTGCTCTGAGCGTGGGAGGATGGAGGCCAGATCAGAATGAAACATCTGAATTGTTGTGGCTCTTGAAAGATAAAACCTTCTTTCAATTGTAAAAATCCCTACGGGGATTTAGGATAGCCTGCCTTGAATAAAGTCTGAGGAGAAATCTGACAACCAAGAAAGGCAGTATATAAATACCTGTATTATTATTATGGCATATTTATGAAACTCTGAGCCAGCACGGGGACAACTGCATTGGCTCAAGGGAGCCTTAGGATAGTGCTGTAAGTTTGTTAGGATACAACTCTATATTTCTTGAACAAATAGCTATCTAGTTTTGTGTGTGTGTGTGTGTGTGTGTGTGTGTTTTTGCATACACAGGTCTGAAATGTAGTCACAGGAGAGTCAGCAAAATGTTTCTAAAATTATATATATTTTTATATAATATTATTATTTAAATATTTAAATATATATACTATTATTTATATATAAAATTATATAAATGATATACTATTAGAAAAATTGTGCCAAAAAAAGCCATTTTTTGTACATCAACTGAAAAATGGCATGGATTGAAAAATGCAGCCCAGAGGCCTACAACTACAGCACTTGCTGGTTATCTCAAAGCATTATGTGGGCTTCCATAAAAAACTGTTATGGGAGTAAGTCCTACTGAACAGAGTGGGATTTACTTCTGAGTAGATATGCAGAAGGTTGCACTGTGAGTGCCCTTAACCCATTTTTGGATGATTCTGGATCATTTGTTGATGATCACAGTACAGTATTTTACTACTGTACGGAATTATTGCAAGAATTACATCACTTGGCATTTATGCCATTAAACAACTTAACATATTCAACACTTTTCCACAGTTCATTGTAATATTCAGTATATTGTATTGGCAACCTTCAGTCTCAAAAGACTCTGGTATCGCGCTCTGAAAGGTGGTTCTGGCACAGCATCTAGTGTGGCTGAAAAGGCCAAACCGGGAGTGACAATCCCTTCCACACTGGGAGCAAGTGTAGTGTGTCCCTGGTCTGTCTCCCTGGCTATGGGCCTATTCAGTATATTCAGTAATATTCAGTATAACTATCTCTGTAATTCCATATGCTGAGAGTCTGTGATATGCCCAATGCCAACAAGTGAAATTGTGGCTTTTAAACCAGAAGCTTCATCACTCACTCTTCAGTCTCTTGGACTGCAGGTCTATACACACTTAGATGGGAGTAAGTCCCACTGAACTCAATGGAGCTTACGTCTGAGTAGACAAATATAAGACTGTACTGTCCCTGCATTTTCATGCACAAGGCTTAAATTGCCTTTGAAGCATTTTCTTAATGCAGAACACAGGACTCTGTCCTAAAAATGTGTTCAGGTTTCACCCTGGCATGACAAGTACTGGTAGTATTTATTATTATTATTATTAACAGTATTTATATACCGCTTTTCAACTAAAAGTTCACAAAGCGGTTTACAGAGAAAAATCAAATAACTAAATGGCTCCCTGTCCCAAAAGGGCTCACAATCTAAAAAGATGCAAATGAATACCAGCAGAGAGCCACTAGAACAGACAGTGCTGGGGTGAGGTGGGCCAGTTACTCTCCCCCTGCTAAAAAAAGGAGCACCCACTTGAAAAAGTGCCTCTTACCCAATTAGTAGGGGTTAGTATACTATTAGTATACAATTAGTATACTGCAGGGATGTGTGGGGGTCGGGTGGGGAGGGGAAGCAGGTGAGTCAGAGCCTCTCCACCAGAGCCCTCCAAGAAGCACTGCTGCCCTGTCAGATGTACAGGCACTCAGAACCCACATGGTTCCCCCCACCCCTGGACCAGAGATGTGCAGTGGGTGGGGAGGCAGGTGAGACACAGCCTCCCTTCCAGAGTCCTTTGAGAAGTGCATCGCCTTTGAGGTTCGGGGTGGGGAAGCAGGTGTGGCAGAGCCTCCTCACCAGCGTCCTTGGAAAAGGGCACCGAGTGCTTGCACACCTCCCACGAGGGCAGCGCACTTGGAAAGGCTCCAGCGGGGAGGCTCTGCCTCACCTGCCCTCCCTCCCGTCCACATGCCCGTCCTGGAGCACTACTTGAGGAGGGGCCGCGAGGAGCCCCCAGCGCGCAGCCTGTCCCTGGAGCCCCGATCGGGCCAGGGAGACGCTCCGCCTTGCAAAGCCGGGAAGAGGAAGCGGCTGCCCCGGCGGGAGCTCACCTGCACCCAGCGCGCCTCGGAGCCCGGCTCGGGGGGCTTCACCTGCAGCCGGGCCGACAGGCACTGCTGGAGGAGCGCGCGCGCCAGCGGCGAGGCTGCGCTGCCGGAGCCGGCCATGGAGACCCTCCTCCGCGGCACCGCCTCCGGGAGGGACGCGCCGCCCTCTGCGCTCCCGAGGCCGAGCTGGCGGGGAGCGGCCAGGAGAAGGGCCTCCCTGCACGCCGCTCTCCTCCTGCGCCTCTGCCGGGAAGAGCCGGCCCCCAGCAGGCCTGCGCAGGAACCAGCTCCGCTCGCCCTCTCCTCCAGCCAGCACTTCCCTGCCCAGGTGCAGAGATTCCGGGCTCCACCCACTGTAGTTGCGCTCATCATCCTACAGCCGTTCCCAAACTGTGGGTCCCGGACCCACCAGTGGGTCATGAGCCAGACGGGGCAGATGAGGCTCTGGGCATCAAGGGTTCAACAAGCTGCTACTGGGGGGTGCCCTGCTGCCTGCTCACCATGATAGCCACACCCCCTGGCAGCATTGGGCAGCAGCTTCTAGGGCAAAGAGCCTGGGAACCATTGCTCTATACCAGGGGTCTCCAAACTTTTTGACCAGCGGGCTGCATCAAATGTCTGGCACGGTTCTGAGAGCTGGGAAAAAAATTTAATTATAAAATTTATATAAGTAAGTTAGAGCTGGAACTTAGATGTGTGAATAAATGAAGGAATGGGCTCATTCATTCAACCTCTCTGGCCCTTAGAACACCCTCCAGATGCAACCAGAGCACAGCTCCAGTCATGTTCGGCAAAGTGGGCCAGGGGCTTTCAGGGGACAAGAGGCTGTCTGTGGGCTGGATAGAGGCTTGCCACAGGCCGCATCTGGCCCCTGGGCCAGGGTTTGGAGACTCCTGGTCAATACAGTGGTTCTCACAGTTGTAGCACTGGGGCCCACTTTTTAGAATGAGAATCGGTTGTGACCCACCGGAAGTGATGTCATGACCGGAAGTGGCATCATCAAGCAGGAACATTTTTAACAATCCTAGGCTGCAATCCTACCCATACTTACCCAGGAGTAAGTTTCAATTACTATCACTGTTAAAAGCACATACATAGTAGCTTGTTAAAAGTACAGAGCTGTAACATTACCCCAGAGGCAGTCACATACATGGTAGAATCAAGACTAATATATTAAAAATAAAATATGGAAATGAATGGGGACCCACCTGAAATTGGCTCGTGACCCACCTAATGGGTCCCGACCCACAGTTTGAGAAACACTGGTCTATGATATTCATCAAGACCCTATTGGATTGGCTGGATGAATCTTTTGAATCTATTGCATCTTTTGATGCGTATGCAAACCCGCATAAAATGAATGTGTAAAGGATTGTCTAACCAGCATATTCCACTGATTGGCTAGTGTCTATAATGTCACCAAACACACCTTCTGCCAATTTCGAAAATAAATTGCTTCACTCAGGACACAGTCCAATCCAACATTCCAGCACTGATGCAGCTGCAATGCATTACCTCACCTTGAACATGTCTGCCCCCCCATCACAGGGTGCAGCACACGCCCCATGGCTGCATCAGTGCTGGAAAGTTGGATGGGACTGGGCCCTTATATATTTTTAATGCAACCATTTCAAAAGCACATGTTGCTTTGGAGGTGCAAGAAAGAGAGCAGAACATTTCCTTGCAGGTAAGAAAATCTATTGTGCAAATTATGAAACCGGGTTCAGACTGTGAATCCTCTGCAGCTCTTGAAATATTACATTAGTCTTCACAAAATTTTGTGCTGCAGGCCCAGAAATGGCTACTCATGCATTGCCACTGAAATAGATGTTGTTAATTCTTGTCCTTATTGGTATATTTCCTTAATCTGAATGTAGTAAGGCTAAGCCTATGAAATTGGTTTGCCTCAAAATGGGAGCCAGCTGCTTTTTGATGATAAAGAATGGAAAAAAAGTACTCATAAACAGTGGCCTTTAATAGGAAAATAATAAATGTGTGTTGGTAAAAATAGAAAGGCTGTTCGCTTCTTTAACGATAAGGTAAACATTTATTGTATGTAAGACCAAACCTGACATTTTGCAGCTCTTCCTGCTGCTGCTCAACTGTGTTTGCTTTTTCTTCCTTGTAACATCTAATGCCAACAATAAGTGCTGTGCCATCATCATGCTGGCCCTCTTGCTGCCATTACATCATACCTTTGGCTGGGGGGATTGGAAGATGCTTAGCAGCATGACTTTATACCATACTTTGTTTGTATTAACTGGTCTGAGGAAGAGAGAGTGAAGAGGCAGAGAATGGCAGCATTTTAGAAAATCCAGTTTGGCCCTAAGGTGGTGTTCTAACTTGTGTTTGCTATTACTTAAAATAATTAAGAGTCAGTGTGTTACTTTGATTTTAAATAATTCACCCAACAATGCTGAGACTGTCTACTTTAATGTCAAATCCACTAAGAGTTATGAATATGTAACGACTGGAAGTACATGTAAAAAGGCGCAAGAAAGTATAAGATCTGTTAATCGAGATAATAATCAAACAATGTAATGTGATGCGTACAGGAAAAACCTAGAAATAAAGTAACTTTATCCAGGTGTGTTGACTATCCCAGTTTCCTTCTTTACAACTTTGTCACACCCAGGGCCAAAGGTTGCATCAGTTACACCGAAGGAATTGATATGTTGGTACTATATTCCACTTTCATTATGCATCTACAGCACACCAGCCCCCCTACCCCAATATTGTTTTGCAGGCAATACTGACATTGGTGTGTGTGAGCGCATGCGCGAAAAAGTACTTTCCATATTCCGCACACATGTGTAGCATTGCTGAATGATGCGCATCCCTTTCCCATGGTCCTTGCCTGTTTCTGGAGGCCTTCACTCAGTGATTTATATGAAATTTTACGAATTATTTTGGTAACAAGAACTTTGCCACACAGTGTACTTATTCCTCAGATCTTTCTGAACATCACGCTTGGCCTGGGTATTCCATAGTGTCTCCTCTACAAAGGGATGCGGGTGTGATGCATTGTATGAAGAGGAATCTAACTAATGTTTTAAAGATCACGAGTATATTACTTTCATTCCTGCTCCGTGGGGATGTGCAGAACTAACACTTGATTTCCAGAAGTAACTAAACTAGATTTAACTTAGAATATGAAGTAGTTCTGAAGCCTCATCCAGTGATTATAGCAGCAGCACATCCGAAACAGCTATTGACATGGTCAAAGAACAGTGATGATGTCTACAACTTAAAAACTAAATAAAAGCAAAAGATTGCGACAGATTTCTTTGCTGATCTAAATCCTTTCTTCTATAGTAAAAATATTTGTAGGATACATTCAGCACTTTTAAAAAGAGAAATAGATGGCCAGAAAAAATCGCAGCCTGAACAACCACGGAATCCTACTTGGTGTGAAGTCAGCCCTCATTTTGTAGTAACTTGCCTCCGTTAATGCAATACTCTGCTTGCTTCACTAGTCTCACCCTTTTCATAAAGTTTTGATCAGACTTGGGGCCCAGTCCTATCCCATTTTCCAGGGCTAGTGCAGCTGTGCCAATGAACTGCATCCTGTGGTGTTTCAGAGGCCTCCTCAAGGTTCCAGAGGCCTCCAGGTTCCAGAGGACAGTTCCAGAGGCCTCTTCAAGGTATGGGAACATTTGTTCCTTTACCATCGGGCTGCAATTTGGCTGCACCTGTGCTGGAAAGTTGGATAGGATTGGGCCCTTAATAGCCATCCAGGTGCTGTTTTTCTTTTGGCTTTCGGAGGAGAAAAAAAATAACTAAATGAAACAACCAAATAAGCTAACACTTTCAAATTCTTAATGAATATGCATTTAGCCTAATAAGACATAGGCTGCGTGCCAGCGTTGCTTCATGATTAGACTTGTAATACAGTTTTAAGCTTTATAGTTTTATCAGCATTGAGAAAGAATATTTTATTTTTCTCAACATTTTTTTTTAAAGAGAGGTAAAGCATCTCATTTCACATTTGATATTATGGAATAAAGTTTCCTGAAGAATGCCAGAGCAAACTTTTCTGATTAGAATGGACACAAAACAATTGCAGAAGAGTACTGTGGCAGTTTTCATTGATCTCTGACCCAAAGCAGAGCTATCAACCAAGAACTCAAACTATGGCATACTTCCAAGATTTGGAAGGCAGGGTTTAGGGAAGCAGACAGTCAATAGAAAACAGGAGACGGTCTACTAAACCACTGTGCAAAAGTTGTGGGTCACTACTGCTGGCCAGATACCTTAGTTGTCCTCATGTGTGAATGAAACTATATCCAATAGTGTGTATGAAATCTCCAGGTGCCACTAATGCAGACCAGCCCATACTTAACCCCTTTTTGTTCTGAATCATTCAAGGTCTGGTTGTTTAAACTGCATTTATGCAAACTTCACTGAGGACAACCATGGCTTAAGAAGCATCTCAGGCTAGAAAGTGCATTTTTACACTGGCATTTTAATATCATCAAAAGTGCTTTTCTTTCTCTTTCTGTTACTGTGAATATTAAACAGAAGGATAACAAAAAGATGTAGTCAGTATAAAATAGTTATAGTATGAAGGGAAACAGGAAGAAGAAGAATTTCACTATCCATCCAAATTGTATTAGTTGCTTTTGCACAGTTTTGTAATGTCACAATAGGGATGGATGTAGCTGCTATATCATGATCTCCTACATCAAGATCTACTGGATTTTCCCAAGAGATAAACTGTACTGATTTATCAACATTAGAATGCCATCCCCCCCAGCTCCTATGCTTTTAATAAATGCATGATGGGAAAAAATTCAATAAGTAACTTTTTCTCAGCTGGAGGGGAGTGTTCAGCTTGCCACACTGTGGATAAAGTTCTGGTAGAATTAAAGCAGACTCTTCAATAAATAAGTATCCACATACAAGGTATCTTGTAGACCAGTGTTTCTCAAACTGTGGGTTGGGATCCACTAGGTGGGGCCATGAACCAATTTCAGGTGGGTCCCATTCATTTAAATATTTTAGTTTTAATATAGTAGACTTGATACTCCCATGGCATGTAACTGCATTTGGGGAAATATTACAGATCTATAATTTTAATAGCCTATTACAGTGGTTATCACACACTGGGACCCACTTATTAGAATGAGAATCTGTTAGGACCCACCAGAATGATGTCATGCCCAGAGGTGACATCATCAGGCAGGAAAATTTTTTAATAATCCTAGGCTGAAATCCTTCCCACACCTACCCAGGAGTAAGTCCCACTTACTATCATTGTTAAAAGCATCTACATAGGAGCCTGTTAAAAGTACAGATCTGTAACATTGGGCAGGAGGTCTGGTCTAGAGGGTAGAGCCTCCGTCTGCCTGAAGATAACATCCACAAGGTCGCCAGTTCGAGGCCACCGGCACCGTGCGACCTTGAAGCAGCTGACAAGCTGAAGCCGAGCAATTCCATCTGCTCTGAGCGTGGGAGGATGGAGGCCAGAATGTGAAGCCAGATCGGAATGAAACACCTTGAATGTAGTCGTTCTTGAAAGAAAGAACCTTCTTTGAAATTGTAAAAATCCCTATTTAATAAGGGATTTAATAAAGCCTGCCTATGTGAACCACCTTGAATAAAGTCTTGAATAAAGACCAAGAAAGGCGGTATATAAATACCTGTTATTATTATTATTATAACATTTCCCCAGATGCAGTCACATACCATGGTAGCATCAAGTCTAATATATTAAAAATAAAATATGGAAATGAATGGGGACCCACTTGAAATTGGGTTGCGACTCACCTAGTGGGTTCTGAGCCACAGTTTGAGAAACACTTGGCTATTATGTACATGCTTTTAACCAGTGGCATCACTAGGATTTGTGTCACCCGGTGCAGGAGACCTGCGCATCGCCCCATGCAGTGGGCGGGGCAACGCCCCAGGTGGAGGGCATGGTGATGTACCATCACCCCACCCCCACTGGTTTTTTGGCTGCATCTTTTGTTAGAACACAGATATTGAATGTGGTTTGTTTCATTGCATTCTGCATGATATTGCGCATTGAATGATGCGTGATGGGATGGGATTATTCCTCCAAATTCTGATTTTAGTGATTCTGAAAACTTGTAGAGTCTCACACATACACACCCCTTGTCAACTCACTAACACCTTATTGCAGCAGTTCTCAAACTTTTAGCACTGGGACCCACTTTTTAGAATGACAATCTGTCCAGGACCCATTGGAAGTGATGTCATGGCCAGAAGTGACATCATCAAGCAAATTAAAATAAATAATTATAAATAATTAAATTAAAATAAATCTGTAAGGACCCACCAGAATGATGTCATGACCAGAGGTGACAAATAAGGTAATTAAATTAAAGGTAATTAAATAAGTGGGGAGCCAGTCCTGTTCTACCAAGTGTATCTACTCTGAAGTAAGTCCCATAGTGGTCAATGGGGCTTACTCTCAGGAAAGTGTGGGTAGAATTGCAGCCTGTGAGCATGTCTACTCAGCCTATGCATTTCTACTCAGAAGTAAGTCCCATAATGGTCAATGGAGCTTACTCTGTAGTCTGCCTGCAATAACACCCCCCCCCCCAAAAGAATCAGTGAGATTTTCAGCCGTCCCAGTGCCCAGTTTAAAGTTCTTCTATTTCAGTCATATCAATACAAGACCCACCTGGCTTTTCAAGTGCAAAACAGAAAACTTTCCCCTTACCAGTTGAAGCCTCTTTTTTGTCCTTTTCAGGGGGGGGCACTTTTCGGGGGGAGGGGAGAAGGATGCCTTCTGGATGGAGCTGGAGCATTCATTGTGCTCCAATGGAGCAATGCTCCATTGTGCTCCAATGCTCAATGGAGCTGGAGCATTCATTGTGCTCCAGCTCCTTTGGCTCTGGACCATTCTGGTGTCCTCACATTCCCCTTTGCCTAGCCTGAACACCAGCCAAGGCAGTCTGCCTACTCATGAGTAAATGCGACCATGAGACTGCTTTGCTTTGCTTTGCAACTGGGAGGGAGGGAGGAACCTCCTTCTCAGATGTTTTTGGGGGCTGCATTCATTGGATCGACCATTCTGACATCCTTGGAGTCCTCTCAGCCTACCCTTTCTGGCAGACTATGGCAAGTATGCCTACTCACGAGTAAACGTGTGATATAGCTCACTTTCACTTTCCATAGGGCTCCATACATTTTTTCTTTCCAGTTTTTTGGCCATAACTTTTGAACGAAAGGAGCTATTTCAATTCTGTTTTTGCATTGCTTTCCACTGGACATTCCACATCCAACGGTGTATGGCATGATGCAGTAGCTCCTAATGCCACTATGTTAGCTTGTCACTCCCCCCCAGGGCGCGTCACCCCCCTGGTGCATCACCCGGTGCGGCCGCACCCCCGCACCCCCTAGCAACGCCACTGCTTTTAAGAATGATTGTAAATGGAATCGACTCCTGGGTAAGTGTGGGTAGGTTCGCAGCCTAGGTTTGTTAAAAATGTTCCTGCTTGATGATGTCACTTGCGGTCATGACATCACTTCCAGTGGGTCCTGACAGATTCTCATTCTGAAAAGTGAGTACCGGTGTGAAAAATTTGAGAACCACTGTTGTAGACACAGGAGAAAAACACAGCAGGCTCCTGCATTAAAGAGTTTATCATCTAAATTTCTATGGAGAGAAGAGAGATAATGTAGGATATTCTGCATGGTCAACTCAGTGGCTACGTTAGCAGTTGTTCTCTTTCTTCCAGGTCATAGGAAGCTGCCTTATACCTAATCAGACCATTGGTCCACCAGCATTGTCCAAGATGGATTTTTTTTTCTCTGCTGTACCTGGAGATGTCAGGATTGCACTTTTTTGTATGCAATGCAGATGAATCAATTGCTGAAGCACAGCCCTTCTCCAGTTGATTGAGTTAAGTATTATGACGGACACTACATATGCTGAAGAGTACTTTGCAAACTACTCTAATTCATATTGCTGTTTGCAAGCAACACTTGCTCATTAAGCACATGCCAACTGTATTTCGTATAACTTCACCCACATTAAATCCTTAGGAGGAAGTGCTTTTTACCTGGCATGGGTGCTATTCAATTATTTTCCATTAGAGGGAGCAGGGAGCAATTAGAAAAAAATATCAGAGGAACATGAGAAATACTAGGTTTGCAGACAGGAAGTCACATAATCACTTAAGGCTGCTTCACATGTTACAAGTTCAAAATAAGTCACTTCTCATAACAATTCTCCCATTACACAGTACAAAGGTTCTTCGGTACTGGAGGACTTTTGAATTACATCTCTGTTTCTTCAACCCCCCTTAACTTTAACTGAAGAAAGTAGAGAAAAACTAACAGCTATACTCTGAATATATGTTTTATTTCATTCACTTTGTAGGGAGCTATGATGCACCCCTGCATCTTCTTTTGTTTCCTCTTCCTGCATGAGAGGGGCTCCAAGGGAAGCAGAGAGATTTTAGTATAAACACCCCTGGGGTTGACCAAAAAGAGTGGAAATGTCAACAGGCGCCTCCTATTCCTTTCAAACTTGCCACCCAAAGGCCTGGTGCTAGAGCATCACTAAAAGGCTACCGTGATTCTCCTCCTGGCCACTGAAGATGCTGCAGGCATATAGCTGTGGCCAAGGAATCATAAGAACATAATCAGTGGGGATGTAAAGGGGAACAGGTAGCTTTTCAGTCTAGAACTGATGCCAGCAGCGGAGTAGCTAGAGGGGGTGCAAAGCTCTTTGTAGGTGCCTGAATGTGCCATGCAAGTGGCCCCTCCCCTTCGGAGCCATTCTTGGTGGTGGGAACAAAATGGAGGTGAATGCAGGATGGAGCACAAGGACAGTGAAGGCAAATGCTGCTGTTTTGCTCCCTCTGTACTGAATGGCTCCAAAGGAAAGGGCCTGCTTTGCACCCCCTCTAGCTATGCCACTGGATGCCAGCAACAGCGTCTCTTGACCATTAAAATCCCCACTAGCATATTAGTGACAAGGATCAATCCTGATGGATGTGTGGTTGCTGTCAGGGGCATGTACCAGCTGGATCAACCCTGTAAACAATTGTGTGCATCTATGAATGCACGTGTACATGAGATACACTGTAATCTGCATGCATTGTTTTCCCCATCAATCCTTTACACAACTGACATACATACATATAAAAAATTCACACAGAGGCACCACGAGACCATAATGACTGTACAACTGTGACACAACAATGGAAATGAAGATGACTGGCAGGACATGGGGGAAGGCAGGGTTCTCTGGAACAGGTATTAAGAAGACCTGCAAATCTCAGATGTCCTGCAACCCAGGGAAAAGGGTGGAAGATGGCTCTGCAGCAGTAGACCTGACCAGCACAGATCTCTTGGGGAGGGGGCAGCATCCCTTAGTAGACAGATTTCTCTGGAGGTCACGAGAGCAAACAAATGTTAAACAGTTCAGGAAAAACTCAGGTTGGGGACCTAGTTTTGCAGTCTCAGAGCCAATTCTCAGATTATGTGATTTCTTCTACAACAAAATCTTTTCAGCACAAGGAATGTGTAATTACACAGTGGGGGCAGATTTTGTTTATTTGTTTTATTAATTTTCTTTTTCACACTTTTATGCCGCCCTTCCTTCCTCCAAGGAGCTTAGGGTGGTGTGGATGATTCCTCCCCTCCTTTTGTCCTCACAACAACCCTGTGAGCTAGGTGAGGCTGAAAGCGACTGGAATGTGTTGCCAGTTTTCTCTCTCCTTTATGAAGCACCCTGCGGCAAGCTTGATGCCTAGCCAAAGATGTCGGGGACAGAAGGGTGCAGGGTGACCAGACGTCCTCTTTTTTTCAGGACATGTCCTCTTTTTTAGCCTCGTATCCTTGAAAAGAACTGAAATGCCCTCCTTTTCCATGTGAGTGGGCAGCACAGAACCTTCTTGGAATTAATAAATTATAGGTAATACTTATACTTATTGGCAACCTTCAGTCTCGAAAGACTATGGTATCGCGCTCTGGAAGGTGGTTCTGGCACAGCGTCTAGTGTGGCTGAAAAGGCCAATCCGGGAGTGACAATCCCTTCCACACCGGGAGCAAGTGCAGTCTGTCCCTGGTCTGTCTCCCTGGCTATGGGCCTTCCTTCTTTGCCTCAGACTGCTGGCAAAGTGTCTCTTCAAACTGGGAAAGGCCATGCTGCACAGCCTGCCTCCAAGCAGGCCGCTCAGAGGCCAGGGTTTCCCACTTGTTAAGGTCCATCCCTAAGGCCTTCAGATCCCTCTTGCACATGTCCTTGTATCGCAGCTGTGGTCTACCTGTAGGGCGCTTACCTTGCACAAGTTCTCCATAGAGGAGATCCTTTGGGATCCGGCCATCATCCATTCTCACGACATGACCGAGCCAACGCAGGCGTCTCTGTTTCAGCAGTGAATACATGCTAGTGATTCTAGCACGTTCCAGGACTGTGTTGTTAGGAACTTTGTCCTGCCAGGTGATGCCGAGAATGCGCCTGAGGCAGCGCATGTGGAAAGCGTTCAGTTTCCTCTCCTGTTGTGAGCGGAGAGTCCATGACTCGCTGCAGTACAGAAGTGTACTCAGGACGCAAGCTCTGTAGACCTGGATCTTGGTATGTTCTGTCAGCTTCTTGTTGGACCAGACTCTCTTTGTGAGTCTGGAAAACGTGGTAGCTGCTTTACCGATGCGTTTGTTTAGCTCAGTATCGAGAGAAAGAGTGTCGGAGATCGTTGAGCCAAGGTACACAAAGTCATGGACAACCTCCAGTTCATGCGCAGAGATTGTAATGCAGGGAGGTGAGTCCACATCCTGAACCATGACCTGTGTTTTCTTTAGGCTGTCCAAAATCTTGGCAGACCTTGCTAAAACGATCCATGAGCTGCTGGAGATCTTTGGCAGAGTGGGTAGTGACAGCTGCATCGTTGGCAAAGAGGAAGTCATGAAGACATTTCAGCTGGACTTTGGACTTTGCTCTTAGTCTGGAGAGGTTGAAGAGCTTTCCGTCTGATCTGGTCCAGAGATAGATGCCTTCTGTTGCAGTTCCAAAGGCATGCTTCAGCAGGACAGCGAAGAAAATCCCAAACAAGGTTGGTGCAAGAACACAGCTCTGCTTCACTCCGCTTCGGATGTCAAAGGGGTCTGATGTGGAGCCATCGAAGACAACAGTGCCCTTCATGTCCTTGTGGAAGGATCTGATGATGCTGAGAAATGCAGGGAACAACGACAGCCACTCTTTATAAGCCTTCATAGATCTCACGAAGGCTTTCGACCTGGTCAGCAGGGACGGCCTCTTCAAGATTCTCCCCAAGATCGGATGTCCACCCAGGCTCCTCAGCATTATAGGTAATATAGTTTTAAATTTAATAATAAGAAATATAGTGTTTAAATTAACCACATGAAATCTCTACAGGAATGTTTTTAGCTTTTATTTTCTCATGTCCAAAATGTTTTTTGGAGGTCCTACATTTTGCGGTTCCTGGTCCTCTTTGGCGGTTAGGACATCAGGTCACCCCAAGAAGGTGGCGCCCCAGGACTTCTCCTCCCACCATGGCCACCTACAGCGTTACCACTGGGGAAGGGGCCTGCTGCCTTTGGAGACTTTCTGTGGCAGAGAAGAAGCATCAGGCACAGCTTTGAAACAGGGAAGCTTTGAAACAGCTTTGAGGCAGGGAAGGAGGCAGTAGACTGCGGGGGTTGGGGGCGGGATGCAACCCACAAGAGGGTGCCAATAGGGCTGAGGGGTCGACATTCTGTCCCCAGTGTTTGGGGGTGAGGCTAGCACCACTCCCGTGCCCACTGCTGTCAGGGTCCAGAAAGCAACAGCAGTGGCGTAGTCAGAGGGGGTGCAAAGCACTAAGTTTTGCAGGGAGCCTCACTGCAGAGTGCAAGGGGCTCCCCTCCACTTCGGAATGCCTCAGTTTTGCTCCCCCCAGGGGAGGGGTTGCTTGCACGCAGCAGGGAGGCTCCCTGCAAAACTTAGTGCTTTGCCCCCCCTCCGTCTGGCTACGCCACTGAGCTGCAAAAGACACCAGCATCCCTCCCCCAAGCCTGCAATCCTCTGCATACTTTCCTGGGAGTCAGCCCCATTGAACTCAATGGGACTTAACTACTGAGTAGACATGCCTAGGATTGGACTCCAACAGCACAATCCTGTGTGTGTCCACTCAGAGGTAAGCCCCACTGAGTTCAATGGGGCTGGATCCCAGGAAGCACGCATGGGATTGCAGCCCAAGCCCCTAGCAAATGCAGCCCAGTGCACTTCCCTTGCTGGTGGCGCCCTGCAGCTTGGCCGGAATCCGGGAGAAAAGGGGTTCGCCTCTCTCGCGGGTAGGTGGCAAGCCCAGGACCAGCTGTGCAAGGGAGCAGTGGCGTAACTAATGAACATGTAGTGCAAAGCTCAAAATGTTGCCCCGGAAGTGATGTCACAACCAGAAGTGACAGCACGCCTGGGCTTTTTTAAAAGTGCAGATTGGGGGGAAACCTGGCTCCTACACCCAGCAGCTCACCACCCAATTGATCTGCCACCTCCCACCAGCCAGTGGCATAGCTAAGGCAGCTATCTGCTACCTAGGATCAAAGAAGATTCTGTAGCTCCCCTTCATGACAAAATCAAATTTAATTAAGTAAAGAAATAAAACATGTACTTTCTTAAGTAAAGAAATAAAACTTATTGGTTCAAGACACTGTGCTGGGGTGGATGGTTATCCTCCCCCTGCTAAATATAAGAGGAGCACCACTTGAAAAAGTACCTCTTTACAAGTTAGCAGGAGTAACTATATTGAGGTACATGGAAATGAGAGCTGACTCATATTAACACCTTATTGGTTCTATGCTGTATCATAACAACATCTCATTGACTCTCAGAACAATCAGTCTTATAGGTCAGTTTTGAGTTAAAGAAATCCACTTTTTGTTCCTTAAGGAAGTTGTGTTTTCGTTTTCTGGTTAATTGTCCATAAATTTTGATAGAAAACAGATATTCTAATGTGGTTTGTTTCATTGCATTCTGCATTAAATTACCTTTCCAATGATATATAATATGATGGTACTATTTGTACATACCAAGATTTTCACAATTTTGGCCACTAGTGTCAAGCTCAGCTTGTTACCCCCCTAAAGCTTGTTGCCCGGTGCGACTGCTACCCCCTGCACCCGCTTAGCTACACCACTGGGAGGGAGGTCACTTGCTGGGGGCTCCCCCTGACAGCATCATCACCATCCTCATCCTGCCCTTCACTGGCTCCCCTTTTTCCTGCCACTTGGAAACGTGTGTCCTTCCAAGAAGGCAGTTTGCCACTCGGGATCAGAGCACAAGAGCCCAAGCCTAGCCATGTCTGCTCAGAAGTAAGTCCCATTATAGTCAATGGGCCTTGCTCCCAGGTCAGTGTGTACGGGATGGCAGCCCAATCCCTCTGAAGATTTGATGCATGAAAAAGGTGCACCCCCTTCCCCCTCCATTCTGGGCTCTGAAGGGGAGGGTGCTGCTTGCACGCCTGTGGTGTGGCTCTGAGCAACATGTAGTGTTTTGCAAGCCATGTGAGTAGTTGGCAACCGTCAGTCTCAAAAGACTATGGTATCGCGGTCTGAATGGTGGTTCTGGAACAGCGTCTAGTGTGGCTGAAAAGGCTGATTCAGGAGCGACAATCCCTTCCACACTGGGAGCAAGTGTAGTGTGTCCCTGGTCTGTCTCCCTGGCTATGGGCCTTCCTTCTTTGCCTCTTTGCCTCAGTCTGTTGGCCAAGTGTCTCTTCAAACTGCCAAGCAGGCCGCTCAGAGGCCAGGGTTTCCTATCTGTTGAGGTCCACTCCTGAGGCCTTCAGATCCCTCTTGCACATGTCCTTGTATTGCAGCTGTGGTCTACCTGTAGGGCACTTTCCTTGCACGAGTTCTCCATAGAGGAGATCCTTTGGGATCTGGCCATCATCCATTCTCACGACATGACCGAGCCAACGCAGGTGTCTCTGTTTCAGCAGCGCATACATGCTAGGGATTCCAGAACGTTCCAGGACTGTGTTGTTTGGAATTTTGTCCTTCCAGGTGATGCCGAGAATGCGGCGGGAGGCAGCGCATGTGGAAAGCATTCTGTTTCCTCTCCTGTTGTGAGAGAAGAGTCCATGACTCGCTGCAGTACAGAAGTGTACTCAGGATGCAAGCTCTGTAGACCTGGATCTCGGTATGTTCCGTCAGCTTCTTGTTGGACCAGACTCTCTTTGTGAGTCTGGGAAACGTGTTAGCTGCTTTACTGAGGCTCCCTGCAAAACTTAGTGCTTTGTCCCCCCTCTAGCTACGCCACTGGGTCCCAGGCAGAAGCCTGGACCGAGTGATCCTCATCTTACAGTGTGCTTGCTGCAGGCTACAATCCCATCCATACTTTCCTGAGAGTCAGCCCCATTGACTATAATGGGGCTTACTTTCGAGTAGGCATGCCTAGGACTGGGCTCTGAGGCTGCAATGTTAGCCACAGTTTCCTGGGAGTAAGTCCCATTGACTAGAATGGTACTTACTTCAGTGTAGGCACGCACAGGACTGGGCTCTCAGGCTGGGCAGAAGAGCAACCTCAGCTCCTCACTCCGCCCACGTGGCGTCTCTCGCGCCCCACCCAGGACGCTCCCGTGTCGTCATGTGGGCGTGTCTCTCTCGCCATCGGCTTCCCGTCCCCACTTCCGGCGTGGTCATTTCTACTTCCGGCGGACTGACTGTGCACATCGGTGCGCGGAGCTGCGTCTTAGCTGTGCACGCGAGTGGCGCCGCCTGCCTGGCTGCGGCCGAGGGCTCTGCATGCCTCCCCCCGCGCTCCGGAGGGCTTGCTGGGCAGCAGCCGCGCGCTTCAGCGCTGAGAGCAGGGCGGCCGGAGCCTTCCGCCCCAGGCTGCCGAATTCCGTGTTGGGGAACCTGCGAAGGCCGGTGAGTTTTCCTGGTGAACGCCAGGGACGTGCGGGGGGCGGGGAGGCGGGTGAGGCAGTGCCTCCCCACCGGAGTCCTTCGAAAAGCGCCGCCCCGTGGCAGGGGCCAGGCACCCTCCACCCATGCGGTGAGGTGTGCAAGGTGTGGTGGGTGGGGAGGCAGGTGAGGCAGTGCCTCCCCACCGGAGTCCTTCGAAAAGCGCCACCGCTGTGTGAGGTGAGGCAGAGCCTCCCCACCGGCACCCTTCGATTCCGCAGGATTGGGAGGTGCCCAAGCACCCGCAGCCCACACGAGGCAAGGGGTGCAAGGTGTGGTGGTGGTGGGGGGCACATGAGGCAGAGTTTGCACATCATTGAGTGTGCTTGAGCCCCTCACACGGTGGCAGCTTTTCAAAGGACTTTGGTGGGGAGGCCCTGCCTCCTCACCCACCACACCTTGCAGACCTCAGCGCACGTGGGTTGTGGGTGCTTGGCACCTCCCATGGCTGTGGAGCTTTTCAGAGGACTCTGGTGGGGAGGCTCTGCCTCACCTTGTACACCTCTCTGCATGTGGGTTGTGGGTGCTTGGGCACCTCCCACGGTAGTGGTGCTTTCCCAGGGATTCTGGTGAGTACGGGTTGAGTGTGGGACTG
This sequence comes from Tiliqua scincoides, assembly GCF_035046505.1. Taxonomy (NCBI): domain Eukaryota; kingdom Metazoa; phylum Chordata; class Lepidosauria; order Squamata; family Scincidae; genus Tiliqua; species Tiliqua scincoides. The sequence continues at coordinate 4,584,727 of NC_089821.1, read as the reverse complement.
TGGCAAAGCACATGGTTGAGTGTTCTTGAGTGCTTCACACAGTGGCAGCACTTTTTGAAGGGCTCCGGTGGAGAGGCTCTGCCTCACCTGCCTGTCCACCCACTGCATGTCCCTGGTGAATACCCAGGTGATACTTTGCCTCTTCTGTGAGTGCCATGGAACTGTTCAGAAGATGACTCTACTACTATTATTGATTTTCATACAGTTAGGTAGGTGGGATCTTGGTTTGTTTTTATCCACACAGTGAGTTCTTCTCAAGGTCCTTGACTTTTATCCTTATTTTGCTGTTATAAATATCATTACGTCAGCTGTTCCCAGTAATGTTGCTTTTTGCAGTTGATTTATGGTAATTTCTTTGGGGGGGGGGCATTCTGTTCAGGTGCTCTTCCAGCTGTTTTGGAATGGCACCAGGGGTGCCAATCACCACTGAGATCATTTTGATCTTCTGCTACAGCCTTTCAATTTCTATTTGTAAATCTTTTTATTTTGTTTTTTCCCCCTGATCTGCTATCCCCTGGTTCTGCTATTTCAATGATTTTGACTGCTTCTTCTTAACAACAGTGATATCTGGTGTATAGAGTGATAGATGTTTATTTGTCTGTATTGGAAATCCCATAATATTTCAGCATCTTCATTCTCAACAACATTTTCAATTTGTGGTCTCACCAGTTTTTGCTTGTAGGTAGTTTGTATTTTATTTTTTTAACAGATGTGCCAGTGTTGTTACACTATGTTGAATGTAGGTATTCATTGCTGTTACCTTATCATGCCTTTGTCTGTGGTCTGTCTGTCCATTCTTTTTACAGTAACCTATTAGGTGGTGTACTGTTTCATCTCTTTCCTTTCAGAGACTGCACTTGCTGTTTGTCGTTTTTTCACTCTTGCTTTTATTGCATTTGTTCTTAATACCCGTTCTTACGCAGCTATTATTAGCTGTGTCCTTCTTTAAGTTGTTCTGTTTCTTTCTTCTTTGCCCCCCCCCCTTTTTCTGGAGTCACTGCCAGGTCGTGGTGGTAGTAGTAATGATAATAAATATTTGCATTTTTATTTGCAAACTACTTGTAGAAGTTTGAATTCTAACCAAACCTGAGACTTTAGCAATGACTCAGGTTGTCTTAATTTTCTGGGCACTTTGACTGATGTTTAAACAAGCTGCAGAACTTTGTGTACAAGTAACAGCTTAGAATGTGCATATTTTAAATTCTTTTTTTAAAAGTCATCAGGTGTGAATGATGTGTCCCTCAAAGAGAAGCGGCACAAAATCATGGCCAGAGGACTTCCGAAGCAGAAGCCGATGGAAGGAGTTAAGCAAGTCTTGGTTGTAGCTTCTGGGAAAGGGGGTGTTGGAAAGTCAACAACTGCTGGTAAGTCTTTTGCATCTGAGTATGTTATTTTGCAATTTGCTTGTAGATTTTTATACATCACAGTGCAGTTATAGCAATATGGTTGACATGTTTTAATAGAGAAGATAAAAGCTATACTTTTAATCTTCTATATACATTTGATATACAAAATTGATTACAAATGTATCTATATTCTAAGCCAGGGTTTCTCAAACGGTGAGCCATGACCCACTTGGTGGATTGCAACCTGATTGTGGGTGGGTCGCGAAGCTGCAGCTGACAGGCAAAATGCATTGAACCCTATGGAAGGTGAAACAGAGCGATAACATGCATTTACTTGCATGTAGACAAATGTGCCTTGATCCATTGCGGAGGACAGGCCATAACATCACTTCTGGTAGATCTCGAACAGACTGTCATTCTAAAAAGTGGGTCCTGGTGCTAAAAGATTGGTGGGACCACAAAATTGAAAACGTTGAGAATGACGATGCAAAAAGAGAACCACTCGTCTGCGAGCCATGGCTCCCTAGGGAGCTGTTGAAACCAGCCAGGGGAGCACTACAATCCTCGCGAAAAACCCACCATCCTGTACAATGTATAAGATTGTAGCCCTAATGGGGAGCCACAGGCAGTGGCCCAGTAGATTAAGTGAGCCACCAGCCAAAAGCATTTGAGAACCACTGGTCTACTTGACTTAAAATTCCAATTGTAATGTTTAAATAATGGTGAATGCTTGGGATTGTTTTTTAAGCCTGTTGGGCTGTATTTAATTCTAGATCTATATGTTAATTTCATTTTCTGTACTACCAGGCATGAAAGGTCTGAATAGTAGGTTACAATGAACAGAAGAAATTCTTGAGGTTGTTGGTGATTAATTTTATTCAAATATTATATTACAAATGATGTCGGCAACGCATAATCACTTGTCATAAAATTTTGCACGTACAAAAGCACATAACACACTTTTTAGTGACCTCAGGAAGATGAAAATTAAAAGAAAAATAAAATCAATCCTTTTTTTTCTACTGCAGTGAATAAACATGCTACAGTATTGAGCATTTATCAATATGGGGGGGAGAGACTTGGGAGAATTGCATGATCAGTTCTATATTCATGTCAAGACACTAGGAATTTCTGGTTCTTTATCAGTGAGCAAAATAACTATATGTGTATGTAATCATGGATTAAAGCGGTTTTTCAGTCATCAAAGTGCACTTATTCATGAACTGGTGCACTTTGATGGCAGACTCTTAAAAAATGCTAGTATTCATTTAAAGAAAAGTAACAGAATGCCACCTATCAAATAGAACAGTGGTTCTCACACATTTAGCACTGGGACCCACTTTTTAGAATGAGAATCTGTCAGGACCCACTGGAAGTGATGTCATGACCGTAAGTGATATCATCAAGCAGGAAAATTTTTAACAATCCTAAGGCTGCAATCCTACTGCCACTTACTGAGAAGTAAGAAGTTCCATTTCAGTTGTTCAGTTGGCAACCTTCAGTCTCAAAAGACTATGGTATCGCGCTCTGAATGGTGAAGGCCACTGAATCCTATCCCCTGTCCCAGGGCTTAGACGCTCGACTTGGCTTCTTGAGTCTGGGCCTGCTGAATAAATGGTGCAGCTCTGAGAAGTCCCATTGAGCAGGCTGGAGCTTTACTCAGGGTAAGGGGACAGATGTCTTCTTACTCCAAGGAGGCCTCCAGCCTGCTCATATCCAGCACAGGATGCAGCAGTAACTGTTTGGCACTGCTGTTCCTGTGCTGGATAGGATTGGGCTCTTAGGCTGCAATCCTATCCACACTTACTTGGGAGTAAGCCTCATTTACTTTAATGGACATGTCTGAGTAGACATGCGATTGGGCTCTTAGGCCCACTGATCTCAGAGATGCTTCTTCTGAGGATTGCAGCTGGCCATAATTCCTCATTCTTTTGCTATATATTTAGCCAAGGCCCTAGAACTTTCTGGTTATATCCTAGCTAGTCTTGTCATTGTTATATAACTAGATGGGCCTTTAGGGTGAACTATTCCTGTTCTCAGTATTAGTGTCAAAATGATTATTTCATAGATCAAGTTTTAAGCAAATTGGACCTGCTTTCGCAGTCTATATCTGCTATTCATTAGGAATTTTTGTTACTGCAGTAAATGGTTGACTTCAAAGTGTCTCCTCTGCAACCTTCTTTGTTTTTGTTCCCACTGCTCTTTTTTTCTGTGTTTCATTTTGACTTAGTGCCAAAGACTTAAGGCATCTCACAAAATCAAAAACACAGAAACAGTAAGCTTCTTGTTGAAATGTTTGTTTAAACCTGGTGACTATTGTAAATTTCTGAAACAAGGACTTTCCAGTAGCACAACTGATCAGAGTTGTACTACAGCCCATCAGAACATCTGTGTTACTCTAAGGTTACTGTTCACATTTGGCTGGCTGTAGTATTCAGTCGGCTGAATATAGCACATTCCTGAAATAAACTCTTTTATCATCTGATTGCACTAATAATATGGTCAGGTCAGATGGAACGCTGGGTGCAGCACTACTCTGAGCTATATTCCAGAGATAAAGTAGTCACCGAAGAAGCGCTGAACAACATTGAGTGCCTGCCTGTGCTGGAGGAGCTTGACAGTGAACCAACCCTAGAAGAACTTCACGTGGCCCTGGACTCCCTTGCCTTTGGCAAGGCACCTGGAAAAGACAGCATCCCTGCTGAAGTCCTAACGTGCTGCAAAGAGATCATCGTCACTGAGCTGCATGAAATCCTCTGTCTCTGCTGGAGAGAAGGTGGAGTACCTCAAGACATGAGAGATGCAAACATCATCATGCTGTACAAGAACAAAGGCGACAGGGGTGACTGCAACAACTACCATGGCATCTCTCTCCTTAGCGTTGTAGGAAAGTTGTTTGCCCGAGTTGCACTAAAGAGGCTCCAGGTACTTGCAGAGAGCGTCTATCCAGAATCGCAGTGTAGACTCAGAGCCAACAGGTCCACCACTGATATGGTATTCTCCCTTAGACAACTGCAGGAGAAATGCAGGGAGCAACGACAGCCACTCTTTATAGCCTTCATAGATCTCACGAAGGCTTTCGACCTGGTCAGCAGAGACGGCCTCTTCAAGATTCTCCCCAAGATTGGATGTACACCCAGGCTCCTCAGCATCATCAGATCTTTCCACAAGGACATGAAGGGCACTGTTGTCTTTGATGGCTCCACATCAGACCCCTTTGACATCCAAAGCTGAGTGAAGCAGGGCTGTGTTCTTGCACCAACCTTGTTTGGGATTTTCTTCGCTGCCCTGCTGAAGCATGCCTTTGGAACTGCAACAGAAGGCATCTATCTCCAGACCAGATCAGACGGAAAGCTCTTCAACCTCTCCAGACTGAGAGCAAAGTCCAGCTGAAATGTCTGCGTGACTTCCTCTTTGCCGACGATGCAGCTGTCACTACCCACTCTGCCAAAGATCTCCAGCAGCTCATGGATCGTTTTAGCAAGGCCTGCCAAGATTTTCGACTGACAATCAGCCTGAAGAAAACACAGGTCATGGTTCAGGATGTGGACTCACCTCCCTGCATTACAATCTCTGAGCATGAACTGGAGGTTGTCCATGACTTTTTGTACTTTGTCTCAACGATCTCCGACACTCTTTCTCTCGATACTGAGCTAAACAAACGCATCGGTAAAGCAGCTACCACGTTTTCCAGAATCACAGAGCCTGGTCCAACTAGAAGCTGACAGAACATACCAAGATCCAGGTCTACAGAGCTTGCATACTGAGTACACTTCTGTACTGCAGCGAGTCATGGAATCTTCGCTCACAACAGGAGAGGAAACTGAACGCTTTCCACATGCGCTGCCTCCGATGCATCCTCGGCATCACCTGGCAGGACAAAGTTACAAACAACACAGTCCTGGAACGAGCTGGAATCCCTAGCATGTATGCACTGCTGAAACAGACTCCTGCGTTGGTTCAGTCATGTTGTGAGAATGGATGATGGCCGGATCCCAAAGGATCTCCTCTATGGAGAACTTGTGCAAGGAAAGCGCCCTACAGGTAGACCACAGCTGCGATACAAGGACATGTGCAAGAGGGATCTGAAGGCCTTAGGAGTGGACCTCAACAGGTGGGAAGCCCTGGCCTCTGAGCAGCCCGCTTGGAGGCAGGCTGTGCAGCATGGCCTTTCCCAGTTTGAAGAGACACTTGGTCAACAGACTGAGGCTAAGAGGCAAAGAAGGAAGGCCCATAGCCAGGGAGACAGACCAGGGACAGACTGCACTTGCTCCCGGTGTGGAAGGGATTGTCACTCCCGAATCGGTCTTTTCAGCCACACTAGACGCTGTTCCAGAACCACCTTTCAGAGCGCGATACCATAGTCTTTTGAGACTGAAGGTTGCCAACAACATGGTCAGGTTTGTAGAACTGTGCCTTAATAGGATGGTATTTAATATCTGTGTGAGGAATATTAATGACAGTATTTGACTAACTCTCAATAGATTAATGATGTCAATGCAGATGACTTTTTAAAATTTACTGTAGTTGAGCGTGGGTTTCTGATGCACAATAGCTAATCTACTGCAAATCATCCAGAAATCCACCATTGGATCCCTGTCTGCCTTTTACGCCTGCCCCTTCTTTACAGAATATGATAGCCAATATTTGTTTATCCCCTGGGGGCTGGGGATTAGAATAGGCCCTCAGTTTGGCTGTACTTGTCGTAAGAGGCGACTGAACAGCCACCGGGTAGATGGGACTCGTCAGCCTGGGAAGGCAGCTCATCTGAGAGAAGGAAAACTCTGATCCCAAACCTCCACTGCCTTGTGGCTACATCCAGTTAAGGAAAAGGCTTCAGGAGTCAACCTTGAGGCAAAATCCGAAGCCGGAGTCCCTGAGGCAGTTCGTGGCTGAACACAGTCACGTTCTGGCAACTCCTGCGACGCCGCTGGAACCAACCGTATTGGCTTCTGCCTTTCCATTGGACCATTTCAGCGACGTGGAGAGGGGGGATTTGCTGCATGGGTAACAGCCTATCCTCCATACCTACTTTACCCCGGCTTCGCGCACTGGAGAGGACACTCTGTTCTAGAACCACCATTCAGAACGTGACACCATAGTCTTTCGAGACTGAAGGATGCCAACAAGAGATTTGTTTATATCCAGAAACAAAAAATAAATAAATACTGTTATTATTATTATTATTTCAGCTCAGCCATTATTAAGAATTTTTTTCTTGGAGATTATCTTGCTGTAAAATTTTCATAACAATGACATTCTGCTTAATCCTGTCTTCTCTGTTTTCAGTAAATGTTGCCCTTGCACTAGCAGCAAATGATTCGGTAAGTGATCACCTAATGATTGTTTCAATACTATTACTTAATTATTATTATGTAATTATAATACAGAAATATTACAAGGTAATGTAGTAATTAACTTTTAGGTACAGATATTTTAAATGGTTGCTTCTGAACAGGAGGAACAATATAGAAATTTCTTTTTGATGACGATAGCTACTTTTTTTTCTAGAATTCTTGCCATATAGCAGTTCTTGTGTGGGAATGATAGAGAAACTTAAGTAAATGTGTATATTTTTAGTGATGATATATTTTGCTGTGTGTGTGTGTGTATTTCTTCCCAAGGTACAGTTGAAAATTATGGCTATAGTATTATAATAAGAATGCTGTATAACAGGTATACTTGCATAGCACCTTTGACTACTCGAAGCATTTTGTATGCATTATTTTAGTAATTTATAGAGTAACCCTATAACGTAGGTCAGTATTATTATCCTCGTATGGCAGCTGTGGGAGTTGAGCCATGTTTCATGCTTTTGTTGCTAACCCACAATTGTGGTTGCCTCAAAGGCAGGCAGCCCTCTCTCCAGCCCCAGAGCAGGAAAAGCATGGCAGGGGTGGTGGTTCAGTGACTGTACTCGGTGAAGGCACCTTGAGTGCTTCAGTCCAGCATGGCCAAACAACTTAGCCCCACACTTCCCTTTCCTGCTTCAGAGCAGCAAAGGGGAGTGGGGGGGAGGTCTCATTGAGCATGACCATGAACACCTGCCCAGTCTTTCATTCCTTCTCGCTCTGGGGTAGGAACAGAACGTGCAGGGCTCAAGTTCTCTCAGCTGAGGTGTCCATTGTGCTTCCACCGAGTGCAGCCAAGGCTTGCTCAGCCCCTTTTACAAAAGCCATCAGCCTACTTACCATGGTAATGGTAGATTGAACTTATGTGTGGACTCTTGGAGTTGAGGCTGAGAGGTATTAGCTTGCCAAAGGCCATTTCATGAGTTTATGAGACAGGTGTGTTTGGAGAGAGAGGGTTTGGGGCTGTTAGTTCCGCCCCATATACACATTTTGGCTAAAGGTGGGAAAGAGCTGATCTGTGTACAAGCTATGAGCATATACTGTGGTCTTTGCCAACAACCGTCATGGATCCCTGAACAGACAGAATCCATAGTCATGTGAAAGCCATCTATGTACCTGTAGTATGTACATGAGTAGGCTCTTTCACACCTTCCGCCAGATGAATGGGCATGGGGCCAGCAGGCACAATACCACTTACTCTGTTTGGCTGAAAGGGGCTGGTTGGCAACCTTCAGTCTTGAAAGACTATGGTATAAGCCTACAGCACCCGGTATTCCCAGGCGGTCTCCCATCCAAGTACTAACCAGGCCTGACTCTGCTTAGCTTCTGAGATCATGGTATAAGCCTACAGCACCCAGTATTCCCAGGCGGTCTCCCATCCAAGTACTAACCAGGCCTGACTCTGCTTAGCTTCTGAGATCATGGTATAAGCCTACAGCACCCAGTATTCCCAGGCGGTCTCCCATCCAAATACTTACCAGGCCTGACCCTGCTTAGCTTCCGAGATCAGATGAGATTGGGCATGTGCAGGGTAACAGAAAGGGGCTACAGATAACTTTTGAACTGGGGATTTCTGGCTCGCAATCAGCTTCTAAGCTGCAACCTGATGCTGAGCCTTTATGAAGAATAAGGGAGTATTACACCCTAGGAAGTAAAGTGGCAGTATTTTCTCATGTTGGCATTTGAACAATATTTATGTTGTGTTTGAGTTTACAGAAAATAAACTCAGTATTAAATTGAGGCTGATGAAACAAGGTTAAAGTGTACCTCATCAGTTCACCAGATAGCCTGAGAACTGCAGTGAAAAAGTGCCTGTTGGCAGTTGATCTGTCAGGTTTGCAGCAACAAAAGGGGAAAGACAATTTAGGAATAACAGATGTTACATTAATGTTTGATATTTAACTAATTTTTTATCATTTCATATTGGAATTCATTGTTTGACACTAATGGGAGTCACCTGGCAAATCCTCAAAGACTGCATAGAAAATGTTTCCTAATTAAAGACTGATGATATTGCAGAGGGTGCAATTCACAAAAGACATAATTGATTTAGCACTATAGTAAGCAAGCAGAGAATTGTTTTAGTTAACAGTAGTTGATATGGAGTAATTTTTCTGCATCCGTGCTCTTCAAAATAAATAGAAATTCTACAGTCCATTATTTTTCCAGTTTATTTTATCTCATTAAAACAATACAGGTCCAGCCTATTTATACACGGATTTTTTATACACGGATTTGACTCAACACAAATGGTCACTGCAAATAAGAAGGAATATGCTGATCCCTGGAGAAGGGGAAAAATGCATCCCTTTAAAATCAGTTTAAAAAACTGAACAGTCCTTTAACAATAGCCTCGTTAATATATATGAGAGAGAGAGAGAGAGCAGCTGGCTGACAATCCATCAATCCTTCTCTCTCCAGTGGACCCCTCCCTTCCCCATGAGCATGTGAAAGAAAGGTGATCACTTTGCATTGGTGAAGGGAAGGGCTGAGTGGATTGTCTTCTTAATGACTCTTACCTTACACCACAAAGGTCAGCAAGGCTGTTTTTAAATCACTGGAGCAAAAAAACTTTGTTTTTTAAATTGATTTGCTATAGTGCGTTTTTTGCCATCCACGTGAGTGCTTGGAACAGAACCCACGCAAATGAGTCTCAACCTGTATACAGTCAGCCCACCGAATCTGCAGATACCAGAATTCACATTTAAAGCCCTTTAAAAACAAAAAAGGAGCCAAAATAAGGGCTCCAACCTTTTTGCTGCTAAATGGTGCCATTTCCAAACCAGTATTGCTGTTTTTAGCACTGAAAGACCCACCATGATGCTTTCTGGGGCGAGCCAGGAAGATAAATGTAACTTCCATAAGAACATAAGAACAGCCCCACTGGATCAGGCCATAGGCCCATCTAGTCCAGCTTCCTGTATCTCACAGCAGCCCACCAAATGCCCAGGGAGCACACCAGATAACAAGAGACCTCATCCTGGTGCCCTCCCCTACATCTGGCATTCTGACATAACCGACCTCTAAAATCAGGAGGTTGCACATACACATCATGGCTTGTACCCCGTAATGGACCTTTCCTCCAGAAACTTGTCCAATCCCCTTTTAAAGGCGTCCAGGGTAGACACCAGCACCGCATCCTGTGGCAAGGAGTTCCACAGACCAACCACACGCTGAGTCAAGAAATATTTTTTTTTGTCTGCCCTAACCCGCCCAACACTCAATTTTAGTGGATGTCCCCTGGTTCTGGTATTATGTGAGAGTGTAAAGAGCATCTCCCTATCCACTCTGTCCATCCCCTGCATAATTTTGTATGTCTCAATCATGTCCCCCCTCAGGCATCTCTTTTCTAGGCTGAAGAGGCCCAAACGCCGTAGCCTTTCCTCATAAGGAAGGTGCTCCAGCCCCGTAATCAACTTAGTCGCTCTCTTTGCACCTTTTCCATTTCCACTATGTCTTTTTTGAGATGCGGCGACCAGAACTGGACACAATATTCCAGGTGTGGCCTTACCATAGATTTGTACAACAGCATTATAATAATAGCTGTTTTGTTCTCAATACCCTTCCTAATGATTCCAAGCATAGAATTGGCCTTCTTCACTGCCGCCGCACATTGGGTCGACACTTTCATCGACCTGTCCACTACCACCCCAAGATCTCTCTCCTGATCTGTCACAGACAGCTCAGAACCCATCAGCCTATATGTGAAGTTTTGATTTTTTGCCCCAATGTGCATGACTTTACACTTACTGACATTGAAGTGCATCTGCCATTTTGCTGCCCATTCTGCCAGTCTGGAGAGATCCTTCTGGAGCTCCTCACAATCACTTCTGGTCTTCACCACTGGGAAAAGTTTGGTGTCATCTGCAAACTTAGCCACCTCACTGCTCAACCCTGTCTCCAGGTCATTTATGAAGAGGTTGAAAAGCACCGGTCCCAGGACAGATCCTTGGGGCACACCGCTTTTCACCTCTCTCCATTGTGAAAATTGCCCATTGACACCCACTCTCTGCTTCCTGGCCTCCAACCAGTTCTCAATCCATGAGAGGACCTGTCCTCTAATTCCCTGACTGTGGAGTTTTTTCAGTAGCCTTTGGTGAGGGACCATGTCAAACACCTTCTGAAAGTCCAGATATATAATGTCCACGGGTTCTCCCACATCCACATGCCTATTGACCTTTTCAAAGAATTCTATAAGGTTTGTGAGGCAAGACTTACGCTTACAGAAGCCATGCTGACTCTCCCTCAGCAAGGCCTGTTCATCTATGTGTTTTGAGATCCTATCTTTGATGAGGCATTCCACCATCTTACCCGGTATGGATGTTAGGCTGACCGGCCTATAGTTTCCCGGGTCCCCCCTCTTTCCCTTTTTAAAAATAGGCGTGACATTTGCTATCCTCCAATCTTCTGGCACCGTGGCCGTTTTGAGGGACAAGTTGCATACCTTAGTCAAGAGATCTGCAACTTCATTCTTCAATTCCTTAATAACTCTTGGGTGGATGCCATCAGGGCCCGGTGACTTATTGATCTTTAATTTATCAATGAGGTCTGAAACATCTTCTCTTTTAACCTCTATCTGTCTTAACTCCTCGGTCAGGAGGGGCCATTCGGGCAGCGGTATCTGCCCGAGGTCTTCTGCCGTGAAGACAGATGCAAAGAACTCATTTAATTTCTCTGCCATCTCTAAGTCTCCTTTTATCTCCCCTTTCCCTCCCTCACCATCCAGAGGGCCAACCGCTTCTCTGGTGGGTTCCCTGCTTCTAACATATTTGAAGAAGCTTTTATTATTCCCCTTAATGTTGCTGGCCATGCGTTCCTCATAGTCTCGCTTGGCCTCCCGGATCACCTTCTTACATTTCTTTTGCCACAGTTTATGTTCCTTTTTATTCTCCTCATTAGGGCAAGACTTCCATTTACGGAAGGAAGCTTCCTTGCCCTTCACAGCCTCTCTAACTTGGCTGGTTAGCCATGCGGGCACTCTCCTGGATTTAGTGGAACCCTTCTTTCTTTGCGGTATACACCTCTGTTGGGCCTCTATTACTGTTGTTTCAAGCAGCCTCCATGCACTCTGGAGAGATTGGACTCTTTTTACCCTCCCTTTCAACCTCCTTCTAACCAGCCTCCTCATTTGAGGGAAGTCCACTCATCGGAAGTCAAGGGTTTTTGTTAGAGATTTGCCTGGTATTCTTCCCCCAACGTGCATGTCAAAACGGATCGCAGCATGATCACTATTCCCCAATGGCTCAGTAACGTTTACATCTCTAACCAGGTCCTGCATACCGCACAATATTAAATCCAGAGTCACCTGTCCTCTGGTGGGCTCCTTGACTAGCTGCTCTAAGCCACAGTCATTTAGCAAGTCAAGAAATCTGGTTTCCTCATCGTGACCAGAACACAAATTGACCCAGTCAATATGAGGTTAATTGAAGTCCCCCATGATTACAACCCTGTCCCTCCTTGTCACCTCCCTGATCTGTCTCCTCATTTCAAGGTCCCCATCTAATTTCTGGTTTGGAGGACGATAGCACGCCCCCAGTATTACATTGCTGCACAAGCCTGGTAATTTAACCCACAGAGATTCTACGGTGGAGTCGGACCCACCTTCAATCTCTACTTTGCTGGATTCTATCCCTTCCTTAACATAAAGGGCCACCCCACCTCCAACACGCCCCTGCCTGTCCGTCCTGTAGAGTTTATAGCCCGGGATTGCGGTATCCCACTGATTCTCCGCATTCCACCAGGTTTCCGTTATGCCCACTATGTCAATGTTTTCCCTTGTCACCAGACATTCCAGTTCTCCCACCTTTGCTCGTAGACTTCGGGCATTCGCATAAAAGCATTTATACACGGAATGCCCCAGGATGGCCTGCTTATTCGCTCCTTTGTCCCCGCATCCTCTCATTGTGCCAAACCGTCTGTCACATCCAATCACTCTACCTTTGCCAATTTCTTCTCCTACCCTGCCTTTGTCTTGTTGTTCTCTAACCTCCCCATCCTCATCTCATAGGGATGAGGAGTCCCGAACCGGATGCCCCTCGGCTCCTGTCGGCCTTCCCCCAGGGATCAGTTTAAAAGCTGCTCTGCCACCTTTTTAATGTTATGTGCCAGCAGTCTGGTTCCATTCTGGTTCAAGTGGAACCCGTCCCTCTTGTACAGGCCCCGCTTGTCCCAAAAAGTTCCCCAGTACCTAATGAATCTAAACCCCTCCTCCCTACACCACCGTCTCATCCATGCATTGAGACCCCTGATCTCCGCCTGCCTAGCTGGCCCTGCGCGTGGAACAGGTAGCACTTCAGAGAACGCTACCTTTGAAGTCCTGGCTTTCAGCTTCCTGCCTAAAAGCCTAAATTTGGCCTCCAGGACCTCCCAGCTACACTTGCCCACGTCTTTGGTGCCGACATGCACCACAGCTGCTACCTCTCCCCCAGCACTGTCTACTAGCCTGTCTAGACGAGAAGTGATGTCCGCAACCTTCGCACCAGGCAGGCAAGTCACCATGCGGTCCTCACATCCGTCGCAAACCCCCCTCTCTATGTTTCTAATAATCGAATCCCCCACTACAAGAAGCTCCCGAACCCCCTCCTGCCGAGGAGTATCCCGAGTGCGTTCGGATATGGGCCCATCCCCTGGAGAAGGGGTCCTCCCTAGGGGATTGTTTCCCTCTTCTCCAGGATGACGTCCTCCAGTCCCGAGACTTCCCACCCGGGCAGCCGAGGAGCTGCACGCCTGAGGTTGGGACGAAGCCTGATCGTCCCCAGAAGTCTCCCCACGGTCCTCCTTTGCCTGCCTGCGCTTCTCCAGGTCGGCCACCAAGGCTTCAAGGGAGCGGACGCGTTCCCTGAGACCCTGGAGCTCCTTGCACCGAGGACACACCCATGACTTATGCCCCAGAGGCATATAATCATACATGTGGCACTCAATGCAGAACACTGGATAGCCCCCTCCCTGCTGCTGGCTGCCTGACTGCATAGCTTTTTTGTTCTTGTTGTTTTATTTAGGGGTACTTTTATAAACCCTACACTGGTTAGCAGCCCTCTTCTCAAGGGAAGAGGAAGGGCAGTGTATGGGGCCCTGGCCTCCTCGCCCTGCTACTGAACTCGCCTAGATGCTAAACTCTCAGTTTACCTGGCACTTGGGGTCCCAGAGGCACTTAGGGTTCCCAGAGGCCACACACGTCTGGAGAGAGCCTCACACGATGGCAGGCCTAGCTTTATGCTCCTGGCTGGCTCCTCTTCCCTCCTTCTTTCCTGATTGAAAGGGGGGCTGGTCTTCCCATGCCACTGGGAAGTGGGGCTTTTACTACTAAAAATAGCTAGAGACTTGGAAACAGGACCATTTGGCAGCTTAAAGGTAAGAACCCCAATTTTGGCACACTTTTGAAAGTATTTAAGTTCGGGCCCCAGTATCTGCTGGCAGCTACAGTGCGTCAAACCCACAGACACTGGATTCACAGATACTTACCTGTAACAACCTATCTGTTAAAGACTCGAGCAACATGTTAAATTATGTTTTAAACTCATCCAGCCATGAAAGCCTTTGTATGCTTGTAACCTAGCTATTGATTCCATCCATCCTCTACTGGATAAAATAGACACTCTCCTTTAGAAAGGTGTCGTTGAGTCAGTGCCTCTCAGCCAAAATCATTGAGGCATTTACTCAAAGCACTCCATAATATCAGAGCAAGACAGTGGCCTGCGTCCAATATTAGACCTGAAAGATATAAATAATGCTTCTTTATAAACTCCATACCAAGCATCCTGATGTTCCTTTGCAGAGATGCTGTTTGTATAGTTCATTATGTCTACAGCATCATAAGTATTGATGTTTTACAGTCTTCACCAAGTGCTTCCAATAGCAAGCATTTTCCTTCAGCATCTCTATAGAACTGAGGGTGTTCACAAAGTATATGGCTGAGGTCACTGTGTTCTTGTGGTATTGAGAGATAATGATTTTCTATACCTGGATAATTGGCTTGTAGTGGCAGAATCCAAGCAGCATCTTCTAAGATACCTAGACTTCACTGTGACTCTGCTAACATCCTTGAACCACAAGAAGTTTCAATTGAAACAAACTCAGCGGATCCAGTTTATAGAACTACTGCTGGATTATACTCTCTGGCATGCATATTTCCCAGAATCAAAGGGTCAGATAATATATCTCATCACAGAATTTTGTAGACCACAGTCTCGGTTGGCGTTTCAAATCCAGTGACTTTAGCACATGCCATTAATCACTGCAGATGTCCTGTTTGCACAACTGCCAATTAGAGGACAGGTCCTCTCATGGATTGAGAACTGGTTGGAGGCCAGGAAGCAGAGCGTGGGTGTCAATGGGCAATTTTCACAATGGAGAGAGGTGAAAAGTGGTGTGCCCCAAGGATCTGTTCTGGGACCGGTGCTTTTCAACCTCTTCATAAATGACCTGGAGACAGGGTTGAGCAGTGAGGTGGCTAAGTTTGCAGACGACACCAAACTTTTCCGAGTGGTGAAGACCAGAAGTGATTGTGAGGAGCTCCAGAAGGATCTCTCCAGACTGGCAGAATGGGCAGCAAAATGGCAGATGCACTTCAATATCAGTAAGTGTAAAGTCATGCACATTGGGGCAAAAAATCAAAACTTTAGATATAGGCTGATGGGTTCTGAGCTGTCTGTGACAGATCAGGAGAGAGATCTTGGGGGGGGGGGGTGGATAGGTCGATGAAAGTGTCGACCCAATGTGCGGCGGCAGTGAAGAAGGCCAATTCTATGCTTGGGATCATTAGGAAGGGTATTGAGAACAAAACGGCTAGTATTATAATGCCATTGTACAAATCTATGGTAAGGCCACACCTGGAGTATTGTGTCCAGTTCTGGTTGCCGCATCTCAAAAAAGACATAGTGGAAATGGAAAAGGTGCAAAAGAGAGCGACTAAGATGATTACGGGGCTGGGGCACCTTCCTTATGAGGAAAGGCTACGGCGTTTGGGCCTCTTCAGCCTAGAAAAGAGACGCCTGAGGGGGGGAAATGATTGAGACATACAAAATTATGCAGGGGATGGACAGAGTGGATAGAGAGATGCTCTTTACACTCTCACATAATACCAGAACCAGGGGACATCCACTAAAATTGAGTGTTGGGAGGGTTAGGACAGACAAAAGAAAATATTTCTTGACTCAGCGTGTGGTCGGTCTGTGGAACTCCTTGCCACAGGATGTGGTGCTGGCATCTAGCCTAGATGCCTTTAAAAGGGGATTGGACAAGTTTCTGGAGGAAAGGTCCATTATGGGGTACAAGCCATGATGTGTATGCGCAACCTCCTGATTGTAGAAATGGGCTATGTCAGAATGCCAGATGTAGGGGAGGGCACCAGGATGAGGTCTCTTGTTATCTGGTGTGCTCCCTGGGGCATTTGGTGGGCCGCTGTGAGATACAGGAAGCTGGACTAGATGGGCCTATGGCCTGATCCAGTGGGGCTGTTCTTATATTCTTATGTTCTTATACACGATGTACACAAGAAAAGGGGCACAGCTTCAAGGAATCTTTGCTTCCTGATGTGCACAACTTGTGACTCCTGTTTTCAGCAGCACATTGCCTTAATAGCCATTTGTCTGGCCAGGGTATCCAGCAGCTTGGCAGATGCCATCAACGCAAAAAGAATCAAGATGCCTGTCTGCAAATGAAGCATCAACGCTGATGTCTTTCAGTCTGGGATGCATTGCTGCAGTTGCCCTACTGTGGATTTATTTACAACAACCAGTCTCAGTTCCAAGTGCCAGAGCTTTTGCAGCCAAACCAGACATAAACATTCCACAGGGGAAGCATCTCTAATCCTGTGAGAAGGGCCTATGCTCCCCCCCACACACACACACAGATCACCAAGATCATTCATACGATATGGAAGTTCAACTCTGACAGCATTCTGGTAATGCTACGGTGGTCATGGCAGATGTGGTGTGCAGGTAGATCTGGGAAAGTCCTTTGTTTAAATGGAGATCTACTCTCAGAGTAGACAGTACTGAGTGAGGTGGACCAATGGTGTGAGTACAAGGCAGTTTTGTATGTTCAATTACTATTTTTGAAGTTTATTGTTGGTTGTGGTTTTTTTGCTCATCAGATGTAAATAGCTGTGACGGGTGGGGATGAGCAGAGCCATAACACATCTATGGAGGAGTATTTAATCCTTTTTCCTTGCCCCATGATCCAAACAAAGATGAGCTCCATCCCTGAAGCTGCCAGTAGCCCTGGCAGGGAAGCTTCCATGGTTGCTCTTCACCAGTTTTCTGTGTCCTCAGAAGCTTGCCAAAGGAGTAGGTTAATGTTTCTCCTCCCCATTAACTCCACCATAGTGCGGTTTTGATCATGTGGACTCTCCAGCCCATATTTTTCCTAGACTTGATTTTTTTGCAGCAGTCACAGGTATGTATACGGTGGATTGATATCTGTTGCTGCTCAACCCTGCCACGGAGATGTGCCTGACTTTAGTGGGATGTGTGTAGCACTGCACATCTGTAATGACTTCAAGTCAATGCAGGTATCTTCTGTTGAGCTGCTTTTAATACTCATATTCCAAAGCTGCTCCAAATAAAAAAATGCTACCTCTCACTGTGAACAGAACAATTAAGTTGATGGAGAATTTTGCTTAAGTCACTGAATTAACAGATCTGCCATGTCAAGTACAGCTTTAAGCAAATGGAGCATTTGGGCTGTCCTGGGTCACTAGATCTATATCACCCTTGAATTACCAAGTTGTTGTAGCTGACTTTGTTAATTAGCGGCAAGAATGTGTGACTCCTTTAAGGCTGTCCTGAGATTTCTAAATCTTCGCTGCTTTCTTCTGCAGGATAATAGGCTTTGCCCTGGTCTCCTCCTCCCTAATTGCCTGTTTTAGTTTTGACAGCAAATTCTTTTTTAATTCCTTTGGAACAGCAGTAGCCAGTTCCACTCCCCCAGGAGCCCTCCGTGGGACTCTTGGTTCTTCTGCCATGCTGACTCACGTACATACTCAGGCAGCTATTTATGAACGTTATCGCCACAGACAATTTATTATAGCAGAAACAACTCAAATTAATAGAAGCCAACCATAATAGGATTGCGATTGCTTGTTTATGAACAGAGTATTTTAGTGAGCAAACACCAGCTGTGCGTGACTAAGGGTGGCACACATCCAGTTGGGAGATTATGCTTATGTTTCACTGTGTGGGAAAACTCTCTCGTCAACCTGCTTTAAAAATTCCTCCATCGAGAAAGACTGTGATGCAGCCCCGCGTTGCCAGTGATTCTCTGCTATTGTTGCTATTTTGTATGTGAGCAGCAAGCATCATTTGCAGTTTAGTCTCAGGCAAGAATGTGGCAGATGCCAGTCTTGGTGGGTGGGTGTTAGTGCATTTCTTCTGAAATATGAAATGCACAGATCCAGGCTCAGCTTTTGGGAAGCCCATGGGAGGGAGGGGTTATAGAAAGTGAGAGTGAGTGAATTTCATACGCTTCAAGATCTCCCAGATGAAATTGGGATACTCTTGTACGTTTGTAACACCCTGTAACCCTAATCTAAGAGTCACCCCACACCCCACACCCAGTGTTCCTGCTAAGGTGCATGGCAGTGCAGTGGCACACCATCCCATGCAGTGTGGAGCTCAACAAGTCAGAGGTTCAGCGATGGTTTGATGTTGTCTGGAGGCAGCATAGAGGTGCTGAGCAGCTGCCGAAGAGATCCACACACTAGCTCAGACGCCTTGGGAACAGCACCCACATCCTGTTCACACAGCTGAAAACTTTTCTGCTGTTCTACAGGAGCAAATGAAGCAGGGTGGAATAGTGAACAGACTCCTCCTCCGCTCAGAGATTTAATTTATAGAGACCAGACAGGAGATGCTGAAACCTGAAGATTGGCAAGTCTTGTGTGTGTGGGTGTGCATTAGTATGTTATTTAAAAGGCTTCTCCAAAAGGCAAAATAGGGACAGAGTACCGATAGTCTGAAGGCACATGATGCAGCCACATTACTGAAGCTGAACAGGTGCGCGCTTGATCAGTGCAATGAGAGACCACTTGGAAGTCTTGCGTAAACTATCTTAAGGGGTCTCATGGAAGAACTGTGAAGTAAAAAATGCTGGGGAGGTGCCTTAGCTTAGTGGCAGACCCCTGCTTTGCATGCTGCCAATCAGTGTAGACCAGGGGTCTCCAAATTTTTTGACCAGAGGGCCGCATCAAATATGTGGCGTGGTGTGGAGGGCCGGAAAAGAAATTTAAATATAAAATTTAAATAAATAAATAAATTAGAGATGGAACTTAGGTAAGTGAATAAATGAATGAATGAGCTCATTCATTTAACCTCTGTGGTCCTCAGAACACCCTCTGAGCACAGTTCTGGTCAGGTTCAGTTGAGTGGGCCAGAGGCTTTCATGGGACAAGAGGTTGACCGAGGGCTGGAAAGAGGCTTGCTGTGGGCCGCATCTGGCCCCCCGGGCCGGGGTTTGGAGATCCCTGGTGTAGATAATACTGAGTTAGTCAGACCAATGGTCTGACTCGGTTTGAGACAGCTGCATACTCTCAGTACTGGAGACAGTTTCCAGAAAATCATGCTGGCTCTTGCTAAGCATGGATCATTGGACTCTTTGGCATTTATTCCTTTGTCATTGACCACTTCATCCTTCTTCTTAAGCATGAGGGTGAGGCTACTGTGAGACGCGGGCATTTATTTTCTACTGTGAAGAATGGCTTCTGATCTCTAAACTATTCTCTAGTTTTTGAGGAATCTAACAAAATCGAGCACCTTCAGTGAGGGATTTTACTGTAACCGACAGAGGCAGCCAGCAGAGGGAGCGCAACAAACCAAATTCTGTGTCTGCCCATCCCCCCATAACACTTTGATACTGGTCATGACATCATAAAATGATTTTTTTTAAAAAAATGCGGAGCAAAATCCTCTTAACAGAATCTACTTTAAGAACAGGAAATGGGCAAGCCAAGAAGAATGATAAATCACTCCATGTTCAAGAGCTGTTATATAGTGAACCCTTGTATCCACAGGGGATCTGTCCCAGGAGCCCCTGTGGATACTGTGGTCTGAGGAAAGTGCTTAAAGGATTTCCTGCATACAACTAGAAGTGCCTCCTGGTTGCATCTGGGAGGTCAAGTGAGACCTCCAGCACAGGTCGACACCCGCACTGAGTCAAATCCATGGGTTCAGACCCCACAGATAAAGAGGGTCCACTGTAATTGTGATAGACATAAATGGACAAAGAGTTGACACAATTGAAAAAAAATCTACACTTTGGAGAGTGTTGATCAGATTACAGTTTGTTATATACTATTATTATTATTGGCAGCCTTCAGTCTCGAAAGACTCTGGTATCGCGCTCTGGATGGTGGTTCTGGCACAGCGTCTAGTGTGGCTGAAAAGGCCGATTTGGGAGTGACAATCCCTTCCACACTGGGAGCAAGTGCAGTCTGTCCCTGGTCTGTCTCCCTGGCTATGGGCCTTCCTTCTTTGCCTCAGTCTGTTGGCCAAGTGTCTCTTCAAACTGGGAAAGGCCATGCTGCACAGCCTGCCTCCAAGCGGACCGCTCAGAGGCCAGGGTTTCCCACTTGTTGAGGTCCATCCCTAAGGTCTTCATAACATCCCTAAGTTTGTTATATAAGTTTGTCTTATCAATCTACTTCAGGGGTTTGAATGTAATGTATTATGTTTTTTCAGAAGAGTCAGTGATGGCTGGGCATAGATAAAAATATTTGCCTAATTAGTGTAAGTATTAAATAAACTTGAAATGGAAAGATAAGGAGATTTTTTTTTAATGGATCAGTTTGTCCCTTTAGGGAGAAGGGCGAGATATAAATAAAGTTTATTATTATTTATTATTTATTTGTGGAATTCTGATTTCAGTAATAACTTTATATAAAATCAATAGGTCTTACTTTTGGTGCATGTTGACAAAAGCAGCAAGATTGTACATAGGATAAGATTCTTTTAATTTAATGAATGTATATCCTGTCTTTTTCCTAGTACTCAAGGCAGCTTACAGATTAAAAATTTAACAATAATGAAACATTAAAAAGCAAGACAGAAACATCCAGTGGATTGCATAAAATTAAACAGTTAAAATTACAAACAGTTAAAACGCCAGTCCATCATGTCAACCGTCAAAGGCCATCCTGAATCAAAAGGTCTTAAGGCCCCACTGAAAAGTCTCCAAAGAAGGAGCAGTTTTTAATTCCAGGCGGAGGGAATTCCACAATCAGGGTGCCACAGCTGGGAAGGCCCCATTCCTTGCTGCCGCCACCCTCACCTCCATCAATGGATGGATATATATTCTATGCTATCACTTGTGGTTTCATCCCTACCTTGGAATATGTGGGAATATTTACGCTTATCTGCAAATGCACCTTGAAAACTGGAGGCCCAACATTAGGGGCTAAATACATAGAATTCAGAAGAGGTGGGATGAAGGTCAAATGTAATTCTCTAGTAGTGAAAGGGGGCATTCCTAACCAAAACTGTGGTTCATCTTGTGCTTGCCCTTTCCCATTGTTCTCTCTTTTCAGCTAAATACAAATTGCAGCCGGAGGCATAGCTGGAGGGGGGTCGGAGCGCTCAGGCTGGCAGGGAGCCTCAGCGAGGCGGGCAAGCGGCCCCTCCCTTCGGAGCCATTCTGAGCCGCTTGCCCTCCTCTCTGAGGCTCCCTGCCAGCCTGAGCGCTCCGACCCCCCCTCCAGGGACGCCACTGATTGAAGCAAACATCAATTCATGCAAACAGTATAATGATTATAACACGGCATACATAAGCACCATTATAAACGTTTAACACAGGTGAGTGTATCTTTCAGATGATTCCTATGCCTTTTTCCTTCCTTATGCAGGAATACTGTAATTTAAAACTGAGGTTGTGCTCACAGGAACAAATGCAGTAGTGGAGGCCATTCTGGAGGGCATGTTTGTCTTCTGTACTATTCATATATTCTTTGGCCCTAATTTGGAGAAGGGAATCTGCACGACATGGCAGTTTGCATGTACAGATTCGTGTGGGGGCGGGGCGGTTGTAATCGGTGGAGCTTTGTTCCCTGCCCCCCAGACCTTCCCAGCAAGGGAGAGGAGGCCTAACGAAGGGTGGAGGGGAGTGCTTCAGGAGCCTCAGCTGGGTGACCAGAGGGAGGGGGTGACAGCCCCCTTCTCCTCCTCTCTGTCTCTTGAGGGTGGTCTTCACCAGTGGGGCAGCAGGAACTGCTCTACACTTTGCCCCCCTCACCCTCATCACAGGCTTCCCTTATGAAGCCCTCTCTGCTTCCCCCTTCTTCCCTCACCTTCCTCCCACTTCCTTTGTGAGAGCCTTAAAGGGGCCTGGAGCTCTGGTCCCTGCCTCCCTTCTTTCCCTTGTGTTTGGTGGAACGGGCAGCTGGGCGGGCGTGCCCGGGGTCCAGGCAGCCTCTCCACCTCCTCCTGAGGCTTTTGCTGCCAGCCTGGGGACCCTCCTCCAGCCTCTCCAGGTAAGTCAGGGCAGGAGGGAAGCAGCCGACCCTGACACAGATCTTTCTCTGGATTGAGAATTGTGGATTCCTAAATCTGATGTGCATTTATATAAAGATATTGTCCATCAGCATTGTATTGCTTTCAGCGTATCCCTATCTGCGGTCTGACTCGGAGCCCAATCCTATGCATGTATACTCAGATCTATTATAGTCACTGGAGCTTACTCCCAGATAAGTGTGGATAGGATCGCAGCCTCAGGGCCCAATCTTGTCCAACTGTCCAGCACTGGTGCAACCCCAAGGTAAGGAAACAAATGGTTCCATACTTTGAGGAGGTCTCTGTTACTGCCTCCCCACCACAGGATACAGTGCATGTCCCATTGGCACGGCTGCACCGGCACTGGAGAATTGGATAGGATTAGGCGCTTAGTCATCTGCAAATAGAGCTGAGTTGGAGTATTATGTATACAGTAGGAGAACAATCTCTTCCATACATGGAATAAATACCATGTTCAGGGAAATCACATGATATTGTGCCAAAGTTGTTCTGTGCCTTGATTTCTTGAGAGGAACTGGTCTGCTATCAGTTGTTGCTGCAGACTTCAGAACTTGTAAAGCCAGTGGATTACAGCAGTCATGTTTGGAGAATCTCCTCTAGACTGGCATTATTAGCTTAGGTTGCAGTCCTGTATATTTAGTAGTCAGCTCCATTGGACACAGTGGGGTTACTGCTAAATAAACACGTATAGGGCCGAACTGTTAGTGCACCTTAACCTGTTTTGTGTTTGATTCCATGTGTATTTGTGTTAGATGTGTGGAGGACTTAATCTTAAACACAACTCTATAAATAAATAAATAAATAAATAAAATCCACATGCCTTATTGGAATCTTGCAGTAAAGCATACACTTCTGAAGTCATTTTGTAATCTGATGTGTGCCATGTCCAAAGAAGGCACTATCAGTCTTATTCTAAGGCTTTTTCTCCCCAGTCTGTCATAAGAACATAAGAACAGCCCCACTGGATCAGGCCATAGGCCCATCTAGTCCAGCTTCCTGTATCTCACAGCGGCCCACCAAATGCCCCAGGGAGCACACCAGATAACAAGAGACCTCATCCTGGTGCTCTCCCCTACATCTGGCATTCTGACATAACCCATTTCTACAATCAGGAGGTTGCGCATACACATCATGGCTTGTACCCCATAATGGATTTTTCCTCCAGAAACTTGTCCAATCCCCTTTTAAAGGCGTCCAGGCTAGATGCCATCACCACATCCTGTGGCAAGGAGTTCCACAGACCAACCACACGCTGAGTAAAGAAATATTTTCTTTTGTCTGTCCTCACCCTCCCAACACTCAATTTGAGTGGATGTCCCCTGGTTCTGGTGTTATGTGAGAGTGTAAATGTCTTCATTTTCAGACAGTTGTAAGAAAGATGCTTCAGAATCCATGCTTAAGAATCCATTCCAGGGTGTTTCTGGTGGTTAAAAATGAACTTGCAGATTGAACAAGAGTGCTACTTAGATGCAAGCATGAGGCAGGCAGTTCTCTAAATATTTAGTCTTTCAAACAATAATTAGGGAATAAAGCATTAGGGTGCCTATTTGAAGGGATTTGATTAGCTGTGGATGAAGATAAAAGAAATGAGTCATGAATCTTCATAATCAGGTAAATTATGTGTTTTGTCTGAGAACAAAGGAGTTAGAAAATGGTGGTGTAGTCTTCGAAATCTAGCATGAAAATGTGGCTTTCCGATCTTTAAAATTGCAGCTTTCCTCCCGTAGACATGAAACAGCATAATCTGTCAGAGTAACTCCAGTGGGTTTTTAAATAGCTTTGTACAGTATAAAGAAACATGATTTTTTTTCTTACAAAAAGTGCTAAATGAGATATTTGCTTTGATCTGCACGATTCACCTAAATGATACTGTCTCCCAGTTGACATGTGCATTGAGAGGTTTAAGAAAAGGTATTGGTGGATTGTGTAATGATGACTAATGATGGGGGTGTACAGACTATAATTTTTTTAGAGTATTGGATGGTATAATAAAGGTATTGTTGCCCAGGTACACACATCCTTTTTCTGTTCAGTGGTAGAATGTGCAGCTTTTGTAGTGCTTCAGGGTCCGCAGCAAATAGGCTCTGAAAAAGAAACTGTTCTGGGGTGAAGTTGTCAAGAGAAACACCACTCAGTGGCATCATTAAAGGGGGTGGTGCAGTAAATATGGCAGGCGTGGCACTGTGCCGTGTAAGTGGCCCCTTTCACTTGCCGTCAGAGCCATTCTGGGCAGTAATGACAAGTTGCCGTCACTGCACAAAATGGCTCCAACAGCAAGTGGGAGGGGCCCCTAACATGGCACGGTGCCACGCCTGCCATATTTACTGCACCACCCCCCTTTAATGATGCCATGATTGTCACACCTGCAGTACTTACTGCGCTACCCCGTTAGCTATACTACTGATGCCTCTTAACCCAGTTAGCAGAAGTGTAGTACTAGCGCTAGTTTCAGATGAAATCTGCCACCTGCCAGGGCTTGAAGTGACCGAGTGAGTCATGATTTGCTAAGCAGTAACATTTTTTACATTTATGTGTAGTCGTAAAAGGCTGTGGGATAGATGAGAACCGAGGGCGAAGCTTTCAGCAACCTGGGCTTTATAGTTGCATAGAAGAAAGAATTGCTGCAGGTACAGCTTAGGTCACGGTGTGAAAAACTGCACCTGCCAAAATTTTCTCCTACGCAACTATTGAAGATATAGGTGCCATATAGGGAAAACCTACTTATAAATAACGCTCTGATTAGGGGGTCCTAATTAAACCGTAAATACGGTTGCCAGTGGCAACTCTACCTTTAATTCTGGAATCAGCAGGAAAAGTCTTTAATCTGCTTCATCATTACACAAACAACATAAGAACATAAGAACAGCCCCACTGGATCAGGCCATAGGCCCATCTAGTTCAGCTTTCTGTATCTCACAGCGGCCCACCAGATGCCCCAGGGAGCACACCAGATAACAAGAGACCTGCAAGGCATTCTGGGAATTGTAGTTAAGAACATAAGAACAGCCCCACTGGATCAGGCCATGGCCCATCTAGTCCAGCTTCCTGTATCTCACAGCGGCCCACCAAATGCCCCAGGGAGCACACCAGATAACAAGAGACCTCATCCTGGTGCCCTCCCTTGCATCTGGCATTCTGACATAACCCATTTCTACAATCAGGAGGTTGCGCATACACATCATGGCTTGTACCCCGTAATGGATTTTTCCTCCAGAAACTTGTCCAATCCCCTTTTAAAGGTGTCTAGGCTAGACGCCAGCACCACATCCTGCGGCAAGGAGTTCCACAGACAGACCACACGCTGAGTCAAGAAATATTTTCTTTTGTCTGTCCTAACCCGCCCAACACTCAATTTTAGTGGATGTCCCCTGGTTCTGGTATTATGTGAGAGTGTAAAAAGCATGTCCTTATCCACACTGTCCATCCCCTGCATAATTTTGTATGTCTCAATCATGTCCCCCCTTAGGCGTCTCTTTTCTAGGCTGAGGAGGCCCAAACGCCGTAGCCTTTCCTCATAAGGAAAGTGCCCCAGCCCCGTAATCATCTTAGTCGCTCTCTTTTGCACCTTTTCCATTTCCACTATGTGGACATTTTTTGAGATGCGGTGACCAGAACTGGACACAATACTCCAGGTGTGGCCTTACCATAGATTTGTACAACGGCATTATAATACTAGCCGTTTTGTTCTCAATACCCTTCCTAATGATCCCAAGCATAGAATTGGCCTTCTTCACTGGCGCCGCACATTGGGGCGACACTTTCATTGACCTGTCCACCACCACCCCAAGATCTCTCTCCTGTCACAGACAGCTCAGAACCCATCAGCCTATATGTGAAGTTTTGATTTTTTGCCCCAATGTGCATGACTTTACACTTACTGACATTGAAGCGCATCTGCCATTTTGCTGCCCATTCTGCCAGTCTGGAGAGATATTTCTGGAGCTCTTGAAAAGATTCTTGAAAAGATTCTGGCAGAACAGGAAGCCAGAGTGTGCCTCTCAAGATGCTGCTAGTCAGGGAAGAGGGAAGAGGATGCTACAAACTAGGGAGCGCACCCACCACTCCTTCTTTATAAAACCCTCTTCATGGGCAGTGGGTGCAGAAGGAGCACACTTGCTTTGTTTCTGTGTAAGTAAACTTTATGGGCACGCAGGGGACGGGCCTCCGCAGATTTGGATCTATGGTTAACTGAATCTGCTGATACCAGATCTGTGGATACGGGTCCGCCTGTACAGTCTTGGTGGAAACCAATTAGTAGTGCTACAGGAATGATTAACAATAGCGACTTTAAGGTTCATCTTGAAGTTGCTGTGCTTAAACCATAAACCTTATCTAGTCTCATCTTAACCACCCAAAGAAAATAAATGTATATGTTTCCTTAGCTGCTTGCTTCATTGTTCAATCGCTCTTGTAGTTAAAAACCATTCCTAATGTTTTATCTGAAGTTCCTTTCGTGCAGTTTATTGCCTGCTGTCCATCAGTCTCTGGTAATTGAGTCATTACACTCCATCATGCTGGTGGCTATCTCTTTTAAAAACTTTTATAGAATTGTAAAGCTGGGAGGAACCTGAAGGTAATCCTACCACACCCCTTTACAGAATAGCCTGTCTCCTCTCTGGCTAATAGAGTATGGCAAATAAAGATCAGGAACTACTAATGTGCATCCTGTCTGAAGTGCCTTCAGGTTGAAGAAATAACTTGTTAAAGCAAGTAAACTGTATTTGGCTACAGGAAGGAGAACATACCCTGGTCTTCCAGTTCCTTCATGATCCTAGTTGCAGAATTGACAGTTAGAGCTGAGTGTGGATTTAGCATTTTGCAGTCCTATCTCTATAAACGTTTTTTAAGGACGATCATCATTCTTATAAAATTTTGATACGGTTCGCTCTATTTTTATTATAAGTTTACCTCGCTTTTAAAAATAAAATAATTTTAAAGGCAATTTCAAAATTAACAAAACAAACGCCACAAGTTGCAAATGAATTTTATAGCTCTATAAACATGAAACCATCACATTTCTTGAAGCAAGCAGGGTATGCAGTAGATTCACCAAAAAAAAAAAAATTAGAAGTGCTAGCAATTAAAAACATGAGCATCTTTTTATTACAACTTCTGTGCAAAAAAAAGTGGAAAAAAAACACACAAAACCCTGTTTTCACTTGCTATCCAAAACTTGATCCGAGGAGAACATTCCAGAGCTGGGGTGCCATAACAGAGAAGACTCAGTCCTGGGTAGCCATCAGATGAATAGGCAAATTTCTTTTGAAACAGCTGGCCCTTGAGATTTGGCTTTGGAGCAGGCTATACAGCTTCATAGGCAGAAAACAGCACTTTGAATTGAACTTGGAAACCCACAGGGAGCCAGTGAAGCTATTTTAAATAATGGCAATTACCCGTGCATT
Organism: Tiliqua scincoides; assembly: GCF_035046505.1. Classification (NCBI taxonomy): domain Eukaryota; kingdom Metazoa; phylum Chordata; class Lepidosauria; order Squamata; family Scincidae; genus Tiliqua; species Tiliqua scincoides. Next base: position 4,557,131 of record NC_089821.1, on the reverse strand, counting down.
TTGAACCGGTTGAAATTTCCAAATAGTCTTCAAAGGCAGTTCCACATGAAACCCATTGCAGTTCCACATGAAACTCACTGCATGAATGTTACCAGGGCACAGGTAGTGTTGCTGTTGGTGAATCAGACTTGGCTGACGAAGAGTGTTTTGTGGAATAAATGCCAAATCGAATGACACTCCTGAGGTGTGAGTGAGCCTGACTCTTAATGGGGAGTGTAGCCCCATCTAGGACAGGTTGAAACTGCGCTTCCTTGGCCATCTGCCATCAGTCTTGTGTAGCCTGAGTTTCAGTTTAGACTTGATCATTGCCAGTTGTAGTTTTTACACTAGATAATTGTCCCTCTCTTTGGTATTAGCATAGCAAGAAAGGTAACATTATTGCTAATAGATGCTTTTAGGAGTGGGTCATTCTGACTTACTTCTTATGTAGATAATAAGGCTACAGCGTTTGGGCCTTTTCAGCCTAGAAAAGAGGCGCTTGAGGGGGGACATGATTGAGACATACAAAATTATGCAGGGAATGGACAGAGTGGATAGAGAGATGCTCTTTACACTCTCACATAATACCAGAACCAGGGGACATCCACTAAAATTGAGTGTTGGGCGGGTTAGGACAGACAAAAGAAAATATTTCTTGACTCAGCGTGTGGTCTGTCTGTGGAACTCCTTGCCACAGGATGTGGTGCTGGCGTCTAGCCTAGACGCCTTTAAAAGGGGATTGGACAAGTTTCTGGAGGAAAAATCCATTATGGGGTACAAGCCATGATGTGTATGCGCAACCTCCTGATTTTAGAAATGGGTTATGTCAAAATGCCAGATGCAAGGGAGGGCACCAGGATGAGGTCTCTTGTTATCTGGTGTGCTCCCTGGGGCATTTGGTGGGCCGCTGTGAGATACAGGAAGCTGAACTAGATGGGCCTATGGCCTGATCCAGTGGGGCTGTTCTTATGTTCTTATGTGTTCTGTGTAGAAATGTGTAAAAACCTCTTGCGGTTCACAGCCTTTTGGTCCCCCTATTACCAAAATCTGCTTCCTTCTCTATAATCACGTCTCTCCCAACCTGGACTAGGACACAGCTTCATATACCTGAGAAAATACTCTAGTCCCAACACGGGCAGAGCCTTCAGGTTTATGGAATCTGTTTTGTATTTTACTAGAGCTACTAAAGTCTACTCACGAGTCCTAGCTGTAGAATATTTAATTTTTTCATATTCTACTTTTCTCACTAAAGATAAGTGAAAAATAGGCTCAGGGTAGGGATAGAACCAGACATGAAATGGTGGCTTGGGGTGGAGCCACTTCCCTTCTGAACGCCACGGGCATTCTGGGGTAACTGGGGTTACACACACTGGGGTAAATTGCATATGCAAGTAGAAATCTCCATGTGAGTTACTGCAGAGCAGAGATTTTGAATTCAACTTTTTTTGAGAGCAGAAAGTATTTTTGTTGATAAAACAGTGAGAAACACTTGCTGACCTCCCAGTAGGTCCTAATCATCCTTTCTGCCTGCACTGTTGTTCTACGAAAGCTTGTGCCACAGTAAGCTATTGGCTTTTCAAGGCATTAGAGATGCTGTGTTTGCTGCAACAGATTTAATGTGTCTCCAAAATATGAAGCAATTCACCCTTGTTGGTTTACTGTTAATGTATGTTCATTCTTCATTTTTATTTTCTCATATACTTAAGTTTTGACTTAAGCCTATATTTTTCTAATTGGCCCAGATCCATGCTTTTTTCCATGTAATTGCAGTGGGCTCTCAGAATCCATGGGGATTTGGTTCTGGGGTCACCTTCCCCCACCCCCGCACATGGATGCCAAAATCCGGATACTCAAGTTCCATTTAAAAAACAGCATTCCCTACTTGTGTGTCACGGCCCAATGTGCAAAGCCCAGGACCATGTCGGGCTGCAGTACCATGGGACAGTATCAGGCAGTTCCTGGAAGCCACTTCTGGGTCATGCCAAGGCGTGCAGCCTGCTCCGTTGGCTCTGGTGTCCCCCAAATGCGATGCACATTTGGGAAATGCCTCCTGGGGCGGGTCACACAGATTCAGTGTGACCTGAATCTGGCTTCCGGGAGTGCCTGATATTGCCCCTTGGCGCTGCATCCTCATGGTTGTTTTTGAATCTGTGGGTGCCGTGCCCATATATAAGGAAGGCCCACTGTACTGGACCTGTGTAGGGGGTATGCTTACTTCTTCAGCAAGGGCTGGATTAGTATTGCATTGGAAATTAGCTTACTGTACCACTTGACTGTCTAGAAAGTTAACTAGATTTAAAGCTTGTAACAAACTAATTTTGGTGACCCTTTGGCTTGCATAGTTGTCCTGTTTCTTGAAGAATGTTGTGTGTGTTTTGTTTCCCACAGACCAAATCAGTTGGTTTGCTTGATGCTGATGTGTATGGGCCTTCTATTCCAAAAATGATGAATTTGAAAGGAAGTCCTGAAGTGACGTCAAGTAAGTTCAACTGTGTATCACCTTCTTCATCAAAAGCTGTTGGGTGGACCATTGGCTACAGTTGGGTTCCAATTTTATGTTCAGATCTTAAGTCAGAGGTTCCCAAACTCCTCCAAGGAAGTTGGGAACCTTGTAAGTAATGGTGGGGGTGGGGTTTGCACAGGGCTGTGGCCCTAATGGTGCTGCGGGGACCCAGGGATGGTCCCATGTACATGGGTGGGGGCCTCCGGAAGCCTTCATAAGGGTCCTGAAGGCTTGCAGTCCCCTCTTCAAGCCTCTACCCTGAGCTCCACTCCCTGATTTGAGCTCACTTCCAGTTTGTTACTTTAGAACAGAACTTGCATGTTTCAAATTATTGCATAATAAAATACAGTTAGGACTGTAGCATTTCACATTGGAGACTAGAAATCACATGTTTGAATGTAACGTGTATAATTAGTATGATGGGAGAAAGAGACTTCCTGGCATGGCCATGATTCCTTAAAAATTCAGACATAAAATTCACAAGTGATATTAAATTATTCTGTTTTCAAAGAATTCTTTACTCTGGGAAAGCAACTTCAGACACAGTCTGACTTCTCTTACCTATATACAGGTGGGGCCGTGGTATCTGTAGGGGATCCATTCTCAGACCCCCCTCGCTGATACTGAATTTTGCAGATACTCAAATCCACAATCTTCAGCCCATTAATCATAGGGGACCGGAGGGCTTTCTGAAGCTGAGAGGCAGTCTGCTTGCTGCCTCTCCAGGATTCAGAATAGCCCAGAGAGGCAAAAAAAAAAAAAAAAAAGCCACTTCTGGTTTCTCAAGGAAATGCTTTTCAAGGCAGACTGTTTCAGAGCTTCTTTTGCCTGCAATATATTACCTAAATTCACATCCCATACAGTCTGAGTGGCTGTCATGTAACAGGAGTACAGAGTACATGATACACTGTTCCCTTTGAAAGGTATTGTGGCAAGAGATATTGCTTGTCTTTTGTACTATTCCTGAAAGCATCATGACAAAGTGAGGAGGTGGATAATAATGATTTGAAGGGTGAAAAAAATCTAATGTTTCAGCTGTATAAAATGCTGGTGTTCACCATGCAATGGATTCTGAAGCTTCTGTATAATCCCTGCACATGCCTGATCTTGTCTGATCTCGGAAGCTAAGCAGGATCAGGCCTGGTTAGTACTTGGATGGGAGACCACTTGGGAATACCAGGTGCTGTAGGCTTATACCATAGTCTTTCGAGACTGAAGGTTGCCAACCATTTGTATAATCTTGGAACAAACCCTTGTCTGCTGCAGTCTTATTTCTAAGTGCCTGTGGAGGTGTAACTGTTCTGTCACTATGCACTGGTGTATAATTTTAGAGTAGAGAAATTAATAGTTGTGATCATGAGCTATTGAGAATGGCATCAGCCATTTAAAATGTACCTTTTAAACCTGTGGGTGTTGCCATATTTTATGTTTGACTGTTTTTTAAGTATGGAAGCCGCAGTCCATGACTGAACTTGTATTCATGGGAAGTAACTGGCTGTGCGTGCAGAAAACTTATATGGTCACCCCTTGTCTTACGTGAGGGTTGCATTCTCGAATCAGTGTGTGAAGCTAAAATTGTGCGTACTCAAAATTACAGATATGCGCCACTTATCAGTGGGAATCTGTTCTGCATCCTTTGGTGCATCTGTCATTGTCTGGCGATTGTGAATAGTTGCCGGCTCACACCCCAGAACGCCTTGTAGTATCCCTTTAATACCCCAGAATAGTCAGATGGCAAGAAGGAATGCAGTTATCTGCACTCTTTCCTGAGAAAGCGCCAACAGAAAGTGCGCAAACGGTAGAGCTGGCAAGGAAGAATGGTTGAGCTGGTAAGAAAGCTAGCCTGGTGAGTTCTGCAAGACCAGCATTGGATATGCAGTTAGTGGATTGGTTGGGTGGTCAGTTGGTCAATGGAATGTTGTTACATGGTACATACCATTGAGAACTCATTGAAAATCTCTTGGATTGGAAAAATAGGTAGTGTCTCTTTAAAAACTGCAAGAAGCAAGTTGGAACTGAGACCAGCTGAGGTAGGAACAGCTTCATTCTGTGACCCCAGGCTCACTCTCAGGCATGTATTTTGTAAGTAGAATGGCAGGTGGAATTGCCTGCACTGTTTTTTCCCCCCTGTGTGTTTTTGTTGTGGTGGTGGTTTGCTGTGTGTGCGTACAGGTAGTTGATTGTACACAAGTCAACTGCACCTAAGATGAGGGGCAACTATATGATCAACTTCCCCTTAAAGCCCAAAGGAGTAAGTTTTGTTCTTGTTACTTCTGATAAATGCAAGTTTGGGGCATTCGTGGAAGCTGCTAAATATGTCATACAGGTAACATGAGGAGCATATTGTTATGGCATTGCACTATATGGCTCATCAGGGTGACTCGTCATGAGTCAGATTTCTGTTTATTATCAAGTCCCACTCTTTGTGAGAATCTTACTAAGATTCTTAAAGATGTTCATGGAGTGGGGTGGCTTATAAATACCAGAGTGAAAAATCAATATGTGACTATTGATGCTGCATCTTACTGGGGCTCTTCTTTAAAGAAGTTTCATCTTTCTTGGTTTGTCTGAGGACCTGATTGCACAGTAAGTGTTTAAAGCCCACCTCCTCACTTAGGAAACATTCATAGGACTGATTATGTTTATATGACTTTGTCCAACTACTGATCAAGGACAGAAGCTCTTAGTTTAGCTGTAGGAAGCAAGTTCAACTTTGAACAGATGAAGCTTTTCCATTCTAGTTGAAGGCAGCCGAGTAGGAGAGTTTGCAGTCTTAGATATAAGCTGTCCTCCACTCAGCAGTCTGTTTGAGTAGTCTGTGAGTTAGTGAGCCAGATAGTCCAAAAGTCCGGTTCATTGTTAGCCAGTCCGTTGGTTCGTTAGCAGTCGTGGGACAGTCCATGAGTCAAAAGCCAGCAAGTCAGTTAGCCAAAGGTCAGTCCAAAACACAGAGCCATAAGTTAGCAGTCTAGTAGGTCAGTTAGCCACAAAGTCAGTCAACAGGCAAGTCTCCTTTCCTTCCTTCTCTCTCTCCACTGCAACCCACAAACCCTTCCTGCATCAGTTGCTCCTTATATCCCTAGAGAACTCATTGCCTCTAGTGGCTGCAGCTATGCAGCACACCCTCTGCTGAGAGCCCAGGCCTTAACCCTTGAAGGGGCCACTGCTGACACCACATCCTACCTCCTCGCCAGATCTTCCGCAATTCCAATAAAAGATGGGAGGTTGACAGTTCATATGATGATCTTCTGCAAGTGAAATCATTGCTTAACCATGGTTGAGAATTATTTTTGAGTACCTAAGCCAGTGATTTTTAACCTCTTTCATCTCATGGGACACTGTCAAAGCACTACAATTGTCAAGGCGCACCATCTTTTTTTTTTTTTTTTTTTTTTTTTTATAGTTGACAAGGCACACCACTCTTCCAGTGGGGGGGTTCATATTCCCCAATGGCCCTATTAATAAATGATCTTCTCCCAAACTCCTGTGGCTCACCTGCAGACCATTTGCGGCACATCAATATGCTGTGGCATATTGGTTGAAAATAGCTGACCTTAGCCATGGCTTAAGATCAGTGGCAAATGAGAATATAAAAGTGATGTTTGAAATGAATATGCAAACCATGGTTTAAATGTTATATCTGCTTTAACCCATTTCTGCCCAGCCTACAGGTGTACACATTTGGTCCCTGTTGCGTATATGCAGAGTTGGGTAGAAATGGCTTAAGGTGGGGCCAGTGAATGGTCTGGGAGCTTCTGTCTGTATGATTACTGAAGTTAATAAGATGTGGCTCCAATAACCACATCTGGGTGGCGGTCTACCCTATGTAAGAGTGGAATATACATCACATAAACACATAATTAAAAATTTAATTTTGAAAAAACAAGCAAACTCTTGTAAGGCAGTTTCCATGCCTTTCCTGCTTGCTAGGTCGGACAAGCAGATCTCACCTGTGTCTCCTTATATGTGCCCTCTGGGGCCAGGGCTTAGTTAAACCATGGTTTTGCTTTATATTTCTCATCCAGGCTTAATTACTGCAAACCCTGGTTAGTATACTGTAATACTTAAATATTAAGTGGGTCTATGCTTTTCAGTGAAATCATGGAAGTGCTTTTTAAAAGGGTGTATATAACTTTTCTAAGCTGTTTTTAATGCTGCTATTTCTTTTTCTATGCATTGTTGTGCGTTGCATTGTGTTTCTATTGTGCTAACTCATAAACCACTCTGGAAAGGTTTTCATTGAAAGGTGACATATAAATTCAGAATAAGTTATAGTTGACATGGTTTCTAAGCGTTTCCACACTGATGATGGAACATGAAATGATTGTTCTTCCTAATATTTAAACAATTCTCATTCTAGAAAACTTAATGAGACCCCTTGTGAACTATGGAATTGCATGGTAAGCAATGTGTAAGTTTGAATGGATCTATTTTACATATTTATGTGGTTTATTTTACTCCTTCTGTTGTGTTTAAAAGCTCAGCAAGTTTTTTATTTGCTTTTCTCTTCTAGTATGTCTATGGGATTTTTAGTAGAAGAGGCCGCACCGATTGTCTGGCGAGGACTCATGGTCATGTCGGCCATAGAGAAATTGTTGAGACAGGTAAGGAGTAATGTAAGACAGACAGCACTGAAAATGCAACAAGCAGGAAGTTCTTCATTTTAGTCATTTCCACGTTATATCTTAATACAATTAATTTTCTCCAAGAAAGTTTGAATCTTTTTACAAATGTAGCAGCTTTCCTGGTGACAAATTTCTCATTGATTTTCATGAGAAGTCATGAACTTTCTGAGCTGTAGATCTAGTCTAGTAAATAGTAGATTGGTCATTTCATAGTCCATAGAGAATATTATCGATAAGTAGCAATGAAATGTATTTTTGTGATGTGGTGCCCCGGGGGGGGGGGGGGGCTGAGTCAGGGAAAAAGGAGGAGGGGAATTAAAGCCCTTTTGTCTTAATGGCTCTGAAGAACTGCAGCCCTGCCAGGGCCATGCAGTGCAATCTTGTCGCTGATCTCCTCACCCAATTTGGGCCTCAAACAGCTTGTGAGGAAGAGGTTATATCAGCCCCCAGGCCCTCCGCAGGTTAGGTATACTTCACCAGACTCTCCAGTCTGCTTTCCTAGCCTCTGGTGTAGGTACTCAGTGCTCATCCTCTACTTTTGCTGCCAGCCACCCTCCAGCTCATACCAGGCCAGTGGTAAGACTTTTATGCCTTACTGTCCAGTGTGTGCAGACTCTCCTGCCCGTCTCGCTCCTTTTTCCCCCTTGATGCCTGAATGCAGCAGCCCTTTTGTCACAGTGTCAGAGATTGTTGGTTGTGCTCTGGATGTGCCACCAGACTGGCTGCAATGCAGCCCTCCCCTACCCCCGGGCTTTCAGGGGTATAGTTATAGTGCCCTGCTCAGCATTGCGCCTCATTGTTGAGTGCCATTCCAGCTTCTCCTTTGGAGTAGGAGAAGCCGTGACGGTGCGGCAGGGAGATCGAAAGCACCACAGTATCGAAAGCCCCAAAACCACTGCTTGTTTTCTGTCAAATGATTTTGGCAGGCTCAGAACACGGAAGCCCTCCTGTCTCCTCTGTCTCTGTGGTGCCTGCAAACATTAGTAGGAAAGCAGGAAGAGCTCACAGGAAGCTTGTTGGAGGATGAAAACAATTCAATGCTTAGCTTTCTGTGAGCTCTTCCTGTTTGTGTTTGCAGGCACCAGAGGGGCAGGAGGGCTCAGTCAGCCAAAGAAAAGTCATTTGCACGATGGGGGGAAATTTGCAAGCCGCTTCTTGTAGAGTTTGCTACTATATGCGGTTTCTAGTATCCGTGGTGGCAGCAGGAACTCACCCCCACACTTACAGGGTGTGCGTGCCTGTATTCTCCCTTACTTTCTTCTCTGGTAACATCTGGCCATGCAGATCATATGATGTGTCATCATTGCATGCTGCAGGCCCCAAAAGTGGCTGCCTGTGAAGCAGATAGTGCTAAGCTCCTATTATCAGAAGCAGTCTTGTGTTTCCTGTGCCAGCGAGCTCAAGCTTTAATTTCTTCTGGGCACCTCTAAGTAAGATTTCCCTGCAGCTGTTGCTCTTTGTAGTGCAATGTCAGTGTTGCTTTTTAAGATAATGGTATTATAAATCATTTGCTGGAAATACTTCATCCAATTGGAAGAGGCATCCCCCAAGACTAGGAGTAGATGTGTTTCCTCTCACATAACACCAGAACCAGGGGACATCCACTAAAACTGAGTACTGGGAGAGTTAGGACAGACAAAAGAAAATATTTCTTTACCTAGCGTGTAATTAGTCTGTGGAACTCCTTGCCACAGGAAGCGGTGATGGCATCTCACTTAGATGCCTTTAAAAGGGGGTTGGACACATTTCTGGAGGAAAAGGCCATCATAGGTTACAAGTCATGATGGGTATGTGCAACTTCCTGATTTTAGAGGTGGGCTACTTCAGAATGCCAGATGCAGGGGAGGGCACTAGGTTGCAGGTTGTGTCTTGTTGTCTTGTGTGCTCCCTGAAGCATTTGGTGAGCCACTGTGAGATCCAGGAAGCTGAACTAGATATGCCTTTGGCTTGATGCAGTGGGGCTGTTCTTACGTTACAGTTCTTTTCCAATGTCATGGTTCTTGTACCAGCAATTGTGATTTTTTTGATGTTCTTCCCATGCCTTATTTTTATGAGGTCACTGCAATGTGAAAGCAGAAAGTCATGGTACTGACGTTTACACCTGCTCTACGGACAGATCAGGCCCTGAAAGACCAAGAATGATTTCTTTTTCCATATTGCCTTAGTCAATGAAATTCCCAAATGCGAGGCAGTTCCCACATGCGAGGCAGATGGCAGTTCCTTTCTCCTGTGTGTTGATAATGGCATATGCTGAGTTGGTTGTTACCTAGCAACTAAAGATGCAGTTGTACTCTAGCAGATTCAGAAGCAGAAAAGAAATTGAGTCCCTTAACACAGGGGCCATTAATGATTTTCCCTGACAATGAAATTTCACTTGTGCCTGCAGAAAGCTTTAACAGGACTTTCCTCCCATCAAGCATGATACTTCTGTGAATAAACTAGATATCCCTTAATCCTGCTTCCATACTAGTTTCTTTGCTAGGAAAATAAGTTTGCAGATCCCAGCAACAGTGAGAAGGGTCTGTTGTAGAGGGAACATCTATTTATTTATTTATTTAAAATGCTTTTTGTCTCCTTTCTCCCTAGTCAGGGGGACTTAAGGTGGCTCACAGAAACGAATAAAATGATCAAGCAATCAACAATTAAAATAAAAGAATATCCAAACATCAAAAACATACTTGGAACCACCAAAACCAATAATAGCAAAGTTTCATAACTGCAGAATTTTGTGTGTGATTGTAATTTAAGGAGTTTTAGATCTTATCCTTGCAGTTGTCTGCTGTTGATGAACTATCGGGCATGGACAAAGGGCATGGGGACCCTTATGATGGCACCAGGACACAGATTGTGCCTGTTCTCTGGTGTGCTCCCTGGGGCATTAGGTGGGCCACTGTGAGATACAGGAAGCTGGACTAGATGGGCCTTTGGCCTGATCCAGTGGGGCTGTTCTTATGTTCTTAACTACAATTCCCAGGAGGCCTTGCAGGTCTTCTTGTTATCTGGTGTGCTCCCTGGGGCATTTGGTGGGCTGCTGTGAGATACAGGAAGCTGGACTAGATGGGCCTATGGCCTGATCCAGCGGGGCTGTTCTTATGTCCTTAACTACAATTCGCAGGCAGCCTTGCAGGTCTCTTGTTATCTGGTGTGCTCCCTGGGGCATTTGGTGGGCCGCTGTGAGATACAGGAAGCTGGACTAGATGGGCCTATGGCCTGATCCAGTGGGGCTGTTCTTATGTTCTTAACTACAATTCCCAGGAAGCCTTGCAGGTCTCTTGTTATCTGGTGTGCTCCCTGGGGCATTTGGTGGGCCGCTGTGAGATACAGGAAGCTGGACTAGATGGGCCTTTGGCCTGATCCAGTGGGGCTCTTCTTATATTCTTAAATAAATACTGTATTGTTCCACTGCTGGAGGTTTCATTGTAACGTTCCTGAATCTAGCTCCACAGTCTGTCATTAGTCAGTGTAGGATTCAGCAGGTTCTTTTAGAAGGTGAGAAGCTTTATAGCTTTAAAAAAATATTTTTTTTTATATTTATGCCTTAGCCTCTTAGTTTGGTTTATAGCGAATCTGGAAGAATTAGTTCCATTTTTTTCCTCCTCCACTTCCAGCTACCCATAAGCAATCTGAAACACCCTCTTAATCTTGGTTTATGATTCAATATTGAGTTTAAGGGGCTCCCAGACACTGAGGCAAGGATATAAAATATTAAATAAAGATCTCAAGATAATTAAGTCAGTCAGACCTAATATTCTTAATGCATTTTATTGCCTCCAGTAGAAGGGGTTCATAGACTACGACATAAAATCAGGCAGTATTATGAAATAGTCTTTATCATCTGCTTTAGCATATAAGCTCTCCTCTTCCATAACCGGGTGACACAGCAAACCATGAGGCATATCAAGTAACTGTTCATTTTTCTTGTTATACCAGTTTAACAGAATTAGGTGCTGCAAATATTTCTAAGGTATACTGGTGCAAATATGATTATTATCTGATAAGATTAAACATAATATAGTTCGTTACTGCTGGGATCTAAGGAGACATACCCTGAAATACTACTTGGGAAAAGAGTCTCTACTGCAGTGAAACCATTCTGATACCAGAAAAAATATTGCAGGACAAAATGGTTGAATAGAGATACTATGGTACAGCTCACTGATATCTGTGAGATAATGTCCATTAAAGCCAGTGCAGATGTAATGTTGGGTGTCTCTTAACTACAGATAAGACGTTGGGAGACGGTTGTGGGTGTTGAAGTAGGTCCTTTTCTTCTGTTTGGATCAAAGACCGATATACTTGCTACCCCTTAATTTGATGGTCTCTATCCTTGTTACCACAAATGCCACAATTGTCCCATACAGCTTGACAAAACTGCAGTTGATCTTGTTGCAGTTTAGTAACTATTCCTTTTGCAGTTTGAGATTAACTTCACTGGTTATCAATCCACACAAAAAACAATGTTAGTACTTTTCAGATCTATCTTTGCCCACCTAAGACTTTATTTCATCAGTGAAAAGGCAAGTGAGGTTGGCGACCCAGCTCCGTTGTCTGAACCGCTCCCCAAGCACTGGCCTCACAGTCCTATGCTAATCTGTTTTGCTTTTTAATTTCTCAGAAATGTTGCTTGTTTACATTTCTTAACTGTAAGGAAGCTAGGGATACCCCTGCAGAAGTTAAGACAGTAGGCTTTGTCTGTAGTTCTTGAATTACACTTCCAGTTAAGCCTAGAGAACAACTATTGTACAACCCTCAAATGTGCATACAATCAGAAAAATTTATAGTTCATTATTAGCAGATCATAATTTTAGCTATTTTTTTTCTTAAGATGTGTCACAGTTTAGGACTGATGGTACAGCATATTAAGAATTTATGATGCAAAATACTCAGTATTTATTTAGACTTGAGCAATAACTCCGCCCCTTCTCTGTGGCCCAGAAGACGGATGATAAGAAGGTCATGAAGTTAGTATTTACAAAGCTATTTTAATATAAATGTCTGAAGTTTTTAAAAGGGTCTTGGCCTGTTGTAAATGGAAATAAGTGCTGAAGTTTGAGCTCCAGTTTCTGTTAGGCAGACATTTGACAATAGGCAAGTGCCACAGGCACACACACCCTGTATCTGTGGGGTTGAGTTCCTGCTGCCACCATGGATACTAGAAACCGCATATAGTAGCAAACTCCACAAGAAGCGGCTTGCAAATTTCCCCCCATAGTGCAAATGACTTTTCTTTGGCTGACTGAGCCCTCCTGCCCCTCTGGGGCCTGCAAACACGAACAGGAAGAGCTCACAGAAAGCTAAGCATTGCATTGTTTTTGTCCTCCAATAAGCTTCCTGTGAGCTCTTCCTGCTTTCCTATTAATATTTGCAAGCACCACAGAGACGGAGGAGACAGGAGGGCTTCCGTGTTCTGAGCCTGCCAAAATCATTTGACAGAAAACAAGCAGTGGAGGCAGGTGCTGTGGGGCTTTCGATCTCCCTGCCACACCGTCACGGCTTCTCCTTCCCCATCGCGTGTGGTGCTTACCGTTCTGTGTTGCAGCCTATTATCTTTCCAGTGAATTTCATCAGAAAGTTGTGCTTGGCAACCACTTCCACTACCATTACCCCAGAATGCTCTGCACCCCAGTTTCAGGGTGGAAGCGGCTTACGAGAGCAACTTTCTGACGAGATTGGCTGGCAAGATGACAGGAAACAGAATGGAAAAGTAAGCACTGCACAGAAGGCTTTTTCACAACACAGTAGTCCGCAGTTTGGAGACCGCTGCTTTAGATAATAGAACCTTCCTTAAAGTATGTGGTTATGAGCAATATCCACCCCCATGTGGGACATTCTGCTTCCTCATACCTCAGAAAGCAATTTTGCTTGAAAAGTTATGTGTAGATAAATCCACACTAAATATTTTGTGGCATTTTAATACCTTTTTCACTGTAATAATTCTCAATTGTTAAGCACACATAGGAAAGATAAATGCTTAATTTTTTGCTTGGAAGACCCCAATAGTAAACTGAACATCGCATAAAAATCAAAACATGAACATAAGAACATAAGAACAGCCCCACTGGATCAGGCCATAGGCCCATCTAGTCCAGCTTCCTGTATCTCACAGCGGCCCACCAAATGCCCCAAGGAGCACACCAGATAACAAGAGACCATCACCACATCCTGTGGCAAGGAGTTCCACAGACCAACCACATATAACGTGATGGTATTACTCATACATAACAAGGTTTCTACAATTTGGGCCACTAGTGTCAAACTCCCTTGATGACAACCCCCTGAAGACCTGGTACCCGGGGCAATGTACCCCCTGTCCCTCCCTTTGCTATGCCACTGAGCAGAAGTTGTTTTATATCCCCTGCAACCACAGGATCACAAGGACATGGTGATTGTTATTAGAAACACTACTGTGAACATTGGAGGTGAAACTGAGATTGGAGCAAAGCAGACTGAGGCCAAACTGGGGGAGGGGAGTGATTAGAGTATTGTAAGTGTGAGGTGGAAAGCGGGAATCTGGCCCTGTAGTATGAAGTTTTGTCATCAATTTGACAGCATTCTCACCTGCCCTTTGCTTTTGGGATAATAACCAAGTGATCTTCCTAGAGCTGCTCTCAGGGTGACATTTTGAATTTTTTGACTGCTGCTCAGTCTGTGTCTGGGATCTTGCTTGACTGAAATACTGCAGGGGTGTCACTTAATAAACAATCAAATGAAGAAAATAGTTAATTCAGAAAACCCTGGCATAGCTGCAAAAGAACAATTAGCAACTGCTTTTTGTTTCTCTTTAAGAAATACGTGTGCAGAACATTCTTTTACACATTCCATGCACTCACTTTTCAGATTTGCTTAAGGTTGAAGATGACATTACCTTGCAAGAAATGTGGCATTTAAAATGTTACTTGGAATGCATATTGGAAATACATAGAATTTTTATTTGTCACATATGCCTAGTGATTGATTAGAGCAATTTACACAGAAGCTTTAGTAATATTCCTGAATGGGAGAAAATACACAGAGGCGCATGGCAGTTAATTACATTGCTCTTAACTATAAATGTCAAGAAAATTCTTTTTTTTTTTAAAAATATGAATACTGTGCTTATGCAAAGTGCAATTATATTTTCAGCATGCGAAATGTTTCACAACACTGTACATACTGAAGTAGCAAACATTTTAGCATTTTTCCACACATACACAGCGGCTGACAGATGGAGGGTGTTAACAGGTATAATTTTGTAAGCAGCGCTCACTTGTTTGTTTGCAAAAGGGAATTCCTTTTTACTGTAATGTTTTGTTAATGTGAGCTAATTTATTCCTGCCCAAACATGCATTTGCATATAGACACATTTCTTAAAACCGATCAGTGGGATTAAGACTAATGTCCCATGATGTGATGGAATGTTGATTATGAACAAGACTTGCTTATTTCAAGAAATTTTCATTCTTTTCTGAAATGGTCTTCAGTTTAAATTTGTCTGTTTGGCACATTTTCCATCGCCAGAATCACAAGTGATTATGTGATTTTGCCATCTATGTATGTGGCGCTTTACAAAGAATGAAAGGACAGGTCTTCTGAAGGCTTACCGTCTAGATCAGTAGCCTCCAAACCCTGGCCCTCAAGCTGAATCCAGCATGGTGGAGGCTCTCTGTTCCATGCCAAAGCCTCCTCTTTTCACGCTGGGCAGCCGCTTATAGAACATAAGAACATAAGATCAGCCTCACTGGATCAGGCCATAGGCTTCTCCCTGGAAGTCGGGGTGCAGAGCACTCTGGGACAACAGGCAGAGCAACTGGCTGCCTGGTGTGAGTTTCTGCAAAGATCTGCACCCCCCACACTGACTCTCTGGCAGCAGGAGACATGGACTGACCACTGCTGAGTCATTGTGGCCATTTGCCACTTGTGGAGGCAGCCTGGCTGTGCAAAACAGTGTGCTGCGTTTTGCGGCAGCTGTATCTGCTCCGGCAGAGGAAAGGCAGGATATAAATCTTTTAAATAAAGGACTTTATACTGCCGGAACGCGCATTCCAGCAGCCTAAGTCCCTGTTAGGATTGGGCTGCTTGTGACGTTTCTAAGTTCCTATGTCTGCTGTCTTGAAAAAGATTTGTTGCTTATCTCTTTAGAATTAATTGAAGAAATGTATGTCCTATCTCTCGTAATCATTGCAGGCATTCTTAATATGTTAGAACTGCAAGCTTTTGATTTTTACCTGCTAGAGCATTGCTCCACATCACTTTCTATCATCGCATTAATGTCTTCATCCCATCTTTCAAACAGGGAAAAATGTGGCACATTGATCTTTGTGCATGCCATTAAAAGAAATAAATATTCACAAGGAGAAGCTTCAGCTACCTGACTAATTTGGTACTTGCGTCTCCCAGGACAAGAATGTGGGTGATACTGAGATCCTTTTAAGATACCTTGCATTGTGTTTTTCCTGCTTACAGAAAAGTAGGATCGGTGTGTGAAATAAATCTCCAGAAGCTTTTCTATGCGGTTCTCAAGACTGTAGCATATACGCTATCTAACATGAAACCATGTATTAAAAATACATACAAAACAGAATGTTAAAAGCCGAGCAGCAGCAAAACCAAACAAAAATTCCAATTGGTCTTAAAATTTGCAGCGGTTAATTATAAAACAATCAACCAACAACGTGCAACCAGCAGACATACCCTTGAAGATGTTCAGAAGGCTTTTTTTAACAGAAACATCTTCAAGCCCCACCAGAAGGCTTCCAGTGGTTCTCAACTCAAAGAAGAGGGAATTCCTCAGAACTGGTGCTACTACTGAGAAGGCCCTGTTTTGGGTCACTATCCCCCAGACCTCTCTAAATGGCGGCCCTTCCAGCAGGGCCCTCTCTGATGACCAAAGAGGATGGACCGGATTATGAGGTGATCTCCCAAATTTGTTGGTCATAAAGAGCTTTTTGTTAGACCAACTAACAGTTTTTTCCGCACCAGTTATCTTCTGCCTAAAAGCAAATATCAATTAAGTGAGATAATTTCAGTTGTACTAATACACAGATTGGAGAACAAGGCCTGTTGCCATGATTCTGCTCCCCCACCTCAAGTTAAGTTCCACTGTACACATGTAACTAATCTGAACATGGCTTTTAAGACATTTAAAACTAAAGAACCTGGGGGAGTTTTGAATGCCTTGATTGGCCACTGTATCACTTAAGTACACATGAGTATAGTCTCTTGGCTCATTAATAAGAGTAATTTTCAACTGGTCAACACATTACACATTCTTGAGTGTCTAGGTGACCATTTTCAATCTTTTTCAGCTCACGGCACACTGACAAGGCACTAAAATTGTCAAGGCACACTACCAGTTTTTTACTTACATTAAATTGCTACATTACAATTTATTTTTAATTAATATAATTAATACAATTAAATCATTACATGACAAAGAAACTCACAAGAGGCTTGGAGAGGAAAGTATATGAGATTCTGGAAAGGAGGAAAATGTTTTGAAGTAGGGTGATCAGATTGTTGTTGAAGTGTTATGCCAGAAAGTGTTGGCAAAGAGAGGTCAGTTTGAGCACATAGTGGAGAAATGTTGGGTGAGGGACAATAAAGAGACATGATTGAAACAACTGCAGGATTCAGCTGGAGTGGGGGGAGAAGAGAGAGAATGTGAGACAAGTGATTCTGGACCTTTGGAAAGTGGGGACCAGTGAGGGGAGGGACAGTGAGAGAGGTGCTAACTGCAATTATGAGATTTGGGGAGGGATGTACCTGTGGAAGGGAGAGGGGTGGGGGAGGAGAGAGAAGTGCCAATTGCCTGCTTGTGTATTTGAGAAAAAAGAGTGCGACCTAAAGCCCAATCCTATCCATGTCTACTCAGAAGTAAGCCCCATTATAGCCAATGGGACTTACTACCAGGTAAGTGTGGATAGGATTGTGGCTCAATGCCCTTCCTCTAAAAGGCGAAAGGCAATGCAGGGAGGGTCGCTTTGGGGAGTTGCAGGCAAACTGTGGCAAGGAACTTTCAAGGACTCTTTTAGCCAGCCAATTCTTAAGCTGGTGGCCTCAGCAGACTTGCTCGCTTCCTACCTGCTTGCCTGCTCCTGACTCCTTTGTTGTCCGGACCGCCTCCAGGCTTCTCTGGCTGCCCGATCAGCACGCAGGGCAGGCAACAACTGCCTTAATACCCAAGTCTATGCATGTCTACTCAGAAGTAAGCCCCATAATAGTCAACAGGGCTTGTTCCCAGGTAAATGAGGATAGGGTTTTAGCCTTCGTCTTACTCATAATTGATTTATAAGCAGGAGCAAGCGACAGCAGGAGGTGTAAAGCAGCTGCTACCAGCCTCTCTCTGTCTGCTGCTTTTTCTTCCATGTGAGGGTCAAAGCAGCCACTTCTCCCATGTGCGCGGCTGCTTCCTGTCCCCTCTGGCCCTGCGGCACATCTGAGGCAGCCTCGCAGCACACCAGTTGAAAACCACTGGTCTAGGTTTATAATTATGCCACTGTAAGCAAAGTGAATAAGCTCTATTTGCAATCAACTGTGTAGGTTGTGCAAACAGGAGAATTCAGTTGACCTTTAGGAAGTATCATCTTTTGGAAGGTGTAAAGGATGAATGCACACCTCTTTCTACCGTCCCACCAATATACATGGGCTGTCTCACTGTTCAGTAGCCAACACATTCCTTGGTTAGTGGATTTACCTTTTTAAAGCCATAAAGTTCACTGGGTGGGTAACTTTGGATTAATTGCCCCCCCCCCAACCTTGCCTACTTCACATAGATTGTTGTGAGGATGAAAGTATGGATAATTTATGCCGTCTTCAGCTCCTTAGGGATAAAGATGTAATAAATAAATGAAGAAGAAAGCCTGGTGGCTTAGTGCTTGCCTTGTGAAGCACCATTTCATTATTGAAAAGCATCCTTATGTACTTGGCAGAGTTATTTTTCTGTTGTCTATTACACTCTTCGCTTTCTCTTTAATCTCACAGCACATCTGGTGCTAACTGATGCCAAGAAACATATTTCTTTTATGTAGCTTTTTACTAACATTTTGGGGCATTTTAAAAATAATTTTTAAAAAATCTTATTCTTCCTAAGTCTGTGTCAATAACTCTTCAAGCAGGAATTCTTTTGTAGCAAGGAGTCGGAGGGTAAGAAATTGATTTATAAGCAATATGTATAGCTTCCTGAGGACTTATAAATATCAATCACTTTTAAAAAACCATTTGAAGTACAGTCAGGTGTGGCTTAACGACAGGGATGCCTACCAGCACCCCCGTTGTCAAGCGAGTCTTGACATTATGCAAAACCTCCGAAAGGTGAGGGGAGCCACACTCCCCTTGTCTCCAGGACCTTTTCAGAGCCTCGCAGAGGCAGTGCGCGTCCATGTGCTCTCTCTGCGAGGCTCAGAATGCCATATCTGGTGAAAAGACTCGACTTCTGGAAATCCGAAGTCACGTGTTTTTGGCTGAAATGGCCAGTCTGAGCCTCACAGAGGCAGCACACAGATGCGCACTGCCTCAGAATGGCTTAGAAAAGCATCCAGAGGCAACGGGAGCATGGCTCCAGTCGGCATCGGAGGCTGGGGGGGGGTGTTAACCGGGACCAGCGGTGGCTGTCGTATATGATATCCTACCTGTTCTGGTGATAATTAGTTAACAAACTGCAGTTCCTTGAGTTTGTGTGTAACAGGACACAGCAGTTTTGTTCTTTTAAGAGAAAGCAAAAACTTCCCTTCTGTTCCTCCAGCATCCAAGAGAGAGATGGGGTGCACAAACTGCTCCTGCTTCTGCTGGGGGCCCTGCAGCAAAGTCCTGAATGGGGCCCCTATGATGCCCCCTGCCTTTCCCATCATGGTACACTGGGATGCTATTATTGCCATTGACTGGTATTGAGGAAGCAGGAGTCAGCCTGGCCAAGGGGGCACTCTGGCAGGTGTGGTCCCTTAGCCAGTGCCCAATCTGGCCAACCACTGCCACCGCCCTTGAGGGAATGTGCAGTCCCTTTTGTTCAGGAAAGCACGAAGCCATGCTTTTAGTATGATGTTTCCTGAACCAGCTACATCTTCATGGATATTTATTTTATTTTAAGCCTATCAGTTTCCTAAGATTTCCATCTTTCTGAGGGTAAATTCTGTTTTAATTCATCATGGACTCTTCTGAACTAAATGGATATCAAACTGCAGGATTCGGGGAGAAAGTGGAACAGATCTTTGGTCTCTTAAGGTCGTGCTTTGTAAGAACAGCACATTCCACTCAGAGCTCCAAGTAGTTAATAGCAGTGCAAATTATTTGCTTTTGCTAGCAGTAAATATAGATTAAACCATATTGGTTCCTTTGATCAATATTATGCTTCTCCATGACTCACTCCTCTGATATGTACTTTACTTTAATAAATATTCAGCTGTCAGCCTGATCTCTGGGCCTTTGTGCTAATCTGGCATCAGTAGAGGGCTTGTTCCTGTTTCTGCTGACTCCACTGAGAAGGATTGCCGTTGGTCCAGATGACTGCTGACATGAAAGAGGAGCTATTGTAATCCTCTATTGTCTGTCTGTCAGTTTTCTTTTGCCAGTGGTAACATCTGTTGGTGTTTAGAACGGGATTTTCCCGGCTCCACCCCTACTCAATGACTCCCTTTTCCCACTCTGATTGGATGATCCACAAGGGTGTCTCAACAACAAAAGCAGTGAGCTCTGATGCATAGTATACATGTAAAGCACCCTGCTAGCAATAACACTTGCTAAGCAGCTGTCTATTGACACCGAAGACTGCAGTGCATTTGAGCCTTATGTGAACGATTGCATCTTTGTTCCTAATTACCTGTAACTTTTTCTAGGTGGACTGGCACCAGTTGGATTATTTAGTAATTGACATGCCACCTGGGACAGGAGATGTACAGCTGTCGATATCGCAGAATATCCCTATTGCAGGTACCTTTTTGCAGATCGTGTCTTGCAAATGGTTTGAAAAAGATGACAATGGGAAGGTACTGGAAATAGTGGCGAGATTGTGCTAGCCAAGCACGATTAGAGATGAAAAGTGCCTTTTCAGGTAACAGAGCAATGATCTTTTTTCACAAGAGCAGACAACCCAAGGGGCACAGACATTCCATGTGCATACCAGTCTTTTCCCCTCAGTTGTTCCCATTCAGAATGTTTCCTTTCCCTCTCCAAACAGTGTGTGTTATTTTTGTTAATTCCCCTAAGCTCAAAGCTTGAGCTTGAGCTGGTCAAAGAGAAAACACTTGCCAGTTTCTGTCCTTTTTCCTTTGAACACTAAGGGCGCAATCCTAACCAACTTTCCAGCACTGACATAGCTGTGCCAATGTGGCAGGCACTGCATCCTGCAGTGGGGATGCAGTGAAGGGGGCCTCCTCAAGGTAAGGGCATGTTTGTTACCTTACCTGGGGTCGCATTGCTGCTAGGTCAGTGCTGGAAAGTTGGTTAGGATTGTGCCCTAAACTGCTTAGGCAACTAAAGAGCAGCTTGATGCCTTGCGGAAGGTAAGGAAGAAAGAAACCTTCTGGAAATGAGGTTCTGGAGATAACTGTGTGTGCACCAAACATGGATTCGCACTTGTATGTGTACCAAAGATGGTTTATCTCCATGGATTCTGGTAATAGAAACCTAGGACAAGGGTGGCTCGCATAAAGAGATTACAGTAGTCCAGTCTGTATCATCTGGAGTCCTGTATCACTAAGAATATCCAGCAGTGCACGCAGTCTTAAGTCATCCTTGTTGCTAAGGCAACAGAAGTTACCATCTGTAAATTTCTTAATTCTCCCCTTTCTCAGGAGCGGCGATGACAGCTATAGTTTTTCTATTTTTTTTACCTTTTTTCACCACTCTGGTCAGCAGCACTGGCTTTAGTAATGCTTCAGAAGTATTGATAATATTCCTGGGTGGTGGTTGACCATGTATTTCTGAGCAGTCATGGATTTAGCAGTACTTATTGAAGTGCTGATAATTTTCCCCACAGCTGGCATGTGTTGCCATTTTTTTTTTGATTGGAGCATGCCTTAAGGCAGGGGTTCCTGAACTTTGCAGTGCCTCAACCCACCTTGCAGTGGGTCACGATGCTCCTGGTGATGCTGAAAGCTTCTCCCAACCCAGCAACCCACTCTACAGGCCTCGAAATGGCCCTCAGAAGTCTCCATAAGTAAGCAAACTGGAAGTGGCTTCCAAAAATGGGAAGTGGCTTCTGAGGTCTGTAGAGTGGATTGCCAAGCCGAGAGAGGCCTCCAGAGGCTCCAGTAAATGATTGGGTTCTGGAACGGCTCCTATTTTGAGTCAAAGCAGTGCAAGGGCGGGAGGGCCCAGATCTTGATCCACTGTGCTTGACCTTGTGACCCACCAGTGCGTCATAACTCACACCTTGGGAAGCACTGCCTTAAGGGTAAAAAAAAATTTGTGACTGACATGAGACAGAAAAGATTTTGGCATTTCAAGTTCTGCTAAACATGTCACTGCCTGCAGATAAATATGGTTAGCAACCTTCAGTCTCGAAAGACTGTGGTATAAGCCTGCAGCATCCGGTATTCCCAAGCGGTCTCCCATCCAAGTACTAACCAGGCCTGACCCTGCTTAGCTTCCGAGATCAGGCACATGCAGGGTAACAGTTGCTGCTAGATAAATATGCATGGCAAATAAAAATTTAAAAAAAAAACACACTACAGCAGCAGTAAAGCGTGAATAAAAACACATGGGACTTCATGTCCATATCACCAGTGGCAACTAAATGAGAGTTGAATTCTTACTATCGTAAGAATATATAAAGAGCCCTGCTGGGTCAGACCCAGGGCCTATCTGCTCCAGCTTCCTGCATCTCACAGTGGCCCACCAGAGTAACTTTTGATGCCTCCTTGAGTTTGGTTTAGTTTTATACAACTATGTTCCATAGGTTGATTTCTTTGCTACGTAGGTGTGGACTATATTGGTGAATTGGTTTTTATTAGGGAGTGTTGATGGCAGAAGGATGCATTTTCACTGTCAAGATTATGGAGAAAATGTGAGCCAACTTCCAGATGTGTCAACAGGCACATAATCCATGCGATGTCTTGTTCGTTCAATTATCCTTAATACAGTTCATCTCTGAAAAGTGATTAGACAAAAATTATACATTCCTTTTGAGTCAAGCTGCTTCTCAAGTGAATTTCAGTCACATTTGCTGATTTTAATGATCAAAATAATTTCATACTTATCAATCTTTTTAATCCTGCAGAGGGAACACTGCTTAAGGGAGACGAGTTTGTAGAGTTTAGTTCTTGTTCCTCAATGAGATTGTCATATATTTGAAAAATGAATATTTTACTACAAGAGAATAAATGCATGAGGAACGGTTTTGGAGATGAGATGGAAGAAATAATTTCTGTATCGGAGAGAATACAAAATATAAAGGCAGATTTCTCTGGTGTTGGTTGTGAGTTCCAGAATGGAAGAATAAAAACACCCATTCCTAAAGTGCCATCTGGTATGGTAGTGTAACTTGCAGGTATATAATAATTGCAGAACCAGAAGTATAAAAACAAAATGCAATTGGAGAGAGTTGAAGATGAACAACCCAATCCTATCCACACTTTCCTGGGAGTAAGCCCCATTGATTCTAATGGGACTTACTCCTTAGTAGACATGCCTTAGTAGATTTGGCTTAGTAGATTTGGCTTAGTAGATTTGGCTGTAAGTCATTTGAACCACACTTAAAAGACCCTTTACATTTATTTATTTAGTAGGGGACCTTCCCCACCACCTTTTTCCAGGCTAAAAGTTCCCCACACTCAGGCAGAGTTCCTGAATTGCAATAGATACAGTGTCTCCTGATGGTGATTCTCAGATGTAATGTGAACTCTGCTTGTGAGACTTAATATACAGTCACAGTATTGTTCATTTTTGGTAGCCCCGTAGCCACTTGAGAGATTCTATTCCAAAAGCGAAAGTACCTCATCCTTGCATCATTCTCCGTAGCTACTATTCTCATGGGACAAACTTTTTTTTTGTACAGTAGGTTCTTCTCTGGACTGAAAGAGTTCTAGACCATCATAGGCCTGAAAAGGCCCCAGTTGGCATGTTGCCTTGGTGCCCAGGAAGAGCTGTAGGAACAGCCACCACAGGAATGTTTAAAATACAGGTAGCCCTTGTTTTCGAGGTCCCATTCCAGAATCTTTGCAGACACCAAACTCCATGAATAATAAATCCGTGGGTTAGGGCCCCCCAACCCTCCAACCAGGGCTAGAGCTGTGCTCCAGTCACGTCCAGAGGATGGTCTGAGGACCTGGGAGATCATGTGCTCCCTCTTTGACCCTCAGAATGCTAGTTTGGGGCAAAAACCGCAACTTTCGGTTTCTTGGGGGAAACCAGAAGTGATGTTTTCATGCCCCCATAAGGCATTCTGAGGCCCAGGGAAGTCGTGGATAAAGCGGGCCCACCTGTATATTGTGCTTGTGCCTCCCACACCTTATCTTGTAAGAATGATAGAAAGTCTCCATTGACTGCACATGATCACATCACCAGTCAGTAGCTTCACCCATTTTTTCCTGGTCCACAGGTGTACAAATTTGGTTCCTGTTGCATGTATGCAACGTCAGGCAGAAATAGCTTTACTGTGGTGTTCTTTAAAAATAAATCATGTTGCCATGTTGCACTAGAATAAAAGAAAACCACTGTGTTTCTTGGTAGAGTGAGTCTAACCAATGTGATTCCAGTTTTATTTAATCTTTAAATATAGCTCAGTATGTTTCAGCATGAATTTCTTTCTTCTAGGGAATGAAATATCTCAGTAGTATTGCTTGTAAGAATAATGTACATTTCCTTCCAATGTTTTAGGGGCTGTGATTGTGTCTACTCCTCAGGATATCGCTTTATTGGATGCACGCAGAGGAGCTGAGATGTTTAGAAAAGTGAACGTACCTGTAAGCATTTACAAATGTGCGCCATTTGATGCTCCTAAATCATGGATATGTGTTAAACCAGGAATGGGTGTCCCATGGGCCAGAACATTTCTGAACCAATTTTTATCTGGCCTCAGAGGCCAATAAATATAATTGTATGGCTAAAAAAATTGCCCACAACTTCATTCATACAAAAATTTTAAGTTGTAACCAAAAAAAACTATTCTGTTTTCTGATTTTTGCATGTTGTGCCTTCGCTGTGTCTGAGCTCATATGTTCCAGAATAGAGAGATCTTTATAATGTTAGATCAACAGCAGCTCCATTAAATCAGACAACTTGTAAAGGGATCCATGTATGGGGCAATTAAGTGTCTGAACCTTCCTCCTTCCAACAATTCAGATAAGAGTGACTGGAGAATACAGAAGTGTGCGACACTGGTTTTCGTAATGGCTGTTTTTCACACATTCTGTTTGGTTGATATTTATTTTCAGTACAGATTTGGTTGCATGCTATGAGTTAGAGGTGACTATTGAAAGTGATGATACAAAGCTATTTTAGAAATCACTTGTGGTTATAATATTTGGCTTCACTAAAATACAACCTCGCAATTCTAAATATAGTGGAGTACAAATTAACCTGAAATATGTTAAGTATACACCTACATGTTACATAAGCAGTTTTCACTTAGGGCCCAATCCTGTCCAACTTCCCAGCACCAGTGTAGCCATGTAGCCCCAAGGTAAGGGAACAAATGATCCCATATCTTGAGGAGGCTTCTGTGACTTTCTGCCTACCACAGGATGCAGGAGGCCTCTGTGACTGCTGCCCCACCACAAGATGGAGTGCATGCCCCATTGGCACAGCTGCACTGGCCCTTGAAAATTGGATAGGATTGGGCCCTTAGTTATCTATTTGCTTAGAACAAATAAATGGTTTATTAGATAATTTTACATTTAGCTGAATACTAGTTAGCAGTGGAATTTCTAAGCCACTGGCCAAGAGCAAAAGAATGTGGAATCAGCTGGCCAGAAGGAATAATATCTTGAGAACCAGCCTGGGATGTGATTTGCAGCTGCCTGTAGAAGCTTGGAAAGTGCAAGAGTTTAGCAGCCAGGATGCTGCTTTCCTTTCACACAGGAAAGGAAAATGCCTGAGAAATGGAGGTTTCTATTTGCCCACTGGGGCATTTGGTGGGCCGCTGTGAGATACAGGAAGCTGGACTAGATGGGCCTATGGCCTGATCCAGTGGGGCTGCTCTTATGTTCTTATGCTCCCTGGGGCATTTGGTGGGCCGCTGTGAGATACAGGAAGCTGGACTAGATGGGCCTATGGCCTGATCCAGTGGGGCTGTTCTTATGTTCTATGTGTTTCTGTCTAGAACAGGGGTCTCCAAACCCCGGCCCGGGGGCCAGATGCAGCCCAAAGAGTGCCTCTATCCGGCCCACGGCCAGCCTTTGATCCCCTGAGAGCCTCTGGCCCAGCTGACTAAACACAACCAGAGTTGTGCTTGTGGGTGGGGGAATGGGGGTCCATTTAAGTGTGTGCTTTATTTCTTGGGCTGTGTTGGTGCTTGGAGAAATCCTGGACATTTGAGCCCATTCATTCATTCATTCATTTCAGTTATTCATTCATTTCAGTCATTCATCCAAGTTCCATCTCTAATGTATTTATTTAAGTTTTATATTTAATTTTTTTCCCGGCCCTCAACACCGTACCAGATATTTGATGTGGCCCTTTGGCCAAAAAGTTTAGAGACCCCTGCTCTAGAATAACCCTTGCAAAAAACCCATTTGAACAAAAAATGAGTTTTATGGGTCAGCCTGCCTATGGAAATTGCCTTGAGTCTGTGCAAAAGGTGGTTCTGAGTGGTGGTGAAAACCAGAAGGGGTTGTGAAGAGCTCCAGAAGGATCTCTTCAAACTGGGAGAATGGGCAGTAAAATGGCAGATGCATTTCAATGTAAGTGTAAAGTCATGCACATTGGGGCAAAAAAACCCAAACTTCCATACATAGGTTAATGGGCTCTGATCTGTCTGTGACCGATCAGGAGAGAGGTCTTGGGGTACTGGTGGACATCTCAGTGAAAGTGTTGACCCATTGTGCTGCGGCAGTGAAGAAGGCTTCAGAATAAAATGGCCAGTATTATAATGCCATTGTACAAAGCGATGGTAAGGCCGCACCTGGAGTATAGCGTACAGTTCTGGTCACCACATCTCAAAAAGGTGGAACTGGAGAAGGTGCAGTAGAGAGTGACCAAAATAATTACTGGGCTGGGACACCTCTTTTTTGAGGAAAGGCTACAGCATTTGGGGCTCTTCAGTCTAGAGCAGGGGTGCCCAAAGTTTTTGGCAGGAGGGCCACATCATCTCTCTGCCACAGTGTCGGGGGCCAGGGAAAAAAAGAATTAATTTACATTAAAAATTTGAATAAATTAACATAGGTATACATAAATGAATATATTAAAGATGAACTTATATGAATGAATGAAGGTCTTGCAATAGCTCAAGGCCTATAAAAGGCCTTGCATAAAGCAAGGCCAGCCTTTCCTTTGCTGCCGCTGCTGCATCACAGATGTGAAACAGCAAGCAGTGGAGGAAGCCCTCATCCCACAGCTCATGCGAGAGATCAAACAGTCGCCCTCACGCTGAGAGCAGTTGCATCGGGCCAGTGTGAGCTCCAACAAATCTCCGGAGGGCCAGAGGCTCATTGGAGACTGGGAGCTCCCTGAGGGCTGCATTGAGAGACCTCGAGGGCTGCAAGTGGCCCCAGGGCCGGGGTTTGGGCACCCCTGGTCTAGAGCAGCAGTTCATGGAGAGTTTGAGTGGCTGTAAGTCTTGAAAGGGGCGGGGGGAGAGGCAACAACACAATCCCCAGGATCTCATTGCTCAGGGGGTGCAGGGACTGGCATTTACTTGCATGAGCGTCTGCAGGGCTCCCCAGCCTCCAGAAAGTGAAAGCAGAACGATCGTGCTCCACCTCCGCAAAACCGGAAGTAGAGCACAATCACTCTGCTTTCACTTTTAGAAGGCTGGGGAGCCCTGCAGATGCTCACGCAGGGCTCCCTGCACCCCTAGGATGCTGCTGCCTGGACTGGCAAGTAAATGTCAGTCCCTGCAATCCCCTGAGCAACGCGATCCTGGGGATTGTGTTGCTGCCTCTCCCTGCCCCCGCACCTTAGGGGGAAAGAGGCCAAGGCCCTCTGGCTAGGGCATCACAACGCCCCAGTTTGAGAAGCCCTGGCCTAGAGAAAAAAAGGTGCCTGAGGGGGGACATGATTGAGACGTACAAAATTATGCGGGGGATTATGCAGGGGATAGAGAGATATTCTTTTCTCTCTTACACAACACCAGAACCAGAGGACTTCCACTAAAATTGAGTGTTGGGAGAGTTAGAAAATATTTCTTTACTCAGCTTGTAATTAGTCCGTTGAACTCCTTGCCACAGTGTGTGGTGATGGCATCTGGCCTGGATGCCCTTAAAAGGGGATTGGACAGATTTCTGAAGGAAAAGTCCAGCACGGCTTGTTAGCTGTGATGGGTGTGTGCAACCTCCTGATTTTAGTGCTGGGTTCCTTAGAATGCCAAATGTGGAAGGGAGTGCACCTCAAAGCAGGTCTCCTGTTGTCCTGTGTGCTCCCGGAGGCATCTGGTGGGCCACTGTGAGATACAGGAAGCTGGTCTAGATGGGCCTATGGCCTGATCCAGTGGGGCTCTATGACCTGATCCAGTGGGGCTGTTCTTATGTTCTTATGACCTTTGGCCTGATTCAGTGGGGCTCTTATGTTCTTATGGACATTGTCCTGAGGTGCCGGGGAGGCTGCACACAGCCTCTATGGCCCTCTGAGTGCCTTCTGAAGTCTATGGAAGGCATTAAAACATCACTTCTGATTTTTCAGAAAAAAATTCAAAAGGCTTCTGAGGGTTGGGGAGGCAGCGCACGGCTTCCCAGGCCCTCAGAATGCCTTTTAAAAGCATTAAAATGTCACTTCCAGTTTTTTTTCCAGAAATCCAGATGTGATGTTTTAAGGGCTTCTGGAGGCCTCGGAAGGCATTTTGAGGGCCAGGAAGGCTTCCTGGGCCCTCAGACAGCCTCTGGACACAACTGGAGCACAGCACCGGTCACATTTGAAGGTTGTGGGTGCGGATTTCATTATCTGAGTGTTTCAGCATCCCCAGGGGTTCCAGGAATGGAAGCCCTACGCATGCCGAGGCATGAGTGTATATAAATACTGTAATAAATACACTGGCAGAAAAATAGCTGGTCTGATTCACAGCATTCATTTTCTTCTTCTTCAGTCCTTGTTTCGCGCTTGGGGAGCGGGTTGTCCTCTCAACCAGTACACCGCTGTAGGTGCCACTGGGATCCGTGTGTCATTCATGATATGCTTCCACTCTTGGCGATTGTTGGCGATATTTTTTGCCTTGTTGATGGTCAATTGCTGATTCCTTAGATTTTCCTCAATGTGTCTGAGCCATGTTTCCTTTGGTGCTGCCTATTGAGCCCTGTAGTAGGGACATCACTTTCGCCAGAGGAGCTTGTCTGGCAGCTGACTGGTGTTCATTCTGCAGATGAGGCCAAGCCATTGCAGTCTGCATTTTTGGAATTATTCTTCGACTGACGGTTGATGAAGGCATTCATTATCAAAATGAGAATGAAAGTAGAAGCTTAACAGGGAGCATTTAATGTGAGCTGAAATCTGGAGATGGCCCATCTAAAAGTTTGTGGACGTTTCATATGCCAGTGAACAGGCACTAAATTTGAACTGATGCCAAGAGGATATTATACCGGACCAGGGAGCTATACAGAGAAGAGGGAATGTGTCACTTGTGTGAAGAGGTTGAAAGATGGAAAATATTTTAGGTTTCTTGAGTTAGATTAGAATATAAGGCAGTCAGGAGAAAAAAAAACAACTAAATTTGTAACAACGAAAATGCAAATTTAAGCTTCCAAACTGATAAAGGAAAAAGGGATAAATGATGATATCAGTTGGAAATGAATTGAGGATGTTAGACTGTATTGGATAAAGAGACTGTATTTATAAAGAGACATCTCATGTGTAAGAAGGCCAACTGTGCAAAAAAGGACTGGGCACATTGTGAAGTAGTCTAGAAAAGTGTATAATTGTGCAATCCTATGCATGTCTACACAGAAATAAGCCTCATTAAATTCGGTTGGATTTACTGCCAGGGAGCCTATTATAGGATTGCTGCCTTAGACAAGTGTTACATTTTGGCATTGATTGCTTACTTGGAACTGATGTTCTTGGTGTGTTCATATGTGCAGCAACACAACCCTCCTGCCTCCCTTCTGTAGATTATCTTGTCATTCTGTGGCAGTCTTTCAGAAAATAAGAAGGGAGGGGCTTCACTACTGCTTAGCACGCATACTGGGATAAAGGAGTAAGTCCTCAGCGGCAAGAAAGCTAGCACGTCTAGCTTTTAAAAAGTTCTGAACAATGTATATACGCACAAGAGTCATAAAGGCGGCTGCATAAATAACCATTTCAGTTGTAGATCAGGACAATAAGTTTACACAGTACTTTACAGAGTTTCATAAGCAAAAACTAGAAAGCTTCCTATTTCCCAAGGACCCTGAGCTAGAGAGGTTCCTATCAGACTAAAATAGGCCAGAGGGGAGAGGACATTGAGGACATTGAGGACATGAGAGGTATTGAGAACAAAACGGCTAGTATTATAATGCCGTTGTACAAATCTATGGTAAGGCCACACCTGGAGTAGTGTGTCCAGTTCTGGTCGCCGCATCTCAAAAAAGACATAGTGGAAATGGAAAAGGTGCAAAAGAGAGCGACTAAGATGATTACGGGGCTGGGGCACCTTCCTTATGAGGAAAGGCTACGGCGTTTGGGCCTCTTCAGCCTAGAAAAGAGACGCCTGAGGGGGGACATGATTGAGACATACAAAATTATGCAGGGGATGGACAGAGTGGATAGGGAGATGCTCTTTACACTCTCACATAACACCAGAACCAGGGGACATCCACTAAAATTGAGTGTTGGGCGGGTTAGGACAGACAAAAGAAAATATTTCTTTACTCAGCATGTGGTCGGTCTGTGGAACTCCTTGCCACAGGATGTGGTGCTGGCGTCTAGCCTAGACGCCTTTAAAAGGGGATTGGACAAGTTTCTGGAGGACAAATCCATTATGGGGTACAAGCCATGATGTGTATGCGCAACCTCCTGATTTTAGAAATGGGTTATGTCAGAATGCCAGATGCAAGGGAGGGCACCAGGATGAGGTCTCTTGTTATCTGGTGTGCTCCCTGGGGCATTTGGTGGGCCGCTGTGAGATACAGAAAGCTGGACTAGATGGGCCTATGGCCTGATCCAGTGGGGCTGTTCTTATGTTCTTATGTTATGTTCTTAGGAAAAGATGAGGATAGGAAAATCACGATGAAGGGAAAAGGTTTATTAGAAAGAGACATCATCTTAAAATATTCTCTGTTGTTTTGGTCTGTAATGAAACTTGGCTTGAGCTCTAAGAACGTATCCTCCCCCCCCCAAAAAAAAGTTTTGATATGAAACTTACAAATTAGAAAAGGTGATAACTTCTATTGTCAGAACTATTCATGGTTAGCATATTATTATTATTATTATTATTATTATTATTATTATTATTATTATTATTATTATTATTATTAACAGTATTTATATACCGCTTTTCAACTAAAAGTTCACAAAGCGGTTTACAGAGAAAATCAAACAAACAACTAATATCATTTTTTTAAGGACACAATGAAATATGGGGAAAGCAGAAGTGAAACAAAATAGGTGTTTTGATATTCTGCAGTGCATTATACTGCTTTATCTAAAAGCTGTTTGTCAAAAACCATGAAAAGGCTGTTTATCTTCACTTCAGAATTACTCACAGAATCTGGTATCTGGGACTGAATGTTCCAGAGAACAAAAGACTCGTTAGGAAATGGCAAAGACTGAAAGTTAATGGAAGCCCTTTGTATGTGCAGTACGTATTGTAGCAAGTAAGATACAGAGATTTGCACAGTGCTGGTTTAGGTTTTTTCCTTGTTTTTTAAAAATCTATATCTTGAGGTGCTTGCATCCTAAACAAATGAACAGGAGCTCAGCTAAATGAGCTGCTGTTCTATGGCACTTTTAGCAGCATCAGAAAACTCTAGCAAACACCCAAAAGTGTTTTCCAATTTAGGAGGAGTTGCCCTCACTGTTAACTGGCTTCATTTGCCTTCAGCGATGATGTTGCATAGCCAAATCATGAAATTATCCCATTCTAGGGATAATGGTCAATGGTCTCCAAAGCGATCTCCTGGAAGAAGGTGATCTAGAAAGGGTCAGAGATAAAGTGTCAGCCAGCAAGACTTAAAAAGGCAAACGTTCATACAAAGAGAGCTTGGAGGAAACTATTTTTGCCCCCATCCGAAAGGCTTTATTTTTGGTTATGAAAGTCAAAACAGAAGGCTGGTCAGCGCAACCCTAGTGATGAATTGTAGACAATGGTTTGTTTGTTTGTTTTTTGCCTAACCTTATCCTATAAGGTTAGGATAATTCTTATCCTATAAGAATTACAGTTACTCTTGATCGGATGAATGGTTAATTAAGAGTAATATCAATCAAATGTATAGAGAGGGTTTTTTGAGGTTGTTTTTTAAAGAACTGCTTATTGAACCAAGGCGGTGGTGATGCTTATCCAAACCTGAGGAGTTCAATTGCCTTGTCTCCAGTCTGACAATACAGTCAGTGGTCTTGTGCAGTATCACATCCTAGAAAGCAACAGCAACTTACTAAACAGGACATAGGGTAGGGAAAGGGGCAAGAAGAAACCTTGCTGTATGTTGGGCCCAGGTCTAACGCAGTCCCAGCCCCGATCCTTCTACCTTCCTGCCCCACCCTGACTCACAGGCAGTAACAGTAGGCCCTCATGACCTCCCCATGGGGGGAATTTTCTCTTGGTGTCATTAGTGGTGACTGGCCGGCAGCAACCTGCCTTAGAGGCTGCTGCTGTGCTGGAAGAGACCACCCACCCCCCGAAGATGACAAATCCAGAGGGGGCAGGGTTTCCCCCTTGGCCAAGGGAAAGTATGCGCTGCTTCTGCTGCCTCTTGCCACCTGTGCTCTTGTTCTTATTCTCTTTTCTCCCCCGCTTTTCTCTCCTCCCCTCTCAGCATGCAAAGGGCTGGTGGTGGAGTTGGCTGTTGATGTCAGTGCTAGAGGGTGCCAAGTGGGTCTCAACCCAATTTTTGGTGGGCTGCAGGGCCAGTGCTACCTAGTATCACACCCCAGAATGCTGGCATACAACCCACTTTGTTGAACCACTTCAAGTCCCAGAATACTTTGCAGCCTTCCATTCTTGGGGCACAACCCAGAAGCCACTAGGCATTCTGGTGCATGATGCAGCTTCCGTAGTGGGTCATGGTGGTGGAATGCTTTGAGAACCCCTACAATCAATCAATCAATAGGAACGTTACCAAAGTGAAATAAAGGTATTTTTTAGGAAGTTACAATCAAAATCTCGTGGCATGTCAGAATCTCACTAGGACACAAAGGACACATTTTATGAAACTAAGGCCTGAGCATGTGGTGTGAGCAGAAAGAAGCAGTTACCCACAGCAACCAAAAGGTGGATCTGTGGTCTGAATCTCCTGGGCTCCAGGGTCCATCATTGTATAGAGAAAAGCTGTCAGGATATGGGGAAAGGATTCCCATTCCTTTGGTGACTATGAACTGGTAATTAATTTTACACCAAGTAAGACTTGTGAAAAATCAGTGACAAATTTATGCTCATAAGCATGATGAATAATTTGAACTAAGCGCTCTTAAATATTGAGTGATGACAAAAACAGGGCATGGTTTTTATAATGGTTCTCATCCGTCCCAAGTGGGGTGATGTGATGGCAATTGCAGGACTCTTCACTTGCTGAGTAAAGGAGGAGAAGAGGGAAGGAAAGAGGCTCTTTGGCCTAAAAAACACGGACTTCATATACTAAAGAATGGAATTCTGCTTTTGCTCCTTGTTTAGGCCCTTTGAAAAATAAATGCTGAGCAAACCATATAAATTAGAGCCAGATCAGTGTCCTGATATAAATCCTGATATCAGTGTCCTGATATCAGTGTCCTGATATAAATTATATATCAGGATATAAGCCCTGATATCAGTGTCCTGATATAAATTAGAGCCAGATCAGATAAGTGAGGTGGGGGTGTTTTGATGGTTTTTTTATTGCAGCCAGTTCACGAGAATAAAACAACAAATCACAGAAAACGCAATAAAGTTCTAGCAGAGAAACCAAAGTGAAACTATTCTGCCTCAGCCAATCCTAAGCGCTTGATGAAATGGAACATTTTTCCTCTTGTCAGTAGGACAAGTTATGAGCCAAAAACCTTGAGTTTTTCTCACTCCCACCCAGAAACTCTTCATATAATTTCAGCTGTCATTTGTAGGATTGTAAGTAAGGTTTGGTATAGACCAGCACACTGTGGAGCAAATGTCATGCAATGAGAACATCTAAGCTAGAACTACATCCTGATGAAAGATGACCCCAGTACAACTGTTGAAAGCATATTTATTATGAAATGTCACTTGTGTGTGTGTGTGTGCGAGAGAGAGAGAGCGAGAGAGAGAGAGCATGTTTCATTAATCCAAAATTCCGTTTCTGTTGATATTCACAACAGTCAGATATTGGTCATATTCAGCTGGGTTGGTGAAATTAAAAATAATGATATAGGTGTGTGGAAGTTGGTAGGCGGTGTTGACATTAAGGGAAGATATATCACTATTTTTTGTGTACGGGCGACTGAATTTTAAAAAGGAAACTGTGCCATTTGACTACTGTTGTTGGCAACCTTCAGTCTCAAGAGACTCTGGTATTGCACTCTGAATGGTGGTTCTGGAACAGCATCTAGTGTGGCTGAAAAGGCTGATTCGGGAGTGACAATCCCTTCCACACCGGGAGCAAGTGCAGTCTGTCCCTGGTCTGTCTCCCTGGCTATGGGCCTTCCTTCTTTGCCTCTTAGCCTCAGACTGTTGGCCAAGTGTCTCTTCAAACTGGGAAAGGCCATGCTGCACAGCCTGCCTCCAAGCTCAGAGGCCAGGGTTTCCCACCTGTTGAGGTCCACTCCTAAGGCCTTCAGATCCCTCTTGCAGATGTCCCTGTATCGCAGCTGTGGTCTACCTGTAGGGCACTTTCCTTGCACGAGTTCTCCATAGAGGAGATCCTTTGGGATCCGGCCATCCTCCATTCTCACGACATGACCGAGCCAACGCAGGCGTCTCTGTTTCAGCAGTGCATACATGCTAGGGATTCCAGCACGTTCCAGGACTGTGTTGTTAGGAACTTTGTCCTGCCAGGTGATGCCGAGGATTCGCCGGAGGCAGCGCATGTGGAAAGCATTCAGTTTCCTCTCCTGTTGTGAGTGAAGAGTCCATGACTCGCTGCAGTACAGAAGTGTACTCAGGACGAAAGCTCTGTAGACCTGGATCTTGGTATGTTCCGTCAGCTACTGGTTGGACCAGACTCTCTTTGTGAGTCTGGAAAACGTGGTAGCTGCTTTACCGATGCGTTTGTTTAGCTCGGTATCGAGAGAAAGAGTGTCGGAGATCGTTGAGCCAAGGTACACAAAGTCATGGACAACCTCCAGTTCATGCGCAGAGATTGTAATGCAGGGAGGTGAGTCCACATCCTGAACCATGACCTGTGTTTTCTTCAGGCTGATTGTCAGTCCAAAATCTTGGCAGGCCTTGCTAAAACGATCCATGAGCTGCTGGAGATCTTTGGCAGAGTGGGTAGTGATAGCTGCATCGTCGGCAAAGAGGAAGTCACGAAGACATTTCAGCTGGACTTTGCTCTCAGTCTGGAGAGGTTGAAGAGCTTTCTGTCTGATCTGGTCCAGAGATAGTTGCCTTCTGTTGCAGTTCCAAAGGCATGCTTCAGCAGAACAGCGAAGAAAATCCCAAACAAGGTTGGTGTAAGAACACAGCCCTGCTTCACGCCGCTTTGGATGTCAAAGGGGTCTGATGTGGAGCCATCAAAGACAACAGTGCCCTTCATGTCCTTGTGGAAAGATCTGATGATGCTGAGGAGCCTGGGTGGACATCCGATCTTGGGGAGAATCTTGAAGAGGCCGTCCCTGCTGGCCAGGTCGAAAGGATTTTGTGAGATCTATGAAGGCTATAAAGAGTCGCTGTCGTCGTTCCCTGCATTTTTCCTGCAGTTGTCTAAGGGAGACTACCATATCAGTGGTGGACCTGTTGGCTCGGAAGCCGCACTGCGATTCTGGATAGACGCTCTCTGAAAGTACCTGGAGTCTCTTTAGTGCAACTCGGGCAAACAGCTTTCCTACAACGTTAAGGAGAGAGATGCCGCGGTAGTTGTTGCAGTCACCCTGTTGCCTTTGTTTTTGTACAGCGTGATGATGTTTGCATCCCTCATGTCTTGAGGTACTCCACCTTCTCTCCAGCAGAGACAGAGGATTTCATGCAGCTCAGTGACGATGATCTCTTTGCAGCACTTTAGGACTTCAGCAGGGATGCTGTCTTTTCCAGGTGCCTTGCCAAAGACAAGGGAGTCCAGGGCCACGTGAAGTTCTTCTAGGGTTGGTTCACTGTCAAGCTCCTCCAGCACAGGCAGGCACTCAATGTTGTTCAGCGCTTCTTCGGTGACTACATTTTCTCTGGAATATAGCTCAGAGCAGTGCTGCACCCAGCGTTCCATCTGCTGCGCCCGATCATGGATGACCTTGCCTGTGGCAGACTTCAGAGGGGCAATTTTCTTCTGTGTTGGACCTACGGCCTGCTTGATACCATCATACATCCCCTTGATGTTGCCCGTGTCAGCTGCTATCTGTATCTGGGAACAGAGCTGGAGCCAGTAGTCGTTAGCACATCTCCTGGCAGTCTGCTGGACTTTGCTGCGAGCAGTTCGGAGGACCTGCAGGTTGCGCTCACTGGGACAGGCCTTGTATGCTGCTTGAGCTCTCCTCTTTTCCTCAATGACTGGTGTCAACTCCTCAGAGTGGGCTTCAAACCAGTCTGCCATCTTGTTGGTCTTCTTGCCGAATATGGACAAGGCTTTGTTGTAAACGGCATTCTTGAAATGTTCCCATCTGTTGGATGCGTTTGCGTCGGCCGGGCCTGGAACAAAAACAACAACAGTATTTATATACCGCTTTTCAACAAAAAGTTCACAAAGCGGTTTACAGAGAAAATCAAATATCTAATGGCTCCCTGTCCCAAAAGGGCTCACAATCTAAAAAGATGCAACACCAGCAGACAGCCACTAGAAAAGACACTGCTGGGGTGAGGTGGGCCAGTTACTCTCCCCCTGCTAAATAAAAGAGGAGCACCCACTTGAAAAAGTGCCTCCTAACCAGGAAGAGATTCCTCAAGCGCTTGTGCAAATTCCTCCACTTTTCTCTGATCTAGGTCTTGCTGGTGTCTTCCTTCCTTTTTCATGTGATACAGTCGCTTTGCTTGCAGTTTCACTCTGCTGCATACCAGGGAGTGGTCAGTGTCACAGGCAGCACCCTGATAACTGCGTGTGATCTTGATGCTGGGAAGGCTGGAGCATCTGATGAGAATCAGGTCGAGCTGGCGCCAGTGCTTTGATCTTGGGTGTCTCCACTACCCTGCTGCAGAACACAACTGTGTATCAGTGGCATTATGTTCTGAAGGGGAAGTGTTATAACTGTTACAATGTTCAAGTCTTCGGAAAATGGAAACATTGCAGAATGTTCTCTATAGGCAAGCATGGAGTTCTCTTCCCTTTATTTCTGCAGAATTTTCTATTGTTGTGTCCTCAGAGGGAGCCTAGAAAAGAGGCACCTGAGGGGGAACATGATTGAGACAATCAAAATTATGCCGGGGCTGGATAAAGTGGATAGAAAGATGCTCTTTTCCCTCTCATATAACACCAGAACCAGGGGACATCAACTAAAGTTGAGTGTTGGGAGAGTTAAGACAGACAAAAGAAAATATTTCTTTACTCAGCATGTAATTAGTTTGTGGAACTCATTGCCACAGGAAGTAGTGATGGCATCTTACCTAGATGCCTTTAAGAGGGGATTAGACAAATTTCTGGAGGAAAAGTTTATCATGGGTTACAAGTCATGGTAGGTATATGCAGGGTAGAATTAGGCTGCTTCTGATTGCCAGATGCGGGGGAGAGCACCAGGACACAGGCTGTGTCTGTTGTCTAGTGTGTTCCCTGAAGCATCTGGTGGGCCACTGTGAGATACATGAAGCAGGACTAGATGGGCCTTTGGACTTGTCAGGGCAGCAGGGGAGGATAGCCCTTGCTTTCCTGGTAGCAGAGTGGCACAGGAGTGTAGGGAGATAGCACAAGAAGCAGGCGATCCCAAACAGAGCCAAAGAAGCAGACACAGGCTTGTTTGTTGCAGAAGCAGGTATTTGTAGAGGAGCAGGCAGAAGAGTAGTCAGTCAAACGGTCCAGAAGTCAGGGATCAGAATCAGAAGTCAGCCAATCAGAATGGAGCAACCTCATCGTCACAAGACTGTCTTGTGACCCTTTCTGATTGGCTGTCAGGTGGTGCATTACACCACTCCACCATAGCCTAAATAACTCTGCACACATCTCCCCAGGTCACATGGCTCCCACCTAACTCAGGTGCATCTGATTGCTAAACACATACATATACAGTACTGCTGTTCCTTTGTTTACATTTCATACCAGGCCTGGACATCAAGGCCCCTCCTGCCACATCCTGGCTTACAACGGTTCAGGGCCTGGGATGCCAAAGTCCTGACAGGACTGATCCAGCAGGGCTCTTCTTATGTTCTTATAGTCTTGAATATCTGAACCTTTTCTGAAAAATGCCTGGACACGTTTGTGTGTTTCTATTTCCTTGCCTCATTTTCTTGCACAGTAGCTTTCACTTCCATTGTATTAGGGATTTCTCCGCTGTCGGTTCACACTCTTAGCCATCATACTACACCATATATGGTGATGCTTATAAGTGTCCCTTCTGTATCCTGGGGAGATGCACTTCTAGTCCTTCCCTCCTGCTGCTACAGAACCGCGGACATGGGGGAACCCTATCTCTGCACCCCTGCACCCATTAACTTAAGAACATAAGAACAGCCCCACTGGCTCAGGCCATAGGCCCATCTAGTTCCTGTATCTCACAGTGGCCCACCAAATGCCCCAGGGAGCACACCAGATAACAAGAGTCCTGCATCCTGGTGCCCTCCCTTGCATCTGACATAGCCTATTTCTAAAATCAGGAGGTTGCACATACACATCATGGCTTGTAATCTGTAATGGATTTTTCCTCCAGAAACTTGTCCAATCCCCTTTTAAAGGCATCTAGGCCAGATGCCGTCATCACATCCTGCAGCACGGAGTTCCACAGACCAACCACACGCTGAGTAAAGAAATATTTTCTTTTGTCTGTCCTAACCCTCCCAACACTCAATTTTAGTGGATGGCCTCTGGTTCTGGTGTTATGTGAGAGTGTAAAGAGCATCTCTCTCTCCACTCTGTCCATCCCCTGCATAATTTTGTATGTCTCAATCATTCCCCCCCCCCTCAGGCATCTTTTTTCTAGGCTGTAGAGGCCCAAATGCCGTAGCCTTTCCTCATAAGGAAGGTGTCCCAGCCCAGTAATCATCTTAGTTGCTCTCTTTTGCACCTTTTCCGTTTCCACTATGTCCTTTTTGAGATGTGGTGACCAGAACTGGACACAGTACTCCAGGTGTGGCCTAAGCATCGATTTGTACAACAGCATTATAATATTAGCTGTTTTGTTCTCAATACCTTTTCTAATGATCCCAAGCATAGAATTGGCCTTCTTCACTGCCGCCGCACATTGGGTCGACACTTTCATCGACGTGTCCACCACCACCCCAAGATCTCTCTCCTGATCTGTTACATACAGCTCAGAACCCATCAGCCTATATGTGACGTTTTGATTTTTTGCCCCAATGTGCATGACTTTACACTTACTGACATTGAAGCGCATCTGCCATTTTGCTGCCCATACTGACAGTTTGGAGAGATCCTACTGGAACTCCTCACAATCACTTCTGGTCTTCACCACTTGGTGTCATCTGCAAACTTTGCCACCTCACTGCTCACCCCTGTCTCCAGGTCTCAATCCAGGAGAGGACCTGCCCTCTAATTCTCTGCCTGTGGAGTTTTCTCAGTAGCCTT
Organism: Tiliqua scincoides; assembly: GCF_035046505.1. NCBI lineage: Eukaryota > Metazoa > Chordata > Lepidosauria > Squamata > Scincidae > Tiliqua > Tiliqua scincoides. Next base: position 4,518,015 of record NC_089821.1, on the reverse strand, counting down.
TGGTGAGGGACCATGTCAGACGCCTTCTGAAAGTCCAGATATATAATGTCCACGGGTTCTCCCACATCCACATGCCTGTTGACCTTTTCAAAGAATTCTAAAAGGTTTGTGAAGCAAGACTTACCCTTACAGAAGCCAGGCTGATTCTCCCTCAGCAAAGCCTCTTCGTCTATGTGTTTTGAGATTCTATCTTTGATGAAACTTGTTTTTAGTCTTACCACTAGTTCCAAGGTTGAAAGTCTTGCTTTTACTGATCGCTATAAGCATGAAGCTTATAGACAAACAAGCAGGCAGGAAGCCTGCATGCTAGAGGGGACAACTCAGAGAATGTTAACAGGAAGCAGCTTCCTGTGTATGTTCTCTGAGTCATTTCGACCAGTGTTTCTCAGACTGTGGGTCAGGACCCACCAGGTGGGTCATGAGCCAATTTTAGGTGGGTCCCTATTCATTTCAATGTTTTATTTTTAATATGTTAGACTTGATGCTATCATGGTATGCGACTGCATTTGGGGAAATGTTACAGACCTGTACTTTTAACAAGCTACTATGTATATTCTTTTAACAATGATAGTCAATGGGACTCACTCCTGGGTAAGTGTGGATTGCAAGTGTAAGATTGCAGCCTTGGATTGTTAACAATTTTCCTGCTTGTTGACGTCACTTCCAGTCATGAGATCACTTCCGGTGGGTCCTGACAGATTCTCATTCTAAAAAGTGGGTCCCAGTGCTAAATGTGTGAGAACCGCTGATCTAGGCAGTTCTCCTGTCTAGCATGCAGGCTTCCTTCCTGTTTATCTATAAGCTTCATGTTTATAGCAACCAGTAAGAGCAAGACATGTTCATCCATGTTTCTCCCCTCCCCCCATCCATGGTCAAGTGAAACTGCAGATATTGGATCTACATATATCGGGGGGGGCACCTGTACTTGCAAAAGGCACTAAAAAAAATTAGGGAGTCACACATGCATCCCTAAATTCTCTTTTGAGAACATCTCTTGAGCATTGGCCTTCAGAACAGTGGTGAACTATTTTTGTTTGTCTGCACACACCCTAAATTGAGCAGGTCCTTGGCCTAGGAATTACCCCGACTCCTTAGATGTATAAACAAGTTTGACAGACCTCCTGTTTTGTGACAAATGTTAATTGCCCTGTGCATTTAGAGAAAGCGACACATGTTTACTTTTAATTAAGCACAGTGTATGTTATGCTATTTGTGAATGTGGTCCACGCCCCACTGTGAGCTACACCCAAGAGTATGATATGAAACTCTTGTAAATTTAACGTTTTTGGAAATAATAGGCTTCGTGCCGAGGCAGTTTCTGCTGTTTTGAATGTTTTTCTAAGCTGAGAAAGAGACAGGGGAATGTAGTGTGTAGTAATTGGCTTAAGTAATGAATAAAATATAATTGGTTTTTTCCTTTGCCGTCTTTAAAAGAGGAAGAATCAATGTGTAATGCATAGTAGCTAACTTTCCTGACAGGTTTTCTAAGTTAATGTGGACCATTTAGCATTTGAAAAGGTATGTCTAATATAAGTGCATTACATTTTCCTTCAATAATCTGTCACTTTGTGCCTTATGTAATTATTTCTGTTACTTGATCTTTAAATGTGCCTCTACTCATCAGAGGGAATAGTAAATTATGGTTCTTTTTTTTTTTAAAGGACATTTCTTGTAAATAGCCAGTGAACCAGCCTTTGTGGTGTGAGAAAGGGGAAAAAAGATATTGTTAAGGACCATGATGTTCAAAGATTGCTTTGTCTCTGGCCTGACTTTGCTACTAACAGAGAATAATAATTAATGGGCAGTCAAGACAGGAGATCACCTCTGCCATTCAAATGATGGGCCTGTCTCTTCCTGCAGGGTGGGAAGATGTTGTGAAGCTCATTAGCTAGCATGAGTTTGAAGCTGGGGCCAAGGGAATTGGAAAACTGGCAGTCCTGAATTTGGTGAGAGAGGGCACAAAAGCAGCTCAGACTTTTAAGAGCTTATGGCTACTACTGTTGCTTTTGGGGTACTGGTGAAATTGTCATTGCTTCTCTGCTTGTTTCCTTCCTACTCTTCCTGTGTGTTTTGTTGTTAAACAGTCATGTTAGTCATGTTAGTCAAGTCACCCACCCTTACCAGTTGGTGGAATGAAGAGTGTGAAAAATATGATTGCAATATATTTAATAGGATGTTTAATTATCTGGTTCAGAACATCAAATTGTACATGGTAAACAGACACATTTTACCGCAGTTAGAGTGAGAAGTCACCTGTTCTATTCTGTGATGGGGTCAAAATTAGTGTTTGCTTCTGTGAAGTCTTCTGGATGCTTGGAGGATGTTGCTTTCAAATCACTGCATTTTTTTTTAATTCTCCAGGTTTTAGGGCTTGTTCAAAACATGAGCATTTTCCAGTGCCCAAAATGCAAACATGAAACTCATATTTTTGGAGCTGATGGTGTGAGGAACTTAGCAAATGAACTTGGCCTGGATGTTTTAGGTAAGATGAGATTTAAATTAATTCTTTTTTTAAAAAGTAGTTGAAAGAAACATGGGACTCAATGCAGAGTGCTTGCTTGCTGCGTTGTCTCACTGAAATAGACTTTAAACACTTAACAGTGGGCAATAAGCAATCCAGGTTGTGGCCCTGCATAGTGTATTTATGGCTAATACAAAATGTGGAAGGAAGTACTGGAATATATTCATTTGACCTTGACCTTCAATGCATCCACTTATTTCAGCATTTCCAAATGGAGATGTTACATTTCATCCCCCCCCCAAGACTGAAGTTTATTAGGATTGCATGGGTGTCCCCCTGTATCCACGGGTCTAGTATTATTAACAGTATTTATATACCGCTTTTAGTAGCCACAGTTTCAATAATCCAGTGTTCAAAAATCCATTGTACCTGTCCCTGACTGTAAAATGGAAGCACTGAGCACTCACAGGAAGTGAGGTAGAAGGCTGAAAAGAATGCGACGCTTATCATAAAGTTAAAAGAACATAAGAAGAGCCCTGCTGGATCAGCCCACAGGCCCATCTAGTCCAGCTTCCTGTATCTCACAGTGGCCCACCAAATGCCCCAGAGCTTAGTGTTGGGTTCTTTTCATTCCTCTGCCTCACTTCCTGTGAGTGCTGAGCGCTTCCTGCTTCATTTTACAGAAAGCAAAGAGGCTGTGAGACCCAGGAGCAGCAACAGGCAGGCTGCAATCTGAAGCTGATAGTTATTTTGTGCGATGGGGGGACTTTTGAAAGTTTTTGTAGAGTCCCTTTATCCACAGGGGACGGGGACAGGAAACGTATCAGTGTAACCTGTACAGTGTGGAAGGAACTGTTTTCTAATGAAACTTGTATTAGAAAGCATATGGTTGTAGCAAAACTGAAAAGTAGTGCAGGTGTGTGCCACTTAATGACCTTCCACTTTATGACACCCTGCATATATGATGGTGGTCAAAGCACATCAGTGAGGCTCTTAATGAGGCAGTCAGGTTTCCCATAGCCTGCAGCAGAGTGTCTGTTTACACAGGAAAGAGGCTCTTAATGGAAAGAAGAGGCAATCTATTTCCAGTAGCTGTGCAGCCAGCAAGTGTCTGGCAGGAGTGTCTGTTTGCACAACAAAGGCACTAGTTTGGGCTGAATATTTGCTTAACAACCTAATCACATAACAATGGGGAGGACGCATCCCCATCGTTAAGTGAGGCACACCTGTAATTGAGAATGTACTCCTTCCTGTGGTACTCATTGTACAATGACTGCCTCCTAGGAATACTGTCTCTACAGCTATACAGTGTCTTTCAAAGAAATGCATGCAGTGACAATTCTTACCTTCTCTGTGTTATAACATTCCTCTTCTCATCTAGCTGACACTCTTCCCTTCAACCCACTGGGAAATGTGAGAATGTCCCAGAGGCCATTGGGGTGTGTGCAAGGAAGGAATATGTTGGCTAGCTTAGAAGCAGCCCACCAAAGTCTTCAGCCGGGGGGAGCAGGGACGGAGACTGGTTGTCCAAGTGGCCCGTGAAGGGAAAGATGCCATTGCAGCCAGAAAGAATGGCGTTGAGGCAGCTTAGCTCAGGTTCACCCAGGCTAAAGACATCAGCAATTGCAGATGCATTTCATTCTCCATTCTATGTTGAAGCCTGCGATGCTTCAGGTGTAAGTCGCCAATGAAAGATCAAACATATCTTAATTTCACTGGTAAATGAGATAATTGTACCTGCTAATGATATATTTTTTCATGCTCTGCTATAGTTTCATCATCCACAGAGACTGTTCATTAAGAGCCATGAAGCTGACTTCACAAAAATCTTCATAGGAACATCAGGGGTTGACAGAGACCAAGCAGAGCAAGGAAGTCCCTAATTAAAAGTACACAATTGGGTTAGCTGAGCTGTCCTCTAGAAGCGTAATGAGGATTAGAGTCCAGGACCTTGTTTCAGCCTCAAGTTATGCCAGTCAGCAGGAAGCCTCTAGTGACAACATTTCCTACAATTAGAGGAGATGCATGGCTCTTCTGATGTTCTCCAAGATGCACAGAAGCAAATGACTAGTGAAGAATGAATTGCACTGGCCACAAAACAAGCGGCCCATGCTGTAAGCTAGTATGGAAAAGTATGAAGGGCAGAAAGCTATGCAGGCACTAGATGTTTAACCAGAATATTTGACTGACTTTCATGCTGTGCGTGGTGTTTTTTTTTTTTAAGTTATATTAGGAATCAGTATTTTGACATCCTTCCCAGAGTGCCATAACGTTCCCTTAACTTTCCTGCTGCTTTTTCCTTCACTTCAAGCTAAAGCCCCCTTTTACTTCCTTAACAAATGGATTTGTGACCTGGGTTGTCCAGCAAAAGTAAGGAGGAGATGGGATCACTGCAGAATCCTGAGAGTATTTTCTCATACTCATCATGTGTCTGTTGGCACAGCCATTTTTTTTGGGGGGGGGGCATCATGTGGCTCAGGATTTAATTCAGTTTCAGTACCTTTACTGGCATACAGTTACAAAAACATTAAGCACTTTCATACATAAAAACTTAAAGGAGCTGACTAGAGATTCGTTTGCTAATAACATACCAAGCTACAATTGACACCTATAAACCAAGGACTTCAAGAAATAGGGGCACGCTTCAAATTGGACGCCACAATTTGTGAAATGAGCTCAGGCTTTATGTAGTTCAGCATGTTTCTTTTACTGTGTCAGTCCCAGCAAGACTTTATACTCTCATTGGAAAAGTAGACTTTATAGAATCCTACTGGGGTGCAAAGTGCTAAGTTTTGCAGGTGGCTCACCGCAGCATGCAAGTAGCCCCTCCCCTACGGAGCCATTGTACTCGGAGGAGCAAAATGGAGGCATTTGCCTCTATATTGCTCTCCCTGCCCAGAATGGCTCTGAAGATAAGAGGGAGGGGTTACTTGCACGCTGCAGTCAGGCTCCCTGCAAAACAGCGCTTTACACCCCGTCTAGCTATGCCACTGCACAGCAGTCTATGCATGCAATTCTTCGATGGGCTTACTTTGCTTTAGCATAGCACTTAAATACAGCTATGGAGGAGAATTTGGATAGATTGGGAAAAGCCACTCTTAAATTTTTCCTAACTTGGGTTTTCATTTTTAATTTAGTTTCCAAACAAATTTATAGCCCATGCCTGCTCTTTGTGTGTGTTGTTGGAGGTAATTAAAATAGTTTCCTCTTTGGGAAGCAGAGTAGCTTAAGCAGCAGACCCCCCCCCTTTTTGGGTATCACCCCAGGGAATCTCCCTCACCCGGCTGACTGCTAATCAATAAAAAAGACAAGAGGCAATGGCTTGTTAAAGTTGCAAAGAAGTTATTTACTTACAGCTTCATTGAGTGAATATTTACAGCATCTGATTAGGATTGGAGGTTCAGCTAATACTTAGCGATAGCAAGGCCCTAGAGCTGCCTTGCCCTGCATGCCTTGTGCTCAAGATGGCCTGGGCATCAGAGCCCAGGTGTGCGCATCTTGACAGGTCGGTGGTCAGAGGACAAAGAGGAGGTGCTCAGAGGAGAAGGGAAGGATGAAAGGTTAGGGCCACACCCCACAAGGATCAGAGAGAACGGATAGAAAGGTCAGGGTCACTGTACCATAGTTTGACCCTTTTTTAGACAGCATCCTGCCCCCTCTGGACAGCAGAAGGAGTTGCACCAACTCCAGTTTGTGTGTGTGTGTGTGTGTGTGTGTGTTTTGCATTGGATGCTTTGAGAACTAGGTTGTATGTTACTTATGCAGTTAAGTATATAATTATGCCTTAAGTTGTTGTCTGTACAACTCTATCATCAAGAAACAAAAATCCCTTATTCTTTGCCACATACGTATATATTTGATTTATGATTTCTGTGATAGTATAATGTTGCAGTTGTTGAAATCTAAATGCTTTATTTTCCACAGGGAGTTTTTTTTAATGAGTCCATCCAGCATGTTAATGTGTCATTTCTCTTTATTTTGGTGGCATCCCCCTGCTGTAGCAAAGCACAATATAGAATTGTTAACTGTTGGAGGAAAAAAAACAAACACCTACCTAGCACTTCATTGAATCTGTAGTCTTCTAATAACAATAACGGTTCCTTTCATTCTGGCAATTAAATATTTAAGCATGTATTTGAATATTGAGTAGAATGTCGTAGCACTGGAAATTGGTATGGAATGAACAACTGTATTGGAAAAATGTGCAACAGATGTTTCAGATATCACACACGTGGGTTGTGAGTGCTTGTGCACCTCACACGGTGGTGGCGATTTTCAAAGAACTGCCTCACCTGCCTCCCCACCCACCATACATCCCTGCTTCATAGCCTGCTGGTGGTTGCAGAGTAGGGAGAATTTTGGTTGCTCAGCTGAGAAGACAAAGTGCCCTGTGGTGCTTGGAAGGGGGACCGACATTCTTTTGTCACCCTAAATAGGTCATAAATGAATTTTCAATCCCTTTCTCAGACAAGTACAGTACAGAAGGAAGGGGCCTCTCTTCCATCTATACTCGATTGCAAAGAAGTTTGCTGCCTGCCCAAAAGTTATATGACGACTTTTTAGAAAATAGTTCTAATGATTGGTATTTTACTTGATTTTATTATCAAATACCAATGACAGTATTGCTCTGTGGCATTTTATGTATCTTCACCTTTCATTCAGTTAAGGGCATTTAAAAATTATACTTTTAATACAGGGGACATTCCACTCCATCCTCACATAAGAGAGACGTCTGACGCAGGCAAGCCAGTTGTCATTTCACAGCCTCAGAGCGATGTGGTGAGTTTTATGTAATCATCCTTGTTAAGGTTGAAAAATGACTTTGTTGTTGTGTTTTTCATCAGTTACAAAACTTAATTCTTCTGCTAACAGGTGGGATTTCAACTGAGTTCATCCACTTCTGCTTGGGTGTATATTGCACCAACCTGGGCTGCCTCTCTGTATATCTGTTCAATTATTGTTTTGCCATGACATGAATAGGAAGCAATTCACTTTTGTATACTAAGAAACAAACATTGGGGTGAGGCATATGACAGGCCATGAAAAATGTCTTTTGGTTTATTCTTTTATTCATTTATTCTCGGGAGCCACATGTGGCTCTTTGGCATATAGCGTGTGACTCTTGGAAATTAGTTAGCTGAGTTCCTTTTTGCATCACAATTAATATAAAAGGTAAATAAGACAAATAAATAAGGTTTATAATTATCTGCTGTTTATAAACTGAGAGTCCACGTACATTTAATGTTCATGGTGAGTAAACGTATTTGAGAATTTTATTATTTCTTAAATATTGTGGCTCTCAAATCTCTCTCTTCTCAAGCATCTGACGTTCATTGTATGTGGCTCTTACATTGAGCAAGTTTAATGTACCCTGCTACCTGTACAGCTTTCACTAGGAAATGAAGTTGACAAATAGGAGGCACCCTCAGCTAGCATTTTATGGCTCCAAAGTGTTTCAAAGGAGGGAAAAGAGAAGCTTATATTTAATGTGTCGGTAACCAAGAGAAAATCTAACTTGTCCATCATCTTTATAAAATAATGCTTAATTAAAAAAAAAAAAGATTTCTAGGGATCAAATCAACTGAAAAGACCTTGCAAGATTTTTTAAAATCTTCATTCAATCTTATAACATTGGGGAAAGTCAGAGGTTTTTCACAAGGAATCAGTTTTGAGGTCACAGTTCTGACTTCCTTAGTTGTATGGCGTACTTCTGTTCACTTAAAAATGACCCATTTCTTTTCATAGTCCACATCAGTTCCATTGATATGTTAATAAACAGGGGTTCAGCAGTATTTCAAGCAGTTGTTGGGTATTATGCCAACTGCTGACATGAATTTTGACATGAGTTCAAAGTAGATTTGACCATCCATCTGGAGTAGCCATAGAGCAAAGTTATCTTGAATTTTAGAATGCAGTAAAATAGCGGACACTTGTGATAATCCGTTTCAAAATAAAATTTTCCCAGCTCATAATGCTGGAATGTGTTACAAATGGGATAGCTGTTCACTGAGTTCTTTTATAGCGCCTTGGGATATAAAAATTACTCTTTGGGGGTCATTTGCAATATCCTGTCTAAGCTTTGATTCATGCCCAGAATTTGGACAAAAATTAATTAAATAAATTAAAATCTTGAGGGAGTTCACCTGCCATGAGATAAAAGCAACGAAAATATATTATTGTACTCGGAATCTGAAATCACCAGCCCGTCTGTCGCAAGAACCACTTCCTTTGCTCTCATCGCATTCTTGTACTTGATTGCGCCCTACTGTGTTCAGCAGGGCTTACTTCAATCTTAAGTATGCGTGGGATTGCAGTCTATGTCTTTTTGTTTACAGAAGTGCACCCGCTTGTCACTGCTGTGACAATTATAATATAGGAACCTGCATCTACTCTGAATTAAAGGAGTTTTTGTAGAATTTTCCTCTGGATCTTCTGTCTTTCTATACGTCTAGTTCGCTGCGCTGACTTGAATCTGTGATTTGTGCTTGACTCATGAATTTGGCTGCATCCTAAAGGAGCCACTTACATGCATGCAGGCCAGGGAATCATACATGCAAATTGGCCTTGCTTGTAGGTTTTCATGGCTTCATCTCCTGCAGCTGGCAAAGCAAATTGCTTTTCAGTCTGAAAGTGCCTTTCCTCATTGATTGTGGGAACTGCTTCTGTAAAAATGATAAAGAGCTGGCAGTGCAAGTGATTTTTTTTTTACAGTACACAGAAATGGCTCCTTTGGATTGTGGCCATTGTACTTTTTCTCCAGGGAGTGATTTTTGCAAGTGTTCTGGTGAATTGAAACTGTAATTTAGGAAGTGGCTACTGGAGCCGGGTCTTAACCCCGTGCATCTGTCAAGCTTTCAGGCAAAGGAACTCAGGTCTGATTTCTGGAGAAACAAAAGCAGCAAAGAGAACGTGGTGGGTCTTTAGTGTTCATGGTTTACCATTATTTACTCCTCAAGCAAACCTCTTCTTCCTTGTTCTGTTTTATTTCTGTTTTCACTGTAGGACAGGCCTTTGACCTATACTTGATTGGTCAGCAATTTGTTACTGTTAAGCTGTCTTCTTTTTTCCTTTGCTTGGGAAAATGTGCCATGTGCCTTGCAGAAAGATGAGCAATAACTAAATCTTGTTTAAATTAAATCTTGTTTTAATTGTTTTTAAGTGTTTTGTATTTTTAATGTTTATCTGTATTTTTAAACTTGATTGTTAGCCGCCTTGGGTACCTTTCAGGGAGAAAGGAAGAATACAAATCCAATAAATAAATAAATAAACTATATTCCTGTTAGAAAATTCAAATGAAAAAGTGGGAGAAAATCTCTACATCTAGTGCATTAATATGAAAACCATTCTGGATGGTAAATAAGAATTGTCAACTTCTCCTTTCTGTTCCCCCAGTTAAAGCCCCTTTGTTTCATTTCAATCTGTCCTGTATTATGTAGTAGTGATGGCATAAAAGTTGAATCCAACGTAATTATCAAGTGGCCCATTAACAAGAATATGAGTGGGAGGAAAAGTTCAGAATGTGTAGATGTTAAGTTTATGTGTAAGATAAAATTGAGGCTCTCTTTTGATTCTCTCTTATCTGTTGATGAAGAATGCAACAAGATAAAGCATCTTTGGTGAGAAATTCAGAGGTCAATTCCCCAGTTCTGTATATTATTTTATTTTTCTCCAGACTGCTAATGATGATACCTAAGGGGATCTGCAGCTAGCATGTTTGAGGCCAAGCAAAATCCTTTATTTTGCCTATTCATCTTCTCTACCACATGAGCTGGCTGGACCTCTAAGTGGAACCAGAGGCCTACTTGGGGGGACATGCAGGGGGATATCCCATGAGCTTATTGCCCATCAACACTGTGCATGCTTCTCTTTCTGTGCTTCTGCTTTCTAGTTCTATGGCAGTAATTCATATACTGGCGAGACAGGATGGCACAGAATGTGAACTAAGTCATTAGTGGGCATTTCTGCCGTTTGGTTTCCCTTCCAAGGACTGTGTCGTTCTGTTGACACTGCAGCTGTTTCCACCTGGGAGTAACAGAGGGCAAAGCAAGACAGTGAGGCTGCCTCCACGGGCCTGGCCAAGACAGAATGATACAGGAACTAAACCCAAGTACATATGCATCAGATAACTGTATACGTATTCTTCTTCTCCTGGGTTCCCTGCCTTCATATTCCTCTGCATCTCTTCTCGGATTATGAGCCCTTTTGGGACAGGGAAACATCTTCTCATTCCTTCACTATGTAAACTACTTGTAACACTTTTTTAAAAGTGGTATATAAATATACCTAAGAGTAAATTAAGGCCGGTGATCCTGGTGCCTCTCTCCCTCTTGGCTTCTGGTTCACAGTCTGCAAATTTCACAGGCTAGCTTGCCTACCCTTTCTGCCTTGTCAGGTAACAAGCCTCTCCTGCATGATGTTTTCCTTGCTTCATTTTTCCTCAGGCCTTGACCCTCTTCTTCTCTGAGTAGTTGGCTATTTCCTACTACCTGTTATCCCTTTCAAGCTGCAATCCTAACCTCAGTTTCCTGGGAGTAAGTCCCATTGAACACAATAGGACTTACTTCTGAGTAGACCTGGTTAGGATTGTGCCCTCAGTTACCTCTGTGCCCCTTTTCTCACCATCTCTACCTGTCTAACATTCCTGCCTCTGGTCCCATCCTACTGATAACACAGAGTTTTTCTAGTGTCTGGAACCAATGGAAGGTCTTCCCAGCCTCCATCCTGCCCAGCCACACTGACCTTTGACTTGTTGGAATCTACATTATTTGTCAGCTTTATGTTGAATCCCTAGAAGTTAATCATGACTGAACACCATTGAAATGCATGAGACAAGTCATAAGCTGTTAATTTCCACGGGACAAGTTAGTCATGACTGACTTTCTTTGGATGCAATCCGTTATGTTGCAAACACATTTCCCCCTTAGAACCCTAAGCATTTTAGTGTTCTGTGACATAACAGCATAGAATGTTTAGGGGTGAGGGGGTGGCTTGCTAATGACATTGTTTAGATTTTATGCTATTCCACTCTGATCTAAGAGATGAATTATTGGAATGTTTTAAATATCTTTTCAGGCCCAAGCGTATTTGAAGATTGCAGCTGAAATAGTGAAAAGGTTACCGGATTCTCCAACCTGAAGTAATCATTTTCTGTATCTGGGACTGGAATTGTACCCTTGAATATGCAGCATAGGGTGTGTAACAGATCATGTTTTGTTTGTAAGAATAAAAATGGAATTATATATCATAGAAAGTACTGCTGCTAAATATTTTAATGTGAGCACGGAGGTACGTCTGTTTGAGTTACCACATTGCTCCAATTCACTGTGTACTTCAGTATCCCCAACTGCACAAATAGCTAAAAATCCAAACACGCAATCTTCAACGCAGACTTTGGTAGCCCTGAAATATGAAGTGGGAGGGGGGGACTGATATTCATTCCAGATTATTATATCTGTATATGTAGATTGCCAAATACCAAAATGAGCAAGTGCATTTGAACAGTTTACCTGTGTTGGGCATGTGCAATAATGATGAAGGCATTAGAAATTTTAAGTTTTGCTTCCCTGTGAAGAGTTATTGTCAAATTACCAGAAAACATACACCTCTTAGCCATCGAGCAATTAACTGAGAACCCGAAGAACTGGCCTTTTTTGTTTTTATGCATTCTTATCAGCTGATGCTTGATCACGAGATATTTCCTTATTGTTATTGTCAAAGCAAATTGCTCCATTTCCCTGCATCCTGTTGGGCCTGAATAAGACCAAACTGCAGCAACAAGCTCTTCATTAAAATTAGATGTATCTGAGATCAGGTTGCCAAGGGAGGAAATAAATGATAAAAATTAATTACTCATGATTGCATATATGAATATATTCCCACTAGGAAGTAATAGCCCTGAATCCATAAACAAAAGATCTAATTGCAATTCTTTATCCACCATGTACTGAGAAGTTTTTCTTTTTCTGCTGCCTCAAATTTTGCGTCGTTGTTTTTGTGCTGATAGAGCTGGTCACGGTGCTGAACAAGGAGACAGCCAGGATTTGAGCTTACATAATCTGAATATATGTGTATATATTAGTGTGTGGTTCTGCAATTCCTCATCTTTTTAGTATAGGCCACTATTTTGTTACTGTTGTTCTATATCAGGGGTGCCCGAACCCTGGCCCTGGGGCCACTTGCGGCCCTCGAGGCCTCTCAATGCAGCCCTCAGGGAGCCCCCAGTCTCTGGCTCTCCAGAGATTTTTTGGAGCCCACACTGGCCCGATGCAACTGCTCTCAGCGTGAGGGCGATTGTTTGACCTCTCACGTGAGCTGTGGGATGAGGGCTCCCTCCACAGCTTGTTGTTTCAGGTCTATGATGCAGTAGCGGCAGCAAAGGAAAGGCCAGCCTTGCTTTGTGCAAGGCCTTTTATAGGCCTTGAGCTATTGCAAGACCTTCATTCATTCATATAAGTTCATCTTTAATACATTATGTAAACTTATGTAAATTTATTCAAATTTTAAATGTAAGCTAATTCTTCCCCCCCCCGGCCCCCGACACAGTGTCAGAGAGACGATGTGGCCCTCTTACCAAATACTTTGGACACCCCTGTTCTATATGAACAAATGAGGCAACATAATGGCGCAGATACTTCAAGCGAGCAAGACGGTGTTTTACTGAGCAAAGCCGTGTTGGTAAAGTGTGAACTTCAGAGTTTAAGTTCATCTCCATGCCGCTTTTTGCTTCAGTTGATGCTTGTGAAATAAAAGGAATTGCTTTGTGAGTGCTGCTGTGTTAGTAGAAAAGGGGGGCAGAGCTTTCTACAATGATATTGAGTGAATACTGGGGCAAATTGCAGACCCGTCCCCCAGCATAGTATCTCTCACCATCTAGTGGTGCTGGAGTGGGGGGGGCAAGGTACATCCAATTGTTTGCTGCCTTCCACCTGACCCACAAGTGCTTGACCGTGAAGACTTACACAGCCCAGCCTGCTATTGGAGCGGCTGCGGAGAGGGTCAGCTTCCAGAATGAGTCTAGATGACCCCTTTCCCAGCTTCCATCTGTCTCACAGCTCATCACAAGGACAAAGGCACACCTTCTCTTTCTCCTTGTAGTTCAGTGAGATACATTGAATCTCTGATTCAAGACTGCAGTAGGGTCTGGAAAGTTTTTAATTGTTCTGCATGTATTTACTTCCTGTTTTGGAAGCAAAAACATGACATTGCCGATGTTTAGTAGCAGTAGCATTTTGCATCCTTTGATGTAAGTAAGTATCTAGTAACTCAGGCCTGCAAAACAGAGGGCCAGAAAAACTTTTTTCAAAATTTATGGTGGTTTTCTTTTAATTTGGAGTGCTGAGTCAAATAAAATGGCATCAGTTTTGCCCTAACGCATCCCTTTTTGGAGATACGATATAGCTTCATTAGTTAATGGTTCAAACAGTTACCTTGTGAGGAAGCCGTGGCATAGACTTCCTCATGAGGAAGCTACTTGAACCATTCACTAATGAGGCTATGCCTTATCTCTGAAATTAGACGTAATAGGGCAAAACCGATGCCATTTTATGAATCAGTGCTCCAAATAAACCCAGGAATAGGTCTAACTTTTAAGACAGCAGAATGAGTGTTGGCCTGTGTAATTATCAAATGAAGGTTTAAAATGTCATGGCGTGATTAATTGCCTGGAGGGGGGAATCAGGCCTGAAATAGAGGTGCTTTGGAGGATATGGTTTACAACTGGGAACAGACAAATGGGAGGGGGAGGCTAAAGGTGCCCCTTCTTGCTTTTTCCATCGTGGTTCTATTAGTCATCTGGTTCAAAGTCTTGTATATTTGAATTCCCAAGCAATTGCAAATCCCTAGCATGTATGCACTGCTGAAACAGAGACGCCTGCGTTGGCTCGGTCATGTCGTGAGAATAGATGATGGCCGGATCCCAAAGGATCTCCTCTATGGAGAACTCGTGCAAGGAAAGCGCCCTACAGGTAGACCACAGCTGCGATACAAGGACATCTGCAAGAGGGATCTGAAGGCCTTAGGAGTGGACCTCAACAGGTGGGAAACCCTGGCCTCTGAGCGGCCCGCTTGGAGGCAGGCTGTGCAGCATGGCCTTTCCCAGTTTGAAGAGACGCTTGGCCAACAGACTGAGGCAAAGAGGCAAAGAAGGAAGGCCCATAGCCAGGGAGACAGACCAGGGACAGACTGCACTTGCTCCCAGTTTGGAAGAGACTGTCACTCCCGAATCGGCCTTTTCAGCCACACTAGATGCTGTTCCAGAACCACCTTTCAGAGCGCGATACCATAGTCTTTCGAGACTGAAGGTTGTCAACAACAACAAAGCAATTGCAGGTTCCAGGCTGACTCTGTCCCCCCATCTGCTCACTGTTGCCTTGGCATTTGTTACTGAGGAAAAGGAGATTTAATGCCACAGTGCAAGTGGCAATGCCCTCTTACAGTATGAAAGGTGGTGGTGTTTACACATTCTAAGGAGCGTGTCTCAGGATGACTGACCAATTCCATCACCTGATCGAGACTTGTTTGCAGCAAGCCTTCCCCAGTGGAGTGAATCACAGTCTTTTAAAATGTTGTTTTTCTCGCTTAGAAATTGATTGATGTAAGCTGCTTGGGCATCCAAAAGGCATTGTATAAACATTTTAATAAAAGAAAATAATGCTAAAGTTTTGAGGCTTTTGTGAGTAAATAATGAAACTCGTATTGCACAAATATGCATTTTATTGTCAAGAATAGAACAAGTGGACCTTCCTCCGGTTTTGGCAAATAGCACCATAGTGGCATTAGTGTTAGGCACTTGCACTGATTGCTTATAATAAATTAATCTTTAGTACTGCTGAAGTAACAAAATATTCTGATGGAATGCTGTTTTTCTTGCTGATGTCCACTTTAAGTGATATGGTCACAATATACAGCATTTTGAAACATTGACTGTAGTGAAAGGGATCTTGGGAGTCATTTTGTACTTCATTCTCAAGTGATTTTACGCTTTTGCAATAGTCCCTGATTTTAGTCCCTGATATGCGCAGCCTCCTGATTTTAGAAATGGGTTATGTCAGAATGCCAGATGCAGGGGAGGGCACCAGGATGAGGTCTCTTGTTATCTGGTGTGCTCCCTGGGGCATTTGGTGGGCCGCTGTGAGATACAGGAAGCTGGACTAGATGGGCCTATGGCCTGATCCAGTGGGGCTGTTCTTATGTTCTTAACTACAATTCCCAGAATGCCTTGCAGGTCTCTTGTTGTCTGGTGTGCTCCCTGGGGCATTTGGTGGGCCGCTGTGAGATACAGGAAGCTGGACTAGATGGGCCTATGGCCTGATCCAGTGGGGCTGTTCTTATGTTCTTATGTTCTTATGTCCCATTGAAGGCCAAAATCCTTTGCATTCTTATTTGGAAGTAAACGTCATAGAAGAGCCCCGCTGGAGCAGGCCACAGGTCTATCTAGTCCAGCCTATCTCACAGTGGCCCACCAGATGCATCAGGGAGCACACAAGACAACAAGAAAACTGCATCCTGTTGCCACTTCCTTGCACCTAGCATTCTGTGGTAACATACTTCTAAAACCAGGAGGTGGCACATATCCATCATGGCTTGTAACCTGTGATGGACATTTCCTCCAGAAATCTGTCTAATCCCCTTTTAAAGACATCTAGGCCAGATGCCATCACCACATCCTGTGGCAAGGTGTTCCACAGATTAAGAACATAAGAACAGCCCCACTGGATTAGGCCATAGGCCCATCTAGTCCAGCTTCCTGTATCTTACAGCGGCCCACCAAATGCCCAGGGAGCACACCAGATAACAAGAGACCTCATCTTGGTGCCCTCCCTTGCATCTGGCATTCTGACATATTAATGACATGCTGGGTAAATAAATATTTTCTTTCGCCTGTCCTAACTCTCCCACCACTCAATTTTAGAACACCAAGGGACTTATATCTAAATAAATATAGAATTGAGCTTTCATTTTTAAACTACTTTAACACTGGGGTTAGTCCACCACCACATCTGGGAAATATTTTTAAGAATTGGTGGAACAGCGTCAGAGTGGCTGTTTTGATGAGAAAAAAGGTGAGGTAAAGCAGCTTTTTCCTCTACACAAGCTGTTAGTTTTCCACAGTTGCTTCCCCTTTCTCTCTCTTTAAGTCAGACTGACCTTAAGTCTAGGTTCACTCTAAACTCTTCCCTAGGCTGAAGATGTGGTGCATCCAAGCCCTGTGTCTCATATCTGTTTAGTGACAGAATTATGGTAGCAGTGCCAATCCAGCTGGGTGTGATAATGTGAGAATAATTACATCAAAGTACCAACCATGCTGTGCAATTAAACTTTTCCTGCAAAGGAGGAAGATAGTTTTTAGAGAAGTATTAGTCATAGCATAATTGCAATACGTCACATAATTGTGCTATTCCTGCAATTAAATGTGTATTTCTCTTAAGCTGGCTGCTGCAAAGATTTTATTTTTAGCCAGTGTTCCAAATAAAACTACTGATTGGGAAGCAAATTAACCTTGAGTGTCTCTTCTTCTGCTTCCCCCCCCACCCCGAAAACACACAAATAGCAGTTTGAGGCTGAAATCTTATGCAGCCTTATCTGAGAGTAAGTCCCACTGAGCACTTGAATTAACCGAACAGGGGATTGAGCTGCAAATTGGAGTTCTTGCATTATTTTGAAAAGTATTTTTCCCCTAGTGTTTTGTTTGGCCACGTGTATTTTTAATTAGCAACATAAATGATGTTTTACTGGATGGAAATAAAATGCCTGTATGAGTATCTTCAAATTATGGTAAATAATGAAAAAATCTGATAAACTTCTTACCAATCCCAAAATTTGTTAGAATTTGTTCTTTTGGTGTAGCTTCAGGCAGCAAAGATACTGCATCTTTTTGAGAGAGTCAGTGGCACAAGACAAGCCTTTTCACATGAACCTGTGTAGCTTGTGACAAGCTGAAGTCTGCTACCTGTTGATGCTTCAGTAATCCATGAATGTGCATACATTAACACGGGCAAAAGAGGAACTGGAGAAATGTTTCCCATATATAACGTATATGCATTTTCTCAAAAAATGTGTTAATAGGTGGCTCACCCTGTAAACAGAGCTGGGTTGACTTGCTTAAGGAGCAAGCCTAATTCAGATTAAACAATGTCTAAAACGAGCAGCGCTGAACAATATTGTTCAGCAGCAATGAACAATAAAACAATAATAATAAATCTGCCTCACTCACTGTTCCAACCTAGGTCTTGCGGTCTACTCCAATGCCAGCCTGCCCTGTTTTTGAGGTCTGCTGCGGAGGCCCTGCTGCTTGAACCAGCACGGTTGGAGATGTATCTGACAGGCAGGTGCTGGGGTTAGGCTTTTTTAGTGGTCACCATAGCCTTCCATAGGAGGCTATGGAACTCCCTCCTTAAAGAGACTGGAACAGCTGTGTCACGCTTGTTTTTTTGAGAACCTTGTGCCCAATTTGCTGTCACTGCTTTTAGAATGTTTGATTCTGAGTGTTTTGCATATATTCATATTTTAAGTTTTAATTGTGAATTGCCTTAATTTTTTAAGGCAGTGATATAAAAATATTGTAAATAAATAGTGCTATAGTTGGTCAGTCCTAGTTTGGGGGAGGGGGGTCACCTGGGAGACGGAACCTTAACAGTGGCAGTGGATATCCATTGCTTGCAGAAAGTCCCAGATTCAACCTCTGGTGTTTGCAGGTAGGGCTGGAAAAGACCCTGGCCCCACCATCTGAAACCGTAGAACTGCTGCTGGTCAGTGCAGAGACAATATTGGCTTAGATGGACCAGTGGCAGAAGAGTGCCTTGTGCTCCTAATTTATAATAATAATAATAGTAGTAGTATTTATATACCGCCTTTCTGGTCATCGGATTACTCCTCTGACTTTATTCAAGGCAGTTCACATAGGCAGGTTATCTCTAAACCCCCGAGGGGATTTCTACAATAACAGAAAGGTTCTGTCTTTCAAGAACCGCACAATGCTTCAGATGGATCTTTCATGGTCTGGTATCACTTCTGGCCCCCAGTTGCCTCCCACGCTGGCCGACAAGCAGCTCCTTCGTCTCCCATTTGAAGGGCAGCCAAGACGCATCTTTGCTCACACCAAAGAGCAGGTGGAATAACTCAGCTCAGCTTGTCAACTGCTTCAAGGTCTTGCCATTCACGGAGCTGCTGGTGGCCTCGAACCTTCAGATGTTATCTTTGGGCTAACAGAGGCTCTACCCTCTAGACCAGACCTCCTGCCTTGAAGCACTTATACACTTGAAGCTCAAACATGCACCTGCAGGGACCAAACTGCCAAAGGATCTGTGGTCAAGAAGGTTAAGTGGCCAAATTGTCTTAGACAAGAAGACATTTGGCTTCAGGAGCTGGCCTAAGGCAACAAATGTTAAGTGGTGTCAAACTATTTGGCCGGCCAGCCCGGCCTGCCTAATACTTTACTAATACTTTACTAATACTAATACCTGTTTCATGCACCTGCTATTTATGGCGGCCTCTGGCCCTAAAACCTTTGGTAGACTAGTGGTGCTGGGAGGTCTTGGAAAGGAATGAAGGAGAGGAGAGGCTTGAAGAGCCATGTGAACCTGGCATGGCTCATAGACTCGCTAATACGTTGTAGGAGTCACTGTGCTCCTCGCTAGCAGTGGCCATCATACAGCTTATTTATGGCCATTAACTTTCTGCAGCAGAAATTCATAGCTGTACTTCTGCCTGGTTCTAAATCAAGTCCTCCTACTCTGAGTTACGGAGGTCTTCAGCAGTCAATCATTCAAAGACTGCAGCCAAAATTGCAAATGTCAGGCAAAGCTTGGCTGGGCCACCAAATAGCCGGCCCGGTTCACTGGATAAAGGAGAGTCACCTTCAACTCTCCCTTCCCCCAAAGCTTTGTAAAAGACCTTCCGCAAACCCCTCTATCTCTCTGCTTCTCCCCCCCCCCTCGCAAGCTTTGGAGGATAAGTCAGCAAAATGGCATTCTGAGGAACAGAACAAGATTTGAAAACTGTGTTCTGGGAAACCCTGGAAGTTTGTTTATTTGATTTGTACCCCACCTTTTTCCCCAGAGGGCATCCAAAGCAGCTAGCAACAGTTAAAATACATGAAAGATATATATATAAAACTATAAAATGCAAATAAAACTATAAAATAGACAAGAAAATCCAAACAGCAGCAGCAATAAAAGCCATCAGTTATAAAACATCAATTACTAAAAGAGCAGCCATTATACCCTCTACCAGGCATCAAAGGCTTTCCAGAATAAAAAAAAGTCTTCAGGTCTCACCACAAGGTTAGCAATGAAGGAGCTGTTTTAAAGGGGTGGAAATTCCCCCTTACAGGTGGAAAAGAGAGAGAGAGTTTATTGGGGAAATGTAGGCAAGCATCCCTACAACTCAGCTTGCCTGCTAGCTGTCAATCGTGCTCTACAAAGCGCATCCACATGAATGGTATGTTTTATAGGTCACATTTTTGGCAAGATGATGGGGAAAACTTATGTGAATGCCCCACACAAACAAAGGAAGTTGCCTAAGCCCTGTCCAGAGTCCACTGCAGCTTGTGGGATGGAGACACCAGCATGGAAAGGATCCCAGTGTGGGGCGCGCTGAGCTGCAGCGTGAACAGAGGTGTGCTTTTAAGACACAAGTAACATACACATGGGAACACTGTGTGTGAGTATGTGTGCCTGGATAAGTGCAGTGGCCAGCAGCACAGCTCAGTGCAATGTCTTTTAGAAAAGAGGAGGAAGAGAAGATTAGAGGTGTAAAATAACGGGGAGGAAGGATCACAAATAAAATATCTAGGGCTGCAGTTCGATACACTTAACTGAGAGTAATTCTCACTGAACTCTCTGGGATTGTGCTACCCTTGATTCACTATTGTGCGCACACAGAACGCTTGCACAAAAGAGGAAAAGAGAGAGGCTGTAGTATATAGTGAGAGGTGGTGCAAAGCACTAGATTCTGCAGGCTCCTGAACGTGCCATGAAAGCAACCCACTCCCCCTCAAATGCCTCTGTTTTGCTCCCCCTGTCCGGAATGGCTCCAAAGGCGAGGGGATGGGGCCGCTTGCATGGGGCATTCAGGCACCTGCAAAACTTAGTGCTTTGCACCCCCTCTAGCTACGCACTGGAGAGAGGCATTCAGCATGTTGTCAGTTTGACTGCACATGAGACACCAAAGATGAGGGTTTTCTCCTCTAGCTCTGCTGGAGCCCCTTTGCCCACTTCTTACCCCTTTTCCTCCTTACTCTTCTGTGGTTTGCAATAGAGCAGCAGAGAACAGCTGGGACAAGGAAGGTTGGGAGATGCACCCCCCTCCTTCCAAAAAGAAGCCCCCCCTTTCTGAGGAGTGGCTAGTCAGTACCCCCTTGGGAAAATCATTGCAGAGACGAAAAGGGGAAACTGGAGGGAAGGTAGCTGAGGAGGAAGACAAAGCAGTGGATGGAGGAAGCATCCAGCCTCACCCCAGTCTTGGCTTGAAATTGCATCCCCACCCCCAGCTATTGGCAACAATGTGTGTTCAAAAATGTGAACTCTACATTTTGTTGCTGATGTTTAATTTTTTCCTGAATGTTTTAGCTATTAAGACATATATCTCTTATTTCCAAGTGGATCTGCCCCAGAGGTGAGAGAGCTGTATAAGAGACCATAACAATATTTTTCGGCATTCATTTTCATCTATCTGCCTCCTTCGGTCTCCCTGTTACCCTTGTGTCTGCTTTAGATTAGGGAAAGAGGCTGGTCATCTCATATTGCTCTCTATCGGTGCCAAGACTCTCAAAAGCATCTCCGTAAGATCTATGGAATTAGGGCCATATTTTATGAGCTGCTATATCTTTAGCCAAGCAGGAAAAGTACTTCTAGGAACCAGTCAGTAACTAGATGGAAACATCACAGATGTGGTATTCGTAACATTGACTTGTTTTGTCTTCGTCTTTCACATTGAGGTTTAGATCTTAACGAAATTTAATATAGTCAAGCAGCTTCACCTTTCTGTTGTAGTTCAATCAAGGTTTTCTTACCAACAAAGAGAAGTCCAGTTTCCCTTTGCTAATGTATATTATTACTTATATCTGTTTAAAATATAAACAGATTTTATATTGAATATTTATATTGAATATTTGAGATTGAATATTCACTTCTATCCCATTTTGGGTCCATACTGATCTTTGAGCAAGTTTGTTGGGAAAACATCTGTTGTTGTTTCTGTTATATTTAGGAAGCGGTACTAAAATTCTTTTGACTTCAATACTACTAAGATTTTGAAACTTATTTCCTGTGGCTCAGAGATTTGTTTAATTTCCCTGTAAGAAAAAAACAAAACAATCAAAAATGTGAAAATAGTGATTTTTTTTCTTCTTCAGAGTAAAGGGTTTTATTTTTACACCGAGTTTGTTTATAAGAGCAAATATATGCGGTCAGCGTTCTTAACTGAAAGATTTACAGTGGGGTGCAAAGCGGCTATTTTAATCCATGAACTATGTCTGTTTTGGCTAACTTTTAAAGAAATATGTGACAGCTGTTTAACTGGTATTGTGGGGAAGAATAACGCCTTGGACAGAGGATTGTGCTCTAACAGAATTCAAGCCCATAAACGGCACTTATTTTCAAAGTGCTTGCCCTTAAGCAAAGATGTTTCGGTCCGCTTCAGAACAAATTGGCCTCGTAAATTATATACAGTGCGTTTGAATGAGATTAACTAACAGCCTACAATGCTGTGAGCCCAGAGGTGCAGCTTGTAGAAGGCAGGTACGGGGACGGTATAAGAACATAAGAAGAGCTCTGCTGGATCAGGCCAAAGGCCCATCTAGTCCAGCCTCCTGTAGCTCACTGTGGCCCACCACATGCCTCAGGAGAGCACAAAGACAACAAGAGATTTGGACGCTGGTGCCGTCCCTTGCATCTGGCATTCTGAGGTAGCCTACTTCTAAAAACCAGGAGCTTGCACATACCCATGATTGTATGATTGTGCATGATTCTGCTTCAGGATTATGTGTGGCTGCGCATAGATTTCATACACTGAGAAGCAGTGCTCTGTTTTGCTCCCCCCACCGAGAATGGCTCCGAAGGGAGGGGCCGCTTACTCGCCCCGCTGAGGCTCCCTCCCAGGCTGAGTTCTCCGCCTCCCTCCACTATGCCCCCAATCCTGTGAAATATAGTCCACTTAAAGCACCTCACAGAGAGTTCTGGAACCCCATCTGACTGCAGGTGGGGCGTCCTGTTTTTAAATCCTTTGCAATGCAGAAAACATGCTGCATGTAGTGAATTAGCAAATCAAGTATAGTGCTAATGCATTTTCCTTCAGTATGTTCATTCACTGGACACAGTGGGTTTTTCTCTTCTTTTGCATGGCAAAATAGTCTTAAAAATGACTTGTCATCTTCTGTCTGAAACGAAACAGTCCAGAATTCTACCACTTTTCGGCACAGTAACTCACTTGAGGCACTGTAGACGTGACTGGCCAGAGCAATGCATCATCCAGACCTGGGGACATGAAGTCCTGCAGTGCACCAGAACTGTAAGCGCATGCCTGGCGCGCAGCACTTGTGACTTTGAGCGCAGGTGCTGTAGCGAATGGCTCATTTGAATTGGTTTTTTAACAGAAGAGCCAATCTGGTAGCTTCATATTCATTTATTATTTGAAAGCAGTGCTTGCTTCCTAAACCTTTTTAGTACCGGGACTCACTTTTTAAAACGATAATCTATTTCGACCACTAGACAACAAAAGAGTTCTAAAAAGAACTATTATTAATTATTAAATTATTATTAATTAGTTATTAAAATTATTAAATTATTAATAAAATCATTATTAAAATTATTAATTAATGATCGAGGTCATGTTCTCTTGAGGCTGCTAGAAACATTGCATATACTTTTTGAGTATAGACACTTGGTGGACCCTCTCTGGAAATGGAGTTCAAGAACTGTTTCCGCAAACCTTTTCAGTCGTTCCCTAGAACCCAGAAGGCTGAACTTGAGAGCAAGATATTCAGTCAGGGGCTTCCAGGCCAGACAAAAGGCTGAAACTGAATTCACGCTAATTACTAGAGAAAATCAGAAAATATGACATGTTAATTTGGGGTTATGAAGATTACCTCATACCACAGGTTAGCATTCCAGCTAACAATTTTCTTCTGTAAACCAGGCAAGGGTGCTTGAGAAGTTTTTTTAAAAATATATATTTCAAAAACATTTTGCGACCCACCAAAAATCAACTGGTGGGTCCCAACCCACAGTTTGGGAAACAAAGATTAACATTAGGGACAGGGGGGGGAAACTATGGTTGTGGCACACTTTGTGAGATGTATGTCTCACCTGCGGTGGGAAGGTAACAGTGTTCCATGCGCTTCGGCATTTAGTTATGCTGGCCACGTGACCATGGAAGATGCCTTCAGACAACGCTGGCTCCCTTGGCTTGGAGATGAGCCAAGAGATGAGCTTGGAGCTGAGCACCGCCCCCTAGAGTTGGATACGACTGTGCAGGGTAAACCTTTACCTTTTATGTGAGATGTGCTGATGGAACATACCAAGATCCAGGTCTACAGAGCTTGCGTCTTGAGTACGCTTCTGTACTGCAGCGAGTCATGGACTCTCCGCTCACAACAGGAGAGGAAACTGAACGCTTTCCACATGCGCTGCCTCCGGCGCATTCTCGGCATCATCTGGCAGGACAAAGTTCCAGACAACACAGTCCTGGAATGTGCTGGAATCCCTAGCATGTATGCACTGCTGAAACAGACGCCTGCGTTGGCTCGGTCATGTCGTGAGAATGGATGATGGCCGGATCCCAAAGGATCTCCTCTATGGAGAACTCGTGCAAGGAAAGCGCCCTACAGGTAGACCACAGCTGCGATACAAGGACATCTGCAAGAGGGATCTGAAGGCCTTAGGAGTGGACCTCAACAGGTGGGAAACCCTGGCCTCTGAGTGGCCCACTTGGAGGCAGGCTGTGCAGCATGGCCTTTCCCAGTTTGAAGAGACACTTGCCCAACAGACTGAGGCAAAGAGGCAAAGAAGGAAGGCCCACAGCCAGGGAGACAGACCAGGGACAGACTACATTTGCTCCCGTTGTGGAAAGGATTGTCACTCCCGAATTGGCCTTTTCAGCCACACTAGACGCTGTTCCAGAACCCCTTTTCAGAGCACGATACCAGAGTCTTCCAAGACTGAAGGATGCCAATGATGATGCATATGTTTCCTCTTAATACCACACCTATCCATTGGGGGTGAGTTTGTTTAGATTGACATATGCGCAGTAGGTAGCTGGGAGGCTGCAGTAAATACTGCAGCGGCCACATTGTGCACAATTCAGGCCAACGCACATTGGCGTTGCTGCCAGGTGGTTTTGACGGCAAGTGGGAGGGGCCACTTACATGGTGCCTGCAGTACTTCCTGCCCCCTGGCTATGCTACTACATACATGTCTGCTTGAGTGTGTTCTAAAGACATCTCTCTGGTGCTCTCGCGAGTGACTGATAATCTTGAAGTGAAATAAAATAATTGTAAATTGACAGTTTTTTTTTTAAAAAGGAGCTGTCTCTTTTCACACCAGTTGTAGCTTGTACTTGCCGTATTCAGCAGCAAAAGGCACTAAACACTCATCTTGCTCCTGTCTCACATGTGCTGCTTGGAGAGGGTTCTGCTAATAACCCGTTGCAATGACACTGTGCTGTTTTACTGTCAGACAAGCACGGGGAGAGAGAGAGAGAGAGAGAGAGAGAGAGTTTAGTCACCAGATTCTTAACTGCAGTTGTAGCCATTACATTGGCTTACTTTGAATGCAGCTCCTGCTTACACAGGCACTTCCAAACGAAAATTTATGGCTCTTGGTGCCTTAGTAACTTCACCGCTGCCTTTGTGGGAGGTCTGTTGCCACTTGATGCTGGTGGCAGCTCTAAAAATGAAGTTTGTTAGCAGCAAATTGATTATGTTTATTGCCTGTTGATGAAGACAAATAGTCCATGTTTAGTGATACAGTACGAAGACAACTTGGACCAATTCCTGGAATCCATCAGTTATTGTAAGAGTAACCAGAGTGACGCTTCCCGAGCAGTGGAATGTGTGCCTAAAGGGATTTTAGAAAGTGTCGACTCAGAAGGAGGTGTGGCAAAGCCTCAGAAGTGCAAATGCTTTGGAGAGGGAAAAATCTGGTTGCATCTCTCTGTAAGTCCGATGAGGAATGGTTAAAAGAGCTTGCTTTGCTTAGCCTGGAGCAGACAAAGGTGAGCTATGACAGCCATCTTCAAGTGTCTGAAAGGCTGTCATGCAGAAGGGGAGGACAGGGCCTCAGAGAGGGGGGTAAAGGGGGTAATTTGTACTGGGGCCAAGGGCAAAAAGGGGGGCCCAGGAGCCAAAGGAGGGGGCCCAGAAATTTCCTGGGATCTGACATTTTCCTATCTGCTGGGGACACTACCTTGACTGGGGATGCTGGGGACACTACTGATGCCACATGGGTGGGTAGACCTGGGCTCCAAAGACTTTTCCAGCTGTCTTGACCCTCCCCTCACCCTGCTTTGTCCCTCCCTGCCCCTATTCTGCTCGCCCGTCACCACCCTCCTCCGCTCTGTTTCACCCCTCCCCCTTTGCAAAGGGACCCCCAAAAAACTTTGTACCCCCTGATAAAATTCCTCTCAGAGGCCCTGGTTGATAGCACTGGTGTTGCCATTAGGAGACCCCAGAGGCTTCCTCCACACTACACACACTGAGGCACACAGAGGCCTGGCGTGATGTAGAAGATGTGTGTTTCACCCCCCCCCCGCTCCCCCACAATTTGCAAAGGGGCCTAAAAGAAATTTTGTACCCCCTGATAAAATGTCCCGTGGGAGGACATGATCTCTGTGGCTCCTGAGGGTAGCCTAGGACCAGCAGGTTGAAACTACAGGGAAGCACATTGAGGCTAGGCATTCGGAAGAATTTTCTAACTGTAGAAGCTGTTTGGCATTGACAGTGGTGTCACCTGGTGTGGGAGGCCAGCACATCACCCCATGATGGATCTCCTCCCGTGCAGTGGGTGTGGCAACAGCCTGGGTGGTGCACATGGCAATGCGTCATTGCCCCATCCGCGTTGGCTTTTTGGCTATAACTTTTGATAGAATAGAGATATTTCAACATGGTTTGTTTCATTGCATTCTGCGTAAAATTACAAATCAAATAATATATAACTTGACTGTATTATTCCTAAAAACTGCAATTTTAACCATTTTGGCCAGTAGTGGTGTCACACACACACACACACACACACACCCCGGTGCACATCACCTGGTGCGGCCCACAGCCCTCTCGGAATGCCACTGGGCACTGGAACAATCTGCCTTGTGCAGTTGTGGACTTCTCCTCATGGAGGTCTTCAAGCAGAGATTGGATTGCCACTTGTCAGGGATGCTATAGTCGTTGCCTGCCCTGGACTAGAAGATCTCCAAGATCCCTTCCAACTCTAACATTCTGTGAATGAGTCATACTCAACGGCTTCAATCCCAGAATGTGAAAAGCAGAACTCAGCACAACAGGACTCTCCTCTCCTCCACTGCTGGAACAGAAACTTCCTCCAGAAAGCTGATCGTGAAGTTGTGGAACCCTTGAGAACAGTGTGGGATGGGACCCTGGGGACTAAAGATTGGAGGAGGAAGACTTCCATATCACCTTCCTACCTACAACTGTAGAAAGGCAAAAAAAGCCTGCGTGCATAGATGGTAAGTGGGGGAAAAATAAATAAAATGCCATCCAAGCTCCATTTAGCCTGCAAAGGCCAAAGGTCAATGATCTGCAGTCATTGCTTGTTCTCTGTTATAAATCACTCTTTCAGGTCTTGTTTTGTTTTGGCATTAGTAAACAGAGATATTTTGCCCACTTATGACTGTATTTTTCATAAATGCTGTGCTCCATTAGCCAGATTCTTTTTTTAAGTGTTTAGAACAAGTCAAATAACACCCAAGCTGTTTATCTTATGATTATCTAATTAGGTTTGATTTGACTTTAATAGGGTTTTTTAAAAAAAAAAATCAGATTATATTTGGTCCTTATGTTTACTGCTCCTCATAACTAATCACCACATGCATGTTCGCTCTTGTCATTGAAGCAAGCGAATTGCAATCAAGAGAATGATTTGTATTGTGACAATACCTCCTTCTGAAAAGAGCGCCTTTGTGCAGAATTAGATCTCATTTGTATGTAATTTCATTTCTGCATTTTGAGCTTCTTTCTTAAATGGCTGGAATCGCATGGCAAATGATCACCGAGAGCAAATTTTGCAAGGGCCAGAGAATGGCAGTATTTCAGTAGCATTGGATGGAGCAAACTGGGCAGAAAAAGATGCTGTCTCATAATGTTAGAATCTGGGGTCACTGCAGTCGTTTTTGGATAGACAAAAGAAAAATACTTCTGCAGACATCACATAATGAATTTGTGGAATGGGGATAGTGTCTATTTTGGGTGACCTTCAAAAGGGATTGTTGAGGTCTGAACCCAGGAAATCACTCAGGTCCTGTGCACAGGAGGGAATGTAACAAACGCTGTGGTGAACAGTCAGTTTGTAGCAAGTAACAGGGAGCAGCTGTTCCTGATTGCTGACTCTGTGCAGCTGATTGTGGGTGTGCCTTGTGCATATAACAAGGCCACAGACAATCACTCCTTGGTGAGTGAGGGGGTGAGTGAGGGTGAGCGTGTAGGGTGGTGAGTGTTAGGGAATAGGAATCAGGATGCCGTAATGTGTGTTGCTGTATGACTGACCAGTGTTGCTGTAAATATCCTTGTATATAATATATCTTGGTGATGGAACCTAACTCTCATGTCAAGTGCCTCTTTGCCTTCTGAGAGTTTGCCTTGGACATCAGCCTCGAGTTTCTGTTGTGCTGCCGTTTGATTTTGCTCTGCTGGAGACTCCTACACTCCACCCCTAAACCTCCCCGCAACAGGGATGATACAAATTAATGAAATATATGAATAGGATGGCTTGATAGAACCTCATGTTCAGAGACGTTCCACCTCTAAACAATGATGTAGTGGAAAATGTTGGAGTGCAGGAGTTTATCACAACACCCTCATAGCCAAGCTCCACTTATACAATGACAACACACTCAACTTTAAACTTCTTCCTTGGAGTATTTTCTTCTCCTACCGCTTATACCTACTTTAAAATTTATTATGGGCCAGCACCCAGCACCTGCAAGCACGGCCTGGCCTCAGCTGCAACTGGTCAGGTCCACACGATGACAGACAGAGGACGCCTGCCACTAATGGTAAGATTGTGCAGGGGCGGGGAGAGAGGGTGGGGAAAGGAGGGGGAGAATGGGGAGGTGACAGGGGTGGGGGCAAGTTTGGTGGCAGTGGCACCCATCAAATCCTAAACCCCTTCCTGTGCCTGATCCACCTTCACCAGTCAATGCAGACTTGTGATATTGCTGACACAGATCCAAGTTCACCCACGGTGGCAGCGGGGGCTTATCTTGGGGGAAGGGAACCTCAATGTGCTGGCCCCTCCCCCACGGGATTCAGCAGACGCCATGTGAATGGGGCTCTGAGTGGGGATTTGGGGCATAAGACAGTATTTTGAGGGGGCACTGTGGAAAATGAATGGAGAAGGTGTTGCTGTTAAAATGTCAAGGAGTTGTGTGGTCCATGTTTCCATAGCTGGCTGCAGAGGAAGTCATGCAGAAAGGAAGGGGCTGGGCTAGCCCATCCTTCTTGCTTTTCAGTGTCATGTTCAAGTCCATCCTGGTCACATCAATTGCACACTATGGATTTGAACCTGGCTATTCCATGTCCAAAGTCAACCTACTGTATACTGCACTGTCTTGCGATGTGAGTTGCCAACTTTTCTTGTTCCGCTGCAGTGTTGGCATCAGGCCCCCAGGGCAAAGTCCTGCACTGAGCTCCCCATGACATTTCCACCTGCTGCCTGAGGGTGCATCTGGTGCTATTACTGCACCTGGAACTGAGAGTTCAGGGGCTGACTTGGCCAGGTGGGTCCTTCGATGGTCGTGGCCCTCCCCCCCACTGATGCCACCCTTGTTCCTGTGCCTTGAACAGTAATAATAATAATAATAATAATAATAATAATAATAATACAGGTATTTATATACCGCCTTTCTTGGTCTTTATTCAAGACTTTATTCAAGGTGGTTTACATAGGCAGGCTAATTTAAATCCCCGTAGGGATTTTTACAATTGAAAGAAGGTTTCTATCTTTCAAGAAACCACAACATTCAGGTGTTTCTTTCTTGATCTGGTCGCACATTCTGGCCTCCATCCTCCCACGCTCAGAGCAGATGGAATAACTTGGCTCAGCTTGTCAGCTGCTTCAAGGTCGCACGATGCCGGTGGCCTCGAACTGGCGACCTTGTGGATGTTATCTTCAAGCAAATGGAGGTTCTACCCTCTGGACCAGACCTCCTGCCCATAGGCAGGAGTAGGCAAGTAGGCAAACTTGCAGGAATATGCGAAGGAAGCTTGTTCAGGTCTTCTCTTAACAGGATGAACAGTGGTCTTCCCACATTTCTTACCTTTATCCCCAACCTGCAAGGTGCAAAGCATTTAGGCCAGCGGTTCCCAAACTTACCCTGGCCATGGCGCCCTGTCACAAAGGCGCTGTGCTGCACTCCCCCATGATCTCAAGCAAATGTGTGAGATTTCATGTCATCCTAGCTGGCCAAGATGGTGGCACCCAGGAGACTGAAGAAGAAAGGGCCGCTGGGAACATCCTGTGGCGCCCTTGTGAGTGTGCTGCAGTGCAGTTTGGGAACCACTGATTAGGCTGATGAAATTTTGAAGTTTGGATAATCTGCAAGGATAGAGGGGCCTTCTATACCTAGCCTCTATCCTACAGAACAGAGGACAGAATAGAACAAGGAAGGCTGAGAAGAAAATTATATCAGAATTTCAGAGGATCAAGTAGTAAAACAGTGATGAGTGTAGTAGGTTTTAGTTTCCTACACACAGTGACTAAGCCAAACAGGGGGTGGAAAGCAATTGGGGAAAAAATGCGAGTTCTGTGAAGGTGGTGTGAAAATGTAGTAGGAGGTTGCTTTGGAGAAAGGACTTAGAGTCTAGCAGTAACTCTATACGTTTATAGGAATACAAAATTCTATAAAAATTTTCTTTCTGTTCATAAGATTTTTTAAATCTAGTTGCAGAGGTCCAGCCTATTTATACACGGATTTGACTCAACACGAATGGCCCCGGCAAATGAGAAGGAATGTGCTGACCCCTGGAGAAGGGGAAAATGCACCCTTTAAAATCAGTTTAAAAAACTGAACAGTCCTTTAACAATAGCCTCCTTAATGAGAGAGAGAGAGAGAGAGAGAGAGGGCAGCTGGCTGACAATTCATCAATCCTTCTCTCTCCAAGGGACCCATCCCTTCCCCCTGAGCACGTGAAAGAAAGGTGATCATTTGCATTGGTGAAGGGAGGGGCTGAGTGAAGCTCTTTCTAAGCTCTTGGAGGAGTACTGATTGATAGATTTCTTAATGACTCTTATCTTACATCAGGAAGGTCAGCAAGGCTGTTTTTAAATCATCGGAGCAAAGAAACTTTGTTTTTTAAATTGATTTGCTATAGTGCGTTTTTTGCCATCCACGTGAGTGCTTGGAACGGAACTCCACGCGAATAATGAGGCTCAACCTGTACATTGATTTTCAAAACAACAATTATAAATCCTAAATTATACAAGTCAAGTCCATCCTAATCATTCCATCATCTACTATTCTATATCTACACCAAATGATTGTCCCTGCCTGACCCTTTTACTGGATGATCATTCTTTTAAGGAGACGTTAATGAAGGAACAGAGGAAAAGTGAGGAAGGAAAAACTATGGACGTCTAAGGGTGCAATCCTACCCTGTGCTGGAACAGGCAAGCCAAGAGGCTTGTGCTGTATCCAGAGCAGGATAGGGGCCAGAATCGGCTCAGCCAGAGATAAGGGGAAACTTTTCCCCTTACCCCTGTGCAAGGCGCCCTGGCCCCTATGGGTCTCCTTGAACCCGTGCCACCTCCGGAGGGAGTTCAAGCTGCTCCGAACTCCCCAGGAACAGGGGTTGGAATCTGGCATAACTGGATTCAGCCTCCTTGTGCCAGTGCACCTCCATGCACCTGCGCGGCTTGCTCATGAGGAGGCACAAATGTGCTTTACGGCACGTTTGCGAACCTCCTGGACCTGCGCAAGAGACTTGCGCCAGCCCAAGTGCAGTTTAGGATTGCACTGCACATCAGGATTACAACTCAGGTTTGCAGTATAGTTACAAGTGGGCTTGGAAGAGCCATGACTCAGTGATGGTGCATGTGCATTAAGTTCTAGATTAAATCTCTGGCATCTTCAGAGGGAAAGACACTTATCTGGACCCACAGAGGTTCTGTCAATCAGTGTAGACAACACTGAGCTCAATGGATGAATGGTCTAACTCAGCATATGACAGCAATCCACGTTCCTCTAGTTTAGTGTTTCCCAAACTGTGGGACACGACCCACAAGTGAGTCTCACCTTGATTTTTGGTGGCTTGCGGGCCCACTGACGCCAGGATGCTACAAGGTAAAATGGTAGACAACCCAGACATTGCATCCAGGTCTCGTGTGTGTGTGTGTGTGTGTGTGTGTGTGTGTGCCACGTCATTGGCCGCGTCACACTACGTTTTCCAAAGTGTGTGACACACTGGTGGGTCACAACATGCAGTTTGATAAACCTGGTGCAACATACTGGATTGTGGCACACACTTTGAGAAACGTGGGGCAGGGGCATGCACAACCTGGAAGCGATTTCCAGGTCATCCACCATTTTACCGTGCAGAATCCTGGCCTCAGCAGGCCCCAGATCCACCACGGACAATGCAGTGGATCACAAAAGTAAGGCATTGGGGAACCCCTGCTCTAGTTGCTCTGATCATTTACAGAAGCATCCCCCAAAATGTCTTCTGGGTCTTGTCTGAGGTTTCCTACCAGTTGCATTTTTCCTTTAATTTTTAAATCGCTTGATTTAAATTGATTGTTGGAGCTTCCTTAGATGTTATGTTGTAAAATGCTACATTTGGCTGCGTGTTTAGCTTCATACTGTTTTGCGAAAGCACAAACTGCAGGCATTTAGCCTGAAATGAGGTACTTGAGTGAGAATTGCCTGCAGGTTGGCAGAACCAGGTTAATCCAGCTTCCCAGTTTTTACCAGAATGTTGTAATTCATGGACACAGTCAAAATATACATACCAAGTTAGCCTGAGGCGCTTTGCATCTGCAGCATTGATTGTTGCGAGCACCACCTGAAGAATTTGATTGGATGCTAATGCAATCTCTGCAGGGCGTGTGGTGGGTGGGGAGGCTCTCCACCCGAGTCCTTCAAAAAGCGCTGCCATGCTCTGCGCGTGGGTTGTGGCTGCTTGGGTGCCTCACACGGCGGCAGCACTTTTAGAAGGCCTCCATTGGGGAGACTCTGCCTCACATGCCTCCCCACCCACTGCACATCCCTGAATGTCAGTACGTGTAGCTGTCCCACTGGGAGCCCCCCCTGCCCAGCAGCCCTGTACCCTGTATTTTCAGTGATGGTTGAGCTAGGTGTTATGTAACCCACCTGAAATTAGCTTGTGACCCACCTAGTGGGTCCCAACCCACGGTTTGAGAAACACTGGTCTAAACAAACATTTAGTCACAGCATGTTATTCCAGGCAACATCAGAGTTGGATGTTCTAAAAGAACACTTGCAACTGGCTGAACATTAAGACAAAAGAACTTAAGAACAGCCCCACTGGATCAGGCCACAGACCCATCTAGTCCAGCTTCCTGTATCTCACAGTGGCCCACCAGATGCCCCAGGGAGCACACCAGATAACAAGAGACCTGCAAGGCTTCTTGGGAATTGTAGTTAAGAGCATAAGAACAGCCCCACTGGATCAGGCCATAGGCCCATCTAGTCCAGCTTCCTGTATCTCACAGTGGCCCACCAGATGCCCCAGGGAGCACACCAGATAACAAGAGACCTGCAAGGCTTCCTGGGAATTGTAGTTAAGAGCATAAGAACAGCCCCACTGGATCAGGCCATAGGCCCATCTAGTCCAGCTTCCTGTATCTCACAGTGGCCCACCAGATGCCCCAGGGAGCACACCAGATAACAAGAGACCTCATCCTGGTGCCCTCCCTTCCATCTGACATAGCCCACTTCTAAAATCAGGAGGTTGCACATACACATCATGGCTTGTACCCCGTAATGGATTTTTCCTCCAGAAACTTGTCCAATCCCCTTTTAAAGGCGTCCAGGCTAGACGCCATCACCACATCCTGTGGCAAGGAGTTCCACAGACCGACCACACGCTGAGTAAAGAAATATTTTCTTTTGTCTGTTCTAACTCTCCCAACGCTCAATTTTAGTGGATGTCCCCTGGTTCTGGTGTTATGTGAGAGTGTAAAGAGCATCTCTCTATCCACTCTGTCCATCCCCTGCATAATTTTGTATGTCTCAATCATTTCCCCCCCTCAGGCGTCTTTTTTCTAGGCTTTTTTCACTTGCACACAGTCCCATCTCACCTTGCATGTTCTTTACATAAGAACATAAGAACAGCCCCACTGGATCAGGCCATAGGCCCATCTAGTCCAGCTTCCTGTATCTCATAGCGGCCCACCAAATGCCCCAGGGAGCACACCAGATAACAAGAGACCTGCATCGTGGTGCCCTCCCTTGCATCTGACATAGCCCATTTCTAAAATCAGGAGGTTGCGCATACACATCATGGCTTGTAACCTGTAATGGATTTTTCCTCCAGAAACTTGACCAATTCCCTTTTGAAGGCATCTAGGCCAGATGCCATCACCACATCCTATGGCAAGGAGTTCCACAGACCAACATTCTCAAATAATGTTCCTGGTTGGTCAACTGGTGGATTTATTTTTTTGTTCACTTCTTCCATATGATCACTTGCTCTCCATGTTCACTAAAGGATTCTTCAAATGAATCAAGTCTGCATGGTAAAATGAGTCAAAGGACTTTTATGCTTTTCTGGTTACAATGAATGCTAAGGCTAGGAATGTGTGGCTGCGTGAGATGCATGGAACCCAGCAGAAGGCTTACAATGAAAGTGTTAATGGAAAGTGTACCTGAAAACAGTATGAAAACATAGTTCCATTCAAAATGGTACAATGCGGCTTTTGATAATAAGGTCACCAAATGGGAAGATGGTCTCTTCTAGTTAATGCAAGATTTTTATCCCTATACGTTTTATTGCATAAAAATTGAGCTTATATCATTTTTCAATCTGCAGTAATTGGGCCGCACTTAATTCCCAGTTACGATTGGTGAAGACACTGCAAGTAAGTGGCTTCTTCAATTCACATGAAATGTGTTGCAAGGTGGCAGTGTAGATAAGCCATTGAATAGAAATGAATTACCAAGAGCTTGGCGCAACAATGCAACAGCGTTGTGGCACTCATCGGCCAATCTCTGTTTCCAGTGTAAATGCTGCATTCTGGGCTAAACATTATCTTAGTCTTTTCCAGTGTGAGATGTATGTATTCCAAAACCGTAGGCAAATCCTCTCACACTCCGCTGCTGCTCTCAGTCTCAACAAAGCAGCCTGTCTCTTTTAAAAGCCTCTATCAGCTGACTTTTTGGCCGTACA
This sequence comes from Tiliqua scincoides, assembly GCF_035046505.1. Classification (NCBI taxonomy): domain Eukaryota; kingdom Metazoa; phylum Chordata; class Lepidosauria; order Squamata; family Scincidae; genus Tiliqua; species Tiliqua scincoides. The sequence continues at coordinate 4,482,985 of NC_089821.1, read as the reverse complement.
AAAAAGCCCAAATCCTGGCAATGAAGCTGTCATATGAGATCAGCTAAAGAAAAGTGAAATGAGAAGTGAAAACCAGAAGTGAGAACTGGAAGTGGCTTTCTAAGGTATCCAGGAGGCCTCTTAGGCCTTCTGAGATGCAGGGAGGCCTTGTGCAGCCTCCCCGTGCCCCAGACCACCTCTTGAACAACCTGGGGGTGTTCTGGGCATCTGGGCCCTGGGGTGTTAAAAGGTTTTTTGCCCCTGCATGCCAGATCCCTAGGCTTTGCCAATGGTCATGAGTGTATGGGCTCCAGAACAGTGCTTCCCAAACTTTTTAGCATCAGGACCCGCTTTTAAAAACAACAACCTATCATGATGCACTAGACAAAAGAAGAGATCTAGAAGGAAATAATTTATTTATTAATAAAAATTAAAAAATTCATAAGTAATAATTGAGTCCAGTGCTCCCAAGCCTGCTAGTATAGTATGCATATCCCTGATGAACTCATTTTCTGCACTCAGGGAGATTTTTCCATGCGCATACATGCACCCATAGAATGCTTACTCGCATACTGCAGTAGTAGCATCCAATCAAAGCCCTGCCCTTTCCGCAGTTGCTATGACAGAGCCCATTTGTCCAGCGCTGCCTTTTCCCCCTACTCTCTGGGTTAAGAGGAGCAGGAAAGACCACTGGTCCTATAGTACTGGATGCAATTGCCTGTTGCATGCTTGTGCCCCACTTCTCCAAGTAGTTCCAGGAGCTGCAGCCAGTGGCATAGCCAGAGGGGGTGCAAAGCACTAAGTTTTGCAGGGAGCCTTACCACAGCGTGCAAGAGGCCCCGCCTCCTTGCCTTTGAGCCAGGCGAATGCCTCGGTTTTGCTTCCCCTTGCCCAGTATTGCTCCAAAGGGGAGGGACCACGTGCATGTTGCGGTGAGGCTCCCTGGAAGACATAGGGCACAATCCTAACCCCTTATGTCAGTGCTTTCCAGCAGTGCCAGTGGGACATGTGCTGCATCCTGCAGTTGGGTGTCACTCATGGAGGCCTCTGTAATGGAAGATCAGAAGATCATCAGGTGGATCATGTGGTGTTGCCAGCGATTCCATGTTTTGACAGCTGGTTGACAGCTCTGGGAAGGGCAGGGCTGGCTCCACAGCTGTAATCAATCAAGGCCAATGGAGACTCTGATGGACACCTGAGCTTCATTTGACCTTGATGAGACTTTGAATGGACATGGACTCATGGACTGAAGAGATGGCTCAGCTGAGCCTAACTTGGACTTAACAAGGTAGCTCACAGCTGAGCAGAATTTGGACTTAACAAGGGGCTGCAGGATAAAAGGCAGCTTCAGAAGGAGCAAAGAGCTGGCCAGAAGCTGGACCCTGACCCAGAGAGAGGAGCAGGATGCTGGCCAGAAGCAGGACACTGACCCAGCTGGATGCTGACCAAGAGGGCTACCTGACCCAGACCTACAGTAGAAGGGGACTGCCAGGAACCCGGCTGGAGGACACAGAAGAGAGGACTGCCAGGACCCTGCTGGAGGAGACACTCTGCTGGAGAGGACACTGCTGGAGAGGAGGGACTCTTCTTCAGAAAACTGGACTGTGCTTTGGAGACTGGATTGGACTTGGACTGGAGGATTCAGACCTTTACTCACTAAGTTAAGTGGAGTTCTGCAGACGCGTGTGGCCTCTGGGAACCAAGTGCCTCTGGGAACTAAGTGCCAGGTAAGGCACAAGAGTTTAGCATCTGGGCGAGGAGAAGGCAAGGAGACCTCTGAGTTTTGGAGAAGGAGAGGAGGAGGAGCAGGAGCAGGAGCAGGAGGAGGAGGTAAGTGTACTCATTCTAACGCTTTGTCTTTCTAACTCCCTGTCTTCTAACCTTAACCTTACCTTTAAAGCAACCTTAAATCAAAATTGAAAGTTAGCACCTAAGGGAGGTACATAGGGCTACTCTGAGCAGGAGCAGAGTCCTACACGTGAGTAAGAGCAGCGTCCTACTCGTGAGTAAGTGCCCAAGGGTCAGGCATTTAAATCAAAATTGAAAGTTAGCTGCACCTAAGGTAGCACTTAATCGAAGGAAGGGAGGAGGATAAAGTGAAAAGCAGGTTTTCTACTTGTTTAAATTAAACCTATACTTAACCCAGGTTAAACCTAATCTAAGTTAGAACATAACCTAAACAGGTCAGTAAATTGGGACACAGGATCTAGAGAGCAATAAATAATTAAACAAACCCAAATAAAAACTAGCTTGAGGTTACAAAAACAGTCCAGCCTAAGAGAACAGAACTAGGAGGGAAAGGACCTAGGAAGGGCCAATTCCCAACCCATTAAGAGCCCCATTAGGCTAATCCAAGCAGTCCATTCAGGAGCCTGCAGAGTAGGTCAGGCCCATCAGCAGCCATTTGCCTTCCTGAGCTTTTGTAAACTCACCTGGGAAGGCCAGCCCCCTTTCAATCAGGAAGGAAGGAGGGGGGAGGAGCCAGCCAGGAGTATAAAGCTAGGTGGGCCATCGCGTGAGGCTCTCTGCAGACGCGTGTGGCCTCTGGGAACCAAGTGCCTCGGGAATTAAGTGCCAGGTAAGGCACAAGAGTTTAGCATCTGGGCGAGTTCAGTAGCAGGGCGAGGAGGCCAGGGCCCCATACGCTGCCCTTCCTTTTCCCTAGAGAAAAGGGCTGCTATCCAGTGTACGGTTTGTAAAAGGACCCCTAAATAAAACAACAACAACAAAAAAAAGCTATGCAGTCAGACAGCCAGCAGCAGGGTGGGGGCTATCCAGTGTTCTGCATCGAGTGCCACATGTATGATTATATGCCTCTGGGGCATAAGTCATGGGTGTGTCCTCGGTGCAAGGAGCTCCAGGCTCTCAGGGAACGCGTCCGCTCCCTTGAAGCCTTGGTGGCCGACCTGGAGAAGCGCAGGCAGCCAGAGGAGGACCGTGGGGAGACTTCTGGGGACGATCAGGCTTCGTCCCAACCTCAGGCGTGCAGCTCCTCGGCTGCCCGGGTGGGAAGTCTCGGGACTGGAGGACGTCATCCTGGAGAGGAGGGAAACAATCCCCTAGGGGGGATCCCTTCTCCAGGGGATGGGCCCGTATCCGAGCGCACTCGGGATACTCCTCGGCGGGAGGGGGGTCGGGGGCTTCTTGTAGTGGGGGATTCGATTATTAGAAACATAGAGAGGGGGGTTTGCGACGGATGTGAGGACCGCATGGTGACTTGCCTGCCTGGTGCGAAGGTTGCGGACATCACTTCTCGTCTAGACAGGCTAGTAGACAGTGCTGGGGGAGAGGTAGCGGCTGTGGTGCATGTCGGCACCAACGACGTGGGCAAGTGTAGCTGGGAGGTCCTGGAGGCCAAATTTAGGCTTTTAGGCAGGAAGCTGAAAGCCAGGACCTCAAAGGTAGCGTTCTCTGAAGTGCTACCTGTTCCACGTGCAGGGCCAGCTAGGCAGGCGGAGATCAGGGGTCTCAATGCGTGGATGAGACGGTGGTGTAGGGAGGAGGGGTTTAGTTTCGTTAGGCACTGGGGAACGTTTTGGGACACGCGGGGCCTGTACAAGAGGGACGGGCTCCATTTGAACCAGAATGGAACCAGACTGCTGGCGCATAACATTAAAAAGGTGGCAGAGCAGCTTTTAAACTGATCCCTGGGGGAAGGCCGACAGGAGCCGAGGGGCATCCGGTTCGGGACTCCTCATCCCTATGGGATGAGGATGGGGAGGTTAGAGAACAACAAGACAAAGGCAGGGTAGGAGAAGAAATTGGGAAAGGTAGGGTGATGGGATGTGATAGACGGTTTGGCACAATGAGAGGATGCGGGGACAAAGGAGCAAATAAGCAGCCCATCCTGGGGCATTCCGTGTATAAATGCTTTTATGCGAATGCCCGAAGTCTACGAGCAAAGGTGGGAGAACTGGAATGTCTGGTGACAAGGGAAAATATTGACATAGTGGGCATAACGGAAACCTGGTGGAATGCGGAGAATCAGTGGGATACCGCAATCCCGGGCTATAAACTCTACAGGAGGGACAGGCAGGGGCGTGTTGGAGGTGGGGTGGCCCTTTATGTTAAGGAAGGGATAGAATCCAGCAAAGTAGAGATTGAAGGTGGGTCCGACTCCACCGTAGAATCTCTGTGGGTTAAATTACCAGGCTTGTGCAGCGATGTAATACTGGGGGCGTGCTATCGTCCTCCAGACCAGAAATCTGATGGGGACCTTGAAATGAGGAAACAGATCAGGGAGGTGACAAGGAAGGACAGGGTTGTAATCATGGGGGACTTCAATTATCCTCATATTGACTGGGTCAATTTGTGTTCTGGTCACGATAAGGAAACCGGATTTCTTGACTTGCTAAATGACTGTGGCTTAGATCAGCTAGTCAAGGAGCCCACCAGAGGACAGGTGACTCTGGATTTAATTTTGTGCGGTACGCAGGACCTGGTTAGAGATGTGAACGTTACTGAGCCATTGGGGAACAGTGATCATGCTGCGATCCGTTTTGATGTGCACGTTGGGGGAAGAATACCAGGCAAATCTCTAACAAAAACCCTTGACTTCCGACGGGCGGACTTCCCTCAAATGAGGAGGCTGGTTAGAAGGAGGTTGAAAGGGAGGGTAAAAAGAGTCCAGTCTCTCCAGAGTGCATGGAGGCTGCTTAAAACAACAGTAATAGAGGCCCAGCAGAGGTGTATACCGCAAAGAAAGAAGGGTTCCACTAAATCCAGGAGAGTGCCCGCATGGCTAACCAGCCAAGTTAGAGAGGCTGTGAAGGGCAAGGAAGCTTCCTTCCGTAAATGGAAGTCTTGCCCTAATGAAGAGAATAAAAAGGAACATAAACTGTGGCAAAAGAAATGTAAGAAGGTGATAGGGGAGGCCAAGCGAGACTATGAGGAACGCATGGCCAGCAACATTAAGGGGAATAATAAAAGCTTCTTCAAATATGTTAGAAGCAGGAAACCCGCCAGAGAAGCGGTTGGCCCTCTGGATGGTGAGGGAGGGAAAGGGGAGATAAAAGGAGACTTAGAGATGGCAGAGAAATTAAATGAGTTCTTTGCATCTGTCTTCACGGCAGAAGACCTCGGGCAGATACCGCTGCCCGAACGGCCCCTCCTGACCGAGGAGTTAAGTCAGATAGAGGTTAAAAGAGAAGATGTTTCAGACCTCATTGATAAATTAAAGATCAATAAGTCACCGGGCCCTGATGGCATACACCCGAGGGTTATTAAGGAATTGAAGAATGAAGTTGCAGATCTCTTGACTAAGGTATGCAACTTGTCCCTCAAAACAGCCACGGTACCAGAAGATTGGAGGATAGCAAATGTCACGCCTATTTTTAAAAAGGGAAAGAGGGGGGACCCGGGAAACTATAGGCCGGTCAGCCTAACATCCATACCGGGTAAGATGGTGGAATGCCTCATCAAAGATAGGATCTCAAAACACATAGACGAACAGGCCTTGCTGAGGGAGAGTCAGCATGGCTTCTGTAAGGGTAAGTCTTGCCTCACAAACCTTATAGAATTCTTTGAAAAGGTCAACAGGCATGTGGATGCGGGAGAACCCGTGGACATTATATATCTGGACTTTCAGAAGGCGTTTGACACGGTCCCTCACCAAAGGCTACTGAAAAAACTCCACAGTCAGGGAATTAGAGGACAGGTCCTCTCGTGGATTGAGAACTGGTTGGAGGCCAGGAAGCAGAGAGTGGGTGTCAATGGGCAATTTTCACAATGGAGAGAGGTGAAAAGCGGTGTGCCCCAAGGATCTGTCCTGGGACCGGTGCTTTTCAACCTCTTCATAAATGACCTGGAGACAGGGTTGAGCAGTGAAGTGGCTAAGTTTGCAGACGACACCAAACTTTTCCGAGTGGTAAAGACCAGAAGTGATTTTGAGGAGCTCCAGAAGGATCTCTCCAGACTGGCAGAATGGGCAGCAAAATGGCAGATGCGCTTCAATGTCAGTAAGTGTAAAGTCATGCACATTGGGGCAAAAAATCAAAACTTTAGATATAGGCTGATGGGTTCTGAGCTGTCTGTGACAGATCAGGAGAGAGATCTTGGGGTGGTGGTGGACAGGTCGATGAAAGTGTCGACCCAATGTGCGGCGGCAGTGAAGAAGGCCAATTCTATGCTTGGGATCATTAGGAAGGGTATTGAGAACAAAATGGCTAATATTATAATGCCGTTGTACAAATCGATGGTAAGGCCACACCTGGAGTATTGTGTCCAGTTCTGGTCGCCGCATCTCAAAAAAGACATAGTGGAAATGGAGAAGGTGCAAAAGAGAGCGACTAAGATGATTACGGGGCTGGGGCACCTTCCTTATGAGGAAAGGCTACGGCGTTTGGGCCTCTTCAGCCTAGAAAAGAGACGCTTGAGGGGGGACATGATTGAGACATACAAAATTATGCAGGGGATGGACAGAGTGGATAGGGAGATGCTCTTTACACTCTCACATAATACCAGAACCAGGGGACATCCACTAAAATTGAGTGTTGGGCGGGTTAGGACAGACAAAAGAAAATATTTCTTTACTCAGCGCGTGGTCGGTCTGTGGAACTCCTTGCCGCAGGATGTGGTGCTGGCGTCTAGCCTAGACGCCTTTAAAAGTGGATTGGACGAGTTTCTGGAGGAAAAATCCATTATGGGGTACAAGCCATGATGTGTATGCGCAACCTCCTGATTTTAGGAATGGGTTAAGTCAGAATGCCAGATGTAGGGGAGAGCACCAGGACGAGGTCTCTTGTTATCTGGTGTGCTCCCTGGGGCATTTGGTGGGCCGCTGTGAGATACAGGAAGCTGGACTAGATGGGCCTATGGCCTGATCCAGTGGGGCTGTTCTTATGTTCTTATGTTTGGGGAGGGAAAACCTCTGGACTAGAGGACTTGCAGGGAGTGTATGTAGCAATAAATTCTTGTTAATTGCTATAGATAAGGAGTTCTGTGCTCATTCCTTTGCACACCACAGCTGTTGTTTCTTGGAAAAGGAGGGTGTTAATTAGCCAAAAAGCGGGCATTAGAAGAGAGTTGATATATTTGGAAGGGACAAATTGGCGTGGTCGGCAGGAGTCGAAAATTGGGACAGAACAGCCTCCTCAAAGTTAGGGAATGTTTGTTCCCTTACATCAGAGCTGCATTGCCCTTCTGTCAGTGCTGGAAAGCACTAACATAAGGGCTTAGGATTGCGCCCTTAGGGCTTTGCACTGGCTGCAGCAGCACAAAGCAGGGTTTTGCTTGATTTACAAACATTCGGCTGTGTGGACTTGGGTACAATGTGTCCTGCAGGCAGTATGTCTGCAGCAGCCAATTCCTTCTCGTGGCGTTCATGGCTCTCTCATATTAAATTCTAGCACTCTGTCGCTTCCAGAATCTTCAGCTCATGCAGCAGACACTAGTCCAGCGGAGTCAAACATAAGGCCCGGGGACTGGATGTGGCTCTTTATCCAGCCCTCGGGCTCTCCCAGTACTAACGTTGGCTGCTCTCAGCTGCTGAGCTGTGCTGCGGTATTACTGCTGGAAGGGCAGCCTGCATAATTGGGCTGTCCCATACCTTGAAAATATTATCAGTGTTATTATTTGCATAATTTCCCTTCTGTCATTTGGAGGTAATGAGTTCCTAAGCAAAAAAAAGTGCTTATTTCTGATCATTGCCTGCTTAATGACATCACTTCCAGCTTAATGATGTCACTTCTGGCCCTCAGCAGGCATCACGAATGCTATACAGCCCATGGTACGAAATAGGTTTGATACCCCTGCACTGGTCTGTCTTTTCCTGTCCCCACTACCCGCACAGAGGGGTGAAGTCAGTCACTTGACACTCATCTTCTCCTCACAAGTAGATGTGCAGGGTTCTGAGGGCACAATTGGAGGCCCCCATTCAGAACCCTGAAAGAGTCGTTAAGAATCATTAATTAGACTCAGCTTATTTGTTAACGCAGGGGTGCCCAAACCCCGGCCCGGGGGCCACTTGCGGCCCTTGGGGACTCCCAATTCAGCCTGCGGGGAGCCCCTAGTCTCCAATGAGTTTCTGGCCCTCTGGATACTTGCTACAGCCCACACTGCTCTCAAGGGCTCCCTCCACTGCTTGCAGTTTCACATGTGTGTTGCAGCAGCAGCAGTGAAGGAAAAGCCTTGCCTTGCTATTGCAAAGCCTTTTATAGGACTTGAGCTATTGCAAGACCTTCATTCATTTATATAAGTTCCATCTCTAATATATTCAGTTATGTAAATTTATTTAAATTTGAAATGTTAGTTAATTCTTTTTTTCCCCTGGCCCTGACACAATGACAGAGAGATGATGTGGCCCTCCTGCCAAAAAGTTTGGACACCCCTGGTCTAGAGCAGGTTTCCTAAACCTGTAACAATACCTTATGCAGCTGAGGACATACAGCTGAGAAACTGAATCCAAAATAACTAGGACATATTTGATATGAAAAGCACAAGGAGAACCTAACACAGAAAGGAGTGTGCAAACATGCCGACACTGGGAGAGAACTCTCTGCATTCTCCTCTGGTCTTCAAATACAGGCTATATTGGGAAAGTTGCTCAGACAACAATGGCCATCCATTGTGTGGAGCTCAAACAACTGCAGCCCAAAAATGACTGAAATGATTTATCCCAGCTGCCAAAGAATTCACTGAACAGAATGTTCACATGGTGGATACAGACCGTGAAGGTACCTGAGATTTGCAGAACATCTTTCTGCAGAAAATCTGTCACTATAATTCGAAAGAAAGAAAGAAAGAAAGTGCTGCAGCAGCAGCACATGAAGCACGAACTTCTGAGGGTAAATGAGAATTGATGCACTTGGTGTGAGCTCATGCCTCCAAAATCTGGAAATACACACAAACCTCCTGGTAATACCATTCTGGGTGCCCCACTGCAATTGAATGAAGTTGCATATAATAGTAGTAGTTGGCAACCTTCAGTCTCGAAAGACTATGGTATCGCGCTCTGAATGGTAGTTCTGGAACAGCATCTAGTGTGGCTGAAAAGGCCGATTTGGGAGTGACAATCCCTTCCACACCGGGAGCAAGTGCAGTCTGTCCCTGGTCTGTCTCCCTGGCTATGGGCCTTCCTTCTTTGCCTCTTAGCCTCAGACTGTTGGCCAAGTGTCTCTTCAAACTGGGAAAGGCCATGTTGCACAGCCTGCCTCCAAGCGGGCCACTCAGAGGCCAGGGTTTCCCACCTGTTGAGGTCCACTCCTAAGGCCTTCAGATCCCTCTTGCAGATGTCCTTGTATCGCAGCTGTGGTCTACCTGTAGGGCGCTTTCCTTGCACGAGTTCTCCATAGAGGAGATCCTTTGGGATCTGGCCATCATCCATTCTCACGACATGACCGAGCCAACGCAGGCGTCATAATAAAGCTGAAACTAATATGGGGGGGGGGCAGAAGGCAAACCGAAGGTATGTAAAAAACTTTTTTACTTGGCTATGGGTCTCCTTGGACCCATGGCAGCTATGGAGCTGGGTTATGTCAAGGGATAGCCAGGGGTCATTCCAGGGCAGGGCTTTGGGGATAGGATCTGGTGTGAGCATCTGCTCTCCCCTCTCTCCCCTGACACACCCCCAGTTCCTCCCCTGAAATGCCCCAATCCTTCCCTTTCCTGCCTGCTAACTTACCAGCAGTGGTGAAGTATCCAGCTGACTCTAGTGTGAACATGGAGCTACTGGCTGTTTCTGCCAGTGGGTCTGCTGTACACATTGTCGGCATGAACTTTCCGCCATTGCTGAGCCATTTGCGCCAGGAAATTGCAAGCTCAGCTGATGCAGAAAGCCCATGGGATTGGGCTGCAAGGCTACAAACCTTTATATGTTTTCCTGGAAATAAGTTCCACTGAACACAACAGAACTTACTTCTGAGTAGATATGCCAGGAGCTGTGTTGTAGATCACTGTAGACACAACTGAGGCAAAAACTACATTCTGAAACATTGGTCTACTGCTATCCTCCTGCATAGTCTGTCCCTAATAACAACATCAAAGTGCATCCACCTATGAGTTCTGAAGTGCTTTAGGAAGAAAGTAAAACAGCTGGGTGCATGGCAAACATGCACCATTGCTGTGCCAAAGCGGAACCTCTTAGAGGAACATCCACTGGAAAAAGGAACTGGCTGCACTACATGCTTGGCTGACTTAAGCCCTTCATGTAACCGTGATCGGTACTTCTCTGTACTTAGTGTCCAAAAGGCTGCTACTTTCTTGCATGTAAATGATGTTTTGCTCAGTTTCTGGGCAGTTTCCCTTTTTGGATTGTTGTGTTGCTACAGTTCCTTTAAAAAAAAAAAAAAGACACAGATGTTTACAGCATAACTAAATTAAAATTCCAAACAGCTTTTCAAAGCCACAACAACTTTGACCACATTAATTCTTGATGCTTTTCTGTAGAAAAAATTCATGCTGTAAGCCATGCTTGGTGTTTAACGTACACAAACACCACACAGAGGGCAAAGTTTCCTTTCAATGAGTTGAAGTTTTTTTCCCCACTACATTTGATCAGCAGTTAGGAAGGTGTTTAAGGAAAGTGACTTCATGATCTTGGGCCAAGAGTTATAGTCGTGCTAGTTAGTTGTTCTAAAATAATAGTTGGCCGAGTTTCATGGAAGTCAACCTTCCTCTGAAGAAACTGTTTGCAGATGCTATTTTTAAGGTTCATTATTGGAACTTCCCTCTACTGCTCATTGCTTCTGAATGTTGTGGAAGTAGAACATCCCCCAAGCAAGTACAGTAAGAGCATCATTGGACAAGTTTCTGGAGGAAAAATCCATTACGGGTTACAAGCCATGATGTGTATGTACAACCTCCTGATTTTAGAAATGGGCAAGGGAGGGCACCAGGATGAGGTCTCTTGTTATCTGTTGTGCTCCCTGGGGCATTTGGTGGGCCGCTGTGAGATACAGGAAGCTGGACTAGATGGGCCTATGGCCTGATCCAGTGGGGCTGTTCTTATGTTCTTATGTTCATCTGCTGCCCCTGGTTCAATAAAAGCTACTGCATTATAGATTTCAGGCTGCAATCCTCTACACTCTTTCCTGAGAGTACACCACACTGAACGCCGGGGGGGGGGGTGTGACTTCTGAGTAAGCATGCAGCAGAAGTGTATGCACTGTGTCGAATGCCACTTACTCCCAGGCAAGTGAGTGTAGGATTGCAGTCTTATTCTAATAACCAGGCTTGTGAAAAATCCTCGGGCTTGACAGAACTCCATGGTGTGCACTGTTGCCCTTTGGACTTGCTGAAGAAAGATCTCATCAGTGATATCACCCTCAGAGAACATAAGAAAAGCCCCACTGGATCAGGCCAGAGGCCCATCTAGTCCAGCTTCCTGCATCTCACAGCGGCCCACCAAATGCCCAGGGAACACACCAGATAACAAGAGACCTGCAAGGCTTCCTGGGAATTGTAGTTAAGAACATAAGAACAGCCCCACTGGAGCAGGCCATAGGCCCATCTAGTCCAGCTTCCTGTATCTCACAGCGGCCCACCAAATGCCCCAGGGAGCACACCAGATAACAAGAGACCTGCAAGGCTTCCTGGGAATTGTAGTTAAGAGCATAAGAACAGCCCCACTGGATCAGGCCAGAGGCCCATCTAGTCCAGCTTCCTGTATCTCACAGCGGCCCACCAAATGCCCCAGGGAGCACACCAGATAACAAGAGACTTGCAAGACTTCCTGGGAATTGTAGTTAAGAACATAAGAACAGCCCCACTGGATCAGGCCATAGGCCCATCTAGTCCAGCTTCCTGTATCTCACAGCGGCCCACCAAATGCCCCAGGGAGCACACCAGATAACAAGAGACCTGCAAGGCTTCCTGGGAATTGTAGTTAAGAGCATAAGAACAGCCCCACTGGATCAGGCCAGAGGCCCATCTAGTCCAGCTTCCTGTATCTCACAGCGGCCCACCAAATGCCCCAGGGAGCACACCAGATAACAAGAGACTTGCAAGGCTTCCTGGGAATTGTAGTTAAGAACATAAGAACAGCCCCACTGGATCAGGCCATAGGCCCATCTAGTCCAGCTTCCTGTATCTCACAGCGGCCCACCAAATGCCCCAGGGAGCACACCAGATAACAAGAGACCTGCAAGGCTTCCTGGGAATTGTAGTTAAGAACATAAGAACAGCCCCACTGGATCAGGCCATAGGTCCATCTAGTCCAGCTTCCTGTATCTCACAGCGGCCCACCAAATGCCCCAGGGAGCACACCAGATAACAAGAGACCTGCAAGGCCTCCTGGGAATTGTAGTTAAGAACATAAGAACAGCCCCACTGGATCAGGCCACAGGCCCATCTAGTCCAGCTTCCTGTATCTCACGGCGGCCCACCAAATGCCCCAGGGAGCACACCAGATAACAAGAGACCTGCAAGGCCTCCTGGGAATTGTAGTTTAAGAACATAAGAACAGCCCCACTGGATCAGGCCAGAGGCCCATCTAGTCCAGCTTCCTGTATCTCACAGCGGCCCACCAAATGCCCCAAGAGGCATGCTGGCCAGGCATGCTGGAAAATCCCTTTGTTACATTTGCATATCATCCTTCCTTCCTCCTAGGCCCTAAAAAACTAGTTCTGACTCAACCTGGGCAAAAAGAAATCCATTGAGGAAGCCAGGTGTTTGTTTGTTTGTTTTTTCATTTCTTTCTTTTTATTCAAGGTGATGCCTGACATTGCCCTTCCATTCAGTTTTAACTCTCCTGGCAGGAGAATTACTGAACTGTTCTTTATTTGTACACTAACTTAAGGTTTCCTGATAAATACCATATAACTACATGCAGATTACCAGGCAATTACCTTTCAAACATCCCAAACTAATTAGCATGGAACCTGCATTACAGTGTTGTGGGTTAGAGGGGTATAATCCTATAATGATAGGTTTCTAGCTCTGTTGTTAGTCCATTAGCGCATGATAATTTTCACATAGCAAAGAAGTCAATCATTTCCATATGGGCGATACTGTCAGTTTGCAACTTAAAAGTCCTTCCGGTGGTTTTCACCAATGGCATTTCAAATTGGCTTTGTTTTCAGGTTGTTGAATCTCACAGTTTTCAGCAAGGCATCGAAGTCTCTGTTTTGAAGTATCCAGGTAGCAGGCAGCTGTAAAAGAAGTGATAAGAGAGGCTGCTTAATTAGCTCCTTTGCAACGCAGGTCAAGTGCGCACTAGATGTGCTCTTGGGAAGCGAATAATTTGCAGGCTATGAAGTGTGGAGAATGATCCCGTTAAAAAGCAATGCACATTAGCAAGAATCTAGCAAATGCCCCTTCCTCCCAGCCACTGTCCATCAAATAGCCTCTGGGGGAGGGATGTTCAGCAGGAAAATCATGCAGGGAAGAAATGTGAATTGCCTCCTTGTGTACCACAGTCCCAGGCAAAATCAGCTGTCAGCTGCCTTTTTCTTAAGACAAAGTTACACATGCACAGCCTCTAGTGTGCCTGCATGTTGCATTCTTCACTTAAGCAAGAAAATGTGTGCTTGCTAATAAAGAAAAACATGTATTATAGGCTTGTACTCACTGCTTGTTCTCTTTGTTGTGTTGCGTTTGTGTTTGTTATGTATGCCAATAAAGGTCCTATCTATCTATCTATCTATCTATCTATCTATCTATCTATCTATCTATCTATCTATCTAATAAAGAAAAACCAAGTTAAGGGGTCCCAAGTATTGTATCTTTGGCACTTTGGATCAGGTGGCTTGGATCAGAGTTCCCCTGTATCCATGGTTTCCATATCTGTGGTGGTGGGGGAGGCCGGAATACACTCCTATGGATACCGGGGGTGTCTGTACATTTGTTCTTTTAGTGTATAGCTCTCTATTGTCTTGTTTGTATGAGATTTTTCTAAGTAACCTTTAATGGGAAATGTCTAAGATGACATGCTGAAATAAAATGGATGTTTCACCTTCTAAAATGAGCTGCAATTATGTAACATCACTCTGAACACTATGTGGAAGTCAAAAGGGCTCTTTACATCCTACCAAGAGTTACTTGGTGGAACCCTGAGCAGTATCCGTGTGTATTCGTCTTGCTTACAAGCATTTTGGATTTCCTTTCCTTGCCATTCACCATATCTATAAATAGAAAGTTCAAACCATTGCTACAAAGAACATAAGAACATAAGAAAAGCCCCACTGGATCAGGCCGAAGGCCCATCTAGTCCAACTTCCTGTAACTCACAGTGGCCCACCAAATGCTTCAGGGAGCACACAAGACAACAAGACACAACCTGTGTCCTGGTGCCCTCCCCTGCATCTGGCACTCTGAGGTAGTCCACCTCTAAAACCAGGAGCTTGCACATAACTATCAGGACTTGAACCCGTGATGGACTTTTTCTCCAGAAATTTGTCTAATTCTCTCTTAAAGGCATGTAGGCAAGGTGCCATCACTACTTCCTGTGGCACACATGACTGACACACATTCCTGTTTGACACACATGGTAGTTTGTTCTTTTCTAAAAAAAAAAAGAAAAAAGAAAATAATTTTAAAAAATGCCATTTCTGCCTCTCACTGGCCAGGTGCTGAACTTGTGCTTGTGCCTTCCTCCACTGTTCAGACTGGTGGCTTGGACCAGGACCAAGGGTGGAGCTTGCCAGAGAGAAGACGTCATGCTGCTAGCAGAGGGTTTGAAGTTTGTTGGCTGGATGAAGTGGCTGCCTCCCCTGGCCTGCCACCTGCCCAGCTGCCTTATGCAGCTGCTGCCCCATCTTCTTCTCACGCACAATCCATACTCAGTGCTGCGGTCCAAAACCATTGTGGCAGTGCTGCCCCATCTTCTTCTCACGCACAATCCATACTCAGTGCTGCGGTCCAAAACCATTGTGGCAGTGTGGGGGCAGAGCTAGCCAGCCACTGCTGCAATCCTGTTCCCACTGGCACTCGGGCAGACACCTCCTTTCCTCCTCTGCTTTCTTTCCTCTCTCACCACCCACTACTTCTGAACAGATGGGGAGGCTGCTGGCAGGATCTGTTCTGCGCAACCAAATCAGAAGAAGCGGAACTAGTGGAGGAGGAGTGTGTACATGCTGGGGGTGGCGGCAACATATGGCAGCCCTTCAGGCACCAGGTCAGCCTGGGCTGGGCCCACCCTCTCCTCTGCCTGAAGCCTGTTTATTGGAACGGAAGCATGTCCACTGCCTTAGTCCTTGCTGAGCCGCCTGCCTCTCCCCGTTCACACGATGTGCTTCTGATTGGCTGCTGCGACTCACATGTGTTGATTGGTGATTTCAGGAACAGCAAGGATACCAGGCTGGCATTGGGGCCCTCCATATTTTTGTCTTTTTCCTAGCAACCCTCGTTTTCCCAGGATGGTTTGGAGATACAGTTTGCACAACTGCTGGTTCTGTTTCAATATGGTTGCCAGTTTGTAAAAAAACCAACCTCTTTCCTCTGGATGCAAAGCAGGGAAGAGCGGCTAGATCTTTTAATATTAGCGCAGAAGAGTAATTTTCACGAGTATGTCATGCAGGGTTGAGAAAAGCTGCATCTGCTGAACTTCTCTCTCTTCAGCATTCATGACTATTGAAGACACAGGAGTCCTGTTTTCTTTTCCGTCTGATGTCCCCCACCCACTACACCCTCAAGTCCTTTTTGCATGGAATCTGCTGGTGTTTAATTCCTAAATGTCATCACAGTACGTCAGCAGATGAGCGACTTCTCATCTCGTGACGGGTTGACTGGGACGCTCTGCAGGCAGAATAGATGAGTTCATTTGAGTACTTCATTTTCCACACAGTAATAAGAAAAAGTGCATGCCCTGCAGCACATGCTGGGAAATGCTGTTTCTCCCTGTCTAGATGCGTTATTTTAAATAAGATGTTATTCATAAGGATTTCAGGCAGATGGTTCCCTGCCCTTCAAGCTTGCAGTCGTTTTGCAGTCCAGTGAGAGAGACTGATGTCCAGCTTCCATGCTGATTGCAATTATGGTGGCCATCCAGAGTCTTTCTGCAATGTTCGCTTTTTGCTTGAGGCTTTTAAAGAAAAATATGTGGATGCTTATGTTAAGATGCAATTTAATACTCCATGTTTTCGCACACAAGTGCAGCTGAGGCCGGCCTTAGAGTCTCTGGAGGGGCACCAGCAAATCATCCAAGCCAGGCAATGGCACTGGAAATGAATAAGTCTGTGTCTCACTATGGATGCTGAAAATGAACATTTGAATTATTTTGGCAATATCATCAGGCTTGTTCAGTTATACTAGGAATCCATAAGTAGCTGTCTCCCCTCTCCCGACCCATCCTGAGCAGAATATTATATTGACTGAAAATGATATGCACCTACTTAAAAATGCAACTATTAGATTTCCAGCATGTCCTTAACCCCAAAGTAGGTTACAACGAGAGAGAGAGAGAGAGAGAGAGAGAGAGAGAGAGAGACAGACAGACAGACAGACAGACAGACAGACACTCTGTAAAAATAAATATTAATTGGTGGTGGTGACATCTTCTCTCCTTATTTTACTGGAAAGCAGCCAAAAAGATGGTTTAAAAAAAATGGAAGATTATTATTTTTTTAATGGGTTGATCAGCAACCCAAACCTTTACTGTTAGACCCATGTATGATTGCGATTTCAGTGTAATGTCAATGGACAACTACATCTCCAATGGACCACTACATCTTTTGGTCTGTTGACTCTTGCGAAGGCCTAGTCTGCTTTGTTCTCCTTTGCATTTCAGCTTTAATTGCAATTATTTACTGTTGATATTCGGCTATTGTTTTCAGGTAAGTTTTCTCATTTGATCCAATTTCCAGAGGTGGAAAGAGCTCATTTGTTCTTTCATTGCAATGTAAATAATTATCCCCTTGTTTCTGGTTTAATGCCTAACAGTAGGGTTTTCTGAGCCACCCAAGAGACTAGGACTTTATTGGCTTTGGGAAGCCCACTCATGAGCTTCCTGGTGCCCACTGGAGCAGCAATGCCAAAGTGGCTACACTAAATCCAGCAGGTGCTGGGAAGGATGCGCAAAGCACGAAGTAATGCGTTTTTGCAAGAGCATGTACTGTGACAGAACTTTTCATGGACTAGAGCTCATTTTGTCAGCTGGGTGAAGACACCTGAGTAGGGTTGTGTGCCATACATACATACATACATACAGTGGCATTGCTGGGGGGTGCAGGCCGCACCGGATGACGTGCACGGGGGGGGGGTGACACGCTAAAATTATGGTGGTTAGGAATAACCCCATCATGTTATAATGGATGTGGAATTTCGAGAGGAATGTAATACAGAAAACCAGAGTGAAATATCTCCTTTCCATCAAAAGTTATAGCCAAAAAACCGGAAACAAAAAAATGCATAGAGCCCTATGGAAAGTGAAACTGAGCTGTATCACACGTTTACTCGTGAGTAGGTGGACTTGCCTTAGTCCTTCGGAAAGGGCAGGCTGAGAGGAATCCAATGACACCAGAATGGTCCTGATCCAATGAATGCAGCCCCCCAAAACACCTGAGAAGGCCCTCCCTCCAAGCAGACAAATGTACTGAGCCCTATGGAAAGCAAAACTAAGGGTGCAACCCTAACCCTTTATGTCAGTGCTTTCCAGCACTGACCTAAGGGCAATGCAGCTCTGAGGTAAGGGAACAAACATTCCCTTCCTTTGAGGAGGCCTCCGTGAGTGACACCCAACTGCAGGATGCAGCACACGTCCCATTGGCACCGCTATGCCAGTGCTGGAAAGCACTGATATAAGGGGTTAGGATTGTGCCTCACAGTCACATTTACTCACAAGTAAGCAAACATGCCTTGGCTGGTGGTCAGGCTGAAAATCTTACTGATTTTGGAGGAGGGGTGTTATTGCAGGCGGGCTAAAGAGGAAATTCACTTGGTGGACCAGGGCTGACTTATTTAATCATTTGTTTTACTTTAATTATTTATACTTATTTATTTTAATCTGCCTGATGATGTCACTTCCACCATGACATCACTTCTGGTGGGTCTTGGACAGACTGTCATTCTAAAAAGTGGGTCCCAGTGCTAAAAGTTTGAGAACTGCTACAATAAGGTGTTAGTAAGTTGACACCCTGGGGTGTGTGTGACACCACTAGTGACCAAAATCACTTAAAATCACAGTTTGGATGAATAATACCATCATGTTATATATCAATCAATGCGTAATTTCATGCAGAATGTGCTCTATCTTTGTTCTATCAAAAGGTACAGCCATAAAACCAGTGGGGGCGGAGTGAGGGTACATCACCATGCCCACCACCTGGGGTTTTGCCCTGCCCACTGCATGGGGGGGTGGTGAAGCGCTGGCACGCCGCACTGGATGACGCGATCCCTAGTGAGGCCACTGCCCACATACACCATGAATACAACAAGGAGCAAAAACATGTTTTTTGTTTGTTCACAGTTTGACCTTCACTTTGTCACAAAACAAGAAACTATACAAATAATGACATAGCTAGAGGGGGTGCAAAGCACTAAGTTTTGCAGGGAGCCTCACTGTAGTGTGCAAGCAGCCCCCCCTTTCATAGACATTCTGGGCCCTGAGAGCAAAATGGAGCACCCCTCTAGCTACACCACTGTATACAAACACCATTTTTTCCCCTTCTCTCTGTATTCAGGGTACCTATATAACTATATATACTCTGGCCCATAAAAGTTCTTGCCAGAATAAATTTCTCATTCTTTGAGGTGCTGCAGGACTCTTGGCAACATGATTCTGCTCTTTCACCCTTGTAATTTTAGGCCAGTTTATAATTGTAAATGGCAGCAACCCAGGCATATATTTTTTTTGTATACACAGGCAGTAAGGAAGAGACACACAACAGATAAATAATATGGGTTGGAAATGCGTGTGCTGCCAAGTAGCTAAAGGAAATTTGGAGAGCAAGACATGTAAAAAGGAAGTTGAAGCACATGGCTGTAATACTATACCAAACTCAGTTTTAAATTGCAAACACAAATAATATATTGAAGCTTGGAAAAACCAGTCTCTTATCTCCTGCTGGAAGCATCTTTGGTATAACTGTTCAAACTGCTCACCATGATTAAAAAACCAGTATGTTGGGCAGCAGTTCCCAGTTCCATTGGCACTTCTTTTGGCCATCCGACTTGAACCAAAGGTGGGTATTGGCTATTGAATATAGTACAGTTGTTGGCAACCTTCAGTCTCGAAAGACTCTGGTATCGCGCTCTGAAAGGTGGTTCTGGAACAGCGTCTAGTGTGGCTGAAAAGGCCAATTCGGGAGTGACAGTCCTTTCCACAATGGGAGCAAGCGCAGTGTGTCCCTGGTCTGTCTCTCTGGCTGTGGGCCTTCCTTCTTTGCCTCTTTGTCTCAGTCTGTTGGCCAAGTGTCTCTTCAAACTGGGAAAGGCCATGCTGCACAGCCTGCCTCCAAGCGGGCCGCTCAGAGGCCAGGGTTTCCCACTTGTTGAGGTCCACTCCTAAGGCCTTCAGATCCCTCTTGCAGATGTCCTTGTATCACAGCTGTGGTCTACCAGTAGGGTGCTTTCCTTGCATGAGTTCTCCATAGAGGAGATCCTTTGGGATCGGGCCATCATCCATTCTCACGACATGACCGAGCCAATGGAGGCATCTCTGTTTCAGCAGTGCATACATGCTAGGGATTCCAGCACATTCCAGGACTGTGTTGTCTGGAACTTTGTCCTGCCAGGTGATGCCGAGAATGCGTCGGAGGCAGCACATGTAGAAAGCGTTCAGTTTCATCTCCTGTTGTGAGCGAAGAGTCCATGACTCGCTGCAGTACAGAAGTGTACTCAGGACGCAAGCTCTGTAGACCTGGATCTTGGTATTCCAACAAGAATAGTACAGTGGGCCATCCTTTTCCCACGGACTCAGCATCCATGGATTTGAGCATCTATAGATGCCAAGCCCACACCACGGAGGTAGACGTGATCAAAAGCCTGGTTCATGCTGGCAACTTCTGGTTGCATCTGGAGGTGTCCTGAGGCACAGGTTGCCACCTCTTGGACATGACCTGAAGTAGTTGGTGTGAACCAGAAGTGACTTCTGGTCACATCTGGGAGGCTTCTGAAGAGCCTGGGAGAAGCACTCTCACTCCAGGTAAGTTATTGTAGCACCACGCTGTTCCCCACGGATTCCAGCATCCATGGATTTCTGAATCCATAGAGTCCTGGAATGGATCCCCCATGGATCCCCACGGCCCACAGTATTTATGGAAGACATTCAGTAATTCGTCGCCGATTGACACTCCCAGCCCTTTTCTTATGGATTCTGCACCACAATTTTACTGGACAGTTCATCTTCACACAGCCCACAGGTTCAAAGGCTCCTGACTGAACACAGGCTTATTCATGCTAGTCTGCCCAGCTAGTTTTCTGTACGCAAGTGCCAAGAAACTCTGCAGGAGAAGAAAGCAACAACACAGAACAGAGAGCTGAAAACAAAGACCCAGCAAGCCAGGAATTGGCAGTGATGGAATTCCAAGTGACAAGCAGATCCTTTTCGCCAGCCAGGGCTCCTGTTTTGTTGCTCATATGTGTCATCTGGTTGATTAAACAGCTCCATCTTCTTAGGCATTTCTTGGGAGAGGAATTTCTCGGTCCCACTTAAAAAAACCATCCTGTACAGGCTCATTTGCATTGTAAAATACCATCCACTACTCATGGGTAGTATGTGAACTGTTATTTTATATCTAAAACAAAAAGTGTTTTATTGCATTATTTCATAATAGTATATATATTAATAACGTTTATTGTGTGATGATATAAAATATTATCTGCACATAAATTATATAAATTTATTTATATAATAAAAATATTATATTTACCTAAGCATTTAAAGCCCATCTTTCCACCTCCAAGGAAACCCCCATGATGTAGGCAACCTTCAGTCTCGAAAGACAATGGTATCGCGCTCTGAATGGTGGTTCTGGAACAGCGTCTAGTGTGGCTGAAAAGGCCAATCCGGGAGTGACAATCCTTTCCACACCGGGAGCAAGTGCAGTCTGTCCCTGGTCTGTCTCCCTGGCTGTGGGCCTTCCTTCTTTGCCTCTTTGCCTCAGACTGTTGGCCAAGTGTCTCTTCAAACTGGGAAATGCCATGCTGCACAGCCTGCCTCCAAGCGGGCTGCTCAGAGGCCAGGGTTTCCCACCTGTTGAGGTCCACTCCTAAGGCCTTCAGATCCCTCTTGCAGATGTCCTTGTATCGCAGCTGTGGTCTACCTGTAGGGCGCTTTCCTTGCACAAGTTCTCCATAGAGGAGATCCTTTGGGATCCACCCATCATCCATTCTCACGACCTGACCGAGCCAACGCAGGCATCTCTGTTTCAGCAGTGCATACATGCTGGGGATTCCAGCACGTTCCAGGACTGGCTGTCCAGGCCCCCATGATGGCTTACAACATTTTAAAAAAAATTTTTTTTAAAAGATGGGCAGCCCTGCCCATTGCACCCGGAGTGCTGTGGTGCTGAAACAGCTGCCAGGCAGAGGTGTCGCTATGGGGGGGGGGCAGTGTGCTACGGGGGGGGCAGTGCACTACGTTTTGCAGAGAGCCTTCCTGCAAGTGGCTCCTCCCTCTTCCATCGGGAACCATTCGCCTCCGTTTCCCCCACCCCCGCCCACATGGCTGCAAAGGGAGGGGAGGAGCTGTTTGCACGCTGCAGGAGGCGAATGGCTCCCAACGGGAGAGGCAGGAGCCGCTTGCAGGCTGCAGGAAGGCTCTCTGCAAAACTTAGTGCACCGCCCCCCTGTAGCGAAGCCTCTGCTGCCAGGGCATCCTGTGTGCAACAGGGTAGCTGCCGGCAGCTCCGGTAAAGGAAGTAGCCCCACAATGGGGCTACTCAATTCTGTGGCAACCCTTGGGCTGCTGTAGAATCAAGACCTTCCATGTGGGGCCATGCAGCCTGGCATGGAGCTCAGGATCCGTTGGAGCTGAGCTCCACCGGTCCCGCCTCCCTCCAACCCCGCTCGTTCCCCCTGAAAAGTGACCTCCTACCCTCTCTCCGCCCTCCCTCCACCTCCCCCCACCACGGAACGCCTCCTCCTCACCTTTTCCCACACCCCCACCAACCTCTCCGCAGCCTGGCGGTCTGGGCGACTGCGGGGCACCGGTGTTCCACTGGTGCTAGTCCAGTGCCGTGCTAGCTCTAGCGCTCTGCTAGCGCTAAGGGTTCACAAACGTGTGTTTGTGACAGTGAGCATCGGCAGTGAGCCAGTGCGCACTGTTTAAGACTGGGCCCTAAGTACAGTACAATAATAAAAGCATAAAAAAGACAAAATCAAAAAGAATCCCAGTTAACCCACCTAAATAAAGGAAAATCAGCATTAAATGCAGGGAAAAGTGCAAACTACCGTCAGACCCCAGTGTCTGCAGGTTCCTGTATCTGTGGGTGGGTGACTGAGGTTTGGAATGGAACCCTTGTGGATACTGGGGTCCAACTGTACAGGTGGAGTGGAAAACTAATAAAACGCCTGCCTGAACAAAAACACTTTTACCAGATGATGAAAAACCACCAGTGAAGTGGCCAAAAGGGCCACCCAGGTACGGGATTCTGAGCACCTGTGGACTGTGATCAAAGGAACTCTGAGCTGACTTCTATTGCCCACCATCATCTGCCATGCAGCTGTGCCAATTGAGATTGTGCTGCATGTAATGGTGGGGAGGGCGGACCTGAGATGCCTACAGCACAATCCTTGTTGTTGGCAACCTTCAGTCTCGAAAGACTATGGTATCGCGCTCTGAATGGTGGTTCTGGAACAGTGTCTAGTGTGGCTGAAAAGGCTGATTCGGGAGTGACAGTCCCTTCCACACCGGGAGCAAGTGCAGTCTGTCCCTGGTCTGTCTCCCTGGCTATGGGCCTTCCTTCTTTGCCTCTTTGCCTCAGACTGCTGGCCAAGTGTCTCTTCAAACTGGGAAAGGCCATGCTGCACAGCCTGCCTCCAAGCGGGCCGCTCAGAGGCCAGGGTTTCCCACCTGTTGAGGTCCACTCCTAAGGCCTTCAGATCCCTCTTGCAGATGTCCTTGTATCGCAGCTGTGGTCTACCTGTAGGGCGCTTTCCTTGCACGAGTTCTCCATAGAGGAGATCCTTTCCGACCATTGCCCATTCTCACAACATGACCGAGCCAACGCAGGTGTCTCTGTTTCAGCAGTGCATACATGCTAGGAATTCCAGCTCGTTCCAGGACTGTGTTGTTTGGAACTTTGTCCTGCCAGGTGATACTGAGGATGCGTTGGAGGGAGCGCATGTGGAAAGCGTTCAGTTTCCTCTCCTGTTGTGAGCGAAGAGTCCATGACAGAAGTGTACTCAGGACGCAAGCTCTGTAGACCTGGATCTTGGTATGTTCCATGAGCTTCTTGTTGGACCAGACTCTCTTTGCGAGTCTGGAAAAGGTGGTAGCTGCTTTACCCATGCGTTTTTAGCTCCGTTTCCAGAGAAATAGTGTCGGAGATTATTGAGCCAAGGTACACAAAGTCATGGACAACCTCCAGTTCATGTGCAGAGATTGCAATGCAGGGAGGTGAGTCCACATCCTGAACCTTGACCTGTGTTTTCTTCAGGCTGATTGTCAGTCCAAAGTCTTGGCAGGCCTTGCTAAAACAGTTCATGAGCTGCTGGAGATCTTTGGCAGAGTGGGCAGTGACAGCTGCATCATCGGCAAAGAGGAAGTCACGCAGACATTTCAGCTGGACTTTGGACTTTGTTCTCAGTCTGGGGAGGTTGAAGAGCTTTCCATCTGATCTGGTCCGGAGATAGATGCCTTCTGTTGCAGTTCCAAAGGCCTGCTTTAGCAGGACAGTGAAGAAAATCCCAAACAAGGTCGGCACGAGAACACAGCCCTGCTTCATTCCGCTTCGTATGTCAAAGGGGTCTGATGTGGAGCCATCAAAGACAACAGTGCCCTTCATGTCCTCGTGGAAAGACCTGATGATGCTGAGGAGCCTGGGTGGACATCCAATCTTGGGGAGAATCTTGAAGAGGCCGTCCCAGCTGACCAGGTCGAAAGCCTTCGTGAGATCTATGAAGGTTATAAAGAGTGGCTGTTGTTGTTCTCTGCATTTCTCCTGCAGCTGTCTAAGGGAGAATACCATATCAGTGGTGGACCTGTTGGCTCAGAATCCACACTGCGATTCTGGGTAGACATTCTCTGCATGGACCTGGAGCCTCTTCAGTGCAGCTCGGGCAAACAGCTTTCCTACAACACTAAGGAGAGAGATGCCGCGGTAGTTATTGCAGTCACCCCTGTTGCCCTTGTTCTTGTACAGCGTGATGATGTTTGCATCCCTCATGTCTTGAGGTACTCCACCTTCTCTCCAGCAGAGGCAGAGGATTTCATGCAGCTCAGTGGCGATGATCTCTTCGCAGCACTTTAGGACTTCAGCAGGGATGCTGTCTTTCCCAGGTGCCTTGCCAGAGGCGAAGGAGTCCAGGGCCACCCTAAGCCATTGAGCCCAGTGGGACGTATTCCTAGGTAGGTGAGTATAGGATTGCTGCCCTTGAGCCATAACACTTGCATATACAGCCATTATGCAGGACCAGACTTCAGTAGCTTAGCTGGGGGGGGGGGGGGAGAAAGTATGTCAGGTACCACAAAGTGCCAGATAAGTGGCCCCTCCCACTCATCATCTGAGCCATTTAGGGCAGCAACAGCCACGCACAGGAGATGAACAATGACTCCGGTACATTGCCATCGCTACGCCGAATGGCTCCAATGGCAAGTGGCAAAGGCCACTTACAGGCACATTGAGGCACCTGAAATATGTATTGCACTGCCTCCCATCTGGCTATGCTACTGTCAGACTTTATATATTAATTAGCATATTGGCACCATGTCACATGTGGATTTAAATAACATTACATTTAGCACCTGGCCAAGTTTATCATTGTAGGCCCCCATTCACTAGAAAGATTTACTGAGCAAGACCCACTAAAATTATGGTAACATCATGAAGCACAATTTGTTTAGTCACCAGTGATTACTATAGATGGACTAATGGATTCCCGTCAAATTCACATTCAGTCCAACCATTTCAGAATCCAATAAGAAGCATAGCAGATATGAAAATAGATCATCATCATTTTGTAAATGGGTTTATGAATGATTGCACAGACATCCCCCAAACTCATAAATTCCGCCATACAAATCAGAGAACTGCTGTTTCTCAAATCAATAGGAATCAGATATGAAATAACAACATAGTGAGATACTTCTCCATTTCAGCAGTTCTGTCTTGGGACAGGACAATTAATGGAATGAATTCTGCCAACCTTGCATATCAATAATACTGGAGCTTGTCATGAAAGAGACGGCATGACACAGAAGTGAATATTCTGGGCTTTCATTTGGTTGCACGGTTTGTGGGGTGAGGTAGCAAGGAAAGTACGTTCTCATGCTGGAGAAGAATGCTAAACAGAGAAGGGATACATCTGAATAGCAAATGCTGGGAACAAGAAAAGCCATCACTGTTAGAACTATGGAAGGCAGTGCCCAGAAAAGTCTCCCTGAAAGGAGAGGGAATTGAGACATACTCAGCAGTAGTGTGGCAAATGCTCTCTTACCTGGGGGGTAAGCTTCTGCAGCAGAAATGGACCCATGCCACAGGATTGGGTCCAGAAAGGAGGTTAGGGTTCAGTGGCCGCCACTGTTGCCAAACCCACACCCTTCCCAGACCCAGTCCACCCCATTACTTCCCTACTCTACTCACCCACAGTTCCCCCCCACTACCCTCCTCCCACCCCATCCTGCCTCTCTTGCCGACCTACCTTTTGTAAGCAGGCCTATGATGACCTGCCAGCATGCGAGAGGCCTCTCTGCCTGTGATCCTGCAACGAGCAAGTTTGTGCACTGCTGAAATGCCTTTCCCAACCACCATAAGGTAGTTGCTGTTCAGGAAGGTGAGGGTATCTCAGCTGCGATTAGGATGCTGGGATATCACTGAAACCTTGGCAGGAGGGACTGAAAAGGTATACAAATAGTTGAAAATAGACAAAGCTTCATCTCTTACAACACAATCCTGTGTGTGTTTACGCTGAAGTAAGTCCCACTGAATTCAGTTACTCCTGTAACTCGCACCCATATTATTTAAAAAGCATTCATCAGCAAGAAAGAAATGTTGACGCACAATGTTACCAAATGAACACAGCTCCAAGAAGCAGGCAGCAAGAATATGGAAAGAGGAGCTATTGTGCAACAGGGGGAGTGTGCAAAATTTAGCAAAGCTCCTGCACAGAAGGCAGATAATATACTGTTATCTGCCAGGCACAGAGGAACAGCAAGCGGTAAATGTTCTCTTTTTAATTACTCCACCTTGTGCAAGGAAGGGTTCTATTTGACAATAGCAAAATATAAATATTTACCAGAGAGATGGATCATGTCACATGGGGTCAGCAAATCCATATTTTCAGGCACAGATGGGAGGAATGTGACCTGATTGATTCTCTTTGGCTTCTCTGCATTTGCATTTGACACCTTGCCCTGACCACCAAATCCCTCTAAACCACCTAAATGGGTAGGAATTTGGACTCTGATGGTGAGCGATAAAATGCAGGCATTGTAGGCAGAAGGCCCTCGATTCAGTCCCTGGCACCTCTAGTGAAAAGGTTTTACAGAGCAGGGCTGGGCAGGACCACTGCTGGAGATGCTGGAGATCTGTTGTCTGCTGGGGAAAGGGGTACAGGGCCCTGGGTGACACACCTGGAAGGATGTCAAAAGGATGTCACCTCTTTGTTGCCACAGTACAGTACCATGTTTCCCCAAAAATAAGACACTGTCTTATATTTTTGGGGGGCTCAAAAAAACACACTAGGTCTTATATTCGGGGTAGGTCTTTTTTTTTTTTAATGTACAACAATCTACAGTCATTCATGCACAAAAATATACCGTACAAAAATATCCCCTCAACACCCAGGAGGATCCCTGCCTGCCTGTCTACTCAGAAGTCAGTCCCTTTATAGTTAATGGGACTTACTCCCTGGAAAGTGTGGAGAGCCTCAGAGCCAAGGAAGGCAGGGCTGCCTCGCTTGCTGCTTCCCGCCTCAGCTCCTCCTCAGCGTCCTCTGCCCAAGGCAGCACAGTAGGCGCTTTCTAGGTGACGCACGTGGGAGTGCAGCATTCCTCGTCACACTGTCCACGCGCCCCCCCGCCTGAGTATTATAATGCCGCTAGTATTATAATGCCCCCCCCGCTAGTATTATAATGCCGTTGTACAAATCGATGGTAAGGCCACACCTGGAGTATTGTGTCCAGTTCTGGTCGCCGCATCTCAAAAAAGACATAGTGGAAATGGAAAAGGTGCAAAAGAGAGCGACTAAGATGATTACGGGGCTGGGGCACCTTCCTTATGAGGAAAGGCTACGGCGTTTGGGCCTCTTCAGCCTAGAAATGAGATGCTTGAGGGGGGACATGATTGAGACATACAAAATTATGCAGGGGATGGACAGAGTGGATAGGGAGATGATCTTTACACTCTCACATAATACCAGAACCAGGGGACATCCACTCAAATTGAGTGTTGGGCGGGTTAGGACAGACAAAAGAAAATATTTCTTTACTCAGCGTGTGGTCGGTCTGTGGAACTCCTTGCCACAAGATGTGGTGCTGGCGTCTAGCCTAGACGCCTTTAAAAGGGAATTGGACAAGTTTCTGGAGGAAAAATCCATTATGGGGCACAAGCCATGATGTATATGCGCAACCTCCTGATTTTAGAAATGGGTTAAGTCAGAATGCCAGATGTAGGGGAGGGCACCAGGATGAGGTCTCTTGTTATCTGGTGTGCTCCCTGGGGCATTTGGTGGGCCGCTGTGAGATACAGGAAGCTGGACTAGATGGGCCTATGGCCTGAGCCAGTGGGGCTGTTCTTATGTTCTTATGAGGATCCCCTGTCCTGGCCCTGATCACAACTAGGTCTTATTTTTGGGGTAGGTCTTATTTTTGGGGAAACCTGCAGGCATCAAAGTGGTTACAAGTTGCTCTGAGCGGCCAACTGCTTTTTCTTTTGCCTTTTTCTTTCTTAAAAAAGTGGTCTGCCACTCAGAGTACAGCCTGAAAACCAGAAGAAATTGGGGGTGACATCATCATGGCTGCCCATCTTTGGTGGAGTTGTGCTAGCAGGGAGCACATGACATTGCGATTGCCATAATGACGTTGATTTCCACTGTATTTATAAACAGAAATCAAGATTCTGGTATTTATTTTTAAAAAATAAAGTCTTCAATAGCCTGGGACCAGCACAACTTACAGTGCACCTCCTCGTGCATGAACCACCGCCCTAGACAGCTGACATCATATGGTGAAATGCTGCTCTACATTCCATCTCTTAGGAATGGTCACATGGGGTAACCCACCTTGCTTCATCCATACCAGGTTTTAGAAAAATGAGGAAACCCTACCTGTTCTGCCAGGCCTTAAGAGATGCATAGTACCTCAGTCTGCTACTTTTGCTGGTCGTTAAGATTGCACTTTATTTTTAAGATTATGCTCATTGAACTAGTTTTGTACATAGCTCAGTGCAATTGCCGATGGAAGAGCCGATGGAAGAAGCATAAAAAGGGCCCACCACAACCAAGACTAGGCCCTAGTTTTTACTTCCTTTAATGCCTTAAATCCCCCTTTAAAGCTTTAGGTGGCCAGTAAACACCCTGTGTGCAGGAACCCAAAGAATTGCCCGGTGCGGAGTCCAAAGAATAGACTTTTGTCGAGCCAACTGCTTCTCTTCCACAGTGGGTGAGATAAAATGATGGATGAATCTGAGGCTGGGTTAATCATTTACGCCAAAAATAGCTTGTGAGTACAAATAGCCTTAATAAAATGAAACGGTCATGGATGTACAGTTCAATGTCTAGAAGAGGACTGAATTAAAGTGTTAACATTGATTTAAGTATTGTCATTGTCAGTGGCAGCACGTGGAATTAATTTATGGTTAATGAATCCATGAAGCACAACAATGCCATTACTCAGCAATGCAAATTTTCTTCATGGTGCGGAATAATTAGCCTGAGAATATTTTTCACTCGAAACGAGCAGCGGGGATCTTCTTTTCAGGGGAAGCAGATTTTTCTACCTCTGCGTGGTCAGGCACAGTTAGACTCTCAGGCTAGAGCCTTGTTGAGGCCCCCCAAACAGCACCACTGACTCCTGTCCTTGAATTTACAGGAAGCGGCTGGTATGAAGAGCAGGTGGGCAGATCGCGTGTTACTCTTGCAGAGCTCGGACAGGTTTTGCAAGTCCTCTACACCAGATTTATTTTTTTTTTTGCTTAAACCACAGGGTTTAATTTTCCATGCAGGGGGTGGCACCGCACCAAACTATCATTGACCATAGCTTATGTATGTGCCTAGGTGCATCTGAACCATGGGACATTTCTCGGTCACTATGAGAGGCTTAAATTACCTTTAAGTGCCTGTTTCAACCCAAACCTACCCCCCTGTCCCACCAAAAAGGTGTTCACTGCATGCTAAGGTGGGAGAAGGAGTGACCTGAAGGCCAACTGGAGGTAAGTAAAAAACTTTTTATCTTACCTTTGTCTAGGCCCACAGGGTACCTATGGCTCTCCTTGAACTCATGCCAGCCATTCTGCTGGCATAAGTCCAAGGAGAGCCAGAGGGTGTTCCAAGGTGGGGATAGGATCCTGGCACATGTCACTGCCACTGGGATCCACCCCCTCTCCTGAAGAACGCCCTGCCCTCCTTCCTGCACACAACATGCCTCACTACTGACTTACCAGGGCAGGTGCAGTGCAGGGTCTGTGGCAGCGGGATTCCAATGCTACCACCATTTTGCAGCAACGGCACATGATGATGATGAATATTTATATCCCTCTCTTCAACAAAAAGTAGTTACAAAGCCTTTTTCATAGCAAAATAAATTAATAAATGGTTCCCTGTCTCCAAAGGGCTCACAGTTGAAAAAGGGATGCAGGAGAAACAACAGCAACCACCATGGAAAAGATGCCCTGCGGGGGTGAAGAGGGACTTGCTCTCCTCCTGCTGTATTTACATACACTTTGAAATGTCCTCTTTGCCGAGTTCGTGGGTTGCATGGTACATGCACTGTGGCACAAATTGATCAGCTGAACTGTATCCTTTACATATTGTATCGTAGCCACCTCAGAGCACAATCCTGAGCTGCCTGGTGCACAAGGTGGCTGAAGCACCAAAAATGGCTGCCGCAGTATCCCGTGCACACTTCCTGGGCAAGGGAAGTTGTGCCGCAAAGGGCTACTCAATTCTGTGGCTGCTATTTAGCTGGCACAGAAGCAAGGAGGCCTGTGTTGAGCCGTGTGGCCCGACACGGGGCTCCGGATCTGGTGCAGCAGAGCTCTGCTGCTTCTGCCCCTCCACCTGCCCCACTCCCTTCCCTGCCATGCCTTCCTCCATCCTCTGCCTGCCCCAGAACACCTCCTCCCCACCTTCCCCCACCCTGTCTTACCTCTCCACAGCCAGGCGCTTTGCAAGGTGGTGAATTTCTGGCCTCTCACTAGTGCTGTCCCAGCATGGGCTTGCTTTGGGCCAGCTCCAGCTCGCAGCTGGCACTAACCACCACAAATGTGCTTTATGGCACATTTGGGACAGTGCGTGCCAGCGGTAAGCTGGCACACACTGCTTAGGATTGGGCCCTCAGATGTGTCAGAGAAGACTCAACATGTACTTTAATCCAACCACATCCCCTGCCTTTATGTAATCCTCAACTAACTGAATATATTTTCTTGGTACTCATCCAGCACAATTAGTTCATGTTTTATGCTCTGTGTCTAAATACCGTTTTATCATTTCACGTGCTCAGATATTAATACAAGGCTCCTCCTGTCTCAGAGCCAGTCAATAGGCCTCAGTGCATGCCTTTGGAGAGAAAGGAGCAAATACTCTGTGTTTTGCAGCCTGTTTACTATGAACAAAGAGCAGCTGGATAGACTCTGAGCAATGTGAACAAAAAATGCTTTCATTTGTGTCTCTTATTTTGCAAGACTTAAACAAAAAAAATGAAGTTGCCATCTTTCAGGAATGTATTTGCCATGGTGCCAGGTGTCAGCCTTGTGGCACTCCTTTGTTGGATATTTGCCAGGCAAATTTCCAATTGATTTTCATGGCCCTAGAGTGTGAATCTCTGCATTCCAAAACCGTATTCAGGTTTGTTATTGGGACATAATTTAACACACTAACTTAAGCAGTAAGGGCGCTCCCAGAAACAGAATATTTTAAGTATCTGCTGCTGATTTGGTGCATCTCCTGAAAGATACACAGAGATGAGTGTGAGGCCTGTATTGATCCCATGTCCAAACATCAGAGCAGGGGATTATTGGGTACAACCTGGGTGGGAGACACAGTCAATAATGGACTGTAGAAGGATAAAATCTGAGCTACTGGACCCCAGGGCATGGCCTGAAGAGAAATGATGCAGCAGCTCTGCTGAATCTGAGCAAGATGGGAGATAAAATGAAATCTCATGCACACTACCCAGAGCTCCACAATAGCAGGAACGTGAGATATAAATGTATAAAATAAAATATCTTGGGCTGCTTGTTTGTGGATACTGATTTCTTTACCTCTGGTGCAGTGCTTGATTGCACAGCCAGTGTGGGCAGGTGCTGTCTGGGACACTTTAGGAGAGGCTCAACATGCATGTTTATCAGTTGTTGACTGTGATGGAGCTGTTGCAAATGAAGCACATTAGGAAGAACTTAGATAGAATTTACTAGAAAGAAATTATCTAATGACATCTTAAACAGACATTTTTCAACAGAAATGGTTCTTTTATCCAGTTGGGAATCATTCAGTGTTTAGTCATCAAGGAGCCAGAGATCAAGCGATGAATCTGCACATGTGAATGAGCTCTGAGCCTTCCACCAGTTCAAATCAGAGAACCTACCTTGTCTCTGTGTTCCAGAATGTAGAATTCTATCTTGAGAAGTGGCTTTCCAGGACATACCCATTGTACAAATAGTTCACCTGGAGTATTGTGTCCAGTTCTGGTCGACACATCTCAAAAAAGACATAGTAGAAATGGAAAAGGTGCAAAAGAGAGCGACTAAGATGATTACTGGGTTGGTGCACCTTCCTTACGAGGAAAGGCTATGGCGTTTGGGCCTCTTCAGCCTAGAAAAGAGATGCCTGAGGGGGGACATGATTGAGACATACAAAATTATGCAGGGGATGGATAGAGTAGATAGAGAGATGTTCTTTTCCCTCTTACATAACACCAGAACCAGGGGACGTCCACTCAAATTGAGTGTTGGGAGGGTTACGACAGACAAAAGAAAATATTTCTTTACTCAGCATGTGATTGGTCTGTGGAACTCCTTGCCACAGGATGTGGTGATGCAATCTGGCCTGGATGCCTTTAAAGGGGGATTGGACAAGTTTCTGGAGGAAAAATCCATTACTGGTTACAAGCCATGATGTGTATGTGCAACCTCCTGATTTTAGAAATGGGCTGTGTCAGAATGCCAGATGCAAGGGAGGGCACCAGGATGCAGGACTCTTGTTATCTGGTGTGCTCCCTGGGGCATTTGGTGGGGCCGCTGTGAGATACAGGAAGCTGGACTAGATCCAGTGGGGCTGTTCTTATGTTACTCGAGGATGTACATCTTGTACTTTGGTCAACCTGTCACTGCAGTCTAAAGAAGGCAGTCAATGACTGGATATCTTTGAGGAATTTGCCCTGTCCTTGAGTGAGAGAGGAAGCTCTGTAAAGTATGACACTCCCACATTGTAATCACTGGGTGACTATACAAAATACAATGGTACGGGCCTTTGCTACATATAACTTATGGACTCACTTC
Source organism: Tiliqua scincoides (assembly GCF_035046505.1). NCBI lineage: Eukaryota > Metazoa > Chordata > Lepidosauria > Squamata > Scincidae > Tiliqua > Tiliqua scincoides. The sequence continues at coordinate 4,450,319 of NC_089821.1, read as the reverse complement.
CCAGTAACTAGTAGAGTCTTACAAGAGGGCTGATTTCTGGTGATTTGGTTAAGAGAAATACTACCAGTTTCACTGGATATGGTGCACAAATGAGGGTGTGCAGAGGGGAAAGGGCATTTAGTCCTTTGTCTTAGCCAACGGGCTATGTCAGAATGCCAGATGCAAGGGAGGGCACCAGGATGAGGTCTCTTGTTATCTGGTGTGCTCCCTGGGGCATTTGGTGGGGCTGCTGTGAGATACAGGAAGCTGGACTAGATGGGCCTATGGCCTGATCCAGCGGGGCTGTTCTTATGTCTTTTGCTTTTTCCTCCTGTGAAGCCTGTTTCCTTGTTTTAGGGTGCAGAGTCCATGCATTTGCTGGGGAACCGGCATTCCTGGCGACCTGTTTAAACAGTAAAACTTCACCCCATTAAGCTATTTAATAATGTTAATAGGTGAATGGTGGAGGGGCTTCTATTTTTCTAGTGTCTCCTGTATCTACAGTTTCTGTATCCAATATGGGGGCACACCTGTAATTTGTAAACTTGCATATGATTTTTGGTTCAACAAATCAACTCACCTAAAGGGCAACTGCTGCTACCATTTCACTGATCTTTGCCCAAGATTAAACTTTGTTCCGATAAACTTTGTTCCTATAAAGACACCACCAAATCTGCTGGGGTCTTCAGCTGGAGAAGCTAGCTCCTTGGAGTTTAGTCTACAGTGAGAGAGAGAGAGAGAGAGAGAGAGAGAGAGAGAGAGAGAGAGAGAGAGAGAGAGAGAGAGAGAGAAACTTTGATTCTTGACTGTATAGTTGCTCTAATTGATCTAATAGACAGAATTTGAAAGAGATGAGCTGTCTGCTAATTATATCATCTAGGACAAGCCCTAGGAGATTAGCACCAGTATTTGCCCTGTATATTTAATTTAAGGTTATGTTTTCTTTCTGGTTAATATATCAAAATGTTTCAGTTAAAACTAATTTGTTGTGTTTTGATCTGGGTTTTGATTCTCACCCACTGTCTCTCACCCCTGCTTATTGTCTTGGTCTTCTCAACCAGCTACAGCACAGGTAGGTGTTAGGTGTGTGTATACAGATAGATACTGTGTACACAGGTAGATCCTGTGTGCTGATAAAAGATGAGTTGGGCTGGTTACAACTTTGTCCTTTGGCCAAATATGAACAGCTTTTGTTGGATACTTGGGAGCAACAGAACCAAGAATAACAATACAACACCGTGCATGTTGGGTGCATGCTTTGGGTGCCCTTTCGGGGAGAGAGGCGGAACATAAACCGAATAAATCAAATAAATAAATAAACAAATAAATAAATGGTGCTAATTGCACTTAACAAATAAACAGGGAATGGGCCTAAGTTCTTTTCTCTCAGACTCAAAGCCAGCAAATATCGGCATGAAATGCAATGGCATAGCTAAAGGGGATGCAAAGCACTAAGTTTTGCAGGGAGCCTCACCGTGGCCTGGCAGCTGCCCCTCCCCCTCCCCTGTGAAGCCATTCCGGACATAGGGAGCAAAATGTAGGTGAATTTCTGGTTCCAAAGGGGAGGGGCTGCTGCCATGCGGTGAGGCTCCCTGCAAAACTTAGTGCTTTGTACCCCCTCTAGCTATACCATTGATGAGATGCACGCTTGGCCCGCTTTGAAGTATTTTTGTGCACCGGAAGATTCTTCACTGTACAGCCTATTATTTCAAGAAGTGCAATATTCATGATAAGGAACATTACCATAATGAATCACGGCCATTTCCTATGGGGTGTATCTGAATTGTCACTCATACTCTATTAGAAGGTTATGAGACACTGCAAATTAAATATCACCATTCGCAGGCAATATGGCCCAAGGACACCAAATCCTACACTCAGACCCACTTCTAATCAATCAGACCGGAGTGTCCAGCTCACACTATTAAGTCCACAATTTAAGAGTTAAATATACAGTGTGAAAAAGGGGGTGGTAGATCCTACTTAGACACATTCGAATCTTTGTAAAGTATGTGTAGGGCACATATTACAGCCTCAGATTTATAAGATCCTCTTCTTTGAGACTGCCAATCAGATGCAGGGGAAAATAGTTGCATGCACTGCGCTGACCCTCCTGGCACTGAAGAGTACTTGCCCCATTGAATGTAAAATTAAGTGATTCATTGCAATAAATGATACAGGCCTTGAAAGAAAGCAGCTCAGCCAGCACATGGACTCCTTTGGAACAGTTTGTAGGAGTAAATGCACTCACTGTAGCTTAAGGAATCTCAATAATAGAATCCCTGTCACCATGTTACACACATCTCTACTATACTATGGGCAGATTTAAAAACAGAGCATATTCTAATCGCCCATCCTCTTTTTACATCTGCTTGTGACAAAGTGTAGAGCTTTGCAAATGGAACTAGCTGTGGATAGAAACTGATAGAAAGAGATGCTCTTCACCTTCTCACATAACACCAGAACCAGGGGACAGCCACTAAAATTGAGAGTTGGGAGAGTTAGGACACACACAAGAAAATATTTCTTTACTCAATGTGTCATTAGTCTGTGGAACTCCTTGCCACAGGGAGTGATGATGGCATCTCGCCTAGATGCCTTTAAGAGGGGATTGGACAAATTTCTGGAGGAAAAGTTCACCATGGGTTACAAGCCATGATATGTATGTGCAGCCTTCTGATTTTAGAAGTAGGCTGTCTCAGAATGCCAGAAGCAAGGGAGGGCACCAGGATGCAGGTCTCTTGTTGTCCTGTGTGTTCCCCGAGGCATTTGGTGGGCTGCTGTGAGATACAGGAAGCTGGACTAGATGGGCCTATGGCCTGATCCAGCGGGGTTGTTCTTATAGTCAGCAAAGAAACACCCATCTGTCAACAGGAAGTCAGGACAGGTGACCCCAGAAATCCAACAAATTGGGAAGCTTCGTTATTTGACCTTCTCATTACACCTTATTTGCTGGGTCAGCCAGGGAGATTATGGGTTGTTGTGCAGATGGAACTACCAGTTTAAGCCATGTGGCACTGGCAACAACAACTCAGATCTGAGAGATGTAGTGGACAAAGAACTTCACAGCCATGCATGAAAGTCAATGTGTGAATGGACCACTTGCTCAAGGCAATCAAGAACACAGCAGCACAGGAAGACTCCACTTATAAAAACAGACCATCATAAAAGAGTTATTCTTGCAAAGGGTACAGTTCAGGGCAAAGCATTTGCTCACACAGCACATGAGCCAGACGCACTTCTACACACCAGATATTTTAAGGTCTTGGCCACATCTAGTGGCCTTTAACCTTTCCATTGATTGAAAGGACATGCAGCAATTTGTTAGCTCTCTGCTTGCTTGAAAAGGAAGAACTGCAGAATTTCACAGTCCTCTTTTGTTGATGCTAAAGTGAGTGAGACCAGCAAGTGACTTCAGTTCAAGTAAATATACAATTATTTCTGTAGCCACTGATGGGAAGCAATGCCTTATCAACATGCATTTTACTTAACTGTAGCAGATCAGTGAGTTAGGCTAGAAATGAGGCTTGTGCACAGGTTGGCATTAGTCTATGATAATGTGTGAAACAGACAAATTTTGCTGCAATATGGTGTAGAAGAATATATGATGCGCTCCCATTTATAGACCAAAGTGCAGGCACTCGGGTGTTTTGCAGACGCTGTCATAATAAACTTCAGTCTCCCTCATCCAGGAAGATAAATGTTCACTGGCAATCTTAGCAAAGCCATTGTCAACAAACACTGTTACACAGTTTGTTCAGAACTGCCATGCAGATTAAAGCCTTTCGTCCTCAGCCTTCCCAAAAAGGCTGCCAAGAACTACACCATTTGCCTGGTTTAAAAGTTCACAAGAAGAAGATGCTTGCAGTAGCATAGCTAGAAGGTAAGTAAGTACTGCAGGCACTGCAATGTGCCATGTAAGCAGCCCCTTCCACTCACTGTTGGAGCCATTCTGGTACCTGCTGCCAAGAATGGCTCTCACAGTGAGTGGGAGGGGCTGCTTTCCTGCTGCACTGCAGCACTTGCAACACTTACTGATGTGCTCCCCCTCTAGCTACGCTACTGCATGCTTGTGATATGTTTAGGGCATATTGAAGGTTCTGTTTTGGCAACATTTTAATCTTTTCTTTTTTGCCTTTGCAAAAGGTGTGACAAAAGGTGTGAATATGTGGCAGCATCTTCACAGTGGTGTCGCTAGGGGCGTGCGGGGGGGTGCGGGCCGCACCAGGTGACGCACCGGGGGGGTGACATGCCCTGGGGGATGATGCGCTAAAATTGCAGCATTAGGAGCTGCTGCATCATGCCATACTCCGTTGGATGCGGAATTCCCAGCAGAATGAAATGCAAAAAACCAGAGTGAAATAGCTCCTTTCCTTCAAAAGTTATAGCCCAAAAACCGGAAATCAAAAATGCATGGAGCCCTATGGAAAGTGAAACTGAGCCGTATCATGTGTATACTTGCGAGTAGGCGAACTTGCCTTAGTGTGTTGGAAAGGGCAGGCTGGGAGGAATCCAACAATGTCAGAATGGTCTTGATCCAATAAGTGCAGCCCTCAAAAAACACCCAAGAAGGAAGTCCCTCCCTCATAGCTGCGAATAGATTGAGCCCTATGGAAAGTGAAACTAAGCCACATGGTCGCATTTACTCATGAGTAGGCAGACGTGCATTGGCTTTTGATCAGGCCAGGCAAAGGGGAATGGTCCCAATCCAATGGAACTGGAGCGCAACCAATGCTCCAGAAGGCAGCCTCTCCCCCCCCCCCACTAAAAAGGACAAAAAAAGAAGCTTCAACTGGTAAGGGGAATGTTTTCTATTTTGCACTTGTAAAACCAGGAGGGTCTTTGTATTGATATGCTTGAAATAGAAGAACTTTAAACTGGGCACTGGGAGGGCTGGAAATCTCACTGATTCTTTTGGGAGGGGTGTTATTGCAGGCAGACTACAGAGAAAATTCACTTGGTGGAACAGGACTGGCTCCCCCTTATTTAATTATTTATTTTATTTTAATTTAATCATTTTTAATTTTTAATTTTAATTTGCTTGATGATGGCACTTCTGGCCATGACATCACTTCCAATGGGTCCTGGACAGATTGTCATTCTAAAAAGTGGGTCCTGGTGCTAAAGGTTTGAGAACTGCTGCAATAAGGTGTTAGTAAGTTGACACAGTGTGTGTGTGTGTGTGTGTGTGTGTGTGTGTGTGAGAGAGAGAGAGAGAGAGAGAGAGAGAGAGAGAGAGAGAGAGAGAGAGAGAGAGAGAGACTCTACAAGTGTTCAAAATCACTGAAATCAGAGTTTGGAGGAATAAAACCATCATGTTATATATTGATAAATGTGAAATTTCATGCAGAATGCAATGAAACAAACCACACTGAAATATCTGTGTTCTAACAAAAGGTACAGCCAAAAAACCAGTGGGGGTGGGGCAATGATACATCACCATGCCCGCCACCTGGGGCGTTGCCCTGCCCACTGCATGGGGTGTCGCGCAGGCCTCCTGCAGCGGGTGACACGAATCCTAGTGATGCCACTGCACCTTCATATAACTAATAGTGACCTCAGGTCACTGATACTCTAAGTAATGGTTTCTTCTTACTTGAAGGACTCCCTAAGCAGGGCTGGCCAACAACCTCTTGGTCTCTGAGGTGGGATGCCAAATGCTGCCCCCTCCTCAACATGGTGACACAAGCGTCTCTGCCCCTCCTATTTCCTGCATCGGAAAAGGAAGAAAGAGGCAGAGCAGAACAGGAAGTGTGGCGCAGAGGAGGGTGGTGAGCTAGAGCAGGGGTGTCAAACTCATCTCATACAGAGGGCCACACAGCATTCATGATGCCTGCTGAGGGCCAGAAGTGATGTCATTAGGCAAGAAGTGATGTCATTAAACAGGTCATAACCAAAAATAAACACTTTTTTCTCACTTAGGAATTCATTAACTGCAAATGACAGAAGAGAAAATACACAAATCTCGATCATATTTCAAGATATGGGAGAGCCCAATTTTCATGCAGGCTGCCCTTTCAGCAGTAACACCTCAGCACTACTCAGCAGCTGAAAGCCTGAGGGCCATATAAAATGGTTCCGTGGGCCGCATCCGGCCCCCGGGCCTTATCTTTGACACCCCTGAGCTAGAGTGTCTCCCATGCTGTAACTAACTATTCTTCTTTCTTCCTCTTTGGCTCCAACACCCTCTTTTTTTTTTCCCTATCTAGGGAGTAGGAGTAGGAGGTTCAATGGAAGTGAGTGGATAGAGATGGGCTCTTCATGCTTTCACTGATGTGACCATTTCAGGTGGCCTTAAAAAGGCTGGCCCTAGATACTCGGAAGTAGACAAGTGTGTAAATTAAAAGAAAGGGGGGGAATGCACACACCCCCAAAGCCCCATGTTGACTGAGCATGCTTGCTAGTCCCCAGGAGCCAAAGACTGTTGGAGAAAACACAGCAGTAAAACAGGGGAGAGAGAACTGGTCTGCTTGAGCTTTTAACAGCTTACCGAGTCCTAGAGGTGGGCACTGTGGTTGTGGAGACACAACAGGTCCCACTCGTATAATTTAAACACAAACTAAGCCATTTGTTGTTCTAGCTTGCCAATAGATGGCAAGAAAAAAAAGTATGGAGCCAATCGGGTATTTAGTATGTGTGTTTGATGTACAACAGGGTCATCAGAGAAGGCCTTTTTACAAGTGCCGCCGCCTAGGGAGGTACGTGGGGAGGCGGCTGGAAATAGGACCTTCTCAGTAGTGGCACCATCGCTATGGAATTCCCTTCCCCTTGACTTGAGAATGGCTCCCTCTCTTGAGACTTTTCAGCGAGGCCTGAAGACCCTTCTGTTTAAACAAGCCTTCTGAGTTCTCGGCCTTTTTAACATCTTTTCAACATCTTTTCATTTTTTACAGGCCTGATTCTTTTATGACTTGCTGCTCTATGATCTTTTTACCTTTTTACTACTTTTTATCTGACTACTGTTTTTATGCTATGTGTTAATATGCTTTTATCTGTTTTTAAATTATGTTTTCAATCTGTTTTAACCTGTTGTAAGCCGCCTTGAGTCCCTTCGGGGAGAAAGGTGGGGTAAAAATAAAGTTATTATTATTATTATTATTAATAACAGGGATTCTCTGTTTCCTACAATATAATATTTTATTAGATATACTATTTCACTGTGTATTGCAGTGCACGTTCATGCTGATGGAGCACTACTGACTAGAATGGAAATCTGTGAGCCCAGGCCTGCTCAGAATGAGAAACCATTTCCTCCAGGGTAGTCCTGACTTTGACCTAAATCTATTTTAGAATGGTTCTAAAACTGTGTTCTAGTGTGTGAGAGCTGATGTGATCCATCCTATTTACCTCAATGCATCATTAACTCAGAATTTTGGGGACAATTCAGATTTCACTGCTGCCAATGTTTTCATTCCTAAAGGAAGTCTGGACACAGCTACGCCTCCCAGCTGTAGGACATCTCATAATAATGCCAGTGGAAGACTGTCTCTGGGTGACTCAGCTTGTGATCTATAGTGCAAAGCACTACAGTTTAAATCAAGATGAATGCAAGGAGTCTGTGAAGCCTTTTGCTTGAGTATTGTCTGCAGTGGCGTAGCTAGAGGGGGTGCAGAGCACTAAGTTTTGCAAGGAGCCTCACTGCAGCATGCAGGTTGCCCCTCCCCCTTGGAGCCATTCCAGGCAGGGGGAGCAATATGGAAGCAAATGCAGGATGGTGCACTGGGCAGCCAAGACCAATGCCTCCATTTTGCGCCCCCCCCACCCAGAATGGCTCCAAAGGGGAGGGGCCACTTGCATGCCGCAGTGAGGCTCCCTGTAAAACTTCGTGCTTTGCACCCCCTCTAGCGACACCACTAATTGTCTGCTTGCACAGTGTCTGTCACAGTGTTGGCATGTTGTAACTAGGGGTGTTTTTTCAGTGACCAGTAAAGAATGTGAAATAATGAGAACCTTCTGCTCAAATCCCAATATAAAACGATATTAGGAACAAAACACGAAAAACTACTCTTTTCGCAAAATAACACAACTTTTGCTTCTTTTTGAGGAATCCACAGAGAGTTTTCACTAAGGCAGCAGGCCCTGAAGCGGTTCCGACGATGGAGTGGCCGAGTAAGAGTATCTGCTGGAGCAGTGGTTCTCAAACGCTTTCCCCGTCCGAAGGGGAGGGAAGCAGCAAGGTGATCCCCAGGATCGTGTCGCTAAGGGGGGCAAGGGGGGGTGCTTTGCACTTGCTTCAAGAAGGCAGGGCTGCGGCAGGCAGGGCTCTCTGCACCTCCTGCAGCCCTCCCTACATAACGTGAGTGCAGAGCACCTCCCCTCGCCCCCCTTAGCGACACGATCCTCGGGATAATAAAATTATTATTATAGAAGAGAGTTTGATGCAGCTGATAAATAAATAAATTTACATAATAAAATTATTTATTTACTTACTTACAAGATTTTTACTCCTGCTGGGCACTCAAAGCAGCAGTGATAAGCTGCTTTCACAATGATAAGCAACTCTGAGAGAATGGAGCCACAAGGAGTCAGGGTGTGAAACACACTTTTGCAGGCCTGTCTGTTCCTCCCCCCCCCCCTTTACATAGCAACCCACAAGGAGAGCAATCAGGATGGGAGCTGTAGTGTGCAGGGAGGGGGTTTAACCCCTTGCTCCCACAGTGCAGCCTCAATGAAAATGCATTGTCCCATTCTCTCTCTCTCTCTCCCTCCCCCCTCCCAGGTGCTATTTGTCTTGGGATAGAAGCTGCCATTTGTGCCAATAGCAGATTTCCTCCCAGGGTAAATAGCTGCTTCAGGGAGGCAATGTTCATTGGGACTTGGTGCAAGGGCAAACAGTTAATCCCCTCCACCATACCGCAGTTTTACTCCTAATAGAGGGCCTGTCACCTGGATCCAGCCAGGCAGCTGAGAACTCCCCAGGAACAGGGGTCTCCTCGGTATGGACTTTACACTCCTATACAGTAGTGCACCTATCTTGTATTGGCAACCTTCAGTCTCGAAAGACTATGGTATCGCGCTCTGAAAGGTGGTTCTGGCACAGCGTCTAGTGTGGCTGAAAAGGCCAATCCGGGAGTGACAATCCCTTCCACACCGGGAGCAAGTGCAGTCTGTCCCTGGTCTGTCTCCCTGGCTATGGGCCTTCCTTCTTTGCCTCTTAGCCTCAGACTGCTGGCAAAGTGTCTCTTCAAACTGGGAAAGGCCATGCTGCACAGCCTGCCTCCAAGCGGACCGCTCAGAGGCCAGGGTTTCCCACTTGTTGAGGTCCATCCCTAAGGCCTTCAGATCCCTCTTGCAGATGTCGTACATGTATACTACATATTATATAGTATCCTGTATCCTTCATACATACATACTATACTTCTGTACTGCACACTTGGCACCCTACTTGTTTCAATAGGTAGGGGTGACAAGTAATAGAAGTCAAGGCTGCCTTACTGCCTGGTGCACAGTGGGGTGGGGACCGGGTAAGCCCCTTGCGCTCGCCTATAACCCCAGGGAAGGGGCCACCTCCCACTATGGACATTACAGGGCCCCATGACTATGTAAAGAAAAAGCAGGAGACAGAATTAATGTTATTTGTAGTCTGACCCCAAGAATGATCGGTGCAACTAACTAAGCCTCAGCATCTCAGCTACATTCTGTATACGGCATGCAATGCCACATGAAACTTTGAGGAACTGGGGATAGGGAAACCTTGAGCCAATTTCCTAGTGATCAAAGTTTCTATATTCTGCACAGCTTAGCTTCCCCCACCATTACTAGTAGCTGCTCAATAATTTATGCAAACCAAGCAAATCATATATGTAGGGCATTTTAAGAAAATGTAAAGACACTGTATAGTGTCAAATTTATTATGCAGTAATTCACACATATACTGCAATTTGTGTACACAGAAGCAGTTGCTTGACTCAGGTCCCAATACTGTCCAACTTTCCAGCTGCAATGCAGCTGTGCCAATGGAGTGTGTGCTGCACTCTGCAATATGGGTGTAGTCATGCAGGCTTCCTCAAGGTAAGTGAATGTTTGTTCTCTTACCTTGGGAATACATTGCAGTTGCTCAAGTGCTGGAAAGTTGCTTAGGGCTGGGTCCTTAGTTAATTAAATTAGACCAAGCGCTCAAATGTGCCCCATTGGTATCTATACACCACTGACATAACTGACATCCACGAACATGTGTACTGGGATGGTTCCTCACATCTCTTCAATTGCTTCCCTTAAATGCCCAAGTGTTGCAGGTTTTACACAATGAAGTATATACAAATTAGAGCTCATTAAAATGTGTGTGTGTTTGTTGAGACAGACGCCTTGTATGTTCAGATTTCTTGTAGGAGCCACGAATGCCTGTCTATGTTTATGAAATGCAAACTGTATTTACTCATACTGAATAATATCTTTCTGAACTTTTACTCTTGCTAACACCCAGTAGCATAGCTAGAGGGAGTGCAAAGCACTACATTTTCCAAAGAGCCTCACCATGTGATGGAAGCGGCCCATCCCCATCCCCTTCAGAGCCATTTCAGGTCGCTAGAGTAAAACAGAGGCATAGCACCTCTGTTTTGCTCTAGCAGCCCAGAATGGCTCTGAAGGGGAGGGGTCACTTGCACGACACAGTGAGGCTCCCTACAAAACTTAGTGATCTGCACCCCCAGAGCTATGCTACTACTTACACCTATAAACTTCCTTTCCAAGAACAAAACTCAAGTGCTAAACAAAATTTAAAAATTAATATCAAAGCAGCTGGGAAATACGGTAACCAATTCCAACAAGATAAGCCTTAAAAAAGAAGAAAAGAAGCAGTAAGAGAGATAACTGATATTTAGCCACAGCAAGAGAAAGCCAATCCAGAGTATGTTAAAAAAAGAAAAAAAAGAAAACCCAAACTACATCTAAAGTGAAACATTTCCACAAGTTTCCTAAAGTAGTACGCTGTTGCCTGGCAAGCAGGATATCATGGTCTAGAACTTCACTGCCACCATCAAGAAGATCTTGCTCAAACTACCAGCCAAATCGACTTTCTGAGAACCATGTCACCTGAGCAAGGTCTTCTGCAACATTCTTAATAGAAAGGTTCATAAATGAAAATAAGTTCTGCCTAGATGTACTGGGCAGAAGGTATTATGGGTGAAACCAACCTGAGAACAGAAGCAAACTGGTAGCCATTGCAGTTCAGCTAAAACAGGTGCAATACCATGAACCCTCTGATTAGCCCAAGTTAAAAACCAGGCCACAGCATTCTGGTCTAATCATATTTGAGAGTGAATCAGATGCACTGACATGAAGGCTTGGTGCAATATTGATTGATCATGACAATCTCCGATTTGTGTGTGAACAAATCATTTCAGAACCAAAAGACATTCCTCAAATCAGGATTAGCTATTACCAACCTACAGTTATTGAAACTTCTCTTGACTAGCGTGGAATAGGGTGAGGCTGCAGGTTATCCCATTATCTGTTTAAAATGTGCAACAGAGACCTAGTTTTAGGGATCTGAGAATTTACTTTCTGTACTTTGGAACAATGAACAATTGATTTCCCTGGCCCTGAAATGAAACCATTTTTCAGTGACAATTTTTATCAGCAATATTGTAATTATAACTCAGTGTTAATTTCCCCACAGAGTACGCAGATCTAGAAAATAAGTTCAGTCCTTTGATTTGTTCTTTGCTGCACAAGGATGCTCTTATTTTATCTGACATTGACTAAAAATAAATGTGTGAGAATGAAGGAATTGGGTCACCTAGTGACATGACTGGTAAGAAAGAATGGTCTTCGTGGGGGGGGGGGGAAAGAGAAGCTCACAGAGTTTCATAGAAGGGGAATGACAGGATGGCCACATTTAATTGGTTCTAGTGCTTAACCGGGCCATGAAAAATGCCAAGGTTAGCATAATCATGACTCCCTGTTCTTAAGATGCACTAAAAGAGTATGCTAATGAAGACTGCAAGGACATTGTGGCTAGCGCCAATTAAGTCAGGACAAAAATGGCTCTTGTGTTGTGCTGTTTTTATACAGCATCTAATCCAACCGAAGCTACAATCCTAGGCACTCTTACTAGGGAGTATGTTTCATACTCAACCCCTGCTAATTGGGTAAGAGGCACTTTTTCAAGTGGGTGCTCCTTTTTTTAGCAGGGGGAGAGTAACTGGCCCACCTCACCCCAGCAGTGTCTGTTCTAGTGGCTGTCTGCTGGTATTCATTTGCATCTTTTTAGATTGTGAGCCCTTTTGGGACAGGGAGCCATTTAGTTATTTGATTTTTCTCTGTAAACCTCTTTGTGAACTTTTAGTTGAAAAGCGGTATATAAATACTGTTAATAATAATTAATAATTTCACTGAACACAGTGGGACTTACTTGTGAGTAATCTGTCTAGGACTGAACTGGGAATTCCTGTTCTGGTTAACAGGCTTTTAAGTACAATGCCAATAGAATTCATAACTTGCTTTAGATTGGCCAGTATGAGAACATATTGCTTGGTATGCCTACTATGACATATATAATGGAGAATAATTCCTAATAACTTGCACTTGACATTTTACTTTCTAGAGGTGACTTCTATTGCCATGAACATAGTATCTGTGATGTACACAGCTAATTCATTTTAGTCACAGGATTCCAGTTGCAAGGTGTCCTGAGCAAATCTCTACTATCAATGTGACTTTAAAAAAATCAGTAGTCCACTGAAAATTTTCCATTACCTTTAACAACAGAGAGGAGAGAAGTAACTATTTAAAACTTGAAATTCAGAAAGGTAGGTACTGTACATTTTGATGATGATGATGATACAAAATTTTGTGGAAGAAAACTAACTCCTAATAATGATGCTCCTGTTGTCTCTGCAATTGATCTTAGCAAATTCATAATCCAAATGTTGTTGTTATCCAGGTAAATAAGAAGCTATAGTTTTCAGGCAATCATCAAGAGTAGTCTTAAGTACAGTGCATTATAGTAAGAACATAAGAACAGCCCCACTGTATTAGGCCATAGGCCCATCTAGTTCAGCTTCCTGTATTGCACCGCGGCCCACCAAATGCCCCAGGGAGCACACCTGATAACAAGAGACCTCATCCTGGTTCCTCCCTTGCATCTGACATAGCCCATTTCTAAAATCAGGAGGTTGCACATACACATCATGGCTTATAACCCATAATAGATTTTTCCTCCAGAAACTTGTCCAATCCCCTTTTAAAGGCATCCAGGCCAGATGCCGTCATCACATCCTGTGGCAAGGAGTTCCACAGACCAACCACACGCTGAGTAAAGAAATATTTTCTTTTGTCTGTCCTAACTCTCCCAATGCTTAATTTTAGTGGATGTCCCCTGGTTTTGGTGTTATCTGAGAGTGCAAAGAGCATCTCTCTATCCACTTTATCTTTCCCATGCATAATTTTGTATGTCTCAATCATGTCCCCCCTCAGGCATCTCTTTTCTAGGCAGAAGAGGCCCAAACGCCGTAGCCTTTCCTCATAAAGACGGTGCCCCAGCCCAGTAATCATCTTGGTCACTCTTACAGAAGCCATGATGCCAAAACCTACCCTTACAGAAGCCATGATGATTCTCCCTCAGCAAGGCTTGTTCATCTATGTGTTTTGAGATTCTATCTTTGATGAGGCATTCCACCATCTTACCCAGTATAGATGTTAGGCTGACTGCCCTATAGTTTCCCAGGTCCCCCCTCTTTCCCTTTTTAAAGATAGGCGTGAGATTTGCTATCATCTAATCCTCTGGCACCTTGGCTGTTTTGAGGAACAAGTTGCATATTTTAGTCAAGAGATCAGCAACTTCATTTTTCAATTCCTTAATAACTCTTGGGTGGATGCCATCAGGGACTTATTGATCTTTAATTTATCAATGAAGTCTGAAACATCTTCTCTTTTAACCTCTATCTGACTTAATTCCTTGGTCAGGAGGGGCAGCGGTATATGCCCGAGGTCTTCTGCCGTGAAGACAGATGCAAAGAACTCATTTAATTTCTCTGCCATCTCTAAGTCTCCTTTTATCTCCCCTTTCCCTCCCTGACCAGGTTTCCGTTATGCCCACTATGTCAATGTTTTCCCTTGTCACCAGACATTCCAGTTCTCCCATCTTTGCTCGGAGACTTCGGGCATTTGCATAAGAGCATTTGTACATGAAATGTCCCAGGATGGGCTGCTTATTCGCTCCTTTGTCTCTGCATCCTCTCACTGCGCCAAACCGTCTATCACATCCCACCACACTACCATTCCCAATTTCTTCTCCTACTCTGCCTTTACCTTGTTGTTCTCTAACCTCCCCATCCTCATCTCATAGGTATGAGGAGTCCAGAACCGGATGTCCCTCGGCTCCTGTCGGCCTTCCCCCAGGGATCAGTTTAAAAGCTGCTTTGCCACCTTTTTAATGTTATGTTCCAGCAGTCTGGTTCCATTCTGGTTCAAGTAAAGCCCGTCCCTCTTGTACAGGCCCCGCTTGTCCCAAAACGTTTCCCAGTGCCTAACAAATCTAAACCCCTCCTCCCTACTCCACCGTCTCATCCACGCATTGAGACCCCTGATCTCTGCCTGCCTAGCTGGCCCTGCGCGTGGAACAGGTAGCACTTCAGAGAACGCTACCTTTGAGGTCCTGGCTTTCAGCTTCCTACCTAACAGCCTAAATTTGGCCTCCAGGACCTCCCGGCTACACTTCCCCACGTCGTTGGTGCCAACATGCACCACAACCGCTACCTCCTCCCCAATACTATCTACCAGCCTGTCTAGAAGAGAAGTGACATCCGCAACCTTCGCACCAGGCAGGCAAGTCGCCATGCGGTCCTCACCATCCGTTGCAAACCCTCCTCTCTATGTTTTGAATAATCAAATTCCCCACTATGAGATGCCCCCAACCCCCCCTCCCGCCAAGGAGTATCCTGAGTGCATTCGGATACAGGCCCTTCCCCTGGAGTAGGGGTCCCCCCTAGGGGATTGTTCCCCTCCTCTCCAGGATGACGTCCTCCAGCCCCGAGACTTCCCACCTGGGCAGCTGAGGAGCTGCACGCCTGAGGTTGGGAACGAAGCCTGATTGTCCTCAGAAGTCTCCCCACGGTCCTTCTCTGCCTGCCTCGGCTTCTCCAGGTGCGCCAGCAAGGCTTCAATGCAGTGGACGCATTCCCTGAGTCCCTGGAGCTCTCTGCACTGAGGACACACCCATGACTTATGCCCTAGAGGCATACAGTCATACATGTGGCACTCAATGCAAAACACTGGATAGCCCCCACCCTGCTGCTGGCTGCCTGACTGCATAGCTTTTTTTATTTTGTTTGTTTTTGTTTAGGGGTACTTAAAAACCCTACACTGGTTAGCAGCCCTCTTCTCAAGGGAAGAGAAAGGGCGGTATCTGGGGCCTTGGCTTCCTTGCCCTGCTGCTGAACTCGCACAGATGCTGAACTCGTGGTGCCTTACCTGGCACTTTGTTCCCGAGGCACTGGGTGTCCCAGAGGCCACACACACTTCTGCAGAGAGGCTCATGCAGTGGCAGGCACTAGCTTTATACTCCTAGCTAGCTCCTCCTTCCTCCCTCCTTGCTGACTGAAAAGGGGCTGGTCTTCCCAGGTGAGATTTCCCTGAATGGGGTGTTTGGATTTGCCTAATGGGACTCTTATCAACTCCTAAAGGTCAATTGCTGTGACCTAAAGGACGATGGCTATGCTAAATAGCCCTGGCTGGGTGGGAACTTCAGAGAACCCTTCCTGGGTTCTTACCCTCCTACTTCAGTTCTCTGAGGCTGGACTCTTTTTTAACCTCAAGCTGGTTTTTTATTTGAGTTTAAACTACACTGGTTTAAGAGTTTTTTGGCTTGGCAGAACTTACACACTAAGATTTAAATCCTGTTTAGCCCTGCTAAAATCCTGCTTTTATTAAGTGTGCACCTTGATTGATTGATTGATTGATTGCTGTCACCTAGATCCTGTGTCCCAATTTACTGAACCATTGGATTATGTTCTAACTTAGATTAAATTTAACTTGGGTTAAGTATAGGGTTAATTTAAACCAAGTAGAAAAACTTGCTTTCCACTTTATCCTCCTCTGTTTTATTTATTTTTCCAAGTGCCTGTACCTTGGGCTCTTACTCACAAGTAGGACTCTGTAGTTCAACTGAGCTAGAGGGGGACAACATACTGCACTTTACTCCAATAATAGTAGAGATTAATTTTGCACTAAGATTCTTTGGATGTAATCCTGTACACACTTTTCTGGACATAAGCCCCATTGAACACAATGGGACTTACTTATAAGTAGACATACATAAAACTGTGCTTTAATGCAGTGATTGCTTCCAGTGGTGTAGCTAGGTCATCTGACACTCGGGGCCAATAAATTTTTGTCATCCCAGATGACTTATTGATTCATTCATATTTTTATACCACCCTTCCTCTAAGCAGCTCAGGGTGGTGTATGTGATTCTTTCCCTTATTTTGTCCTCCCAAACTTGTGAGGTAACTAAGAGACAGTAATAATCATGACATGAAATGAGTAATAATAATGGCCAGAAAATAAATGCAGTGAATATTTCCCCACAAACAAAGGATGAAATTCTGCATCAAATTGTATATAACATGACGTTATCATTCCTAAAAGCCACGATTTCCAGAGTTTTGGTCACTAGGGTGTCACCCCCCCCCAGGATGTCTCAATGGCCTGTTTTGAGTTAAGGCAGTGGTTCTCAAACTTTTAACACTGGGACCCACTTTTTAGAATGACAATCTGTCCAGGACCCACCAGAAGTGATGTCATGGCTGGAAGTGACATCATGAAGCAAAATAAAATAATTTTAAATAATTAAATTAAAGAAAAACAAATAGTTAAATAAGGGGAAGCCAGCCCTGTTTCACCAAGTGAATTTTCTCTGTAGCTTGCCTGCAATAACACCCCCCCCCCCCCACAAAAATATCAGTTCTTACATTTCAAGCTTACATTTCAAGCATATCACTGTCAGGACCTACCTGACTTTACAAGTCCAAAAACAAATAAAAATTGACCTTACCAGCTCAAGCCTCTGGTTTATTCTTTGGGGGGAGGTGCTGGCTTCTGGAGCATTTGTTGAGCTCCACCTTCATCAGATCAGGACCATGCAGCTAGTCTTGCATTCCCCTTTGCCTGACTTGACCAGCAGCCAAGGCATGTTTGCTTACTTGTGAGTAAACGCAACCATGTTGCTTACTTTCACTTTCCATAGGGTTCAATACGTTCACTTGCTTGGAGGGAGGGACTTCCTTCTTGGGTGTTTTTTGAGGGCTGCTTTCATTGGATAGGAACCATTCTGGTGTGGATTCCTCTCAGCCTGCCCTTTCTGAAGGACTAAGGCAAGTTCACCTACTCATAAGTAAACATGCGATATGGCTCAGTTTCACTTTCCATAGGGCTCCATGTATTTTTTGGTTTCTGGTTTTTTGGCTATAACTTTTGATGGAAAGGAGATATTTCACTCTGGTATTCTTCCATTGCATTCTGCTGTAAATTCTCCATTCAATGGTATATGGCATGATGGGGTTACTCGTAACCTCCGCAATGCTGGGTCATTTGTGCTGTCACCCCCCCTGGCTGGTACCTGGGGGGGAACACCCCCTGCCCCTCGCTAGCTATGCCACTGCTTGCTTCACTGTGGAATTTTCTGAGCTGCAAACTTCTCTATGTCAAGAATATTTGGGTTCTGTAAAGTACTAGGGTTACCACTGTTTAAAAAGCAGACATAAGAAAAAGGCATTAACAGAGCAATTCTATACGTATCTATTCAGAAATAAGCCCCACTGCATTCAGTGGGACTGTTTCAGGTGTGTGTAGAATTGTACCCTAAAAAAATAGGATTTAATTTTTATTTTTTGTTATTGTTGAAAACTATCTGGCTGGCAACTCTATAAATAATGCATATTTATAACTGGGAACAAAGCACAGCATCTTCAAGCATAAGCAGATCATAAACTGGAATCTTCTGGGCAGGAGGTCTGGTCTAGAGGGTTGAGCCTCCATCTGCCTGAAGATAACGTCTGAAGGTCGCCAGTTCGAGGCCATAAACCTTGAAGCAGACCTTGAAGCAGTTCGAGGCGAGACCTTGAAGCAGCTGACAAGCTGAGCTGAGTTATTCCACCTGCTCTTTGGAAGGAGCTGCTTGCCAGCTTGTGTGGGAGGAGGCCAGAAAGTGATAACAGACCTCAAAAATTCCATCTGAAATGTTGTGTGGCTCTTGAAAGATAGAACCTTTCTTTAATTGTAAAAATCCCTACGGGGATTTAAACAGCCTGCCTATGTAAACCGCCTTGAATTAAAGTCTGAGGAGAAATCTGATGACCAAGAAAGGTGGTATATAAATACCTGTATTATTATTATTATTATTATTATTATTATTATTATTATTATTATTATTATTATTATTCATACCACATTCTGAACACGTTACTTCCTGTTTCATGCAAACCCTTCTATCTTTTCTTTGCCCGTTCCTCGGAAGTGTCAGAAGCTCTTTCATAAACAAGAAGTAAATAGCACGTCTTTATGCAGAAGTGCAGGACCACAGAGGCGCCATATTTCAGGGGCAGAGTACTTGCCTTACTCAGAGTAAGTACTTACCTGCTGCAATTACTTACCTGCTCAGTACTTACCTGCTGCAATTACCCCACCACACCCCCTCTGGCTACACTACTAGTTCAATACTGAGCTTCTTCTACTGAGATGTTCTCAATAAGCAGAAATGAGAAATATGACTTCCTGAGGAATTGGAGAGCAGGACTGGTCTAATGGACCAAATTAGGCTATGGAAATTTCATATGATTTTAACAACAACAAAACGGGCCAGGAGGATTTCTCAGGGCTCTGCTCTTCATCACTGGGTCCGGGGAGGAGCTTCCATTCATGACCCAGGCAGTGGTTCAAAAGCAATGGAGTAATTTAGTGGTTTCCAAACTGTGAGCCATCACTCCCTGGGGAGCTGTGGAAACCAGCTAGGGGAGCAGTGGAAACCTCATGATAAACCAGCCACCCTATACAATATATAAGATTGTAGCCCTAATGACCAGCTGCGGCCAGTGGCCCAGTAGGTCAAGGGAGCCACCAGTCAAAAGTGTGTTGGCAACCTTCAGTCTCGGAAGACTATGGTATCGCGCTCTGAATGGTGGTTCTGGAACAGCGTCTAGTGTGGCTGAAAAGGCCGATTCGGGAGTGACAATCCCTTCCACACCGGGAGCAAGTGCAATCTGTCCCTGGTCTGTCTCCCTGGCTATGGGCCTTCCTTCTTTGCCTCTTAGCCTCAGACTGTTGGCCAAGTGTCTCTTCAAACTGGGAAAGGCCATGCTGCACAGCCTGCCTCCAAGTGGGCCGCTCAGAGGCCAGGGTTTCCCACTTGTTGAGGTCCACTCCTAAGGCCTTCAGATCCCTCTTGCAGATGTCCTTGTGTCGCAGCTGTGGTCTACCTGTAGGGTGCTTTCCTTGCACGAGTTCTCCATAGAGGACATCCTTTGGGATCTGGCCATTATCCATTCTCACAACATGACCGAGCCAACGCAGGCGTCTCTGTTTCAGCAGTGCATACATGCTAGGGATTCCAGCTCGTTCCAGGACTGTGTTGTTTGGAACTTTGTCCTGCCAGGTGATGCCGAGGATGCGTCAGAGGCAGCGCATGTGGAAAGCGTTCAGTTTCCTCTCCTGTTGTGAGCAGAGAGTCCATGACTCGCTGCAGTACAGAAGTGTACTCAGGACACAAGCTCTGTAGACCTGGATCTTGGTATGTTCCGTCAGCTTCTTGTTGGACCAGACTCTCTTTGTGAGTCTGGAAAACGTGGTAGCTGCTTTTATGTATGGTATTAGCTGGTAGCTGGTATTATGTATCTTGTGTAGTTTAAGCTAAAGAAAATTTTATGGGCCAACTTGATCAACTGCTGTAGCTCTGTTTCACAAACTGATAATACAACAAAGTGCCCAATCCGCTCCAACTTTCTAGCATTGAGGCATCTGTGCCAACAGGGCATGCACTGCATCCTGCGGTGGGTGGGCAGTCATGGAGTTCTCCTCAAGGTAAGGCAACATTTGTTCCCTTACCTTGGGGCTGCACTGTGGTTGCACTGGCACTGGAAAGTTGGATAGGATTGGGCCTTGAATTACAGAAATATCTTTGACCTAAATGTCCAATCCGATAAAGCTTTGATGCATCTTTTTGCTTATGAACTTTTGACCACAGCAAATGCATGTGTAAAAACATTTCTCAGGAATGTTGTATTCTTGTCTCAAAATTGTGTCCCTGTCAAAACGGGCAACCAGGTTATTAGTGCTTGAGAAGAAGCTGAAAGTGCAGTGTTCTGCAGTGGAAAGGGCAAAAGGCAAGGCATTTTATCTTCAAACTTCTGCTTTGGCATCATCTTCAAAGGAAAATGTAAGGAACTGATTCCTTGCAATGTCCTTGTCGTTCTGGACAACCTTGCAAGATGAGAACACAGTTGAAATTTATTTTCAGAAGGTGGAACACTATCAGCTTTAATCTTTAATCATCTCGTAAATGTTTTCTTCCTCCTTCTCAACAGTTACATACAAATGTGTAATCCTTGAGTACTGTTACCTTTTCTCCTTGTCACTTTGCTTTTGGTGGTTTCCATGGTTATGAACTTCAAAGCCTACAGCTGTATCAAAATATGCAAGTCCATCCTGCTGAGTCACAAGGTTTGAGGCCTGGGAAAAAAATTAAACCAGTGATTCCCAAACTTTTTTGACTGGTTTTGGACTGACAGCCTGAAGAAAACACAGGTCATGGTTCAGGATGTGGACTCATCTCCCTGCATTACAATCTCTGCACATGAACTGGAGGTTGTCCATGACTTTGTGTACCTTGGCTCAACGATCTCCGACACTCTTTCTCTCGATACCGAGCTAAACAGGCGCATAGGTAAAGCAGCTACCACGTTTTGCCAGACTCACAAAAAGAGTCTGGTCCAACAAGAAGCTGACGGAACATACCACGATCCAGGTCTACAGAGCTTGCGTCCTGAGTACACTTCTGTACTGCAGCAAGTCATGGACTCTCCGCTCACAACAGGAGAGGAAACTGAACACTTTCCACATGCGCTGCCTCTGACGCATCCTCGGCATCACCTGGCAGGACAAAGTTCCAAACAACACAGTCCTGGAACGAGCTGGAATCCCTAGCATATATGCACTGCTGAAACAGAGACGCCTGCGTTGGCTCGATCATGTTGTGAGAATGGATGATGGCCGGATCCCAAAGGATGTCCTCTATGGAGAACTCGTGCAAGGAAAGCACCCTACAGGTAGACCACAGCTGCGACACAAGGACATCTGCAAGAGGGATCTGAAGGCCTTAGGAGTGGACCTCAACAAGTGGGAAACCCTGGCCTCTGAGCGGCCCACTTGGAGGCAGGCTGTGCAGCATGGCCTTTCCCAGTTTGAAGAGACACTTGGCCAACAGTTTGAGGCTAAGAGGCAAAGAAGGAAGGCCCATAGCCAGGGAGACAGACCAGGGACAGATTGCACTTGCTCCCGGTGTGGAAGGGATTGTCACTCCCGAATCGGCCTGTTCAGCCACACTAGACGCTGTTCCAGAACCACCATTCAGAGCTCGATACCATAGTCTTTCGAGACTGAAGGTTGCCAACAGTACATAATACACACTTTGCAGTTGTTTCTCCCCCCCCCCCCCCAAATACTGGCTATGGGAGGGGATGATCCAAATCATGACCATGATCTGAGGTCCCTCAGGGGAGCAATAACAGCCTAAAGGGGCCCAATCCATAGCATGGACAGTGATGAACAAAGAAGACCTTTCCTGCAAGCTATGGTCCTGATCTGGAGTGAGCTCCCATGGCTGATATACAGTACCTTTCAGTTTCAGATCATTTTAAAACTTGGATCCTGTTGCTGTCATATCTCCTTGTGCCCTAAGAAAATGGAATCTGCATGAATCCATGTCTAGACAAGGCCTCCACCTGCTTTAAATAACAAGACGTTAACAATACAACACCATACAAAATAAGAATAAGAAAGAAATGAGTTTAAGAATGTTCATAACCTCCTACTCAGTGGCGTAGCTAAGGAGATGCAGGGGGTAGCAGTTGCACTGGGCATCAAGCTTTAGGGGGGCAACAAGCTGAGCTTGAAACTAGTGACCAAAATTGTGAAAATCTTGGTATGTATGAATAATACCATCATGTTATATATCATCGGAACGGTAATTTAATGTAGAATGCAATGAACAAACAGCATTGGAATATCTGTTTTCTATCAAAAGTTATGGCCAATTAACCAGAAAATGAAAACACAACTGACTTGTGGAACAAAAAGTAGATTTGCTTAACTCCAAACCGACCTATGAGACTGTTTGTTCTGAGTGTCAATGAGATGTTATTATGATTTAGCATGGAACCAATAACTTTTTATTTATTTACTTAATTAAATTTGATTTTTGTCATGCGGGGGGGCTACAAAATCTTCTTTGACAGATAGCTGCCTTAGCTACGTCACTAACTGGGGGGAGACAGCATAGCAAGTGGGTGGTGAGCTGCTGGGGAGAGGAGGTGGGTTCCTCCCAATTTTCACTTTTTAAAAAGCCTGGGTGTGATATCACTTCTGGTTGTGACATCACTTCCGGGGCAACATTTTGAGCTTGGCACCGGGCTACGTGATCATTAGCTACTCCACTGCTCCTACTAAAATTTGAATTTGGGGGAAGCACTTCTGGATCAAAGGGCATCCCTTCAAAAAAGGTTGGACCAGGCACCTCTCATGTTCAAGGAATTAAGCACTTCCCCTCAGTGGCATAGCTAGAGGGGGTGCAAAGCACTAAGTTTTGCAGGGAGCCTCACTGCAACGTGCAGGCGGCCCCTTCCCTTTGGAGTCATTTGGGGCGGGGGGAGCAAAACAGAGGCATATGTTTTGCTCCCCCCACCCATAATGGCTCTGAAGGGAAGGGGAGGTGCTGCCTGCATGCCACAGTGAGACTATCTGCATAACTTAGTGCTTTGCACACCCTCTAACTACACCGCTACTCCCCCTGAAGTCAACCACCATCATGGAAGTTTGCAATCCTATGCACACTTTCCTGGGAGTAAGCCCCATTGAACACAACAGAACTTACTTCTGAGTAGACATGCATAGGATTGTGCTGAAAGAGTAGTGTCACATGGGCCCTGCTGGTCTGGAGGAAGCATTTGACTATCTTGTTACCATGGAAACTTTAGAGAAGATGGGGCTTTTTCTTCATCCCTAGGAGGTGGGATTTTTGCGTTCAAATATATCAAAGTCTGGGACAACATAATTTCTCTAAACAGTTTCATTCCATTAATTGGATTCAGTGCATATGTTTTGAAACTGGGATGCAAATGACATTTCACAGGGAAAGAGAAGCTGTGAAAGATTTTACTACAGCACATGCTACTTAACTGAGACGTTTGTAATTGGACAATTTGTTTTCTGGGCAACTCCCATGGGAGACATTTCAAGATGCATAGTAGTTATAACAGGGATTTAAAGTAGCGGGGTCAGCCAGGGGCAAGGTCAGGCAGCAAATAATGCTCTGTCTCCAGGATCAGCCCATCTGAATAGCTAAAATCCTAATTTTTATGTTATAGATGGGGGTGTTTTTTCAGTAATATTTTTTCCATAATTTCTTGATTAAAATAACAAATTGTGGCATTACGTGTTTTTATCCAAACTCTTATTCAAAGTTGTGCAAACAGCACAATCAAACACAATAAGCATTTCAACTGTGAACTCTGTGTCAGTTTAGAGCAGCCATTTTCAACCACTGTGCCGTGGCACACTGGTGTGCCGCGAGTGGTCCCCAGGTGTGCCATGGGAGTTTGGTGGAGGGTCATTTATTAATAGGACTATTGGGGATATGAGCCCCCCACCAACAGCAAGGTGTGCCTTGTCAATTGTCCAAAAACTTATGGGTGTGCCCTGACAATTTTAGTACCTTGTCAGTGTACCATGAGATGAAAAAGGTTGAAAATGACTGGTTTAGAGTTTAGACTATTACCAAATATATATACATACATATTCATTGGTTTTCCAAGCCTCTCAAAAGTGCAGCTCCACACAGACAAGCCCCAGAAAAGGCATTTGCAAAGAGTGGCTTGGGGCAGAGGGGAGATGCAGTTCTGAGAACATTCACCTGATCACAGATCACATCCTGATCACAGTTTAGAACTCAATTGCCTCACCTCCAGATCACAATAATTTTAATTTAATTTAAACAGGTACTTATATACCGCCTTTCTTAGTCGTCAGATTTCTCCTCAGACTTTAATTCTAGGCGGTTTACGTAGGCAGGCTGTTCTAAACCCCCGTAGGGATTTTTACAATTGAAGAAGGTTCTGTCTTTCAAGAACCACAACATTTCAGACAGATCTTTTATGATCTGGTATCACATTCTGGCCTCCATTTTCCTCCCACACAGGCTGACAGCGGCCAAAGAGCAGGTGGAACAACTCGGTATAACTCGGCTAGGCTTGTCAGCTGCTTCAAGGTCTCGCCGTGGCCTCGGTGCCGGTGGCCTCGAACTGGCGACCTTCGGATGTTATCTTCAGGCAAACGGAGGCTCTACCCTCTAGACCAGACCAATACAGCGCTGGGACCCTATCTGGGCAACCCACCCACACGCATCTCTTCATTCCCAGCTGCTGCACTTGCTCTCACCCTCTAGCACAGAGATTCTCAAACTTTGAGGGAGCTTTACTCCCTCAGTAAGTTCTTGCGGGGGAGGGGCTTTATTATTATAAAACTCTCTTCCAAAGAACAGCCAGGTTTACTCCCACTTAGCTTCTTTGGGCCGGCAGTAGCTTAGCCTCCAGGAAACACCTCCCCCCATTTGTGTGCCACAGTTGTTTGCTATAACATTTTCTTTTGTATTTGACAAAGATAATAAACCGGTTGGTCCTCCTTATCCATGAGTTCAGGAGGACCCGCAGATTTGACTTAAGGAAGGTCATGACATGCGTCTGAAGGAACTCACCAAACCTCCTGGATGTGACTAGAAGTGTCTTCTGGTCACATCCAGGAGGTGTTCTGAGGTGTGGGGAGGTTGCATGTGGTCTCCCAGGAAGTGCCTCTCAAAAACCTCTCAAGGCCTCCTGGCCTCCTGAGTGGCTTCCTGAGAGACACTTCTGGTTTTTTGTGAAACTGGAGATGCCTCTCAGAAGTCCCTGAGAGGCCTTCTGAGGTGTGAGGTCCTGGGGGCTTCTGAGAGGCAGTTCCAATTTTTCATCACACCAGAGGTACCTCTCAGAAGCCTCTGGGTGAGGCGCAAGGAGGTTGCATGCGGCCTCTGCACCCCACAGAAGACCTCGCAGTGGCTTCTGAGGGGCATTTCTGGTTTTTTGTCAAACTGGAAGCCCCAGAACACCTCCCTCATGCGACCGGAAGACACTTTCAGTCATGTCTGGGAGGTTCATGAGATCCTCCAGACATTGGTCAAGACCCAGATTAAGTTAAGCTGATGAGGACCAACCTGAATAACTATATTTGATTATCTTTCTCAAATGCAAAAGAAAATGTCATAGCACCCAAATGGATTCCCCGCAGATACTGACGGCCAACCTGTATTACTTATTCTTGCAAGTTAAAATTAAGTTTCAGGTTTTGTGCTTTTTATTTTTTCTATAAGACATATTTTGAAAATGGACACTGGCAATTTTGGGTGTGTGTGTGCAGGCAGTTAGCCTTGCGGAGGGTGCAAAATAGCCTGGCACAGGTCCTGGCTGCACCTTAATGATGTCTGGAGGCTGGACACAAGTCAGGAGTCTGACTCAGGGGTTGGGCACCCCCACAAGCCTTTGAAATGCTTCTTTCTAATATTAAATTTGACATGTGATTTGTTATAGCTTCACGGCAAATCTTTTGTCCAGTTCCAGGTGGTCTGGTAAGGTGCCTCGGATGTACAACTGCATCTTCCATTGGGGCAACAGGTGGGTGACCTTTGCTTTTTTCATGCCCCCCCCCCACTTTTTGAGGCAAAAAATGCAAAAAAAAAAAAAGCCACTGGCTGCTCAAAGCAGTATGCAACTGCTCAGAGCACACTGTAATCTGGAAGTAATTGGCAGTGACATCATCACGTCACTGCAATTACTTCCAAATTTGTTGTATGTGGGGCTGTAAAAAATTTTTGTGCCTCCGGGTGAGGCCAAATTTGGATACCCTTTCAGCCATGACATTCAACTTGTAGTGCAGGGCTAGTTATTAGATGATGCCCAAAGCACCCAAAGGTAGTCATGACTAAGGGCCAAATCCTATCGAATTTTCCAGTCCCGGTGCAGCTGTGCCAATGGGGTGTGCACTGCATCCTGTGGTGGGGAGGCACTCAGAGAGGCCTCCTCAAGGTATGGAAACATTTATACCCTTACCCTGGGGGCTGCATTGCGGCTTCACTGGTGCTGGAAAGTTGGATAGGATTGGGCCCTAAGTCCTAAGTGGATTGGGCCCTAAGTGTGTGACTGACAAGGCAAACACACACTGCATTGCCCACATCCCCCAACGGCCTACCAATATATGACCCTCTCCCAAACTCCCAAAGTATACTTGCAGGCCATTTGTAGCCCACCATTGTGCTGTGCTACCGTGGTTGAAAATCACTATAGCTCAGACCAGATGCAATGCTAAACACATCATTAGAATGCATTTTCCCTCCCCCCTAAACTTCAGTAGTGACTGGCAGTGGGGTCTGGAGTGGTACCATGGCACCCAAGGAAAATCCGGGTTCAAATTCTCACTCAGCCACAAAGCTTTCTGGACCATGGGCTAGTTGCAATCTCTCAGCCTGACCTACCTCACAGGGTTGTTGTGAGAATCAAAGGGGAGAAGGAACCATCTACACCACTCTGAGCTCCTTAAAGGAAGGGTAGTAACAAAATGGGGGGGGGAATCAAATATTTAACCCCTTCCTTCTGGAGAACTGCACCGATGAAAATTGTTCCTCCAAAAAGCTGCTGTTAAGCTTTGTTAAACCTCCCAATGCCCTGTTCATACTCCTCTACTGTTGCATGAAGGTTTTAAACAACATAGGTGCTTTTATGACATGTATAGGGCCACGGACAAGTTAAAACAAGTAAATAAACAGTACGTCTTTCCTTCGACAAATGCATGTTATTGTTTTATATTGACTTCCTGTAAGCCAACTGGAGGGTGGGTCAAAAAGGCACTGACAACTCACCTGTTTTCTGAGCCACCTGTTTCATCAGGTATTCTCGGGCTCTGCTGATCTGTGCTTTGGGTGGCAGCCTGCAGCCGGATCGGTGGAGTTCATCTGACTTGGATTATGGTTTTGCTTGTGTAAATGTTTGCTTTCCTTCGTGTTTTATGACTTGTACGTTAACCGCTTTGAGGCCTTCAGGTGAAAGACGGGACAAAGATAAACATCTTGTTGGCATCCTTCAGTCTCGGAAGACGATGGTATCGCGCTCTGAATGGTGGTTCTGGAACAGAGTGTCCTCTCCAGTGCGCGAAGCCTGGGTAAAGTAGATATGGAGGATAGACTGTTTCCCATGCAGCAAATCCCCCCTCTCCACGTCGCTGAAATGGTCCAATGGAAAGGCAGAAGCCAACTGGTTCCAGCGGAGTCGCAGGAGTTGCCAGAACGTGACTGTGTTCAGCCATGAACTGCCTCAGGGACTCCGGCTCCAGATTTTGCCTCGAGGTTGACTCCTGAAGCCTTTTCCACAACTGGATGTAGCCACAAGGCAGTGGAGGTTTGGGATCAGAGTTTTCCTTCTCTCAGATGAGCTGCCTTCCCAGGCTGACGAGTCCCATCTACCCGGTGGCTGTTTAGTCGTCTCTTACGACAAGTACAGCCAAACCGAGGTCCTATTCTTATCCCCAGCCCTCAGGGGAAAGCTAAGCGGGATCAGGCCTGGTTAGTAATTGGATGGGAGACTGCCTAGGAATACCAGGTGCTGTAGGCTTATACCGTAGTCTTTTGAGACTGAAGGTTGCCAACCGAAGATAAACAAATCCAATATATATTGCACAACATGAAAAAACAAATGCAAAAGATTCAAAAACAGCGCACCACAAATGCCTCTTAAAATGCGCATTTATGATTCAAAGCCCAACAAGGCTGAACGACAGAACTGGTAATCCGGTGTAGCAGTGGCGGGTATAGGAGAAGTCAGGGAAATAGTGAAGCACTGTGTTCATCGTGGCCCCTTATTTCCATAGTCCTGAGAATAACAGTCCCCCTCTCACAAGAATGAATAACCCTGGGGTTTCCATCCTGTCCCAGCAGTAATGTAGCTACTGGGGTGTGGCAACAGTGTAGGTATTGCAGGTACCGCAATGTGCCGTGTAAGCGGCCCCTCCCACTCACTGTCAGAGCTAGTCTGAGCCATCTTGGCAGTGACGTATGTCTCCGTTGTGCCATTTTCCCCGGCTCCACTGGGAATGGCTCCGAAGGGAGGGGCCGCTTGCCCGCCTTGCTGAGGCTCCCTGCCAGCCTGAGTGCTCTGCCCCCTCTCCAGCTACGCCACCACATCTTGGCAATGCCTGCACGTTGGCCGTCACTGCCTGGAATGGCTCTGATGGTGAGCGGGAAGGGCCACTTACATGGCGTGTTGGGGCGCCTGCAGTACTTCCCGTGCTGCCCCCGTCTGGGTATGCCACTGTGTGACATTATGTAATGGTCTGGAAGATGCCTCACTATGTTCAGTTCAAATCTATCTTGTCCTCGCCAGGGTGGAGCTCTCAGGTTTGCAGCAGAAGCTAGTTGTGGGTAGCACAGTCAGGCTAGTACACGTGACATCACAAATCCGCCTTCCACCCCCACTATCCAGATCCACGTTGTCACTGTTTGTAATTGTTTCTGTTTAATTCTCTTAAAAAATGGAAAAAACCCCAAAAACAGGGTGGGTGTATAAACAGATACAGAACAGTTTATACAAAACTGCTAATATAAAAACTGTTTCTATAAACAAATGTTCATATGGTGTCTAAAAAGTAGGCAGTTGCGTAGAGCGTGAGGGACGAGCAAGACGGATGGCTGAACATGAATTTGATTTGCTTGCATGTCTGTCATGCAAATTGTGCTGCTGGAATGGAGCCAGGCCTACACTATGATTGAAGAACTCTCTGCGAATCATTTTGCCTATTACGCCTGTCTTCACCTCTTATCTCATTTCATGGGAAACTGACTTACATCTTCTCACTGTTGCTACAGAAACTTCGCTCCAAATAGGGAGGATGACGTTCTTTTGAAGCTTTTCTGTTGCAGGATTCTTGCAGTAAATACCGCAGACACTCACCTATAAGTCGACTCCACAGATAAGCCGAGGGCAGGTTCTGAGCCAACAATCATGGAATTTTCTATGACCCTCGGAAAAGTCGGGGATTAAACTTAGGGGGGTGTCCAACTATAGTTTTGTTTGATTTTACCCAAGGCCAGATCCTGAAAAATAACCTACCATTAATTGTTACCTAAGAACTGTAGTCTCTAATTTATTAAAAAGATAATAAAAGATCTTAAAAAGATCATTAAAAGATTGTAAAAGATCATAAGATACATTTTTATTCTTTTTTAAATTCTGGTCTTCACCTTTAGTTGGCATCCTTCAGTCACAGAAGACTATGGTATGAACCGCTCTGAATGGTGGTTCTGAAACAGAGTGTCTTCTCCAGTGCGCAAAGCCTGGGTAGAGTAGATATGGAGGATAGACTGTTTCCCATGCAGCAAATCCCCCCTCTCCACGTCGCTGAAATGGTCCAATGGAAAGGCAGAGGCCAATACGGTTGGTTCCAGCGGCATCGCAGGAGTTGCCAGAACATGACTGTGTTCAGCCATGAACTGCCTCAGGGACTCCGGCTCCGGATTTTGCCTCGAGGTTGACTCCTGAAGCCTTTTCCACAACTGGATGTAGCCACAAGGCAGTGGAGGTTTGGGGTCAGAGTTTTCCTTCTCTCAGATGAGCTGCCTTCCCAGGCTAATGAGTCCCATCTACCCGGTGGCTGTTTAGTCGCCTCTTACAACAAGTACAGCCAAACCGAGGTCCTATTCTTATCCCCCAGCCCCCAGAGGTTGGTCTTCACCACCTTTTTGTAAACACTATCAGAGTAAGTGCACTGCAAACAACATACCAGTGGTTCCCAACCTGGTATTCATGTACTCCCAGGGACACTCAACAGGACCTTTAGGGTACTTGGAAAAGAATGGAATAATGGCAGAAAAGGGCAGGCCGTGCTCTGATTGGCTGTGAAAGCCCCACCAACAGCTAGTTTTTGGTCATCAATTCATGTATGAACCAGTGATTGAAAACCAGCACAGTAAAAAAGCTGAAACATAATATGGAAAGTGATCAATCACCCAGAATTTCTCAGCACACTTCTGGTGCAAAACAGTGCAAAGGCAGTGTCTTCTGTTCTTCAAACAGATGAAAAGAGAATATATGTGATGAATACATGAAGTCTGGGCTTTCATATGGAGGAGATGAGGGCTTGTCTTACTAATTACAAACATTTTGCTAATAGGAAGGGTACAATTTATGGAAATGGGCTGCCAAGGGATATGCAAGTGAAAAAGGTTGGGAACCACTGCAGGAGAGCCATGAATCAAATCCACCTTTAAGGTGTCTGGTGTGTTAAGCCAGAAGCTCTATATACAGCATATAACACATAACTGGGAGTGTGCAATTCACAGCAGAGAGGTGCAGCTGCATATATTTGCAGCCCTTTATACTCAGAAGCAGACCCACTGCTTTCCATGGGTGTTATTCTGAAGTAATGGTGCACTGAATTGTAGCCTGGGATGGAGGGTCCCATCCTGATGTTTCCAAAAACACACCTGCTTTGCAAGCATTTGCCAAGCAGAACAGAACTAGGCTGCAGCAGAAGGAAGGAGATTAAAAGGTTAACTTTGTTGCCGTAGAAGCGATCTCTGCCCAGCCTGCCTGGTGCTTGCCTGCTGCTTGAGAAACTTGGCGCCTGCCTTCCTGCCGCTTGAGAATGCAAACTGTTCAGAGTTGAAAGGCTCTGCCCTCTGATTGACCTGGAGATCAGGCGAAGTGTGAATTGGAACTGGATTACTTGGCAAAAATTTCACGTACTATAGTACTATACGTGAGTATCTACGGTAATCACAAACTTTGGTCATCGTAAGAGAGATGACTACAGAGTTTTATAATCAGCTGGTAGGAAAATGTCAGAGACCTTACAGAATCTCAGAGACCTTACAGAACAGAATTCATAGGATTCACTAGTATGATATCACAGGATGTAGTAGACAATGCATGGAAAGGCATTGTTAAAAATATTGTTAAAACGCATATTGTTTTATTGTGTTAAAATATTAAAAAATATTGTTTTTAATATTTTTCAATATTAAAACAATATTAAAAATATTGTTAATTAAAAATATTGTTAAAATATTGTTAATTAAAAATATTGTTAAAAATATTGCATTATTAAAAATATTGCTTTGTGCATTGTGAAAAATGCACATTTTTAAAAGCTTTATAAATAAATAAATGTGTATAGATAGATAGATAGATAGATAGATAGATAGATAGATAGATAGATAGATAGATAGATAGATAGATAGCCTGAAGAAAACACAGGTCATGGTTCAGGATGTGGACTCACCTCCCTGCATTACAAGCTCTGCACATGAACTGGAGGTTGTCCATGACTTTGTGTACCTTGGCTCAACGATCTCCGACACTCTTTCTCTCGATACCGAGCTAAACAAGCGCATCGGTAAAGCAGCTACCACGTTTTCCAGACTCACAAAGAGAGTCTGGTCCAACAAGAAGCTGACGGAACATACCAAGATCCAGGTCTACAGAGCTTGCGTCCTGAGTACACTTCTGTACTGCAGCGAGTCATGGACTCTTCGCTCACAACAGGAGAGGAAACTGAGCGCTTTCCACATGCGCTGCCTCCGACGCATCCTCGGCATCACCTGGCAGGACAAAGTTCCAAACAACACAGTCCTGGAACGTGCTCGAATCCCTAGCATGTATTCACTGCTGAAACAGAGACGCCTGCGTTGGCTTGGTCATGTCGTGAGAATGGATGATGGTCGGATCCCAAAGGATCTCCTCTATGGAGAACTCGTGCAAGGAAAGTGCCCTACAGGTAGACCACAGCTGCGATACAAGGACATCTGCAAGAGGGATCTGAAGGCCTTAGGGATGGACCTCAACAAGTGGGAAACCCTGGCCTCTGAGCGGCCCGCTTGGAGGCAGGCTGTGCAGCATGGCCTTTCCCAGTTTGAAGAGACACTTTGCCAACAGTCTGAGGCTAAGAGGCAAAGAAGGAAGGCCCATAGCCAGGGAGACAGACCAGGGACAGACTGCACTTGCTCCCAGTGTGGAAGGGATTGTCACTCCCGGATTGGCCTTTTCAGCCACACTAGACGCTGTTCCAGAACCACCTTTCAGAGCGCGATACCATAGTCTTTCGAGACTGAAGGTTGCCAATAGATAGTGTGTGTATATAGTGTGCATATATATAGATATAGCTTTAAATATATCTCTATATTGTATATATACTGTATATATGCATAGTGTGTGTGGGTGTGTGGTGTGTATGTGTATTTATATGTACCACATATACTGTATATATGCTTGCTATTAAGTTATATAAACATATTTATGCCACAGATTTTGCATAGTCCATTTAAAGTCACATTTATGTTATACAGTATATAACCATTCGCCACAGTGACAGATACATTTGAGGGCAAGATAATGGAAATACCAGATAAAATAAAATGCACTCTGCACCAGGCAAAATAAACAGTCTGTATCAAGCAAAGCGAAACAAGAAAATAGCAAGATCAAAGGTTGCAAGGAAAATGCCATCCAAACCAGCCTTGGTTTATAAAGGAAAAATCCACTTCTCCCCAAACTGAAAGGTAAATAAAAAAAGAGAGAGGTTCAAGTAAGAGGTAATGGATCAGAGAAGCCCTTGGGGATATGTTGTCAAAGCAACTCATGAGGTTAAAATTCAATGGAAACTGATGGGTGCAACTAAAACTCCATGTAACTCTTTATCCTGATGAAGAGAGCTAAAAAAAACCCAACAGCCATTCTTCAGATACAAACATCAGTTCACATACATTTTTCAGAATATTTTTTTCCAGTGGGCCCTTGGTATCCACAGTGGATTCGTTCCAGAACCACCCAAAGATACCAGATTCCATTAATAATGAAATCCGTGGGAAGGGTCTAT
The DNA here is from genome assembly GCF_035046505.1 of Tiliqua scincoides. Lineage (NCBI taxonomy): Eukaryota > Metazoa > Chordata > Lepidosauria > Squamata > Scincidae > Tiliqua > Tiliqua scincoides. Next base: position 4,417,184 of record NC_089821.1, on the reverse strand, counting down.
GCAGGAAAGGCTACGGCGTTTGGGCCTCTTCAGCCTAGAAAAGAGACGCCTGAGGGGGGACATGATTGAGACATACAAAATTATGCAGGGGATGGACAGAGTGGATAGGGAGATGCTCTTTACACTCTCACATAATACCAGAACCAGGGGACATCAACTAAAATTGAGTGTTGGGCGGGTTAGGACAGACAAAAGAAAATATTTCTTTACTCAGCGTGTGGTTGGTCTGTGGAACTCCTTGCCACAGGATGTGGTGATGGTGTCTAGCCTAGACGCCTTTAAAAGGGGATTGGACAAGTTTCTGGAGGCAAAATCCATTACAGGGTACAAACCATGATGTGTATGTGCAACCTCCTGATTTTAGAAATGGGCTATGTCAGAATGCCAGATGCAAGGGAGGGCATCAGGATGAGGTCTCTTGTTATCTGGTGTGCTCCCTGGGGCATTTGGTGGGCCGCTGTGAGATACAGGAAGCTGGACTAGATGGGCCTATGGCCTGATCCAGTGGGGCTGTTCTTATGTTCTTATGTTCAGTGCCGCAATTGCTTACCTGGGGAGCCTGTCTGGCCCTCTAGAGATCACACATGGCCTCTCCAAGCCTCAGTACACCTCCTGGATGCAACTGAAAGCAACTTCTGGTCATGTCCGGGAGGTTCCTTAAGGCCCTTCAGCAGTGGGTTAAGCATTCACGGATATTCAACTCCACAGATGCAGAGTCCAGGGATAAGCAGAACTCACTGTAATAACAGAGACCCAATGCCTAATTCTCTTCACTGTCTATCCTTGTATGGAATACTGACATGCAATGCCACTAGAATCACCTTTGGTAAGACCAGTCAGACAGTGAAATTGCATCTCAGCTAATTGCTATTGAAATTTGTCATGATTAGGAGGCTGCACCAGTTGAGTCCTGTGCCAAGCCTAGTCTCTGTCCACTTAGAGCTGTGCCAGATTTTGTGCATGACTGCCACATAGAAGTGTCTTTACAACCACAGCTACGGTGCCACAGAAGGCCACTGGATACTTCAGAAAGGCACATCCGGTTTGCCGAAAAAGGTTCAGGAGGCCTTCTGAGTTGCTGGGAGGCTTTGTGTGACCTCCTCCTGCCTCAGAACACCTCCTGGATGAACACCTCCTCCAGAACACCTGACTGGAAGGCACTTCTGGTTGTGTCTGGGAGGTTCTTGAGGCCTTCCAGACGTGGGTTCGGCACCCGCATTGAGTCAAATCCACGGCTGCTGAATCCGTGGATAAGGAGGGCCTACAAAGGGAGGTGGTCAAGTGAATTTGCAGAATGCCTTAAAGTTTCTGTAATGCCACCTTCTGAGAATAAAAACGAGTGAAAATCAGATATGGCTCCTTTCCCTCCCAATCCCATATTCCCAATAATCAAAGTCATTTGAAGGCTACCAAGCTACAGCCATTGTTTAGGTTGGTATCTATGGCAAACTATGTCGGAAACTGGTTGGCGTGAACGGCAGCCTTTGCCTCGGCTCTTCAAAGATTATCGTTCTTTTGTGGTACCCTCTAAAATTAGTCTTTTCCCAACTGTGCTGATCATGTAGCAAAGCTGAAATAAACGCCAGGTATGAGAACCAAGCTGCGCCGTCAGGCTTTAATGAAGCCTCTTCAGTAGCTTATTCTTCTGAGTCATGCTACAGTTTAGAAAGAGGTAGGAGATGACCTTTCGGCGTCTAACTTTGGGCTGCCTGCGTTGCCTCAGGAAAAGCACAAAGAACAAACAAATGTGCTGTAGCGTCGCTATGTTTCCCTTAAATTGCCTTTTACCTTTGAGTGAAAATGAGCAGTTTGTTGCCTAATCATGTTGCCTCTGCTTTTAAAAATTCAGAAATGGCCAGAGCTGCCTTGATAAAATCAAGGGAAAGGAGAGAAAAAAAACACACCACTGTGGGCTTGCCTTGGGCCCAAACTCTGTCAAAAGGCCACTTCCAAGGTTCCCTTCCACTGTGCCTCTTGGCAATATTCCTCTACACTATGCTGCAACGTAAGTAGCTCCTTTGTCACCCCAAAGTTAGCTCCCCAGAGGCCTTGAACAGTTTTACTGCTATGCAGTGTGTGCTAGAAGAAGTAGCATAGCTAGAAGTTTTGCACAGCGCTTTACTACAGGCGTGCAAGAGGCCCCTACCCCCTCCCTTCGGAGCCATTCCAGGCCGCTACAGCAAAACAGAGGCATTGCAACAAGCCAGCCGCATTTCAACCTTCATCCAAGAACCACCAAGTCACAGCCCAATCCTGAGCTGCCTGGGGCGCCCAGGCTTGGCGGCACCGAGAAGGGCTGCCGCCGGATCCTGCACTTCCTGGGCTACAGCGGGAGGTGCCTCGGGAGAAGGGGACTTACCTTCTCCCAGGTAAGGTAAGTAGCCCCGCAATGGGCTTACCTTTCAGGTAAGGTAAGATAAAGGCACTTGTGTAGGGTGCGCAACCCTACACAAGCACCTTGGATCCTGCGGAGTGGAGCTCCGCAGACCTGCCTCCCTCCCCTTGGCCCCTAGGCATGCCTCCCCCCGCCCTCTCTCTGCCCCCCACCGGCCTCCCCCTCCCCAGAATGCCTTCTTCTCGCCCCTTCTCGGTCATCCAGGAGACCGCCGAGCTGCGGAAGTTGGGCGACTGTCCTGTGCTAGCACAGAACCGGCCGGCGCTAGCCCAGCACCGGCGGGAGCCCAGCACGGGAGCCCAGCCTTACGGCACATTTGCAACAGTGCTTGGCAGCACGGAGCTGTGCTGCTGAGCACAGGATTGGGCTCTCAGCTGGCACCCCACAACCTCCTTTCCTTTCCAGTTTCAACCTCTTTCTATCTTCCTGCGTGTAATCAAAGCTGCTGGGTCAGCGCAGGCTGGTCAGTTAAATGTGTGGGTCGCTTCTCTCCCTCTGAGTTCCTTCCCTTGCCCTGCTTTACTCAAGGCTATTGCCTTGCTGAAGGCTGGGGCTTGCTTTGCAGCCCTGCTGTCTTGGAGACTCCTCTTTGGCCCCAGAGAAACTCTCATAAGAACCTAAGAAGAGCCCCACTGGATCAGGCCATAGGCCCATCTAGTCCAGCTTCCTGTATCTCACAGCGGCCCACCAAATGCCCCAGGGAGCACACCAGATATGCCTCAGTCAGCACCCTTGCAGCTGCGACTCCTGCAACGCAGAGTTCTCAAGTCTTGCAGTACAAGGACAGGTAATCTTGTTGGGTGGTCCAGCCTCACCAAAGACCCACCCACTCCTTGCTATTTTCCTTGTCTGCTGCTAGTCTTTTCTTCTCAGCTCTTGAGAGTGCTGTGCGATTATGTGCTGTGAAGTCATCTTCTGTTTCCATACTGTTTGGCTGGAGACCTGAGAGTCACCTTCAGGTCTCGAGTCACTGTCCCACACAAACTCCCACCAGTGATCCTTCAAGAGGTGGGAGAAGTCCAAACCAGGGCTCTTGCATTGCAAGCTCTGTTTAGAGATCTACCTGCCTAGGGGGACTTGGATACAAGTGCTTGTCTGGGGGGAGAGATTAGCTCCCCCTCTGCAAGTGGGTGAAGTGCATTCACAGCCTGCCTCTAGGCTCACCCCTTGCTTGTAGGCCTCAGCATCAGCTTCTGAACCCCTCCCACCACTCTGCCCATTTTCCTCCCTTCCTGCTTCCTTTCCTGCACCACAAAACCTCCCCTTCCTCTCCCCGGGTTCCTCTGGGAAGTCCATCTAATCTCTCTACTGCCCTTCTTCCCCCACATTTCCCCCCCCCGCTCTATCTAAGGAGTTCCTCTCTCCTTCCCTCTCCTTCCTCCTCCTCCTCCTGACTGCTTTCCCCAGGGCTCCATCATGCACGTCATGCATGTTAGCCAAAGAGTTGGCCCTGCCTAGAGTAAAGTGTGATTTCTTTTTATCAGGCTCAGTTTGAACCCCTTTTTGGTTTTGAGTACTGAGTAAAATTCTTTTGCACTTTTCACCCTCACCTCTGTTTTCCTTTCCCTTATACAGCTGTGTCATTGGCCGCTACAGAGGATCCCTGCACATAATTGTGCATTCCCCCTGTGTGTGCATGTTTCATGTGTTTTAAAAAGCACTGCCGGTATCAGTTTGCACCTCCCCCTTTTTGGTTCCATTTGCAAAGTGACGGGAGAATTAGGCTTGGGTTTGTTTTTAGACCACATTGCTATTCTCTTCCCCATAATGTCTTGGCAGGCAGTTAAGATTCCATCTGATCATGCCAATTTCTGGGTAATGGGCAAGGGCTAAACACTGGCCAGGCAGATCATGCGTGTAATTGTTCAGCATACGCTTTTAAAACAGAAGGCAACAGGAATCTCCTTCGAAAAGAGGCGTTTCAAAACGTGTCCACTTCTTGTTCCTTTAGCTGCTGATAAGCCTGCGCTTTATGCAAACTGTCAAGGACAAGGGAGGAAGCTGGGGGTGTGCTTGACGAGAGATAACAGGCTCAGCGAGGAATGCAGTGCGCTGCTCTGTGGTGGTGCTGAGACTGGGCAGCGCGGCTTATGCAGTGACTAGGAACTAGGTAATGCTAACCCTCTTCCTGTTTCCTAGAGTACAAAACAGGGGCAAGGTGAGACCTGCCCTTCTGTCGTCATCTTAGTCAGCTATGCAAGAAAAGCAAAAGAACCTCATTGCAGCAGCAGAGCTGGGGGGGGGCGTCGTGATAAGTACTGCAGGTGCCACAATGCGAAGTGCAAGTGGCCCCTCCCACTTGCCTCCAACTGCTTTGCTGTCACTGCCCCTAATAGCTCTGACAGTGACTGGGAGGGGCTGCCTACATGACACATTGTGGGGCCTGCAGTATTTACACAACTGCCTCACTGCATCTCCAAGGCATGTTCTACTCTTCCTGCCAAAGAAAGAGCATACAGGTTTGCTTCTATGCTACCTATAGCTGTGCATGGATCAGCTCCAGGATTCAGGCAGTCCTCAACCACGGCCCCTCCATGTATTTGGTGGACCTTGAGAAAGTCACTCCACCGTCAACACTACGCAAAGGCGGTGCGGTGTTCTCAGAAATTGGCACTGGGCTCTTCCAGGAGCCATGGACACTTTGCAGCTGCCCAATAATGCTAACCACTGATAGGATGGAACCAAGACCTTGTGGCATCTGAGGCAGTGCGCCACATGCTGCCCCGCACCTGGTGATGTGCCGGCCTCTCCTCTCTTCCTTTTCCAATTTGGAGGATAGGAGGAGGAGGAGGAGGATCAGGGGCAGTGGAGGGTAGTAAGCAGACAGGTGAATGGCCCCTGCAGCCTGAGACAACTGCCTTGGTTGACCAGATGGACAGGCTGACCCTGACCCCTGGTGTCAGGCCTGGCCATGCTGTCCTACAGTGTAAGTGTAGAGATGGCTGCATTGCATAAGCAACGTGGGATGCTGTCCTATTGGAGCAGTGTCCCTAATGCCCCAACATCTGAGTGGTCCCTCAAGGTGTGCCTTGTTTACTGCTATGCTAACAGGCATGAACTCTATTCGTATGACAAAGGAGTAAGATCTGCATCATAACTGGTTTCTGACTCCAGCTGGATATAGACAGGAAGAACTTCTGAAGATCTGATTCAAACCTTTAGATCAAGCACTTTTCAAGGTACTGCACTCTCTTCCTGGAACTGTACCATTTAGCTGTAGGAATACAGAACTCCATGCGTTAGAAAGCCCCTTCATGTGAACAGCTAGCTCATCAAGCAGAAGGCTAGACCTTTGCCCAGTCTGCTGACTTTTCATGTGAAGGGAGAGTCTCTCTCTCTCTCTCTCTCTCTCTCTCTCTCTCTCTCTCTTTTAAACTTGAGGAGGTATTCTGACATACAGTCACCCCACAGTCATTCTGAAGTGGCATACTCCTAGGGGGAATCTAGAGTAACTCTAATGTATGGCCTTGATCCCGATGTAGTTGTGAACATCAATGCATGCACAGTCTAAGGTAATGGTGGGTGGGGGGTGCATGTCACACACAGTGCAATGTGGATGAACTCTCTGCACCCCACAGAGTGTCAACTGGAGCCATATCATGTCCATGCATACAAGGGACCCTGTGACACCCCCACTTCCATCTGATGGTGCATTGGGTATTATTGCTGCCTCTGGGAATGCGGGGTCAGAGGCCATCCGGATGGGCCCACATTTAGGCAGTGGGTCCCTGACTCCACTCCTCAGCCTGAGTGTTCAGTTTCCAGTTTGTGCATAAAAGCCTTTTCAGGACATGGATCTTCTTTGATGGGTTGGGATTCCCTTTTTCCCTGCTTTTTTTCAAAAATTAAAAAAAAAGAAGATGATGAAGAGGTTGCTTTACAGCTGTAAACAAACCATCTCTTTTAAGCCCAGGAGAAACGCATATAGGAAAAGCGAATTTTAACTGTAGACTATGCTTACAGCTGAAATGATCTCCTCTGAAGGAACATTTGAATAAATAAAACCTGGAATGTTGTAGCTGGTGCTTTAGTGCATAGACAACGGTGTTCTGCAAATGCCACATGTGTAACACTCTCGGATACCACATGCTCCTTTGTAACATTTTTGACAGAATGTTGACATTAAACCTACAATTTACCACCCTCAACGCTGCACATTTTGATCCTTTATGTTAACCTTTGGCTGACGGCCAGGCAGGTATGTCCGGCCTGTCGCTCTTTTCCAGAAGCATATTTTCTAGCAAATCACTTGAGCGCGAAACATGATTGCAGTGCTGCCCTCGGTCAATTAAACCTTTTCGACGGTGTGAAAACATTTTGCATTACTCCCAACCTCACTGCTTTCCTGGCAATCGCTTGTGGTGTTCAGTGCAGCCATTCCACACATTTCTGCTTGACGTTCATGTCACAAAGTCACAACACAGAAATCTTAAGTTTTGAGAGCTCCATGGTGGAACACACATCATCACCTGGAACTGCAAGTGTAGCCTCTATGTACTAACCCTATTACCACTACCCCTCTAGTGTTGATAGAGGGGGTGCTAAGCACCAAGTTTTGCAGGGCACCTCACCACAGTGTGCAAGCTGACCCTCCTCCTCCCTTTCAGAGCCGTTCTGGGTGATGGGAGCAAAAGGGAGGCATTCACTCTCACCACCCATTTTGCTCCCCCCCCCTCCACCCTGAATGTCTCTGGGCAGGGAAGGGGCCGCTTGCACGCTCTGGTGAGGCTCCCTTCAAAATGTAGTACTTTGCACTCCCTCTAACTATGCCACCGATCACTTGCTCATTCAGCGCTGCAGAAGTAGGGATAAGACACTTCTCAAAATATGGTGAATCAAGTCACGCCTATGACCTCATAGATGAGCTGCTGTGTAACTTTGCTGATTGTCTCATTCACAGTCTTTGCAAGAGTTACAGTTGGCTCTTCACTGCTTTTCTAATGTGTGACATTTACCAATTGCCTTGTTTTGCTAATTGGTTACATCTACTTAAAGAACAACCCAACCTTGGTGCATGACTGCGGGGATTGTGGCTATGTTTGTTTTTCAGCTAGAAAACAGCAGTAAGTGACCTCGCTAACATAAGAAGAGCCCGCTGGATCAGGCCAAAGGACCATCTAGTTCAGCTTCCTGTATCTCACAGCGGCCCACCAAATGCCCCAGGGAGCACACCAGATAACAGGAGACCTGCAAGGCTTCCTGGGAATTGTAGTTAAGAACATAAGAACAGCCCCACTGGGTCAGGCCATAGGCCCATCTAGTCCAGCTTCCTGTATCTCACAGCGGCCCACCAAATGCCCCAGGGAGCACACCAGATAACAAGAGACCTGCAAGGCTTCCTGGGAATTGTAGTTAAGAACATAAGAACAGCCCCACTGGATCAGGCCATAGGCCCATCTAGTCCAGCTTCCTCTATCTCACAGCGGCCCACCAAATGCCCCAGGGAGCACACCAGATAACAAGAGACCTGCAAGGCTTCCTGGGAATTGTAGTTAAGAACATAAGAACAGCCCCACTGGATCAGGCCATAGGCCCATCTAGTCCAGCTTCCTGTATCTCACAGCGGCCCACCAAATGCCCCAGGGAGCACACCAGATAACAAGAGACCTGCAAGGCTTCCTGGGAATTGTAGTTAAGAACATAAGAACAGCCCCACTGGATCAGGCCATAGGCCCATCTAGTCCAGCTTCCTCTATCTCACAGCGGCCACCAAATGCCCCAGGGAGCACACCAGATAACAAGAGACCTCATCCTGGTGCTCTCCCTTGCATTGGCATTCTGACATAGCCCATTTCTAAAATCAGGCGGTTGCGCATACACATCATGACTTGGAACCTGTGATGGACTTTTGCTCCAGAAATTTGTCCAATCCCCAATTAAAGGCATCCAGGAGAGTTGCCATCATCACTTCCTGTGGCAAGGAGTTCCACAGACTAATTACATGCTGGGTAAAGAAATATTTACTTTTGTCTGTCCTAACTCTCCCAACACTCTTTTTTTTTTGTTGGCAACCCTCAGTCTTGAAAGACTCTGGTATCGCACTCTGAATGGTGGTTCTGGCACAGTGTCTAGTGTGACTGAAAAGGCTGATTCAGGAGTGACAATCCCTTCCACACTGGGAGCAAGTGTAGTGTGTCCCTGGTCTGTCTCCCTGGCTATGGGCCTTCCTTCTTTGCCTCTTTGCCTCAGTCTGTTGGCAAAGTGTCTCTTCAAACTGGGAAAGGCCATGCTGCACAGCCTGCCTCCAAGCAGAACACTCAGAGGCCAGGGTTTCCCACTTGTTGAGGTCCATCCCTAAGGCCTTCAGATCCCTCCTGCAGATATCCTTGTATCGCAGCTGTGGTCTACCTGTAGGGCGCTTTCCCTGCACAAGTTCTCCATAGAGGAGATCCTTTGGGATCCAACCATCGCCCATTCTCACAACATGACCAAGCCAACGCAGGCGTCTCTGTTTCAGCAGTGCATACGTGCTAGGGATTCCAGCACGTTCCAGGACTGTGTTGTTTGGAACTTTGTCCTGCCGGGTGATGCCAAAGATGCATCGGAGGCAGCGCATGTGGAAAGCGTTCAGTTTCCTCTCCTGTTGTGAGCGGAGAGTCCATGACTCGCTGCAGTACAGAAGTGTACTCAGGACGCAAGCTCTGTAGACCTGGATCTTGGTATCCTTGGAGATGAGGATAGATAAAATATATCTTTATCTTGATGGATGTACAAGCAATGCATACCTCCAGACTGAATCCAGAATAAAACCTGTGCTTAGATTTTGAAAGTTTGGGAACTGTAGAATCATAGGATGTTGGAAGAGACTTTGGAGGTCATCTAGTAGATGACTCTGTAGACCTGGATCTTGGCATGTTCCATCAGCTTCTTGTTGGACCAGACTCTCTTTGCTAGTCTGGAAAACGTGGTAGCTACTTTACTGATGCGTTTGTTTAGCTCAGTATCGAGAGAGTGAGTGTCAGAGATTGTTGAGCCAAGGTACACAAAGTCATGGACAACCTCCAGTTCGTGCGCAGAGATTGTAATGCAGGGAGGTGAGTCCACATCCTGAACCATGACCTGTGTTTTTTTCAGGCTGATCGTCAGTCCAAAATCTTGGCAGGCCTTGCTAAAACGATCCATGAGCTGCTGGAGATCTTTGGCAGAGTGGGTAGTGACAGCTGCATCGTCGGCAAAGAGGAAGTCACGCAGACATTTCAGCTGGACTTTGGACTTTGCTCTCAGTCTGGAGAGGTTGAAGAGCTTTCTGTCTGATCTGGTGCAAAGATAGATGCCTTCTGTTGCAGTTCCAAAGGCCTGACACTCAATTTTAGTGGATATCCTCTAGCATGCTTCTAGTTCAATTCAACACAAATGACAAAATGGTGTCAAGTCATTGAACACAAATGGAAGAAGCTCTCTAGTGCTTCTAGGTCTGGAAGCTGAAAACGAGTACAGCCTGTATGTTGTACCTTAGATACGCACCAGGGTTTTTGCAATTACGTCACTACCATATTCTTGTAAGTGAAATGACTTTGTGCATGGACAATTTAAATGTAAAGTTGTATCACTCTTTCTATCTTTTGTCTGCTGCCATTTTGCAACAGTAGAACGCACTTCCACTAATATAAAAGAATGTACATGACAGCCTCAAAATGACTGGGCTGTGAGCCATGTCTCCCCCGCTCCAGTGCCTTCTTTCTAGATTCACTGTAGCTTTTCCACTTTGAGGGAAGTGCCCCAGTCCAGGAATCATTTCACTTACAAGAATATGGAAGTGACGAGGAACCTGGAATGGGGGAGCCCAGAATCTCTCACTGGCTTTATAGAGTTGGCACTCGCAAAGTCGAACGCCTTCTGAAAGTCCAGATATATAATGTCCACGGGTTCTCCCGCATCCACATGCCTGTTGACCTTTTCAAAGAATTCAATAAGGTTCGTGAGGCAAGACTTATCCTTACAGAAGCCATGCTGACTCTCCCTCAGCAAGGCCTGTTCATCTATGTGTTTTGAGATTCTATCTTTGATGAGGCATTCCACCATCTTATATGAGGTATAGATGTTATCTATATGAATCTATATGAGGTATAGATGTTAGGCTGACCAGCCTATAGTTTCCCAGGTCCCCCCTCTTTCCCTTTTTAAAGATTGGCATGACATTTGCTATCCTCCAATCTTCTGGCACCGTGGCCGTTTTGAGGGACAAGTTGCATATTTTAGTCAAGAGATCAGCAACTTCATTCTTCAATTCCTTAATAACTCTAGGGTGGATGCCATTAGGGCCCGGTGACTTATTGATCTTTAATTTATCAATGAGCTCTGAAACATCATCTCTTTTAACTTCTATCTGACTTAATTCCTTGGTCAGGAGGGGTATCAGCCCGAGGTCTTCTGCAGTGAAGACAGATGCAAAGAACTCATTTAATTTATCTGCCATCTCTAAGTCTCCTTTTATTTCCCCTTTCCCTCCCTCACCATCCAGAGGGCCAACCGCTTTTCTGGCATATTTTCTGGCAACCTGCTTCTAACATATTTGAAGAAGCTTTTATTATTCCTCTTAATGTTGCTGGCTCATAGTCTCTTTTGGCCTCCCGAATCACCTTCTTACATTTCTTTTGCCACAGTTTATGTTCCTTTTTATTCTCTTCATTGGGGCAAGATTTCCATTTACGGAAGGAATTGATATTGCTCTGCAGCCACTACAGTTGCTCTCAGTAGACCAAGGTCTTCCTGGTACACTCTGTAGCGTAGATTCTCTCTTTCTGCTCTTTCTGCTCTCCTGCCTCATCCAGTGTGACAGCTAAAGTTTGAGCTCTGACTAAGCAAGTTAAAGCTGCAGCAGGTTCCATGCACATCTTCAGGGCAGACGACTGTTTCCTAGACTGGAATACCTGCAGTATCCAGGATACGATCATGGGCAGAAATGGGAAATGGTCATATTCAACAAGCATCATGAACACAGAAAAACCACAGGGGATGCTTATGTGTCATAGGACGCAGTCGTAAACAACTTTCCAGTGCTGAGGTAAGGGCAATGCAGCTCTCAGGTAAGACAACAAACATTCTCTTACCTTGAGGAGGCCTCCATGAGTGACACCCAACTGCAGGATGCAGCACATGCCCCATTGGCACAGCTATGCCAGCGCTGGAAAGTTGGTTAGGATTTGGGCCATAGTGTTACAGTAATAACTTGAGCCTCAGAAGATGGTAAAAGCTATTTGCCAGCTCAGTTAGGATGTCTGGAGAATTTGTACTAAAAGGAAACCTCAGGTGGACGTACAGAGAGTGAAATGCAGAACCAGGACAAACATAAGACAATGTTGAGAATGGCTACTTGGGATATCATCATACGAAAAGGTCATGATGTCCATACAGTGGTTTAGCTAGAGGGGTTACAAAGCACTAAATTTTACAGGTGCCTGAACATGCCGTGCAAGCAGCTCCTCCCCCTCCCCTTTACAGCCATTCTGGGTGATGGGAGCAAAACGGAGTGGCTCCAAAGGGGAGGTGGAGAGGCCGCTTGCACACCACCTTCAGGCACCTGCAAAACTTAGTACTTTGCACCCCCTCTAGCTACGCCACTCTGTCCCTGTATGACCAAGATTGGCACAAGCTCTGCGTGTTCCCAACTTCTGCCAAAGGCAAGGGGCAGGATTAGTCACATTTCTGGCAAAGAACAGATAATGGACACCAGGCTTCTGTGCAGCCCGAACGTTTCTGTACAGCCTGAGTCTGTCAATGCTTTTTCTGAATTGAAAGATCTTTCAGAGCGCTTTGGTTTGTTGGACTTTTCGGCAAGAATCTGAGAGCAGACCAGAAAGACATCGTATTCCTGCGAGTGATTTTCAGTGCAACAGCAATGTGTCGTGTATCCAGTCTGTATGTAATAAGTGTGGTGCTGGGTTGAAGTCTGATATGTGCTTCCCAACATGCAAGGCCACGAGCTGACTGAGGCCGTGGATTGGCACGGGGTACCCCCCCTCCCATTCATCTCCACTGCTTCCCTTCTCCAGCCTACCATTCTCCTTTCCTCTGCACTTTGCCCTTATCTCCACCCCTCTCTTCCTTTTCCAGTCCAGAGACTGAGAGGAGAAGAAGCTGGGACATCATCAGGTAAGGGGGGGGGGGGAATAGCATCTGATACACCGCCCCAAGAATGCTGGGCGCTCCTGGGCTGGGGCTGTCTTAAGGCAAAGGGCTTTCTCAGCTGTGGCACCCAAACTCTGTTTGGCTTCCCTAGAAAAGTTTGCCTGGCCCCTCACCGTCCACCACCACTAGTGAAAAAATGTATTATCTTTAGACCTTTTAAGAGCAGCCCTGCTGAAAGGTGTTTTTTATTCTGCTGTGAGTTTGTTCCAGTGCCGGTTCTTATTAATGATTCACAATGTACCATCAGCATTTTAATCTGAATGTAAATTGTCCTCAGTGCACTTCTGTGTGGGAAATATGATATAAATTAATAAATTACATGCATTATTATTATTATTATTATTATTATTATTATTATTATTATTATTATTATTGTTGTTGTTGTTGTTGTTGTTGTTGTTGTTGTTGCTGTTGTTATTATTATTATTATCATCATCATCATCATCATCATCATCACTACTATAGTACATTAATTTTTGTACAAACTTGTCAATAAAAGTTAATTTTAAGCAACTTACCATGCATATTTCCAAACAACACAGTCCTGGAACGTGCTGGAATCCCTAGCATGTATTCACTGCTGAAACAGACGCCTGCGTTGGCTCGGTCATGTCGTGAGAATGGATGATGGCCGGATCCCAAAGGATCTCCTCTATGGAGAACTCGTGCAAGGAAAGTGCCCTACAGGTAGACCACAGCTGCGATACAAGGACATCTGCAAGAGGGATCTGGAGGCCTTAGGAGTGGACCTCAACAGGTGGGAAACCCTGGCCTCTGAGCGGCCCACTTGGAGGCAGGCTGTGCAGCATGGCCTTTCCCAGTTTGAAGAGACACTTGGCCAACAGTCTGAGGCTAAGAGGCAAAGAAGGAAGGCCCATAGCCAGGGAGACAGACCAGGGACAGACTGCACTTGCTCCCAGTGTGGAAGGGATTGTCACTCCCGGATTGGCCTTTTCAGCCACACTAGACGCTGTGCCAGAACCACCTTTCAGAGCGTGATACTATAGTCTTTCGAGACTGAAGGTTGCCAATACAAATACCATGCATATATTTTCTATCCACATTTTATGTGCCAGTCTCCCACATCACTCTTCACTTCCACATTGCCATTGCTGTTTCAACTCCATAAACATTTTTCCCATGTAAAAGTTATGGACTGTTTTATGAACCTTTTATGTATGAGCAGTAATCATGCTGAGGCTCCTGTGGAACTGTTTATGTTGGTGCTGTATCATTGGGGAAATGAATTGCATTTCATTGTGAATACCTGTGACACAAGATAATATTTTTTAAATTTATTTAAAGAATTTATACCCTGCCTTTCTACCATAGTCAAGGGCAGTGGTGAAGCTAGAGGGGTTACAAAGTGCTTCACCACTTTTCCGAGTGCTGAAGACCAGAAGTGATTGTGAGGAGCTCCAGAAGGATCTCTCCAGACTGGCAGAATGGGCAGCAAAATGGCAGATGCGCTTCAATGTCAGTAAGTGTAAAGTCATGCCCATTGGGACATAGAATCAAAACTTTAGATACAGGCTGATGGGTTCTGAGCTGTCTGTGACAGATCAGGAGAGAGATCTTGGGGTGGTGGTGGTGGACAGGTCGATGGAAGTGTCGACCCAATGTGCGGCTGCAGTGAAGAAGGCCAATTCTATGCTTGGAATCATTAGGAAAGTTATTGAGAACAAAACGGCTAATATTATAATGCCGTTGTACAAATCTATGGTAAGGCCACACCTGGAGTATTGTGTCCAGTTCTGGTCGCTGCATCTCAAAAAAGACATAGTGGAAATGGAAAAGGTGCAAAAGAGAGCGACTAAAATGATTACGGGGCTGGGGCACCTTCCTTATGAGGAAAGGCTACGGCGTTTGGGCCTCTTCAGCCTAGAAAAGAGACGCCTGAGGGGGGACATGATTGAGACATACAAAATTATGCAGGAGATGGACAGAGTGGATAGGGAGATGCTCTTTACCCTCTCACATAACACCAGAACCAGGGGACATCGCTAAAATTGAGTGTTGGGAGAGTTAGAACAGACAAAAGAAAATATTTCTTTACTCAGCGTGTGGGTGGTCTGTGGAACTCCTTGCCACAGGATGTGGTGATGGCGACTGGCCTGGATGCCTTTAAAAGGGGATTGGACAAGTTTCTGGAGGAAAAATCCATTACGGGGTACAAGCCATGATGTGCATGTGCAACCTCCTGATTTTAGAAATGGGCTATGTCAGATGCAAGGGAGGGCACCAGGATGAGGTCTCTTGTTATCTGGTGTGCTCCCTGGGGCATTTGGTGGGCCGCTGTGAGATACAGGAAGCTGAACTAGATGGGCCTATGGCCTGATCCAGTGGGGCTGTTCTTATGTTCTTAACTATAATTCCCAGGAAGCCTTGCAGGTCTCTTGTTATCTGGTGTGCTCCCTGGGGCATTTGGTGGGCCGCTGTGAGATACAGGAAGCTGAAATAGATGGGCCTATGGCCTGATCCAGTGGGGCTGTCCTTATGTTCTTAAACTACAATTCCCAGGAGGCCTTGCAGGTCTCTTGTTATCTGGTGTGCTCCCTGGGGCATTTGGTGGGCCACTGTGAGATACAGGAAGCTGGACTAGATGGGCCTGTGGCCTGATCCAGTGGGGCTGTTCTTATGTTCTTAACTACAATTCCCAGGAAACCTTGCAGGTCTCTTGTTATCTGGTGTGCTCCCTGGGGCATTTGGTGGGCCGCTGTGAGATACAGGAAGCTGGACTAGATGGGCCTATGGCCTGATCCAGTGGGGCTGTTCTGAAGTTCTTAACTACAATTCCCAGGAGGTCTTGCAGGTCTCTTGTTATCTGGTGTGCTCCCTGGGCATTTGGTGGGCCGCTGTGAGACACAGGAAGCTGGACTAGATGGGCCTGTGGCCTGATCCAGTGGGGCTGCTCTTTTGTACGTTTTGCAGGGAGTCCCTCCCCCTCCCCTTCAGAGCCAGAAGCACACCTCAGTTTTGCTCCCACTGCCCGGAATGGCTCCAAAAGGGGGTGGGGGCCCTTAAATGCTGAGGTGAGGCACTCTGCAAAACTTAGCACTTAGCACCCTCTCTAGCTACGCCACTTATCAAGGGCACTCAAAGTGGCTGCAAGTATCTTCCCAGTGGTTTAAAGGGAGGTAATTTGTGACTAACATCTCAACCCAGTGTATATGCCAGTATTTGTCCACGTATGCTGGCGCACCGCCCCATCAGTGCAGAAGTTCATCCTTCGACAGATGTGCCACAGATGCTGGCACAACTCCACCAGCAGTTATGCCAAAACAGGAAGGAAATAGGGGCCTGACATGGGAGGGATGAGGAGGACTTGACATATGCCATATTCTAGCCCTCCCTTTTGGGTGACAAACATGCCCCCAATGCTGGAAAAATGCTACAGTGACAGACCTGGTGTAGGAGGAAGTAAACCCATAGGGATCAATGGGTAATGAAAAAAAAAAAAAACTCCTCACCCCACCTACTTTCCTATAATGGAGCACAGAATGCAAACTACACAGTGCAGCCAATCACAACAGACCAACTCCAGTCTATAAGCCCCTGCCAGGGAGACTACAGCTCAGATGGTGGTGGGCGGCCTGGGGGCTAGACCTCTCTGGTCCCTCAAAGGGAACCTTTGGTGATGGGAACTATGGCAAAGGGGCATTTGGCATACGGAACGAACACTGTGCACAGGCAACCTTTTGTCCCTCACAGCAGGTATAGCAAGATGTTAACACTTATTCACATTAAGTTAAGTTAAGATGTTAACTTATCTTGTTAACAAGATGTTTGTTAACACTTCTGTATCCTTCTGCCCCTACTTGGTGGGTAGCACTCTTATTGGCAGTGGCAATATCAGGGGGGGAAAAGGGAAGAGGCGCAGAAAGAGTAAAGTGTGTCAACTCTGTCCCACAGATTAGATTTCTGAAAAGAAAAAAAAAAACTGATGCTCACATCATGGGGAGCCGCTTTTTATCTACTGATGCTTTATATCAGCGAATTTCAGTGCTTTTCTTCTCATGGCACACTGACCTCTATGGTCTTTGCCTCTTGTGATGCCACTTCCGGTGATGTCACTTTCCAGGAGGCTTGTGCAGGTTCCGTGGCTCTGTTTGTAGGGCAACTGTCTGTAGTGAAGAATTGTCTGTCCCTCCACCGGCTCTCTGGAGGGACAGACAGTTCAGAGTTGCAGAACCTGGAAGAGGTTTTTTTTTTTGTGATTTTCAACTGCTGCTCTCCAATCTTCAGCAATACACCTGCTGGCCATTTGCAGCACAGTGGGTTGAAAATTGCTGATTTACATACAGGTGTGCATAACTTAATGAGGGGAATACATTCTCCAATCCCTGTTGTAATGTGATTAGGTCGTTAAGTGAACATTCAGCCCAATCTAGTGCCTTTGTTGTGCAAACAGGCACTGATGTGCAGGTTACTGATGCCAGGGAGGGCACCAGGATGCAGGTCTCCTGTTGTCTTGCGTGCTCCCTGACGCATTTGGTGGGCCGCTGTGAGATACAGGAAGCTGGACTAGATGGGCCTATGGCCTGATCCAGTGGGGCTGTTCTTATGCTCTTATGACCAGTTGCCTCTTCTTTGCATTAAGAGTTTCTTTGCTGTATTAACACACACTCTGCTGCAGGCTATGGGAGACCTGACAGCCTTACTAAGAGCCTCTTTGTTGTGCTTTGACCATTGCCATGTATGCGGTCCGTCAAGTGGAAAGTTGTTAAGCCTGTACTAATTAATAATAATAAAGAAAAGCACAAAGGTGGCATCCCAACTAATACCTCTGCTGGTACTAGCTTCCTCCAGAAATGGAAGAATCGGAAGAAGCATTACACTCCATTGAGAATTCCCAATGGTGGAAGTGCTGGTCAGGCTGCTTCCATTGGAGTAAGTAGAAAGTGCCTGTTCTTCAAGTTATCGCTGGTGCCCATAAATGGCAGGGATGTGAGCTACTTGTTGGTGGGCATCTGCCCCCCCTCACCTCCCTTTGTCACCATGTTAATTACTTGTTTTGTAGTCAAGTGGATGAATGGTGAAGATAGTAGAATTACACAACAATCCTATCATGCTTATTCAGAAGACCTTCTCCCAGGAAAGTGTGTATAGGGTTGCAGCCTTAATGAGGCTAAAAGAGCCTTCAGGCCCCATTCTATTCAACTTTCCAGTACCAGTACAGCTGCAATGCAGCCAGAGGTAAGGGAACAAATGTTTCCATACCTTGAGGATGCCTCTGTGACTGCCTCCCCACCACAGGATGCACATCTCATTCAGTTGCAAACCTACCATAAGGTCTGATGGGGCAAAAACCCCAGGTGTGAGGCACTAGGACACTGCGGAAGCCTCTCTGAGACTCCCGGCAGGGGCAGAAACCGTGCTTCTGGTTTTCCAGAAGCACCATTTAAAGCGTCAGGAACCTCACAGGGTTTTCTCCGACGCAGGTGGAGGTCGTGCAAGGCTCTGTGAGCCTCAGGTGAGGGGAAGCCGGATCTCTGCGCTGGAGGGGCGGAAGTAGCCCGCGGGGGGGGGGCACCATCACAGACCTTTGCCCCAGGCGTAGGGCTGGGGAGGTCCTCTGCTGATCCTATTGGCACAGCTGCACCAGCACTGGAAAATTGGATAGGATTGGGCCCTTAGTGAAGCTAAAGGAAAAAGAGTTACAGATGTTTGCTGGCAGTCTGGTACAGGGGAATTTTAAGAAAGTCCTTAAGACAGTGGCATAGCAAAAGGGAGGTGAATTCCGGATGGAGTGCATGGGCAGTCAAGGCGAATGCCTCCGCTTTTCTACCCCTGCCTGGAATAGCTCTAAAGGGGAGGGGAAGAGGCCACCATCACTTTCCGGTGAGGCTTCCTGCAAAACTTAGTGCTTTGCACTCCATCTAGCTACGCCACTGCCTTAAGAAAATCAGCCTGGTGGGTATTTATCAGGGTGTGTTCCATCAATTTGTGTGACAGAATATGAGAAAATCATTGCAAATCTACATGCTGTAAGCGTAATTGTTGAAAGTCCCCCCCTAATGGGTGACTTTTTCATTGAGCAATGAAGTCATTTAACAGGGAGAACTAGCCAAAGAAAGCACATCTTTGTGATTTAAGACCGTGATTGATGGATGGACATTACAACAAAAGGTACTTCTTAATAATTGAATCCATTGTCCCATCAGCCAGCAGGCAGCATCTGAAGAAAGGGGGTTTTCCCCTTTGTCAATCATGGATGGTATTGATTGTCTCTGAAGTCAATGCCTAAGATGTGAAAAGAAGACTGTGGCCCACTCCTATAATTCATATTCTGATTGAAACGGGCTTGGTGATGTCAGGACTGTGGTAGCTTTCATCAGTATACTGTTTTCTCATCAGTATACTCTTGCATTCATTTCTGTGACTGAGAATGGTCTGAGAGGACAGCCACGTGTATGTTCAGATCTTCCCCATCCACACCACTGGAGAAGCCAGCTTATACCATTTCCTGTGCCCCCTTTCTGAGCCTTTCCCCCTGAATCGGTTTCTTGGACTTGCGCCAGCTATTTAGACGGCGTAGATCTGAGAACCCCATTGAGCAGGCTGTGGCTTTACATGGGGTAAGGGGGCAAATGCCTCCTTTCCCCAAGTAGACCGCCACCCTGCTTCTAACCAGTGCAGTATATGGTGTGGGCCACAAGGGTCGTGCTGCACTGTTGCCGATTAGGATTTGGCTGTGAGATCATGAATGTCGTATTCTAAGAGCCCAGTCCTGTTCTTTCACTCCTGAAAAGGAGCATGCTGTATCCAGTGGGGGGAGGGGAAAGTTGGGGGGGTTGGGAGGCTTTGGAGGCAAAAGGGAATTTGGATTCCTTTACCCCTTCATAAGCCTTCTGTTCTGCAATGGGTTTATTTGGACCTCTGCTAGCTCTTTACCCAGCACAAGTTCAAGAAGAGATGGGGCAGGCAGGCTGCTCATGGAGGGGACCGGATCCGGGGCAGACCATCGCTGCCGGATCCACCCCCTTCTGCAGCCTCCCCATCCTCCATTCCTCCCTACCCAGTTTCACTCCCTCCTCCCTCCTGCCACCGCTTTACATGCTATGGCAGCCACGGCGGGGTCCAGCGACGAATTGCAGCAGCGCTCCCAAAATGGCCGCTGATGGAGTGCTCCGTGCAGTGTCATCAGCCATTTTGCAACCGCAGAACGCTGTACTGTTGACACGAGACGCTACAGCCAGCAGCTCAATCCTGCATAGGATTAGACTGTAAGATTATGTGGAGCGCAGCTCTGTCACTGGAAGATCTTTTCACAAGTGGGGGGTATGCTGCACTCACGCAAGGCCAGTGGCATAGCTAGATGAGGTACAAAGAATAAAGTTTTGCAGGGTGCCACAACACAACATGAAAGCGGCCACTCCCCGTCCCCTTCAGAGCCAGTCTTACACCTCTGTTTTGCTCCCACTGCCTGGAATGGCTCCAAAGAGTATGGGGAGAGGCCTCTTGCACTTTGCAGTGAGGTACCCTGCAAAACTTAATGCTTTGCACCCCCCTAGCTATTTCCTTGGGCAGAAGGTGCCCTTACATGAGCCCAGTGCCGTTTCCACATGCCAAATGGGTTTCTGAAGATGAGACTTTTCTCTGCACAAGTTTAAGATACAACCCATTATCTACACACATTTTAATTACCAACTCTAAATGCCTTTCTGGATTTGTATTATGAATGGCAAATTTTTTTCTGAACTGTTAGTGATTACTGGGCTTGGCTTTCATGCTCAGGGAGATGCTCTTTACAATCTTGCATAACACCAGAAACAGGGGACATCCACTAAAATTGAGTGTTGGGAGAGTTAGGACAGACAAAAGAAAATATTTCTTTACTCAGCGTGTGGTTGGTCTGTGGAACTCCTTGCCACAGGATGTGGTGATGGCGTCCAGCCTGGACGCCTTTAAAAGGGGATTGGACAAGTTTCTGGAGGAAAAATCCATTACGGGGTACAAGCCATGATGCATATGTGCCACCTCCTGATTTTAGAAAGGGGCTATGTCAGAATGCCAATGCAAGGGAGGGCACCAGGATGAGGTCTCTTGTTATCTGGTGTGCTCCCTGGGGCATTTGGTGGGCCGCTGTGAGATACAGGAAGCTGGACTAGATGGGCCTATGGCCTGATCCAGTGGGGCTGTTCTTATGTTCTTATGTTCATGTTTATCTGAAGCATAACTGGTGTTGGGCAAGATTTGTATAATGTCCTTTCAGTTTTATGCTTTGTTTTGGAAATTGCAAGAACCCAGGGGGACCACCAAATAAAACCTTTTGTCCATCTGTCTTTGCTTTAATTAGTCAACTGTTTTAATAATTTTGTGATACATTGTTTTATATCCTTATGCCCTATGGTCATGCAATAAAAATATATCGCTCCTACTCCTAAAATTAATACCAATGAATAAAATCTTGTGTATGCAATAAAGAACACTTGTATATGCAGAAACTGGTAGCTATTAATTGTTGCATATAAAAAGTATGAAAGGCAATGGAAGAAAATATATTCAGTTCTTCTACTTCAAGAGAAAAGGTTATAGTAAGACATTTTATAAAACGTTAATCATTCTTACATGTTTATAACAGAAGCGTCACTGTGAGACCAAAGCTTTTTTCTATTTTAATAATCCTTTGGAGTGAAAATGAAGTCAACACGTCTGTTTTTTACCACCAATTATCCAATTAACCAAATGTCAATAATGCAGTGAAAAAGAACACCCAAAAACACAGGTACAAATGTGTCAGTAGCGTTTGCCTTTATTAGTCATCTGTAATGTTTTGCAAAGTTAACTGTGTGGTATATTTCCTTCCTCAGTTGTAAAGTATTAATATGTGCACTGAAGACTGAGACAAAAAAACATCACAAGAACTGAGAGGCACTGTAGCACTGCAGTAATTAATTTAAAATAAGGCTGATTTGTTCTACTGCTGCTTTTCCCCAGGCCATTATCTGGGAGTTAGTTATTCTGAAATTCAGCAAGTTAGAGGAAAAACACCTGTTGCATATGATTACACCCTATTAAAATGTAATGAATTATTCAACACGGATATTTCATATGGAAGCATTGCTGTCTCCTCACCGATGTCCTTCCCGTATGAACGATCCTTGGAAAAGAAGGGAGGTCAACATAATTTGTCAGCTCTCGTCTCAAACGCCAACATTTACTGGGTTACCTACATCATCTGACTCAGGAATGGCAATAGCATAACCTCCAGCCCTACACATGCACCATGCAAAGGGCAATCCCATGTGTTATGTATGCAAGTTATGCAGGATCGAAATCCTGCATAACCGATTGGCCCAGTCTTACGGCTGGCTAATCGGGTGGTGGATCGAAATCCTACCATCCGATTGGCCCTCTAGTATAGCCTGCCAATCAGGTGGTCTGAGACTGTTTCAACAGCACCAATTATGGGGGATCTGGGCGGAGCTTAGGGGTATAAAGCGCGGGGTGTTTGCCTTGTGTGTTGACTGCCAGGTGCTGTCCTGAAGATGGAATAAATGCGTTGAGCTGTTATCTCTTGGCCTTCATTTATTCGCATGAACCTGCTATTTAACACTATGTACCAGCTCAAATATCTGCTCCTATGCCAATGCTTATAGTATAGTAGCTAAGTGGTAGCCTATACTTTCCCAGCAGCAACTTTCAAAGCACGGCGATAGCAGCAGGCAAGAAGAAGCTGCAGGCAACAAGAATGGCCACTCTCACAGAGCCTGAGGCAACTCTGGTACCACCCACCAGTTACAACATTACTCTTTTGAATAACTTCATCCCACCTTCATAACTTAGGAGTTGGTGGAGGGTGGAGGATGCCAGTAGAACACTACTCCTGTTTGCAAGACCACCAGCGCAATCAGTGGCAGCCCAGTGCGCTGACCGGCAGAGCCAACTATGTTCGTCAGTGCCAGTGAGTTGGCAGTGGGTGGAAAGGGGTGGGAAGGGAGAGGATGGGGGAGTTTCTAGGTGGTGAGCGGGCGAGGAGGGAAGTGGAATTAGGGAGAGAGAAGCTGAGTTCAGTGGCAGCTGGATCCTACCCAGTGTGCCCTTTGGGCATAAAGGCAGGATATAAATTAATAAAATAATAATAATAATAATACCCCTCTCCCTTTCCACCACCCTCACACTTCTCAGTTCTGAGACAGCAAAACAGTTGGCAGAGGACCGAGGCGACTCATAGGGAAAGTGGAGGTACCTCCATGGGAGGGGGGAAGTTAGGTAGGTTTGGACTGACATTGTTATGGATGGTTCCGTTGTAATTTTATCCTCATACAGCCAGTATAATCCAAAGGTTGTATTTCACTTTTAGGCTGCAATCCTAACTGCGCTTTCCGGAGAGTAAGCCCCATTGAACAAAATGGGACTTACTTCTGAGTAGACCTGGTTAGGCTTGTGCCCTAAGTCTGCTTGCAACCATAATTTATTCTGCTACTGATATTTATTGCTGGACGAATTTAGTGCCAGATATGGGAGTGGTATTGCAAGAGAAAGAGACATTCCTGCCCTAAAGGGCTCCAATTAGGTTAGATAAAGGTTAGCGAGTAGTAACTCTGCAACGGAAAGGGGGGGAGGAACAAAGGAGACGACAGACTTGCAAAGAAACATGAAATATGCATGTCGATGCACCAATATGGTGATGACAGGAGAATACCCTTTTTGTTAAATTGCCTGTGCAGCCTCTATGTACATATTTCAAGGTTGTACATCTCTGCTGAAGCAAACCCTGGGCTCTGTGCGTAATACGGATCGCTCCGGCTATCCATCCTTCAGGGGAAGTCACCATTCAGGCAGACAGTAGCAATTCTTAAGGTGCCTTAGGAGGGAGAAGCTATATTTCATTTCGTTACAAGTAAGAACATCAGCCCAAACAAGGGACAACCTATCAGGCAGCGCATGCAAATAGCGACATGCAATTTTATGGCTCCTCCACGTCGCGCATCCTTTCATTGATTATGAGGCCACAAGGGCCTTCTCTGGGTGCCAGGTGCTGAGGCATTTCAGTTGCTTAATTGTTACATGCTTTGGCACAAAATTACAGATGGGCTTTTTCTGGAGGAAAAGCCCATCACAGGTTACAAACCGCGCAACCTCCTGATTCTAGAAGTAGGCTACCTCAGAATGCCAGATGATGCAGGATGCCAGGATGCAGATCTCCTGTTGTCTTGTGTGCTCCCTAAAGCACCTGGTGGGCCACTGTGAGATACAGGAGCCTGGACTAGATGGGCTTTTGGCCTGATCCAGCTGGGATTTCTTATGTACTTATATGGCCCTGTTTTTTCTCAGTTGATTCATACACTCTGAGACAATAATAACAGTTTTCTTCATTTTGCAAAACTCTACCCTCTGGTTAGGTATTCATACGTAGGCCAGCCTTAGGTAACAACAACAACAACAACAACAACAACAACAACAACAACAGGTATTTATATACCGCCTTTCTTGGTCTTTATTCAAGACTTTATTCAAGGCTGTTTACATAGGCAGGCTTTATTTAAATCCCTATTTAAATAGGGATTTTTACAATTTCAAAGAAGGTTCTTTCTTTCAAGAACCGCTACATTCAGGTGTTTCATTCCGATCTGGCTTCACATTCTGGCCTCCATCCTCCCACGCTCAGAGCAGATGGAATAACTTGGCTCAGCTTGTCAGCTGCTTCAAGGTTGCACGGTGCCAGTGGCCTCGAACTGGCGACCTTGTGGATGTTATCTTCAGGCAGACGGAGGCTCTACCCTCTAGACCAGACCTCCTGCCCATTCCTTGCCTGGCAGACAACACCTTTTTAAATTTGAATGACTACGGGCGCAATCGTACCCTGTGCTGGAACCAGCAAGCTAAGAGACTTGCACTGTATCCAGTGCAGGATAGGGGCCCAAGGCGGGTCAGCCAGAGGCAAGAGGCACCCTAACTGAAATATTTGCATCCTACCTCTTCAAGACTCACAGCACTTTCCAGAAAATAAAATTAAAAAAAAACAAACACCATTTACAATGTCATGGTCTTACTCAAACAGTAATAACTAAAAATGGTACATTGTAATAGCAGGACCACTGGACCAGAAGGGCCACTCAATGGCTGCATCCAACAGCTGTAGGCCCTGCAGGAGATGTATGTTTCCCATTATCTCTGCAAAAATTGCAAGAGCAGTACAGTTTCAAGCAACCACAGTAAAGGCCCTACTCCTTGCCACTGATGTCCCTTCATTTCACATGCTGTAGACTCCTCCTTGCCCCAAAGAGGCCTCCTGAGGCCCAAACGCCTCTGTATGATGTAGCAGGCACTATCCTGGCACTGCTGCATCTCCACATGGGGAGTTACAGTAGAGTGGGTTGTTAACTTGTTCCAGGGACATGTGGTGGGTGGGGAGGCAGCAGAGGCAGAGCCTCCCCACCGGAAAAAGTGCCGCTGACATGTGAGGCGCTCAAGCACCCGCAACTCACGCTACACATGTGGGTTATGGGTGCTTGGACACCTCACACAGTGGCGGTGCTTTCGATGGTAAGGCCACACCTGGAGTATTGTGTCCAGTTCTGGTCGCCGCATCTCAAAAAAGTCAGAGTGGAAATGGAAAAGGTGCAAAAGAGAGCGACTAAGACAATTGCTGGGCTGGGGCACCTTCCTTAGGAGGAAAGGCTACAGCGTTTGGGCCTTTTTAGCCTAGAAAAGAGATGCCTGAGGGGGGACATGATTGAGACATACAAAATTCTGCAGGAGATGGACAGAGTGGATAGAGAGATGCTCTTTACACTCTCACATAACACCAGAACCAGGGGACATCCAATAAAATTGAGTGTTGGGAGAGTCAGGACAGACAAAAGAAAATACTTCTTTACTCAGCATGTGGTTGGTCTGTGGAACTCCTTGCCACAGGATGTGGTGACGACGTCCGGCCTGGATGTCTTTAAAAGGGGATTGGACAAATTTCTGGAGGAAAAGTCCATTACGGGTTACAGGCCATGATGTGTATGTGCAACCTCCTGATTTTAGAACTGGGCTATGTCAGATGCAAGGGAGGCACCAGAATGAGGTCTCTTGTTATCTGGTGTGCTCCCTGGGGCATTTGGTGGGCCGCTGTGAGATACAGGAAGCTGGACTAGATGGGCCTATGGCCTGATCCAGTGGGGCTGTTCTTATGTTCTTATTTTATGCCCCACCTTCCTCCCCACCCACCTCATGACCCTGATTTGTTCCAGGACTCAGGTGAGGCATCCCATCCCCAGAACAAATGAAATAAGAAGAGATGAAAAAATCTCTTGAACACATGCAGAATTTATTTCCCTCACATTTGTGTAATGTGTAGTTTGGCCCTGAGCAATTGCAAAGACTTCTCACATACCAGAAGTTAGGAAGAAAAGCTTCCTGACCAGACAGACTTGATTCCTGATGGCTTTTCCATCCTAGATGAAATTAAGGACTGGATGCAAGTCAAACAACTAGCTCAACCACAACTTAAGCTTAATCCATACAGATGTGCTGCTATAATTTTAGCATTATGAGTGTTACTTAAAACTATGGTGTGAGAAAATAAATACAGCCAGAGTTGGAATTCTATGCATAGGAACAAGAAATTAAAATGGAAGCCACTCAACTCTCCATTTGAATAGTAAGAGCATGTTCTAGGTCGGACAGATATGGAGTGACTGACAGCCCAATCCTAACCAGCTTTCCAGTACTAACGCAGCCATTTCAGTGAGGCGTGTGCTGCATTCTGTGGTGGAAGGGCTGTCATGGAGGCTAATTCAAGGTAAGAGAATATTTGTTCTCTTACTTTGGGGCTGTATTGCGGCTGCATTGGTGCTGGAAAGTTGGATGAGATTGGGCTGCGAGATTATTTTTAAAGCAACATAAAACAGAAACTAGGTGTGTTTTCACCAGACAAAAAAGGCACGAGGAGAGATGAAAGATGTTCAGATGTGTCAACTTCTCTGTTGAATAATAGAAGACAGAAAGACACATTTTTGAAATATGCACTCCATGTATCATTGATGAAAAAGCCTTGCAAACAGCTGTTTCAATGGCATACAAAACATGCAACAACCTTTTTTGGGTGTTTTCTTTATTATTGATAACATAATAGTCCTTGTACAACTCTAGCAGAAGCATGAGAACAAAATTCTGTGGAGAACAAAAGATGTTTGAGTGTCAGATTGAATGCTTTTATTCTGGCACTTACTCTAAGTGCCTTGCTCTTCTCCCCATAATTACAAAGAGACACCTGCTTCCCCTCCCCCCCGAGGGTCTACTTGTGAACCAAAATTACCAATCATGGAGAATCAAGGTCATTCAAGCCAGTGGCGTAGCTAAGCCATTTGCTACCCAGTGCAAAGTAGATTTTGTAGCCCCCCCAACACCAAATTTAATTAATTAAATTGGTGTCCTTTTTATTTGTTATGTGAGAAATGTTAGTTAGTATTTTGAAAAAGCAAGCACTTGCCGAAATAGTTCTTTATTAATTTTAAAATAAATTAATAATAGCATGACAGCTGTCTGTGGTTGTTTACTGACTTAATGTCAGTTATGTAATATGGCAGTACAGTGGCATTCTTTGAGTTTTTACTTCTGCAAACTTGTCAATTGCGTCCTCAAAACTCATGTTTCTTACATGCCCCCTTTCAATGGAAAGGATTACCAAGTTTGATACTCTCTCATCAGTCATCGTGGACCAAAGACCACTTTTTATCAGTTTAAGCTTCGTAAAGTTTCTTTTGCAGGATGGTACAGATACACAAGTGGTCAGGAAAAATCTAAAACACACAGACAACTTTGGTACTGCAGCACTGCCCATGTCTCAGCTGTCTTGGGGTCAATTCTTGCTCCTTCCAGATGACTCCACAGTCTTAGAATTTCCAGTATGATATTTTGTATTGGCAACCTTCAGTCTCGAAAGACTCTGGTATCGCGCTCTGAAAGGTGGTTCTGGCACAGCGTCTAGTGTGGCTGAAAAGGCCGATTCGGGAGTGACAATCCCTTCCACACTGGGAGCAAGTGCAGTCTGTCCCTGGTCTGTCTCCCTGGCTATGGGCCTTCCTTCTTTGCCTCTTAGCCTCAGACTGTTGGCAAATTGTCTCTTCAAACTGGGAAAGGCCATGCTGCACAGCCTGCCTCCAAGCGGGCCGCTCAGAGGCCAGGGTTTCCCACTTGTTGAGGTCCATCTCTAAGGCCTTCAGATCCCTCTTGCAATGTCCTTGTATCACAGCTGTGGTCTACCTGTAGGGCGCTTTCCTTGCATGAGTTCTCCATAGAGGAGATTCTTTGGGATCTGGCCATCATCCATTCTCACGACATGACCGAGCCAACGCAGGCGTCTCTGTTTCAGCAGTGAATACATGCTAGGGATTCCAGCACGTTCCAGGACTGTGTTGTTTGGAACTTTGTCCTGCCAGGTGATGCTGAGGATGCGTCGGAGGCAGCGCATGTGGAAAGCGCTCAGTTTCCTCTCCTGTTGTGAGCGAAGATTCCATGACTCGCTGCAGTACAGAAGTGTACTCAGGACGCAAGCTCTGTAGACCTGAATCTTGGTATGTTCCGACAGCTTCTTGTTGGACCAGACTCTCTTTGTGAGTCTGGAAAATGTGGTAGCTGCTTTACCGATGCGCTTGTTTAGCTCGGTATCGAGAGAAAGAGTGTCGGAGATCGTTGAGCCAAGGTACACAAAGTCATGGACAACCTCCAGTTCATGCGCAAAGATTGTAATGCAGGGAGGTGAGTCCACATCCTGAACCATGACCTGTGTTTTCTTCAGGCTGATTGTCAGTCCAAAATCTTGGCAGGCCTTGCTAAAACGATCCATGAGCTGCTGGAGATCTTTGGCAGAGTGGGTAGTGACAGCTGCATTGTCGGCAAAGAGGAAGTCACGCAGACATTTCAGCTGGACTTTGGATTTTGCTCTCAGTCTGGAGAGGTTGAAGAGCTTTCCGTCTGATCTGGTCCGGAGATAGATGCCTTCTGTTGCAGTTCCAAAGGCATGCTTCAGCAGGACAGCAAAGAAAATCCCAAACAAGGTTGGCGCAAGAACACAGCCCTGCTTCACTCCGCTTCGGATGTCAAAGGGGTCTGATGTGGAGCCATTGAAGACAACAGTGCCCTTCATGTCCTTGTGGAAGGATCTGATGCTGCTGAGGAGCCTGGGTGGACATCCGATCTTGGGGAGAATCTTGAAGAGGCCGTCTCTGCTGACCAGGTCGAAAGTCTTTGTGAGATCTATGAAGGCTATAAAGAGTGGCTGTCGCTGTTCCCTGCATTTCTCCTGCAGTTGTCTAAGGGAGAATACCATATCAGTGGTGGACCTGTTGGCTTGGAATCCACACTGCGATTCTGGATAAACGCTCTCTGCAAGTACCTGGAGCCTCTTTAGTGCAACTCAGGCAAACAACTTTCCTACAACGCTAAGGAGAGAGATGCCGCGGTAGTTGTTGCAGTCACCCCTGTCACCTTTGTTCTTGTACAGCGTGATGATGTTTGCATCCCTCATGTCTTGAGGTACTCCACCTTCTCTCCAGCAGAGACAGAGGATTTCATGCAGCTCAGTGACGATGATATCTTTGCAGCATTTTAGGACTTCAGCAGGGATGCTGTCTTTTCCAGGTGCCTTGCCAAAGGCAAGGGAGTCCAGGGCCACGTGAAGTTCTTCTAGGGTTGGTTCACTGTCAAGCTCTTCCAGCACAGGCAGGCACTCAATGTTGTTCAGTGCTTCTTCGGTGACTACATTTTCTCTGGAATATAGCTGAGAGTAGTGCTGCACCCAGCGTTCCATCTGCTGCGCCCGATCCTGGATGACCTCGCCTGCTGCAGACTTCAGAGGGGCAATTTTCCTCTGTGTTGGACCTAGGGCCTGCTTGATACCGTCATACATCCCCTTGATGTTGCCCGTGTCAGCTGCTATCTGTATCTGGGAACAGAGCTGGAGCCAGTAGTCGTTAGCACATCTCCTGGCAGTCTGTTGGACTTTGCTGCGAGCAGTTCGGAGGACCTGCAGGTTGCGCTCACTGGGACAGGCCTTGTATGCTGCTTGAGCTCTCCTCTTTTCCTCAATGACTGGTGTCAACTCCTCAGAGTGGGCTTCAAACCAGTCTGCCACCTTGTTGGTCTTCTTGCCGAATATGGACAAGGCGTTGTTGTAAATGGTATTCTTGAAATGTTCCCATCTGTTGGATGCGTTTGCGTCGGCCAGGCCTGGAAGAGATTCCTCAAGCGCTCGTGCAATTTCCTCCACTTTACTCTGATCCCGGGTCTTGCTGGTATCAATGTGAGGTCTTCCTTCCTTTTTCGTGTGATACAGTCGCTTTGTTCGCAGTTTCACTCTGCTGCACACCAGGGAGTGGTCAGTGTCGCAGGCAGCACCATGATAACTGCGTGTGATCTTGATGCTGCGAAGGCTGGAGCGTCTGGTAAGGATCAGATCGAGCTGGTGCCAGTGCTTTGATCTTGGATGTCTCCAAGAGACTCTATGTTGGGGCTTTGTGTTGAAGAACGTGTTGCTGACACAGAGACCGTGATGACAGCAAAACTCTAGCAGGCGTTGGCCATTTTCGTCCATCCTCCAAGTGCCAAACTGACCTAAGCAAGTGGGCCATGAACTGTTATCAGCACCAACTCTAGCGTTGAAATAGCCGAGGATGAACAATGGCTCTTTTACAGGGATTTTCTTGACAGTGGTGGCCAGGTCATCATAGAATTTGTCTTTGGCTTCTGCTGGAGACAACAGAGTCGGTGCATAAGCACTGATGAGAGTGACAGGTCCTGCCGATGACTGGAGCTGCAGGGACAAAATTCTTTCACTTCCCACAGTAGGTGGGATGATGGATTTCAGCAGGGTATTTCTGACCGCAAAGTCAACACCATGTTCCCTGGTTTCGTTTGGTGGTTTTCCCTGCCAGAAAAATGAGAAATTTCTCTCCTTGACAGATCCGGAATCTGGCAGCCTAGTCTCTTGAAGGGCGACGATGTCCATCTGCAGTCTGCTCAGCTCCATGTCGATGACAGCTGTTTTGCGTGCGTCGTCTATTTCTTGCAGGTCATCAGAGAAGCCAGGTGTCATTGTCCTAACGTTCCAGGTGCCCAGCTTTAGGGCAGTAGTTTTCTGTTTTCTGTTGCATGGTGCAGAGTTGTCGATCCGCTTGTCGGTTTTCACCCTAAACCCCACGCACCCCATGAGGTTAACGGACCGTGGCGAGGCAACACCTTACTGGCTGGGGACTGCCCAGCTTAAGGCAGGCAGTAGCTGCCCAATGAGATGCAATGATCTCTCCCACCGTCGGAAGCAGCCCCTGGCGTCATGCTCTACGCCAATCGAGCAAAGACTTATAACCGGTAAACTGCTGCTTCCCGTGTTGTGCCGACGCCGTATGGCGAAGTTGGAGTGTCCTCTCCAGTGCGCGAAGCCTGGGTAAAGAAGGTATGGAGGATAGAGGATAGGAGCCATTACTGGCTAGAGATGAGTGTCAGTGTGTAGACCATTCCCTATTTTCCAGGACTGCCTTAGCTCTGTGTGCCCTGAGGAGAGGAAGAGATGCTCAGGCCTAAATCAGAAGCTCCCCCTGGCCTCAAGACACACAGTCCTTAGAGGTCCCATTCAAAATAGGGAAGGCTCTACCTTGACAGACTTTTCTAGCCAGAAATGGCATTCCGGGTAGATGGGACTCGTCAGCCTAGGAAGGCAGCTCATCTAAGAGAAGGAAACTCTGACCTCAAACCTCCACTGTCTTGTGGCTGTATCCAGTTGTGGAAAAGGCTTCAGGAGTCAACCTCGAGGCAAAATCAGGAGCCGGAGTCCCTGAGGCAGTTCATGGCTGAACACAGTCATGTTCTGGCAACTCCTGCGACGCCGCTGGAACCAACCGTATTGGCTTCTGCCTTTCCATTGGACCATTCCAGCGACGTGGAGAGGGGGGATTTGCTGCAGTATGATATAATAATAATAATAATAATAATAATAATAATAATAATAATAATAATAATAATAATACAGTTATTTATATACTGCCTTTCTTGGTCTTTATTCAAGACTTTATTCAAGGCAGTTTACATAGGCAGGCTATTTAAATCCCCGTAGGGATTTTTACAATTGAAAGAAGGTTTTATTTTCCAAGAACCACAACATTCAGATGTTTCTTTCTGATCTGGTTTCACATTCTGGCCTCCATCCTCCCACGCTCAGAGCAGATGGAATAACTCGGCTCAGCTTGTCAGCTGCTTCAAGGTCGCACGGTGCCGGTGGCCTCAAACTGGCGACCTTTGGATGTTATCTTCAGGCAATATTAATATCCTCACCTGAGAACTTGTCGTAAACTTTGAGCAGATTGGGTAGAAGTCGCTATATTTCTTTCACTGCCAGAGCTGTTGGCTGGATGATAGCAAAGACTGATATTGAATTTCAAGCTTCACTGTGGCTGCTGTCTTCTGAAATAGTTCTATGCTTAAAAAATAAAATTAGCTAACAAGATGATTCTATATGTAAATTAGACCACATGCCAAGACAACACGTCAAATTCTGAGCCCATTTTCCCTCCCCCACTGTGCTGGTATCTGGGGCAAAGCCCTGCACTGCGCTTCTCCAAGCAGAGCCATAAATTACTGCCCTGGCACCCATGGCAGTGACCTCACATCAAATCCCTTCTCCATGAAGGCTGGGAGTTGCATCTTTGTGCGTCTGCATTAACCCATACAGGTGGATCAGGCCTGCAAAATGGGTTTGGATTCAGCGGGCACTGCTGAATCCACTCCCCTAGCAGGACTAATCCACCCCACCCATTTCCTCCCCATTCTGCCTTCTCCCGTCCCATTCCATGCCCTGTGCTAGGCTTATCTGCTGTGGCACCACCAGCACATGACGTTTGCAGTACCATCATTGAACAGGCACTCCTGCTCCTTGGAGTAGAGCTGTGCTCAGGCCCTAGAACACTGAAGCCTGGAACTTCAGAGCAGAAAGATGAGTTTTAGAACTTCTCTATTTATGTGGTTCCTAAAGTTATTTTGAACAATAGCAGGATCTCATTTTGTTCCAGTGATCTCTGTGCTGTGTTTGCATTTCATCTGCCCTTATATGAAAGAAAGATCAATTGGATACCAGTTGAAACGCTTAACAGTCCTTGTTCGGGATCCTCAGGAGAAAGACATTACACATCTCCTACCTACACACGCCTGCACACACACATTCTCTCTTTAAAATTTGTGCATGTTTGCCAAAGATGACTATCTGGCTGTTTCTCATCAGAGCTGGAGTTTATCAAAACGTCAACATAAAGACTAACACTGGGGCAAATTTTCTGCAGTGTGGCTAGACTAATGTTCTCATTCTGTCAAGAAAGTCAGTGTGGTGAAAGCTGCTGATGTGGCTGGAAGCATTGTAAGCAGAGAGGCAAGGACCTGCTCAAGTATGCGACTTGAAGGCTGCTGAAGGCATCTTGCAGGGTCCTAGGCACCTCCAGCCATGCTGCAGTTCAAGGAAGTGGCACTTTTCCAAGTATGCGACTTGGAAAAGTGCCACTTCCTTGAACTGCAGCATGGCTGGAGGTGCCTAGGACCCTGCAAGATGCCTTCAGCAGTTCCCATCATTAGGCTGCAGGAAAAACCCCACCTGGCTCCACCTCGACCCTTCTGACCTAGCCTGTTTTTCGGCTGTTCTAAAGATTGAGGAAACTATTCAAAATTTCTGTAGATTATGTCATTGGAATGCCCCTTGTAAAAGCCAACGCACATAGTCAAGCCTTTTTCTAATTTAGATCCCAATCCTGAGCTCGCATCACTGGTGCTCCACCGGCAGTGAGCGGCAGCCACAAACATGCTGCAAAATATGTTCATGGTCCTCCGTGCTGGTCTAGCACCGGAGCTCGCTCAGCACTGGCCGGCACTGGACTAGCGCCAGGGG
Organism: Tiliqua scincoides; assembly: GCF_035046505.1. NCBI lineage: Eukaryota > Metazoa > Chordata > Lepidosauria > Squamata > Scincidae > Tiliqua > Tiliqua scincoides. The sequence goes on along the minus strand of NC_089821.1, from coordinate 4,383,801 downwards.
ATCATCGGTACTCTGTGGCTCGGCCTTGGCTCTGTGGCTCAGCTGTGGATCTGAAGGCCTTAGGAGTGGACCTCAACAGGTGGGAAACCCTGGCCTCTGAGCGGCCCGCTTGGAGGCAGGCTGTGCAGCATGACCTTTCCCAGTTTGAAGAGACACTTGGCCAACAGTCTGAGGCTAAGAGGCAAAGAAGGAAGGCCCATAGCCAGGGAGACAGACCAGGGACAGACTGCACTTGCTCCCGGTGTGGAAGGGATTGTCACTCCCGAATCGGTCTTTTCAGCCACGCTAGACCCTGTTCCAGAACCACCATTCAGAGCGCGATACCAGAGTCTTTCGAGACTGAAGGTTGCCAACAACAACATCACAAACTCCAGGAGAAATACAAAGGATCCCAAAGGATCTCCTCAATGGAGAACTCGTGCAAGGAAAGCGCCCTACAGGAAGAACACAGCTGCGATACAAGGACATCTGCAAGAGGGATCTGAAGGCCTTAGGAGTGGACCTCAACAAGTGGGAAACCCTGGCCTCTGAGCGGCCCGCTTGGAGGCAGGCTGTGCAGCATGGCCTTTCCCAGTTTGAAGAGACACTTGGCCAACAGTCTGAGGCTAAGAGGCAAAGAAGGAAGGCCCATAGCCAGGGAGACAGACCAGGGACAGACTGCACTTGCTCCCGGTGTGGAAGGGATTGTCACTCCCGAATTGGCCTTTTCAGCCACACTAGACGCTGTTCCAGAACCGCCTTTCAGAGCGCGATACCAGAGTCTTTCGAGACTGAAGGTTGCCAACATGTGGCTCGGCGGTCACACAGACCACCGGGTGGCAGAGAGGTGAGTGAAGGTATGGGGGGAGGTAGGTAGGAGGTGTTCCAGGATGGGTGGAGGTGGAGGGAGGGCAAATAGAGGGCAGGGAGGAGGCATGCCGGGGGGAGGGATCAGGGCAGGAGGAAGGCGGGATGCTGCATCGGATCCTGAGTCCTGCTGCCTGACACAGAGGCTCTTGATTCTATGGCAACCCAAGGGTTGCCGTAGAATCGAGCAGCCCCACTGCGGGGCTACTTCCCTTACCCAAGGGGAGGGGACGAACATCCCCTCCCCCCAAAGGAGATGCTGGTGGCTGCCCAGTTGTGCTTAGGATGCCACAGCAGCCATTTCCGGCACTGCTGCAGCCCCACATTCTGGGCAACTCAGGATTGGGCTGTTAATCATTTAAAGATAAATGCGCGCGCACTCACAGAAAACATATTCTGGAACCAATTGTCCTTTGCACATTTTGCAACATTGATGATCATGTGACAAAAAATGCACGTCTTTATTTTCCTTGCCTCTTACTGGCCTTTGATTTGGCAGGAGGTGGGGTGGGGTGGGGTGAAATGGGTGGGGATAGTATTTGAACCCTTTTGTATACTTAATACAAAAGCTCATGAATAGTTTTATGCAAATGGAAGCAACAAGAAGGGGAATTGCGGATACGAGTGAATGTACCATTCACTATAGTATCAATGGAGTGGCATAATTGTCTGGGCTACTGCAGTAAATTACTTGGCACTCCTGAAAATGATTCTACAAACTCACAGCCTGATTGTGAAGCTCTGAACCACATTAATAGTCCCATTAAACCTTAGTCAGCCGTGTGAATGAGTATCATTTACATTATTTGAACTCTAATTATGATATTAGCAGTCAATATGAGTGCTTCTCAAACTAATATAGCTTCACCAACGAACCCTGTAGCTTTGCAGAAGTGTTCTCCTCTAGGCTACCTGGGCTCTGAGTAAACAATTGTGTGGATCATCCATGGCCCAATTTTATGGGATAGTTACGGCAGCAGATCTAGCAGTCTGCAGCTGTAAGTGACCTTGCAATGGCATGAACATCCCACTGCCATTGTGCACTAAGGAGCTGCTGGTGGAAATGGCCAGAGGCTCTGCGCATGGGCCCAGATGCTCTGTAAGTGCAGGTAAGGTGGCGATGGGGGCAGGGAGTAGGCCGAAATGGGAGGTGGCTCAAGAGCAGGAGGAGGAAGATCTTGGTGGCAATCTGCAGCTGTAAGTGACCTTGCAATGACATGAACATCCCACTGCCATTGTGCACTATGGAGCTGCTGGTGGAAATGGTCAGAGGCTCTGTGCATGGTCCACACTCCCAAACCTATCTCCTTCCCTGACCTGGACCCAAATCTTCCCTCTCCTTGTACTTACACCCCCCAAAAGAGCTGGTGATGGGTCCAAGGAGCTCCACTGGTGATCCAGTGGTCTACTGGGAGGTTAAGTACAATATATTTTTACTCACTTCTTGCTTTTACTCACTTCTGCATTGGTGCAACTCTATGCTATGATCTGGTGGGGAATAGGATTAGCCCATCACTTTGGGAAGTTGTAGCTTATTAAATAAGGTATCAGACTTTAGTGGAGGGTATTGAATGTTTAAAGCCTCTTAGGTCTGGCTGATTGAAACTGGTTCAACAGTAGAGGCTTGGAAATGAGCTTCTGACCTGAGAGGCCTAGTTTTCACCAATGGTAGATGAGATGGCAAATCTGGGTCTGGATAGTAGCATTTCAGACTTCAACTGGGAGGCTGCATGATGGAATAGTCTTCCCCCACCCTGAGAAAACTGTCCCACACTAGTTGTTAGGGCTAATGGTAGGATCACACCCTTCTCACTGACACAGGTCTTTCTATATACAGGTATGTTTTTTGTTCATATGGAGTGGCGGTCAATATATTAGCCTCACCTGTAGTCTGAACTGTCCAGCAGCTGGTTTATTACTTCATCCCCCTGCTTGTGAGAACCCAACCTGGCTTCCAGTTTGGCTTTGTAGCACATCAATAGAGTGGAAGGCAGGAGCACAGGCCTGTTTTTAATATGCTTTTGATTCTTTTTCTCATAAGCCACCTTGAAATGCTTTGGCACATAAACATGGGTATAAATATTTTAATAAAATAAATTTTAGGCTCTCTCTCTCTCTCTCTCTCTCTCTCTCTCTCTCACACACACACACACACACACACACACACACACACACAGGTCTTCCGTATATCAGGTTTCAGTTGCATCCAAGGCTGTTATTTTTCAGAGTGAATAAACGTTAGAGATGTGAGAGGGGTAAGAATGCCTACCTAACACGCACTGGAACCCAGAGTGCCCGCAATCTGAAACTCAGTTGATGAATATGTGCTGCTGTAGGATGATGGCACTTCTGTACTGTACTGTACTGTACTGTACAGCACTTCTGTACTGCAGCGAGTCATGGACTCTTCGCTCACAACAGGAGAGGAAACTGAACGCTTTCCACATGCGCTACCTCTGACGCATTCTTGGCATCACCTGGAAGGACAAAATTCCAAACAACACAGTCCTGGAACGAGCTGGAATCCCTAGCATGTATGCACTGCTGAAACAGAGACGCCTGCGTTGGCTCGGTCATGTCGTGAGAATGGATGATGGCCGGATCCCAAAGGATCTCCTCTATGGTGAACTCGTGCAAGGAAAGCGCCCTACAGGTAGACCACAGCTGTGATACAAGGACATCTGCAAGAGGGATCTGAAGGCCTTAGGAGTGGACCTCAACAGGTGGGAAACCCTGGCCTCTGAGCGGCCCGCTTGGAGGCAGGCTGTGCAGCATGGCCTTTCCCAGTTTGAAGAGACACTTGGCCAACAGTCTGAGGCAAAGAGGCAAAGAAGGAAGGCCCATAGCCAGGGAGACAGACCAGGGACAGACTGCACTTGCTCCCGGTGTGGAAGGGATTGTCACTCCCGAATTGGCCTTTTCAGCCACACTAGACGCTGTGCCAGAACCACCTTTCAGAGCGCGATACCAGAGTCTTTCGAGACTGAAGGTTGCCAACAGCAGGATGATGAAAAATTACAAGCTTGGAGCTCACCTCTTAGAGAGTATAATTATTGTCCAGGCAGTGATTCTAAGACTTCTGTTTAGAGCAGGGGTGTCCAAAGTTTTTGGCAGGAGGGCCACATCCTGGGGATGATCAAGGGGATGATCAAGGGCAGTTCAGGGTGGGAAGGGTGCAAGGAAGGGTGGTTTGGGGGAAGGGGGAGGATCGCAGCAGCAGCAGTACACACTAAGATCCTATTGCCCTTCTTGGCTCTCTGACACTGTGTTGGGGGCCGGGGTGGGGAATAATTAATTTACATTTAAAATTTGAATAAATTTACATAAGTTTACATAAATGAATATATTAAAGATGAACTTATATGAATGAATGAAGGTCTTGCAATAGCTCAATGCCTATAAAAGGCCTGGCACAAAGCAAGGCTGGCCTTTCCTTTGCTGCTGCTGCTGCATCACAGATGTGAAAGGGCAAGCAGTGGAGGGAGCCCTCATCCCACAGCTCACACAAGAGGTCAAACAGTCGCCCTCATGCTGAGAGAAGTTGCGTTGGGCCTGTGCAGGCTTCAACAAATCTCCAGAGGGCCAGAGGCTCATTGGAGACGGGGGGGGGGCTCCCTGAGGGCCGCATTGAGAGGCCTCGAGGGCCGCAAGTGGCCCCAGGGCCGGGGTTTGGGCACCCCTGGTTTACAGTGAATAAACCATCTATGTTGGTTTGGAAAAGGGTTTTTCAATCACCCAGAGAGATATAAGCACACATCCAGGCTTTTTTTTTCCTATTTCATTCCCCTTGGCTTTTCACTCTGCATAAAATCTGCCACTAATTGTTTCTCCTCGCTCAAAAACTATCTATAAAACTCGGAGTGTTCATTAAATACGTTTTTCCACCACGAGAGCAGTTGTAAAAGAAATGAAATATTAAAGGGCCCTTTAGCTGTATATCTCAGAAATCTCTAGTTCCATTTCTTCCTTTAGAATCATTTTTTGAGTATTTCAAGCCATCAGAAACTCCCAGCAAAATATTTTCAAAACGCTCATGTTAAGAGGGATTGTTTTCCTTTCAGTTACGCAGTTTCTGGCCCAATCCAATCAAAGCTTTTCCATTGATGGATCCTGTGATCCTGGGATCCAGCTGGCCTTATGCTGGATCCTGTGATCCAGCATAAGGCCAGGCCTGGCAACTCACAAGATGCTTAGACAGCAGGTAGCTCACTACTGATGCCAGGTAGCTGCCTGGTAGCTTGACTCTGGTTAAGTCAGCAGCAGAGGCAGTTCAGGGGATGATCAAGGGCAGTTCAGGGTGGCAAGAGTGCTAGGGCAAGGTGGTTTGGGGGAAGGGGGAGGATTGCAGCAGCAGCAGCACACACTGAGATCCTATTACCCTTCTTGGCTCAGCAAAACAGCTGGTATATGTCTGAGGAGACCCATTGGAAGTCTAGGGGAGGAAAGTAAAAGAAGCATTTACTTGTCTTTCCTGGACTGTCTGATCCTCCCCTTCCCCCACAGCATGCAGTTTGTGCTCCATTGGTGGTGCTTCATGGTCTGGATTGGCAAGGGATAGGACTGGGCTGTTAGTTATTCACATTTGTTAAACTTAAGGCTCATTTTCAGAAGGAAGTGGAAGACTTTGAGAGGCTTTCTCCACTTTAAGTGAACATGCATATATTCCAGGAAAGCTCTTGGAAACAGCACAAACAGAGAGGGGAACAGAGACATGCTTTGGCTGAATCCTGTTTCATTTTGCTTCCACTTTAATTATTTCCCAGATGAAAAAAGAAAAAGGAGAAAGAAAATGAAGCCACTTGCAGAAACAAGGTCACGTGTGCTTCCTAGCAATAAGATCAACCAGAAGCACTCTCCTTCCGCCCAAGTCTTCTTTACTGGAGATCAGTAGCATAGCTATGGGGGGTATAAATGTGCAGTAAATATTGCAGGCCCCATGCCTTGTAAGTGGTCCCTCTGCCCCCGTTTTGCTTCCACCATCCAGAATGGCTCTGAAGGGGAGGGGCTGCTTGCACACCACTGTGAGGCTCCCTGCAAAACTTAGTGCTTTGCACCCCCTCTTGCTCAGCCACTGAGATTAGCAGCGGTTCTTCAAAGTCTGACAAAAATCCTTCTCAGGCCAACATGATTCTTTAACTGGAGATATTGGGGATTGAATCTGGACCTTCCGCCTGCAACATGTGCAATCGATAAGCAACACCCTCTCCAAGGAGACACAGGGTGGCTTTACTGCCATCGAGGACTCAATCTTTTCCATTTTATTAACTTTATTATTGTTATCAGATTGTTGCTTCAGACCTGCGTCCTGCCCTGGGAGGGGGCAAATCATAAAGCTAACTAAAGACGGCCTGAAACAACGGCTTGTTACTAGTCAAGAAGTATTTGGAATGGGAAAGAATGACAGATGCTTTGGAGAAATGGAACATGTGGCATTGCACAATCACAATTAAGTCGTGCTGGCATTAGTTCTGGTACAGCGGCTGCCCAGGATGGCAGAACCATCGGCCTGCCCTACTAATTTGTATGGTTTGGCTCAGAGCAATGTGACCAATGAACAGGCACACGTCCCTGCAGAAAGCTGCTGGCAGACTGGCTAGCACTGTTACGCTGAGGGGCATCATAGCAGGAAAGTGGACAATCTTTCTTTCCATTTCCCCCTGAGTCTCCTGTTCAATGATAAAAGTACAACTACTACGACCCCATCTTATCCAGGCAGATATAAGAGCATATCCGCTCTCAAAAGTGCTTTACAGCAGTCACACGTGCTAGCAAAGCACATGCTATGGGCCTTCTGCCAGTGAGGCTGGAGCAGCACCACACTTGGCAGTGGCACATGGAGTGCTTGCCAAACCAGGTAGGTCAGTGGGGGAGGCGGAATGGGGTGAGGGTGGAAAGGGCATGATGGAGGCAGTTGGGGGTGGCAAACAGTGTGGGTGACTTGCACCAGATGCTATCTTCTCAGCAGCTGGCATGCCCCTTTTCTCAGATCTAAGGAACTGGCACAAGTCCAAGCAGACCCATTGGCAGTTGAGGGGCTTATGGGGAGGTAAGAGAGAGTATGTTCCTTTATTTCTCCCAAGTCTCTTAATCTGCCTCCCTCCCACAGGAAGGGAGGTCCTAGCCTCTGGGAGGGGGGGAGGGGAAGGAAGGCTAGGATCAGACTGTTAAAATTCGGTCAGTACCTTGTGCTGTCTTGAAATGTTTTCATACAGGTACATTCTGCAACTACGTAATAGTGCAAGATCACGTTTTTAAAAATTTGTATAGCTTTTGTGTACAAAAAGTTGAAAGTTGCATACAGTACAATCCTATGAATGTCTACTCAGTTCCACAGTGCTCAATGGGGCTTGCACACAGAAAAGTATGTAGCTAAAGCTGCAATCCTACCCATACTTATATGGTAGTAAGTCTCACAGAAGGCAGTGGGACTTCTGAATAAAACAGTGGTGTAGCTAGAAGGGGTGCAAAGCGCTAAGTTTTGCAGGGAGCCTCACCTGAGCATGCAAGTGGCCCCTCCCACTCCCCTTCAGAACCATTCAGCACATACACCTCTGTTTTGCTCCCACTGCCTGGAATGGCTCTGAAGGGGAGGGGCCGCTTGCACATCACAGTGAGGCTCCCTGCAATACTTAGTGCTTTGCACCCCCTCTAGTTACACCACTGAAATAAACTTACATAGGATTGCACCACACTTATAGTGAAAATACGAGTGCTTGCTTAGAAAGACTTTTCAGTAAAGAATCACTTCCTCTTTGCTAAAGGAAATGTTGTAGACATTCATTGCACAATTCATTGTACACAATCAAGTACCTCGAGAGCATATTTTTAGAAAGCAAAACAGATAACAATACTGTTGTGACTAATGCCTGTGTATGGACAACACTGCATATGATTATGACAAATTAATATAAATAAGAAAATTAAACATCCAAGTTTCATCTGTTTAACTTCCTTAAAGGAAGCAGTGAATACAACTACAGTATTTATATTCGTATTGTTGATGACTCACGTGTGGTGTGTGAAAAAGAGGAAAAGCAGATCATGTGCACAGAGGCCTTAAACTTACTTCCTTTAGAAGAAAGTTGAGTCTTTCTGTCTTCCGAAAGCAATTAGCATTTTATTTGTTTTGAAGGGCCCATATCTGCACCACACACAAATAGACTGAGTATGATTTCTTCCGAAGAATTTGAGGAATTTCCATTTCTGTGGATATGGGGCAGAAGAAGGAAGTGTGGCAGAGGAAGGGAGGGACCACTCAATGTGGGCAACCGCAACTGTGGTTTGGTGAGTGAAGCCAGGCAGCAATTTGCAGTACTAAAAATGTCATTCAAGGCGGCTTGCAACATTTAAAACTAACAAATACAAATGTACAAGGAAAAAAAATCAGCCGGTAATTAAAAACAATCTAAAGGGCAATTTAACCACATATATAAAACATCACCGAAAATGACAGATATAAAACATTGACTAATAGGAAGGTGAAAGGCTTGCTGGAGTAAGAATGTTTTTCAAGAAACAAAAGATAAAGAGGGCCAAGGTAAGCTCCCGCAGGAAGGGAGTTCTAGAACTGAGTGTGACTTCACCCAATACTGCATACCAAACAAGCCTCAGATCTTGGTGGGCACCGCAAGGGCCTTTCTAGTTGCACTTAAGCGTTTGGTTGGGTTAATGTGGAAGGTGATCCGTAAGGTTAAAAAAAAAATTTATGCACCAGCTTCCTTATCAGACTTAGGTTTGTTGATGATATACAAACAAAAAAAGAGGACAAAAACAACAGTCACAAAAATCCCCAACAGAATGGTGAGAAACAGCTAAAACCAGCAAAAATAAATTAGTCTTTCAGTAACTATTGAAAGGTTTCCAGTGCAGGGGCTTGCTGCTCCTCACATAGCAGAGAATTACACAGAGAAGGCCCTCTGATGGGTCACTGCCAACTCCACTTCAGAAGGAGGCAGAACCTGCAACAGGGGCTCCCTAAAAGGCCTTACAGCACATGCAGACTCCTTCCCCAACCAGTGTTAACCACAATTTTGTATTTCATGTGCACTGACACAAACCATACTTCGCTTGCCTTGTCACACTTTCCCCCATTACAACTAATATCTCCTTCCTTCCTTCCTTCCTTCCTTCCGTCCTTCCTTATCACAACGTTGCAATTCCTTCAGTCAGTTGATATGTGACAAACCTTAAGGGCAAACCCATGACTTAAATTTTGTAACCTGTACAAAAAGCATAGCAAAGACCAAGAATTCCAATCCCCCCCCCCAAAAAAAACCTAATAAAGTGATTTATTTATTTTAGTCACTTATACCCCACCCTTCTAGTAAAAAAGTGCACACGCAGCTTAAGAACATAAGAACAGCCCCACTGGATCAGGCCATAGGCCCATCTAGTCCAGCTTCCTGTATCTCACAGCGGCCCACCAAATGTCCCAGGGAGCACACCAGATAACAAGAGACCTCATCCTGGTGCCCTCCCTTGCATCTGGCCTTCTGACATAATAAAATCATAATATAATAAATGTGATGTAAATAATGTGATGTAAATAATGTAAAATTTTATTTTACATAATAAAATCAAACATAATGTCATTTAAAATAAAAACCAAGTTGTGTTCTATCAAGTTGTATCCTGAATCAAGGTTGTGCCCAGCTCTGTGTAAGGGGGAAGAGGGGGGATTTTTCTTTCTTCCTCCCTGCACTCCCCCAGGGAGGGGAATACGCTGACTTGGTGCAATGAGTTGCAGAAGGAAGAGGAGATTGGTGAAAATTACCCCTCCTCCTATGCAAACAAAACTTTTTCCATGAAAAGAAGAAGACCAAAGAAAGCAACCTTCAGATCTCAGCAGTTTTCAGTTCATGTGTCAAGTAAATTCATGTGTCAAGTGTGTCTGTACCAGTTACTGGGTTCTTGCTTCATTGTCCACTGTAATGCAGGATTATACCAGGGATGTGTAGTGGGTGAGGAGGCAGGTGGGGCAGAGCCTCCCCACCAGAGTCCTTTGAAAAGTGCCACCACTGCCATGTGTGGCACTTTTGGAAGGAGTCCGGTAGGCAGCCTCTGCCTCACCTGCCTCCCCACCCACCGCACATCCCAGGATTGTACCTGAATTATAACTGCCTCAAAAGTGCCTCAAAAAAGCTCTTTTCCTTTTCTACGTAGACACATCCTAGAAGCGTAAGATAGAAGGAAAGCCCAGGAGAAAAAATAAAACCTCATGTTTATAAGGGAATCGTATTGACAGATTAATTGGAAGGACACTGACTAAATTCTCCGAGGAAACGATCTCTAGTGCCACGATTTTCACAGTCAATAGTCTTCTTAGCTAGCGCAAATATGTCTTTAATGGCATATAAATCCATTTCCATTGAAAGTGCCATCTGTCAAACTTCCTAATCCTACCAGAGGTTCAAAAACAACCAATCATCATTGAGTAGATGATAAAATGGATGTCATTGCAATTGAACAAATTTGTATTACAGATAGATGAGGCTGTGAGCCTTGAGTCTGTTTCCACTTCCATCGGCAAGAGGTTTCTTCTTTTGCTTTGATGAGAAAAAGGTGACACCCTTTATTTATATCTTCTCCCTTTTTTTCTTTTAATAAAATCACCTAGTTATACATTAAACTGCTCCTTCCCCCATTAGACTCCAGGAATATCTTTCTGTCCTCTCTTCTCTCACTGAAAGCTGCTATTGTATCATATTCACCAGATAGAAAAACCTCTGGACCAGGGTATCTTAGAGATCGCCTGCTCCCGTACAATCCGGCTCGCCCTCTCAGGTCATCAGAGAAGGCCTTTTTACAAGTGCCGCCGCCTAGGGAGGTACGTGGGGCGGCTGCAAGAAATAGGGCCTTCTCAGTAGTGGCACCAACGCTATGGAACTCCCTTCCCCTTGACTTAAGAATGGCTCCCTCTCTTGAGACCTTTCGGCAAGGCCTGAAGACCCTTCTGTTTAAACAGGCCTTCTGAGTTCTTGGCCTTTTAACATCTTTTTAACATCTTTTAATATTTTTTTTACAGGCCTGATTCTTTTATGACTTGCTGCTGCTCTATGCTCTTTTTACCTATCTTTACTCTGACTGCTGTTTTTAGTATGTGTTAATATGTTTTTATTTGTTTTTAAATTGTTTTTAATATGTTGTAAGCCGCCTTGAGTCCCTTCGGGGAGAAAGGTGGGGTAGAAATAAAGTTATTATTATTATTATTATTATTATTATTATTATTATTATTATTATTATTATTATTATTATTATTATAACACTGCTGAAAGTATCAGGCAGTTCGAAAAGGGTGATTATCCAGGGAAGTGCTTCTGTTTTTATGGCCATTTGTGGAGGATATAAGATGTGCATATAAGATGTGCAAGGGGCTGCTGGACATGTCACAGATGCCAGTGTAATGTCGAAAAAATGCCACTCCAGCATAACTTAGACTTAACTTGGATGTCAGAGTAACTCTGCCAGCAGAGAGGTTAAGACAGGGGTGTGTTATGGGAGGTTCAAGGAGGAGTGGACATTTACCAGATACTATTCGCCCATCAGGTGACAAACATGCCCCCCAAATGCTAGAAAAGAAATGACAGAGCTGGAGTAGGTAGAAGGAACCCCATAGGGAACAGTTTATCTTCTGCCCCATCCACTCCCCCATGACAGAGCACAGCATATGGACTACACTATCTATCACAGCACATCAACCCTTGCCAGGGAGACCACAGTTCAGATCACTGCAATGGGGCATAGTATGGGGCCATATCTCTCTGGCTCGATACTGTGGACATCCTGAGCACACACACCAACCCTGGTGATGGGAACCTGGCGTAGAGGGCATTTCATGTCCAAAGGGAACAGTTTGCACAGATAGCCTGAGGCCCTCACAGTGGGAAGGTGGGGAGGGGGTTGAGTGGGGTGAGGGGAGGGTGGAATGGGGCTGTGATGAGGGCTGGGGAAGAGTAGGTTGGGCCCTGGAGGAGGGAGATATTGGTGGTGCCTGCACACGCCATATCCCAACCCCTTTCCCAATCCTGATCCAGCGATATCGTTTGTGCAAGTCCAAATTGGCCCATTTTGGCTACTGAGGCTTACCCTGGGGCAGCAGGACAAATGTCTACTTACCCCAAGGAAACCTCCAGCAGCCAAGAAATCCTCCATGAGAAAAAGTGGTAGCCATGCTTGCATTTCTGGATTTAGATAGGATAGGATTGATAGTTATTGCATGTGGAATGCCCAAGGCAAATTACTGCAGAGCAAATGGATCCTCTTCCCACACATTCCAAGCCACACAGGAAATGTTTCTCTGTGATGATAGGACACATGCTTGCTGCACATATGAATTCTGCAGCCAGTAGCTAGAGGGGGTGCAAAGCACTAAGTTTTGCAGGGAGCCTCACTGCAGCATGCAAGGGGCCCCTCCCCTTTGGAGCCATTCCAGGCAGTGGGAGTGAAACAGAGGCATTTGCCTCTCCTCTGGGTCATCTCTGACATTCACCTCTGTTTTGCTCCCACCACCTGGAATGGCTCTGAAGGGGAGGGGCAAGGGCTGCTTGCATGCTACAGCGAGGCTCCCTGCAAAACTTAGTGCTTTGTACCCCCTCTAGCTACACCACTGGCTGCAACCATGGATGCAGAGAAGATCTCTCTCTCCCCCTTGCTTTTACATGGGGTTCAGGGTGGTCTCCTGTCCAAGGGGCTTACTATATCTGTACCCCTTCAGCCTCAGCAGTGCCATCACTCTAGGTCACGGGTGCTCAAACCACTTGCGGCCCTCGGGGACTCCCAATCTGGCCCTTAGGGAGCCCCAGTCTCCAATGAGCCTCTGGCCCTCCATAGACTTGCTGGAGCACATACTGGCTTGATGCAGTTGTTCTCAGCATGAGGGCAACTGTCTGACCTCTCACGTGAGCTGTGGGATGAGGGCTCCCTCCACTGCTTTCTGTTTCTCGTATGTGATGCAGCAGTGGCAGTGAAAGAAAGGCCACCCTTGCTTTGTACAAAACCTCTTATAGGCCTTGAACTATTGCAAGGCCTTCATTCATTCATATAAGTTCCATCTCTAATATAGTCAGTTATGTAAATTTATTCAAATTTTAAATGTAAATTAATTCTTTTTTCCCCCTGGCCCCCAGCACAGTATCAGAGAGATGATGAGGCCCCGCTGCCAAAAACTTTGGACACCCCTGCTCTAGGTGCTCGAATGCAGTACAATGTTAACGATGTGTAATTTAAAAGACTAACAAAAAAAGAGGTAACATATTTGGTTACATTTTCAGAAGCAATGGACTACTGAGGCATATCTGAGTTGGGTGTGTATTAATATCATTGTAGCCATCTCTGCAGGAAGCCCGTTATTGTATACACTCTGAGAAAGAGAAATGCGGTTTCTAAATTCCATGAGGTATAGGAATGTCTGGAAATCAAGTAAGACCAGATAGTTCAGACCTTCGGTATATCTTATATCCTGCACAAATTGTTTGTTTTCTCCAGGCAGAATATATCTGTGAAAGATTTTGAATGCACTGGGTTCACTTAAATGGCTCTTTTCTAGGCTGACTATCTGAAAAACTCTGCACATACCTATTTTTTTCTTTGCCATTTTTCTGCTCACTATAGAAAACATATTTGGAGGTGGAAGACAAAGTGGTACATTGTAACCATTATTGTGTTTCCCTTCATGTGCATATTTCTGTTCTGTTTGATAGCAAACGCTATCAAAAAGCCTATTTGTTTGGGGGCTGTGGAACAGGGAGTGAATACACAACATGGGAATGCGCAATAATTATAGGTTGTGGCTTAGCTAGGATTGAATTGTGCAAGAGACGTGCGCTCTTCTACATCCTCCTTCCTGGAAATTCATCTTGTCAGCTTTGAAGGGTCAAGTTCTGCTTGCCTGACTCACACCAACAATTATGGTGAAGTGAAAAGGACAATGGGAGTGAGATGGATGAGGACAAGACTGGTATCGACTGTGGTTTTTTTTTTTTTTAATGCAACTAAAAATGACATAACAAACTGCGCCACTGGCCCACAGAATGCAAATAGTCTGACTAAATTATTTCTATTGATAGCAATTGCCTAGTATTGTCAGTGCCAGTGGCAGGGGTTGGGGGGGTAAGGCACCACTCAGGGCTGGCCCAATACCTCCTGACACCAGAGGCAGCATGCCAAATGCTGCCCTCGTTACCAGAGGATGTGCCAGCCTCTGCTCCTTCCACTTGCCAATATCTGATCTCAGCACTCTCCTCCACTCCACATGTCCTTTATCCCTCTGTTCCTTTACCTTCTCTAATTCATGGAGTGGAAAGAGAAGGCGAAGCAGTGGAGATAAGAGGTGGACAGAGAAAAACAAACTCCACCGATCTGCTGCCTGATACAACAGTTTTGGTTGGCCTCATGGATAAACTTTCCCTGGCACTACTGAAATGAATAGAACAGTATTTCCACCAGTGAGTCAGAACCTGATGGTTGGTGGGCTATGAAACTGACAGCTGACCAGAAAAATGTAGTGAGCCCTATGGAAAATGTATTGAGCCCGCCTCCTCCCTTATAAGAACAGCCCCACTGGATCAGGCCATAGGCCCATCTAGTCCAGCTTCCTGTATCTCACAGCGGCCCACCAAATGCCCCAGGGAGCACACCAGATAACAAGAGACCTCGTCCTGGTGCCCTCCCTTGCATCTGGCATTCTGACATAACCCATTTCTAAAATCAGGAGGTTGCACATACACATCATGGCTTGTAACCCGTAATGGATTTTTCCTCCAGAAACTTGTCCAATCCCCTTTTAAAGGCGACCAGGCCAGATGCCGTCACCCCATCTTGTGGCAAGGAGTTCCACAGACCAACCACATGCTGCGTAAAGAAATATTTTCTCTTGTCTGTTCTAACTCTCCCAACACTCAATTTTAGTGGATGTCCCTTTTGGGGCCATTCTGGGTGGGGGGAGCAAAATGGAGGCTAACACCTTTGTTTTGTTCCCACCGCCTGGGGAGGCTCAGAAGGGAAGGGGTAGGGGCTACTTGCACACTGTAGTGAGGCTTCCTGCAAAACTTAGTGCTCTGCACCCCTTCTAGCTATGCCACTGAGAACAGCCTTGCTGGGTCAGGCCAAGGGCCCATCTAGTCCAGCTTCCTGTATCTCACAGTGGCCCACCAGATATCTCAGGGATCACACATGAGAAGATACCTGCATCCTGTTGCCTTTCCTGTATGTACGTAGTAGAACAACTTCCTAAAAACTGCTGTTCCCTCCTTAGAAATGCTCACAGTACACTTTGAGTACCAAAAGTCTATACCAGCCATGGCACACTCACAAGGCACTAAAGTTGTCAAGGCACACTACTAGTTTTTAATTACATTATTATGTTACAATTAATTTAATTAATATAACGCAGGGCACAATCCTAACCAGGTCTACTCAGAAGTAAGTCCTATTTTGTTCAATGGGGCTTACTCTCAGGAAAGTGTGCTTAGGATTCCAGCCTTAGATCACTACATTGATCTACGTTGGTACATTGCAGCCTAGATCACTTGGGAAAGAAATTCCCCAGAAGCTTGGAGAGGGAGGTGTATGTGGTTTCTGGAAAGGAAGAACAATGTTTTGAAGCAGCTGTGTTTAAACTGTTATCAACCGATATGCTCTGAGATGCCAGGAGGTGCTGGCAAAGAGAGATGAGACTGAGCATACTGGAGGGACAGTGAGGAGATGTGGCTGAAACAAGTACAGGATTCACTGGGGTGGGGGGAGAGAGAGAGAGAATGGGAGGCAACTGGCTGGACTTTGGAAGTTGGGGAAGAGGGAGGGGCGGGGAGGGGGCAGTCAGAGGGGTTAACTGCAATTATGATGGGGGATGTGTGTGCAGGAGGGGAGGAGGTGGGGGGGGGAAGAAAAGCATCACTTGCCTGCTCATGTATTCAAGAAAGTGTGCGACCAACCAAGCCTCTGTATGTCTACTCAAAAGTGAGCCCCATTATAGTCAATGGGACTTACTCCTAAGTAAGTGTGGATAGGATTGTGGCCCAGCACCCTTCCTGCCAAAGCTTTGCCAGGGGAGGCAACACAGGGAGGGTCACTTTGGGGCATTGCAGGCAGGGAAAAGGGTCTCTCCAGGCTCCAGCCAGCTGCTTCTGGCTCCTTCCTGCTTCCACTGTCAGGCTCGCTCTCACTCCCTCCTTGCTCTCACCGCTCGCCCTCACTCCCTCCACGTTCTCGCCAGCTGGGAGCTCTTCCAGGCTTCTCTAGCTGCCTGGCTGGCTGCCCAATCAGTGCACGGGACAGGCACCAGCAACAGCAGGAGCGTCCAAGCCCCTTCGCGGCTGCCCCTTTTTCTCCTGCTGCCGCGCGAGGCTCCAAGCAGTCGCTTCTCCTGCACGAGCAGCAGCTGCTGCTGCTGTCTGACTCCTTGGCACTGCGGCACACCTGAGGCAGCCTCATGGCACACTAGTGTGCCGTAGCACAGCAGTTGAAAACTGCTGGTCTATACTAATGTCACATTCCATTGTTTAATTTCAAAGAAGCTACAAACAATAAGCAGCCAAGGAGAAGGGAAGAAAAATGTGGAATTCTATTTCAGCAGGAAAAAACTGTTACCCTGCACATGCCCGATCTTGTCTGATCGTGGAAGCTAAGCACGGTCAGGCCTGGTTAGTACTTGGATGGGAGACCTCCTGGGAATACCGGGTGCTGTAGGCTTATACCATGATCTTGGAAGCTAAGCAGGGTCAGGCCTGGTTAGTACTTGGATGGGAGACCGCCTGGGAATACTGGGTGCTGTAGGCTTATACCATGATCTTGGAAGCTAAGCAGGGTCAGGCCTGGTTAGTACTTGGATGGGAGACCGCCTGGGAATACTGGGTGCTGTAGGCTTATACCATAGTCTTTCGAGACTGAAGGTTGCCAACCAGGAAAAAAAAAATTAGATTAAACAGAGATGTTGATGCTAAAATAAAAATGAACACGTGAGAGAATTTTACTATGATGACATGATTATCTTTCTAGAATGCTCCAGGGCGATCACGTTGCCAAATCTGTAATGATCACATACCGCTGCAAAGAAGCACTTACAAAAGAAACATGATTTATACAAGGAAAAAGTTGAATTAAAACAACCTTCAGACTCAGACATAGCTAAATAATTACAGAAATTCATAAAACAGTATCTGAATTGTCATGATATAAGCTCAGTGATACAGGCAGTATTTACCAGTAATTTTATCATACAGGTGGGAACGTGGTACGACCTTTTCTGAGATGTCATCCCATTTGCGGAATGTCTTCCCTAGAGAAATATATCTCATGCTGAGCTTGAATTCATTTGGCACCTGGTGAAAATCTTTTTATTAGCCCAGACCTTTTAACATACTGTTTTTACAGGTTTCTAATTACACGCTGCCAAATCTGGATTCTTTTGTTGTCATTCTTCCCATAGGGATGCATTTATTATTGCTTTGTCTTTTTAATATTGTTTGAGTGCTGCTTTGAGTGCCTGGCAGGGAGCGAAAGCAGGATATAAATTTTGTAAATAAATAAATTTACCACCCTTGTGGTTAGCCAAAAGGGCAGGATAGAAATCCCACAAACAAATGGAAACCTTCAAGGTTGATGGTTTTTGCTATCATTACTCTGCAGTGGTTCCCAAACTGTGGTTTGGGACCCACTGGTGGGTTGCGACTTGATTTTTGATAGGTCACCAAAAGGCGATGGAAAGATATAAGAACATAAGAAGACCCCTGCTGGATCAGGCCAAAGGCCCATCTAGTCCAGCTTCCTGTATCTCACAGTGGCCCACCAAATGCCCCAGGGAGCACACAAGACAAAAGACACAATATGCGTCGGGTGCCCTCCCCTGCATCTGGCAATCAGAGGCAGCCTGCCTTTAAAACCAAGAGTTTGCACATACCTACTATGACTTGTAACCCATAATGAACTTTTCCTCCAGAAATTTGTCCAATCCCCTCTTAAAGGCATCCAGGCAAGATGCCATCTCTACTTCCTGTGGCAAAGAGTTCCACAAACTAATTACACGCTGGGTAAAGAAATATTTTCTTCTGTGTGTCCTAACTCTCCCAACACTCAACTTTCGTGGATGTCCCCTGGTTCTGGTGTTATGTGAGAGGGAAAAGAGCACCCCTCTGTCCATCCCCTGCATGATTTTGTATGTCTCAATCATGTTCCCCCTCAGGCACCTCTTTTCTAGGCTGAAGAGGCCCAAACACTGTAGCCTTTCCTCATAGAGAAGGTGCCCCAACCCAGTAATCATTTTGGTTGCTCTCTTTTGCACCTTTTCAAGATCAGATAGGTAATTGCCTCAAGCCCTGAGGCTACTGAAAAATTAAATATAGGAGCTACAAATTACCCTGCAAGAAGCTCCTGACATTTGCAAGACAGCTGCTAACTGCCCTGCAAGGAGCTGAGCTCCTGAAGTTTGCAAGCCTGTCTAAATATAGAGATAAAGTTTGAGGGTCTTTTTCCTGGTTATTGTTACTTATAAATAAAGTATTATTTCTTTCTAGATCCCCTTTTTTAAAAAAAGTCTGGTAAACATAGGTGGGTCCCAATAAAGTGTCATTTTAAAAAGTGGGTCCTTGTGCTAAAAAGTTTGGGAACTACTGCCCCGTGGTGATAGAGCACAGCACAGTTGTTTCCTGGGTTGTGATGATGCTTTGGGTTATGTGAGCATACAATACAAGGGGAGCCCAGTACTTCCTAAACTTCCCTGTGAGGTCAGAGCAGCAGCCAGAGGTCTGAACATTGGTTCCCTTAGTTCCCTCACTCCATGTAGTGCCCTTGCAGCTCCTATGGGTTGCAGATCACTGGTGCAGATTTGAGTAGCCCTTGTTGGGTTTTCAAGTGTGTGGGGGGGGGGGGGATAGGATCCAGCAGCAGACCCTGCTGTCATCCCTGCCCCCTTCTCGGACTTGAATTGCCCTGCGAGTTGTCCTTTCCCACCCAGAAACATCCCCTACCCATATTCCCTGCTCTCCTTCCGCCCCAGAACGCCTCTCTGCCATCCGGCATGCGCTCACGCTACTCTTGCTGTCGCCAGAGGGAACCGGAGTCAAGCGGTGCAAGCCTCTCTGCCAGCACCTTCCCCCTCTCAGCTGCTGCAATGTGCGTTACGGTACATTTGCAATGGCCATTGCCTGGGCAGCACACGAGCAAACAGTGCTGCCCAGGTGGAGGATCGGATTGGGGCCAACGTTTATTTATATTAGAGACTCAGGGTCCAATCCTATCCAACTTTCCAGCACCGGTGCAGCCGCAATGCATTCCTAATGGAAGGGAACAAACATTCCCTTATCTTGAGGAGGCCTCTGTGACTGCCTCCCCACCACCGGATGCAGTACACACCCCATTGATATGGCTGCACTGGCACTGAAAAATTGGATAGGATTGGGCCCTCACAGTACAATCCTAATTGGCACTTCTACTGGTTCAGTAACTGCTCTGCCAGCTTAGGGTGTTGCAAAAGCACCATAAAGTGCTATGCAACACCCTGTGAGTAAGGAGTGCTTGTGGGAAGGCCTGCACCACCCTGCCAGCACTGGATCCCAATGGAGCATCCAACAGAGCAATAAACTCCTGTCAGGTAGTGTAGAGGCGGGGGAGGGCAGGGCTGGGGTAGATCAGACCCGGGAGGGGGGTAGGCTTGGTGGTAGCAGCACATGCCAGTTCCCATCCCCCTTCCTTGGCTTGACATGAGACTTCTCAGGCTTGCACCAGCCACTTCACTGGCGCAGATCCAAGTAGCCCCATTGCGCAAGATGGGTCTTTACCCAGGGTAAGTAGAACAAAGTCCCCTTACCTCAAGGAGACCACCAGTCAGCTCCTTCCCAGCACTGTGGGGGCAGTGTGGTTCCTGCTGCTCTAGCACCAGTTAGGAACGGCAAAAATAAAAGTAAACTTCATAAATTGATTTTTTTTACCCTGACATGTTCTTAGGGCCAAAAGGTACTTTGTAGAAAATAGATTGATAAATACAAGTTTAAATATGTAATTCCTTTATCAATCATTTTGATGTTATTAAGTACTTTCCTCTAATAATAGTAACTTTGTTACAGCTGGAAGCAAAGTTGCAATACCACCTCCACAACATGCTACTGTCCATTTAAAACCCCTACATACTTCATTCCATATTCTTTTGCTCAATAAGAGAAATAAATCATTCTTGTCTTTATGTAGGAAACTGGACTATTTGCACAACCACAACAAATTCAAAGAGGTTCTTAAAAAAACAATAGGAGAAACAAAAAAAATATGACATCACTTGTTCCATAAAAGGATATGTATGATTAATTTCTCTCTTGGAATGCAATTGCTGTTATGTACAGTTGAGTAAATCAATTCTGGATTGTCATAGTGTTGAAGCATTGCTAAATATGTTTTCTTAAAAATATAAAGGTTCTTTATTGCTCTGATCTCATTGAACCCCTTTATCTGGAAGGTCATTCATTTTTGCTGAAATAATCATCCTGACCTTCTGGTACAATACGATGTAAAAGGGTGGAACAGAGTGTGATAGCTTTCGGAAAAAGGAATGTGTGGAGTGCGTGTGTCATTCAGCTGCAGACTGAGCCTAGAAAAATCAGTTGCACTCAAGTTAAAATCGCTGTTGTTTAGTAAATGTATAGAAAACAAGAGTAATGTAATAATTCTGTAATAGTACAATCAACAGGCCTTAGAACAACAATTTTCAACCCTTTTCATCTCACAGCATGCTGACAAGGCCCTAAAATTGTCAAGGCACACCATCAGTTTTTTGACAATTGACAAGGCACACCACACTGACAGCAGGGGCTTGCATCCCCCAGTGGCCCTACTAACAAATTATCCTCCCCCAAACACCCACGGCACAGTAACAGAGCATCTGCGACACACCAGTGTGCCATGGCACCGTGGTAGAAAAATGGGTGCCTTTGAAAAATGCTTTCCAGAAAACAATTGATCCATAATTTATTAAATGGACTCATATCATAAAAAGTGAGAATCATTACTAAATATGGAAAAAGATAATCACCAGCAGATCCAGAATAATTACCAATACTAACTTATTTCATTTCTGCTTGAGTCACAATAGCTATCACAAAACATTTGGCTATAAAGTCTGTAATCAACTTATTTTGCTCAAAAGTGTTATATACTGTGTACAGTCTGCCCTCACCATTTGCAGGTTTGTGATCCACAGAATTGACTTACCTTGAATTGCAGGCCTGCGATGGAGGACTTCAGAGGACCTCCTGGACGTAACGTCTGGTCATGTCTGGTAGGTCTTCTGAGATTCAGGGAGGCCATGCACAAGCTCCCCACACTTCAGAAGGCCTGACGGAACCTTCTGAGATGCACTTCTGGTTTAGCAAGGAAATGTGTCCAGAGGTCCTCTGATGGTCCTGACCAGTGGATTCGATTATCTGTGGGTTTCGGTATCCACAGGGGTCTGGGAACAGATTCCCTCACAAGGACCGACCGTATATACTAAAAAGACCAACTGTAAAGACTAAGAGAGCCATTTTCAACCTCTGTGTCATGGCACATTGGTGTGCTGCAAGTGGTCCACAGGTGTGCCACAGGAATTTGGGGGAAGATTATTTATTAGTAGGGCCAATGGGGAAGTGATCCCCCCCCCCCACAGGCAGCATGGTGTGCCTTGTCAATTGTCAAAAACCTGATGGTGTGCCTTAACTATTTTAGTGCCTTGTCAGTGTGCCATGAGATGAAAAAGATTGAAAATAACTGGACTAAGAGGTAGGCCAAAAGTTGACTGCAAGGCCTAACAGTTCGGTCCTGCTGCAGAGACCCTTGGTTAGGCCTGTTCTACTCTGAACCTGAGAGACCAATGCCAAAAAGGTGGTGGAATTCAGATATATTGGTTATGCAAGATCTTAGGTCGATTCTTGGGTTGGGGCACATTTCAAAGTGCGCCTTATGGCAGCCCAAGTCCCTTGGGCTGGCATAGGAGGGTCGCAAATGTGCCGTAAAGCACATTTGCGCCTCTGTGGCTGGGAGCCGCTTCGGCGCATTTACATGCGCCAACACATGGAGGCAGGCAGAAGCTGACACAAACGGCAAAGGTAGGTGTGGGGGAGACATGGGGAGGGGCGGGGGGCATTTCTGGACAGGGGGAGGGCGGGGGGAGCCCGGCCCCAAAGGCAGGTGCGCGGGCAGCCCGGTCGGGGCTGGGACCTGGCGGTTATGCCGAATCCTAACCCCCGTCCCCGGGGATAGTGGAACGGCTTTGTGCCGCGCCACTCTCCTTGGACTTGCACCACCTCCAGAGATGGTGCAGGTCTGAGGAGACCCATTGGGGCGTGCAACCCTTACCCACGGGTAAGGGGAAGAGCTTCTCCTTGCCCGTGGCTGAGCCGCTGCACCCAACGAACCTGCATTGGATGCAGCGCAAGCCTCCTGGCTTGCCTGCTCCAGCACAGGTTTGGATTGCACCCTTAGTTGTATAACAGTGCTGGAAGCCTGAAGTGAGGCATCTCTTTCATGAGCAAACCTGTGACAGAGAAAGTAAAAGACACAGATGCTGGGAGATCTGCATGGACCAGTGCTGGTGAGGAAACCTGCTTGGGCAAACGTGTGGAAGAGATGGCGAAAAAAGGCAGGGCTGACACAAGAGAAGTCATTTTTTATTGGTGCGGGTGCTCCTCTTTTGTTGTTACCTGTTTCAACCTGTTCAGTCCTGGTTGTGTTGGTGTGTCTGACTTAGCTCCACCCAGTGATATGTGACAGAGGAAGTGGACTTGCTGAGTAATGTGGGGGTAGGATGGAATTGGTTAACATTAATGATATAAAAGGGTTGCCAGGTGTATGAAAGCTTGTCAGGCCCTATGCTGAGATGTTGGTTCTGTCCAAGTGCTCAACAAACCTGACTCAATTCCAGTGTCAACGTCGAGTTATAATTCTTTCTCTGACGCATGCCAAGGCCTGCAACCCAGAGGGACTGAACACTGGAGGAACCCATGTTATGATGGAAAAAGTAAGGTGGTGAAAGCACAATTGCTCCCTCTACCCTTCTTTCCCCACTGGTCTCCAGGTGGCGACATTTCTCCCTGACAGCAGAAATGCCATTGCTTCCTGTGCTCTTGTTCTTGCCTAGCGGTCAATGAGATCTCATGGGGACATTCTCCCAAGTACTGTAGCAGGAATGTTAGAAAAACTGGCCAGTGATAAGAACATTATAATTAAACCTTTTGAACAAGGGAGAAACTATTTTTATACAGAGTACAGACAACTATGAAAAACAATGGTACTGAAATCTTTGAGATATGACTTTCTATTCAGATGCTCACAAGTTCCCACAACAAAAACAAGTAGTATCATTAAAACTACCTTGAGGAAGAGTTGTCCTTGAAAGACATATCCCAACCAGAATGCAATTTTGTGATATTCAGAATCTTGCATACCAGTTTCTTATACGGTCTTACAGCCAGTTATGTAGTTACAGGGGGCGCCACTGAGGAAAATACCGCAGGCACCACAATGTGTTGTGTAAGAGGCCTCTCCCACTCACTGTCGGAGCCATTCCAGGCTCCTGTGCATTGCTGTTGCTGCCCAGAATGGCTCTGGTGCCAAATGGGAGGGGTCGCTTACACAGTGAGTTGTGGCACTTGCAGTACTATTGTGTGTGTGTCCCCTGTATCTATGCTACTACTTACTATAAGTACTACTTACTTACTATACTATATGGATTTTATCTGAACAAATATTAACTGTGCACATAGAAAGATTAATGATGGAGAAAAGAGTAATGATCATTTTGTTATTCAAGGATGCCAAAATCATTTGCATCATTACATTAGAATAGTAAATCATTTAGGCTGCAATCCTAACCACACTTTCCTGAGAGTAAGATCCATTGAACAAAATCGGACTTACTTCTGAATAGACCTGGTTAGAATTGTGCCCTCAGTGATTAAATGAAGGCAATGATCTTGTCATTGGAATCTTGTATTAGCAAGGAAGCTGTATATTGTATATATTGATCATATACATGCTATCAATGGTATCTCTTTAGTTTATGCCCCCAACAGCTAAACATCTAAAACTAAGGGAAATGATTCACAAAATACAGTGTGTTACTCCAGTAATATGGTGCAGCTAAAATGGCTGCTGCTGAGCATACAGTAGTGACCAAAATTGTGAAAATCTTTTGAAAATGTCATGTTTTGCAGATTTGCAGGCTTATAGGAACTGTTTTGTTTCACTAAATGGAAATGTTTGTTTCAATTAAAACATAATTTAATGCTGAATTTAATACAAAAAAAAATAGAATTCAAACATCTGCAGTACAAAAAAAAGTTGTGCTGCAACACTGCTTTGAGTTTTAGAAAAGCATATAAAAATTCTTTAAATAAATAAATGAATAATGACAAATCTATAATACTATCAGCATTTAGTAGGGTAGCCTTATTGTTTAAAACAGCAGCACAGCGACATCTCATTGAGGCAACAAGTGTCTGAAGCTCTACCTTCACTATTACGTGGTGGCAGGAAGCAATTATGGCTTCAGTTAATTGCTTTTCATTTGCTGGACGCCTCATTCATACAAGTTTTTTCAGACAGTGCCGCATATTTTCTGACAGGCTCAGGTCAGCACTGTTTCCTGGCATGTCAACAGTGGAATGCCCCTGTGAACAACTATTTGCATATAGTGGGCCCTCCTTATCTGCAGATTCAGAACCCACAGATTTGACCCACTGTGGGTTCCAAACCAGTGGCTGGAGGACATACAAAGGACCTCCAGACATGACTGGAAGTCGCTTCCAGAGGTGTTCTGAGGCATGGGGATGCTATGCTCTTAATGAATTTAGATTTTTCAAAGAGGTACTTAAACTCTGGGTGCTAAGATTCCTAGCAATTCTATGCAGTGGCATAGCTAGTGGGGGCAGAGGCAGGCTGCATCGGGTGCCACCCTCAGGGGTGTGTGTGATACCACTAGTGACCAAAATCGCAAAAACTGTGGTTGTTAGGAATAATACCATTATGTTATATATCATTTGATGTGTAATTTAATGCAGAATGTAATGAAACCAACCGCATTGAAATATCTGTGTTCTATCAAAAGCTATAGCCAAAAACTAGAAAAAGAAAACACAACTGACTTTGTGTGCCGGAGTCCCTGAGGCAGTTCATGGCTGAATACAGTCACGTTCTGGCAACTCCTGCGACGCCGCTGGAACCAACCATATTGGCTTCTGCCTTTCCATTGGACCATTTCAGCGACGTGGAGAGGGGGGAATTGCTGCATGGGTCTATCTTCCATATCTTCTTTACCCAGGTTTCACACACTGAAGAGGACACTCTGTTCCAGGACCACTATTCAGAGCACGATACCATAGTCTTCCGAGACTGAAGGATGCCAACACAACACACATAATAACACCTCATTAGCTCTCACAACACTCAGACACATCGGTCAGTTTTGAGTTAAGGAAATACACTTTGGCTGCAATCCTAACCACACTTTCCTGAGAGTAAGCCCCATAGAACAAAATAGGACTTACTTCTGAGTAGACCTGGTTAGGATTGTGCCCTTTGTTAAATAAACTTCAGCGAAACTGAAGGAGACATTCCTGCAATATTTTGGTTTCTCGTTCTTTTCATTGTACCCAATATCTAACATTTTATGAAATATTACAAAAACTCCTGTCCTAACACTTTGATCTCATCAATCTCTTCTGACCAATGAGAGACTCTTTCAACTATTTTCTGGCTAAGCATATAGAAATGACTCAGATTGCAGTCCTATGTACACATATCAGGAGGTCTGGTCTAGAGGGTAGAGCCTCCATTTGCCTGAAGATTAACATCCACAAGGTCGCCAGTTCGAGGCCACCGGCACCGTGCGACCTTGAAGCAGCTGGCAAGCTGCAGCTGAGCTGTTCCATCTGCTCGGAGCGTGGGAGGATGGAGGCCAGAATGTTAAACCAGATCGGAGTGTAACATCTTGAATGTGGTGGTTCTTGAAAGAGAGAACCTTCTTTCAATTTGTAAAAATCCCTGCGTGGATTTAAAAAGCCTGCCTGTGTAAACCGCCTTGAATAAAGTCTTGAATAAAGACCAAGAAAGGCGGTATATAAATACTGTATATTATTATTATTATTATTATTATTATTATTATTATTATTATATCATGTCCCGTTAAACATAGTGAGGCTGACTTCCAAGTAAGCATGCAAAAGATGGTGTTGTCAGTTTTTGTGAAGTCTTCATATTATTTCTTTGTAGAAAGACTGTTATTTCAGGGTGCAAGGTGCACTGATAACATGAGAAGTAGCCTTGCAACAGTGGAACTATTGTCGAAGAATAAAATGCTGATGAGGTGCACTTCTTTGAACTGTGCAAACCGATGCCTGCTTAGTGGGGTATCAATTGCAATTTGGATTAATAATTTCTGAGTATTTTGACCATAAATGAGCCAGTGTTGTGCAGTGACTAGAAAGAAAGGACATACGAAAAGCCCTACTGAATTCCTCATCTAGCCCACAATGCGGTTTCCCACAGTGGTCCACCACCTGCCTCCAGGAAGCTTGCATAAAGAATAGAAAGGCATACTTCTCTCCTGCGGTTGCTACTTTGCAACTGGTATTCAAAGACATACTTTTGTTGAACCCAGAGGCAGTACATAGCCATTGTGATGAGCAGCCATTGGTAGACCTGTCCTTCATGAATTTACCCAATTCCCTTTTAGTCCTTCAAGCTAGTAGGCACTGCCCATCTTGTGGCAAGGAGTTCTACAAGAAAATTATTTGGTATGGGAAGTAGAACCTCCTTTTGTTCTGCCAATCAGTTTTAGTGGAGGAGTCCTTGTTCTAGTATTATGAGAGAAAAACTTTTCTCTCTCTACCTACTTATTCACCTTTTTTTTCCAAACTAAATAGCCCAAAATGTTGCTGCCTTTCTCTGCAAGAAAAGTGTTCCAATCCTCTGATCATTTTGGTTGACTTTTACACCCTTGCCATGTTGTTGTTGGGTTTAGATGTGGGAGACTCTTGTGTTAGGAATGGGTTAAGTCAGAATGCCAGATGTAGGGGAGAGCACCAGGATGAGGTCTCTTGTTATCTGGTGTGCTCCCTGGGGCATTTGGTGGGCCGCTGTGAGATACAGGAAGCTGGACTAGATGGGCCTATGGCCTGATCCAGTGGGGCTGTTCTTATGTTCTTATGTTCCTATCTAAGCTCCCAAAAGCGGCTCTTTACCCCAACAGCAAAGCAGTTCATCTGAAGTGTTCACATTGCTAAATCATTGACAAGGCAGATGCTATAAAAGGGAAACACTTCCCTGCTGCAGGAACCTACTATTGTTAACATGCCTAGGGGCCAACTCCTAACCATCTTTCCAGCACTGATGCAGTTGCAATGCAGCCCCAAGTTAAAGGAATAAACATTTCCTTACCCTGTGGAATCCTCCATGACTGCCCTCCCATTGCAGGATCCAGCGTACACCCCATTGGAACAGCTAGCTGCATCAGCAATGGAAAGTTGGATAGGACATAAGAACAGGATCAGGCCATAGGCCCATCTAGTCCAGCTTCCTGTATCTCACAGTGGCCCACCAAATGCCTCAGGAAGCACACAAGACCTGTATCCCGGTGCCATTGTTGCATCTGGCATTCTGAGGTAAATTGGTCCTATAATCCTATACAGTGCATAGGCATGGGAGGGGCATTGTTAGGAAGGCCTGTTGAGTTCAGTGAAACTCACTTTGTAAGGAAATATATTTAGAATTGACCTGAAGATAAGAAGGTCCTCTTGCTAAGGCTGCAATCCTAAATACACTTACTTGGGGGGAGGCCTGTTTCAAGGAGTGGGATTAATTATTATTATTTATTTGATTTGTACGCCTTTCTCCTCAAAGGGCACCCAAGGTGGCTAACAACAATAATATTAAACATACAAAAAGTGATAATTTCCACTTAAAAACAATATATAAAACAAATAAAAACAGGCAATATAAAACAAGCAATATAAACAGAACAATATAAAAATAAGCAGTAAAAAACATTAAATTCCTAAAAGTCTAAAAATTCCATTAAATTTACTTCTTGTCAGCTGCAGAGCACTGTAAAATACTTAAAATAACAACAAAGTACATTAACAAAAATAGGACAGCTCTGCACGACCACGTTGGATGCCTTTGCCCTGGGTCAGATTTACTATCGAACTAATGAAGCTTAAACTTCAGGGCCCCTAATCCCGGAGGGACCCCAGACGTAACTTTAGTCCACATTGCTTAAAAATTTGAGGTCTAAAATTTCAACATTCTATGATGCATCATGAATGTATTTTCATTCATTTTCCTAAGTTTCACCCCAAACTTTGAAAACTATAAGGCCTTAAGAAAACACAGGTCATGGTTCAGGATGTGGACTCACCTCCCTGCATTACAATCCCTGCGCATGAACTGGAGG
This sequence comes from Tiliqua scincoides, assembly GCF_035046505.1. Lineage (NCBI taxonomy): Eukaryota > Metazoa > Chordata > Lepidosauria > Squamata > Scincidae > Tiliqua > Tiliqua scincoides. Next base: position 4,355,549 of record NC_089821.1, on the reverse strand, counting down.
TTGTCCATGACTTTGTGTACCTTGGCTCAACGCTCTCCAACACTCTTTCTCTCGATACTGAGCTAAACAAACGCATCGGTAAAGCAGCTACCACGTTTTCCAGACTCACAAAGAGAGTCTGGTCCAACAAGAAGCTGACAGAACATACCAAGATCCAGGTCTACAGAGCTTGCGTCCTGAGTACACTTCTGTACTGCAGCGAGTCATGGACTCTCCGCTCACAACAGGAGAGGAAACTGAACGCTTTCCACATGCGCTGCCTCCGGTGCATTCTCGGCATCATCTGGCAGGACAAAGTTCCTAACAACACAGTCCTGGAACGTGCTGGAATTCCTAGCATGTATGCACTGCTGAAACAGAGACGCCTGCGTTGGCTTGGTCATGTCGTGAGAATGGGCGATGGTTGGATCCCAAAGGATCTCCTCTATGGAGAACTCGTGCAAGGAAAGCGCCCTACAGGTAGACCACAGCTGCGATACAAGGACATCTGCAAGAGGGATCTGAAGGCCTTATGAGTGGACCTCAACAAGTGGGAAACCCTGGCCTCTGAGCGGTCCGCTTGGAGGCAGGCTGTGCAGCATGGCCTTTCCCAGTTTGAAGAGACACTTTGCCAGCAGTCTGAGGCAAAGAGGCGAAGAAGGAAGGCCCATAGCCAGGGAGACAGACCAGGGACAGACTGCACTTGCTCCCAGTGTGGAAGGGATTGTCACTCCCGGATTGGCCTTTTCAGCCACACTAGACGCTGTGCCAGAACCACCTTTCAGAGCGCGATACCATAGTCTTTCGAGACTGAAGGTTGCCAATATATATATATAAGGCATAGGAAATTTTTATTCACACCAGTGACTCTGACATGTGAGATAATCCAGTACAGCAGTTTTAATCAAAATCTGAGTTGTAGAGGTTAAATTTAAAAAAAAACAAAAACATTGTGATAATCTGTCGTGGTTGAGAAAGTGCCCCTGTAACAGTTCAAACTTCAGGACAGTGGCGCTCCTGGTCACTGCCCTGCCTGGGGCACACATATGGGTGTCACCCCCCCTGCCACCTAGAGGTGCGGCTCTCCCCTTCCAAGTGTTCTGAGGGCCAGGGAAGCCACATGCACCTTCCCCTGCCCCCTTCTGGAGGCCAAAAATCATTACTTCAGGTTTTTAGTTGAAAACCAGAAGCGACTATTTTCAGCCCCCAGACAGCGTTCTGAGGGCCGGGAAAGATGCGTGCAGCCTCCTTGGCCTTCTGGAGGCCTTGTAAGGCATTCTGGACGCTGAAAATAGTTACTTCAGGGATACAAATGTGGAATAGAAATGTGGAAAAGTAAAATAAGATTCACTTTCAGCATGTGAAGTTTAACTATATTTAAAGACCTCATTATTCATGAAGGCTTTTCACTGATATTGGGGGCTGCTGGCGCTTTTGAATGATTTATGTTTTAATAGTTGCGATCCAGGGTGTTTGTTTTAATGTTTTAATTGTTTTTTATATATTATATTGATTTTATGTTCATTTTGTTAGCTGCCGTGAGACCCCTTTGGTGTGGGAGAAAGGCAGGGACATGTGGTGGGTGGGAAAAGTGCCATCGCCTTGTGTGGTGCCCAAGTCCTGACAACCAACATGCAAAGTGCCTCACACAACATCAGAGTCCTTCGAAAAGCACCACCACCACTGTGTGAGGTGAGGCAGTTGAGGCAGAGCCTCCCCACCGGAGTGCTTCGAAAAGCAACACCACTGTGTGAGGTGAGGCAGTTGAGGCAGAGCCTACCCACTGGAGTGTTTCAAAAGCACCACCGCTGTTTGAGGCAGTTGAGGTAGAGCCTCACCTCCGGAGTTGTTTGAAAAGTGCCACCTTGTATTGGCAACCTTCAGTCTCGAAAGACTATGGTATCGCGCTCTGAAAGGTGGTTCTGGCACAGCATCTAGTGTGGCTGAAAAGGCCAATCCGGGAGTGACAATCCCTTCCACACCGGGAGCAAGTGCAGTCTGTCCCTGGTCTGTCTCCCTGGCTGTGGGCCTTCCTTCTTTGCCTCTTAGTCTCAGACTGTTGGCCAAGTGTCTCTTCAAACTGGGAAAGGCCATGCTGCACAGCCTGCCTCCAAGCGGGCCGCTCAGAGGCCAGGGTTTCCCACCTGTTGAGGTCCACTCCTAAGGCCTTCAGATCCCTCTTGCAGATGTCCTTGTATCGCAGCTGTGGTCTACCTGTAGGGCGCTTTCCTTGCACGAGTTCTCCATAGAGGAGATCCTTTGGGATCCAGCCATCATCCATTCTCACGACATGACCAAGCCAACGTACCACCACCAAAGTGCCACCACCAAAGTGCCAAAGTGCCACCGCCAAAGTGCCAAAGTGCCACCGCCAAAGTGCCACCACCACTGTACGAAGTGAGGCAGTTGAGGCACAGCCTCCCCACTACAGTGCTTTGAAAAGTGCAACCACTGTGTGATGTGAGGCAGTTGAGGTAGTGCCTCCCCACCGGAGTGTTTCAAAAAGCAGCACCACTGTGTGAGGTGAGACAGCTGAGGCAGAGCCTCCCCACCAAAGTGATTCAAAAAGCGCCACCACTGTGTGAAGTGAGGCAGTTGAGGCAGAGTCTCCCCAATGGAGTCGTTTGAAAAGGGTTGAGTGTGCTTAAGCGCCTCACAAGGCGGTGGTGGCGCTTTTCAAACAACTCCAGTGGGGAGGCACTGCCTCACCTCACACAGTGCACCTCCCTGGTGTGGTCATCATCCTGGAGAGTCGCACTGGGCGAGGTGCCCCTCATGAGCAGTGAACTCCCCTCAGGGTGACAGGAACCGACTCAGGCCTCCCTCACTGTCACCCCTCAGGTGGGGGAAGGGTGGGGGTGCTGAGGCGCGGACTGCCAACCGCCACCGCCTCTTTCTCTCCCTCCCCCCTTCTGAGGCGCTTTCGGCCAACAGAGGGGAGAAGAGGCCGAGAGCTCGGTCGCGCGCTCCCGCGCCTCCTGATTGGTCGCTGCCCTGCTGCGCGCCTGGTGCGTGGGCGGGGCTTCCACCTGACGACCGAGCGCCCTGCCTGGTGGAAAGGAGCGGAAACGTCGACTAGGGCTCTTTCTGCCCCCCCTCCCCGTGTGCGCATGCGCAGTGGCGACGGGGGCGCGAGCGCGCGCTGAGCCGCGGCGGCGGGAGCGCGAGAGGGAGAGACGAGTGCGGGTGGGGGGAGGGCGAGGCAGCGCCGCTGAGGTAAAGTTGGCGGTGGGGGAGGGGCAGGAGGGCGCGAGAGCCTCTCTGAGGGAGGGAAGGAAGGAGAGAGCGCGGCTCAGCCAGTGCCGGGGACCCAGGCTCGGCCGCCGCCATTACCCGGGCGAGCGCTGAGGGGATGGGGTAAGGCCGGGAGTTGGCGGCGAGGCGGGCTGCGGTCCGACGAGGAGAGTTCCGGGAATGCCGCCGTGAGGGAGCCGCCAGCGAGGTAGGGAGAGCGATGAGCCCCCCCGGCCCCCCCTCGCCTCAGCCCCCCCAGCGCTGGCCCCCCCACACCCAAGCCCGTCAGCAGCTGCCGCAGCAGCCTCGGAGCCGGGCGGGCGGCGCTGCGGCGGGGGCTCTCCGGCCCTCCCCCTCCCTTGTTCGAGCTCTGCCCGCACCTACACGCCCCGGGGAGGGGGCTGGCTGCGCCTCTCGCTCGTCCCAGGCAGGTGAGGAGGAAGGCCTCAGCTGGCGCGAAGGGTCTGATCCTGCCCGGTCAGGCTCTGTGGCTGCCAGCTGGTCGCTGAGAAGAGAGAGACAGAGAGCAGTGGCGAGGCTGGGGGGGAGCACTAAGGGCCCCATCCTGTGTCTGTCTGCTCAGAACTCCCATTATGGTCAGTGGGGCTTACTCCCAGGTAAGTGTGGATAGGGTGGCAGCCTATGAGCCCATCCTATGCATGTCTACTCAGGAGCAAGCCCATTATAGTCAATGAGGCTTACTCCCAGGTCAGTGTGGCTAGGGTGGCAGCCTCAGAGCCCCATCCTATGCATATCCACTTAGAGAAGTAAGCCCTGGAGAGAAGCCCTGGAGAGAAGCCCTTAGAGAAGCTTACTCCCAGTTCAGTGAGGCTAGCAGGCAGCCTCAGAGCCCCATCCTAGGCACCTCTACTTAGAAAAGTAAGCTCCATTATAGTCAATGGGGCTTACTCCCAGGTCAGTGTGGATAGAATGACAGCCGCAGAGTCCCATCCTATACATGTCTACTCAGGAGCAAGTCCCAATATAGTCAACGAGGCTTGCTCCCAGGTAAGTGTGGATAGGGTGGCAGCCTAAGAGCCCCATTCTAGGCATGTCTACTTAGAAATAAGTCGCATTATAGTCAACGAGGCTTACTCCCGGGTAATTGTGGATAGGATTGCAGCCTAAGTTCTGTAGGGAGCCTCACCTCAGTGTGCAAGCAGCCCCTCCCCCTCAGCTGTTTTGGGTGGGGGAGCAAAATGGAGATGGAATGCCTCTGTTTTGCCCCCCTACCCAGAATGGCTTTGAGGGGGAGGGGCCACTTGCACACAGAGGTGATGCTCCCCACAGAACTTAGTGCTTTGCCCCTGCTGTAGCTGCACCACTGAGAAAGGAGGAGGGCAGGGAATAATCTGCTCCCTGTTCCCCCCACCTCTCCACCCCCTCCTCCTATGCATTCCTATCTTTTCTCTTTCCCCCCTTTTCCTTCCCCTCTCCATCCCTCCCTCCCCCTCTTGTTCTCTTTGGGCCTCCTCCCCATATCCCTCCCTAGCAAACTTTACTCTCCAAAGGTGCAAAAGTGGCCTACGCTCTCCCCTGCAAGCCCTCCCATCACCTCCCTTTAATGCTTCTGAAACACGGGTTGCTCAGGCTGTGCTGCTGATTATACATCTCTTCTTGATTATACATCTCTTCGTGTTATTTCTTGCCTGGATTTCCTCCCATCAGCGGAAAGCACTAGGGTGGAAGAAGTGGGGGGGGGGATGACAGTCAGAAGGTGGTGAAGCACATAATAAGTTCGGGGGAAGGATGCAGAAAGCTGCCTGCTATGCCCAGGACTTCAATCGGAGCAGTCCATTTTGTACTTGTTCTCTTTCCAGGAGGTGTAGAAACCTTTCCTTGTGTCCTGTTGTACGTGATCCTTTCAGCAAATACAGTGTTAAGGATTTGCCTGGAAAGTAGGAGGAAAATGTTTTAAATCAAGACCAAAATAGGCCAGCGGGTGGGTGTGCATGTTAAGTTTAGGTACTCATACATAATTAGTGTATTTTCCCTCTTGCTTAGATACCAGCAATTGGCAGAGATCATTTTTTTAAGTCTGTGCTGCACAGTCAGGCTGTACAATGGATTCAAACATTTGTGGATCAATTGCACGTCCATTTTAGATGTGTGTTTGGAAGGTCCTTTCTTTTTGAAAAGAATTAAGGCATTTGTATTCATGTTCATGTAAAATGAATGGGAAGCTAGGTTGTATTTGTCTGATGTATACAATTCACTTCCTCTTTTAGCACTGTACTTTGTGTGTACGTGGGGGGTCAAAAATACTAGTGACTGCTGCAGATAGGTATTCAAGTAAGTGAATTTAATGGTATATATTTAAATATGCAGTTCTGTGAGCTTTTTTGATAAATATTTTTGTGATTAAGAGATTATACTGACATATTGCTAAAGGTTCACAGTAACCATACTGAGGATTGGAATGTACTGTACACTATCTAGTGTAGCTGCATTGCCCTAATGTCTTGTATCTATGAAGCAGAGTCTTATCTATAAAAAGCTCATGCTGTATCAGTTATAGTGGAGTTCTAAAGCTGTTTACTGAGCAGTTCCACTAACTTCCTCATAAGAATACTAAGGACTGCAGTTTAAGGCAGTCCTGAGCACTCTTAGTAGGAGGTTCTGTCCCACTCAACTTGGTGGGACTTATTGCTGAGAAAACATGCATAGAATTATGTCTCTAAAACGTAACTTTTCTGTCACATTGCCCAGTTTTATATAGGTACTAACTAGTTCATTCTTATGTTAAAACTTATTACCTGTCGGACAGGTACATCAGCTAAATAGTTGTTATAAAAGAAAATAGTTTCAGTAAAATACTTTTTATAGTAGCAAAAGTGTGCTGTGGTATAAAGCCTAATCCAAATACTTGTGTTCAATTACCAATAGTATTTACAACAAGGAATCTTAAGATCATGGTAGTGTGTTGCTGATGGTTTCCTGAGCTGAGCAATACCAACAATGAACTTGAAACATATTTTAAGAATTTATTTCAGGTTTCCCAAGTGTGATGCTTATAATGTTTTGTTGCTTCTGTGTTGAATTCAAGCAAAAGTTTCAGTTCTTCACTGAGACTTTATTTAGTAATAGTATAGCCCACAGTTCATGTACTGCTCATTTCAGAATACTCTCATGAGAGGATTGTATTGAAGTTTCATCAGTATCAGTTCTAGATTAGCTGCTTATTATTAGGCTAATACAAATGTTCAGAAGTATCTTTACAGCATGTGCTGTCAGATGATCTGCTGACATTTAACTTCATAAGCACAGTAGCAAATATATCCTAAATATTTGTTCTGGCATATTTACTAGTAACACTGTTGCAGTGTCTCTCTGGTGCTATTGTAAGATTCCTCTACTTCAAGCAGTATGACATAAATTTATGACGTGGTGAAACATGGATAGCATCCAGTGTTTCCACCATTGAGAGTTCTGTTCACATGCTTAAGGATCCCTTCTGTTTCTGGAGGAAGCTCTCAGTGGGATGCCATCCTATGTCTTCGAATAATACTATTTGTTTTTCTTCTGTGTTTAATGTCAGTTCCATTAGAACAGAGAAACTGACTAGACAGGCATAGCAGCCTATATTTAAATTAGTTATACTAATTTATTTTTAGTTCTATAAAGTGAGTTTTGCCTGTTGCTTAAATTAGTTATTGCTTGTAATATTTGGGGTGTGTGTGTGTGTGTCATAATTTACAACTTAGTAAGATGCCTTATAGCACAAGCCTATGCATGCCTACTCAAAAGTAAGTTTCATTGGAACTTACTCTCAGGTAAGTGTGTATATGATTGCAGCCTTAATTATTGTCTAACTTGTAGCCAAAAGATTATAAACAGAAAAGGAAAGAAGCAGCTTTGTTTTCTTTGTATTTTTGACAGCATTATGTACACACAGTGAATTAACTGACAGCACAGATTTCTGCTGTATAGAATTCTTTTCTTTGGTAGGTCTGACATAGTCCTGTATGAAAGATCACTATAAATAGGAAAATGTAATATTAAAGCAACTAAATTAGCAATGTGCATAATCTCTGAAACCTATAATATAATACACGAAATGTTTTAATTTGATACATTAATCCAGCTGTTTCCAAATTTACCCTTCTTTCGTAGTGGCCTCTTCTTGTCTCTTTCAGGCATCACCATCTTGGATCACATAAGCTCTTGCATGATCCAAAATGGTAGCACCCAGGAGTGCTGTGAAGGCCACCGGGGACATCCACAGTGTCCCTGTGAGTTTGCCACAGTGACTGAGGGCGCCATGGCGCACAGTTTGGGAACCACAACCCTAAGCTAATTAAGTGTTTTGATTTGTGCAAAATGGTTATAAACTCTTCCAAGAATCCAGACATTTGAAGTATTTGATCTGGCAAATTTGCCATATATATAATTTTTAACTTCTAAGAACTTATTCATACTTCATTTCTGAAACTTTGGTGCCAAAAGTACCTGTGCTAAAATGGCATAAAAAAAAGCACAGCATCATGAATTGTGAATGGAACACATGCAACTAAATAGCTAGGTTTTCTTCCATTTAACATGGTGATGATAATTGGGAAAGGATTGAGCCGTTTTTGCTCTGAACTGACACTATAGAGGTTTTGGCAAGTACAAAGTGAAATCTGTAATATGTTTAAAATCAGAGTGGCAGAGCTTAGGTGTTTGACTTGCCAGCTTGTATAGAATTGCAGGGTTTATGTGAAATGAGAGGGATTGAGAGTCTATCTCTGTGTTTGACTTAGGAGAAAGCCAAAAAGTATGTGTCTCTTCTACCTTAATTTCTGCTGTGAGGTACAAAATAGTTGTTTGTATAGGCTTTGAAAAGGTTGGAAGCAGAGAGAGAGCCTTAGGGTCCAGTCCTATCCAACTTTCCAGCACTTATGCAGTTGTATCAGTGAGACATGCACTGCATGTGGGGGAGGCCTCCCTAAGTAAAGGAATGTCTGTTCCCTTACCTCAGTGCTGCATTGTGTCTGTATTGGCACTGGAAAGTTGAATTGGATTGGGTCCTTAAACTTGACTTTCTCCTAAACTTTGGCTGAAGTGAGACAAGACCCATTTCCCCTGAACTATCTGTGTATGCCAGATGACTTGGAGTGGATTGGCCTTTTGTGTCTGGCATGCAATGAAAGAATATTCTTTTTGAAGTTGTGGAAAATGGGAAACCTGGAGATTGACAAGGTTCTTATATTCTACCAGACATTCAGAGGAAGGGGCAGGTAGTAACTAGTGTTGGCATATGCCAGTCATATTTGCATATCCTTTCCTTACTACTAGCAACATATGAACTTGTTGGATCATATAAATGCTTGTACGTTGCAGTAGTTAACTACTTTAATGAGAAATAATGTCACCACTCAGATGGAACATACCAAGATCCAGGTCTACAGAGCTTGCGTCCTGAGTACACTTCTGTACTGCAGCGAGTCATGGACTCTTCGCTCACAACAGGAGAGGAAACTGAATGCTTTCCACATGCGCTGCCTCTGATGCATCCTCGGCATCACCTGGCAGGACAAAGTTCCAAACAACACAGTCCTGGAACGAGCTGGCATCCCTAGCATGTATTCACTGCTGAAACAGACGCCTGCGTTGGCTCGGTCATGTTGTGATAATGGATGATGGCCAGATCCCAAAGGATCTACTCTATGGAGAACTCGTGCAAGGAAAGCGCCCTATAGGTAGACCACAGCTGCGATACAAGGACATCTGCATGAGGGATCTGAAGGCCTTAGGGATGGACCTCAACAAGTGGGAAACCCTGGCCTCTGAGCGGCCCGCTTGGAGGCAGGCTGTGCAGCATGGCCTTTCCCAGTTTGAAGAGACACTTGGCCAACAGTCTGAGGCAAAGAGGCAAAGAAGGAAGGCCCACAGCCAGGGAGACAGACCAGGGACAGACTGCACTTGCTCCCGGTGTGGAAGGGATTGTCACTCCCAGATTGGCCTTTTCAGCCACACTAGACGCTGTTCCAGAACCACTTTTCAGAGCTCGATACCATAGTCTTTCGAGACTGAAGGTTGCCAACAACAACAAATGTCACTACTTGAGATTATGGTTGTTGGTTGAGAGTTATTGTTGATTGTGTTCTACAAGTAGGGTGCCTGCTGTCAAAAACTGGTTGCATATACTTTGTTGAATCAATATATGATTCTACTTTCTTTAAAAAGGCAAACTTTGAGAGATGCAGCAACACAAACTTGAAGTTAATTTTGAGATAACCAGATGATGTACTTGACAAATTGTTAAACTTTAATGATAATAATAATATCCTTTATATAGCACAAAGATAAACTTACCATTGTAAGTATGTAAATAAAATGCTTAGTTATAAGTTCTGAAATTACATTTATAAAACCAGTGAGTTCTCGTGAATCTTATTCATGTCTGAAGGATTTTTGCATGGGTTGATCAGTATTTTTAGTCACCTTGGAGAAGTCCATACAGAGGCCCCTATTTGCATTTTGGATTAATTAGGAATCTTGTTGATTCCTAACCTTGGCTAACATTGCTACTGATGTAACCATTAGCCATGGTTAAACCTAGTGGGGATAACTTAAGGAAAGCTTGCAATCCTGTGGCCTGCTTCCAATTACTTAGCCATTGTTAGTAGTTGACTGTGTTACATCTGTACTAGGTATATAGCAGAGCATCAGATTTCTGCAATATATGGTTTTTGTTTAGTAATATAAAGAATTTCAGTTTTCAGAACAATGTTAAGCTCAGGGAGCAACATTTTAGATAATGACTGTTAAGACACTTTGGTAGCTTGCTCCTTCTTCTAATAAGCAACTAGGGAAGAAAAATGATTGCATATTGCACTAATAATCCTTTAAACAATCTATCTCATTGCTGTTCTTGGCTGTTTCCCAACTCTGTTGCCATAGGGCTACTTGTCACGTTATATACATGATTTTTCCTTCCCATATGGTGTTCTATATGTCTGAGTTTGCACTTGTCGATTTAGAAACTTGTGAATTGGCATGAAGAATTGGTAAAGTTTTTATGTACAGTATCTCTCTGAACTCAGTAGTTATGTAGCACATATTCAGACCTTGTGGAAATGATACTGCTCTAAATAAAAATTTGGTATATCCAAAGCTTTTAGGTGGTCAGTTTTCAGATTAGTGAAAGCTTTCTTCATTGATAAAATTGTTTGATGTTGTATTCAGAGAAATGCTGCAACTCTTTGTCATCCTTCAGTTATCCAGAGGGAAACTTTAACTGAAGACTGAGTTGTGTACCTATGACAATTTCATTATAAACTTTTGCAAGTCACATCAGGACACACATGAGATATCATAAGAATTCAGTCAGTAAGGGATCGCGACAGGCTTGTTCTTAGGAGGCTTTTGCCAGGTAATGTGCACTTAGTAGATACTAGAATCTCACTGAGTGGGAATGTGATTGTGTGCTCATCACAAATATGTCATATATATAGTATTAGCAATTGAAATTTTACATAACTTAAATGCTTGTCAGGAGTTGAGAATTAATCATTCAAATGTAACCAATAACTCCTGTAAAAATCTAAAAGTCACAGTCTAAAGACAAGGAAAAAAATCGACTGAACATCCGATTTAACAGTTTATTTTTTTCTCTGTCCTGTGAGAATATGGGCTTCCCAAACATTTTGATTTTTGGACAGAATTTGTGGCATGAGTGTTATTTATTTAAGGAATTTATACCCCACCTTTCCACCCCACAAGGGCCCTTAAGGTGTCTTCAAAATAAAACATTAATATAATACTGATTAGAACAATACTAAAGCATTAATGTAAAACCAGAAGCATAAAAGAATTAAAACAGGATACAATAAGCTCAATTGAATCATGATTAAAATTATATTCATAAAAAGTGCCATCTCCTCCAATGTCAGCATTTAAAAGCTTCCCTAAATAAAAAAAAGTCTTGAGGCCCAGCCAGAAGAATTCCAAAGAGAGAGATGTTCTCAATTCTAGTGGGAGGGAATTCAACAGATTGTCACCACCAAGAAGGCCCTGTTTCTTGCTGCCATCCCACTTGCCTCTACTGGTGGCGGTGCAGTTAGAAGGGTCCCCTTTGATGACCTGAGAGGACGTACTGGATTTTATGGAAGGAGGTGGTCCTTCAAATACCCTGGACCCAAGCCATAAAGGGCTTTAAAAGTAGCATATTGAATTGAGCTCGGAAACAAACTGATAGCCAGTGTAGTCACTAAAGCAACAGCCTGACTGAGTCAAACCTGTGAATCCCAGTAACCATATGGGTGGCTGTGTTCTGCATTAGTTGCAGTTTCCAGACTGTCTTCAGAGGCTGCCCCATGTAGAGTGCATTGTAGTAATCTAATCTAGATGTCACTAGGTCTTGGATCACTATGGCCAGGTCTGAGTGACCCTGGTATGGCGAATCAGCCAAAGCTGAGCAAAGGCTCCCCTAGCCACAACTGCTGTCTGGGAGTCCAGAAGCAGCTGCAGATCCAGAAGAATCCCCAAGCTGTGGACCTGCTCCTTAAAGTTGTTTAATTTAAAAGTCCTGTGTGGTCTGGTATAAGAATACCTAAAAGCATTTTTCCCATGTGACCCTTTTCTTATGCTCAAATCTTCATTTGGGTTGTAGAAATTAGGTAGGTCAGGAATTCTCTCCCCAGGAAGTTGTGCCTTCCCTGGCTTTCTTCACATGGCAGGTAATTGCTCTGTGTGGAAGAGCTTTTGAGGTACAGAGGAGTTGGGCTGCTGTTTTCTGTGTGTTTTGTTCAAGATTCTGTATGTTGCTTTTTTTATACTGGGTTGCTATTGATTTGATGGAGACAGAAGCCTACTGTTTTTTAAATATAGTAGTGCTTGGGGGGGTTGAAGATTTATCCTCTGAAATCTTAGAGCTTTGGTTTTTCTGTCATGTACAGATGCTTGTAAGTAGTTGTAGTGTGTTGAAACAGATTCTCATTATAACTGTATGTTAATGCAGCCTGTATTGAATATTTTAAACTTTTAGAAAGTACTGAAGCTTACATTTAGGATACTTAGTTTAGATGGACATACAGCCCAAGCTATGCAAGTCTACCCAGTAGTATGTTCTGCTGAGTTCAATAGAACCTACTCTCTGATAAGAATGTATAGGATTGCAGCCTTAAGTACAAGCACATTAAATAAAATGGTTTGTCATTCTTTGTTGGCTTTTGTGCATTCATACTTTTAAAAGTCTTTCAACTGGCTATTTTTTCAGATCTCTCAGGAAGAAACCATCTGAACATAGTTTAAATGTGTGACATTGCTGCCAAGAAGTTATTAGAAAGTATCACAGTCTCCTTGCCTGATATTCTGAAAGGGTAAGTTTGAGCTTCCAAATTTTCTGAAAATCAATGAGCATGAAATGATGTATACATTTCTCAGAGTTGTGCATTTAAACCTGTATAGGTCCTGCAGGAGTCAATCAGTAGATTGATCCAAAAGTCACTGTCTAGTAATACCTTTACTGGGACCAAGAAAAATGACAGGAAGACTTGATGAGCACATTTTCCAGTTCTCCAGAACTTTTTATCAGGCTGAATGTTAAGCAAAGAAAAAAGCAATGAAAAAAGGAAAACCTGGGTGTAATGTAATATTAATTTAGGTAACTATTGTTTGCTTTAACATCCACCCTGATAAAGAGTTCTGAAGGGTTAGAAAGCTTGCTGCTCAAGACTGCATCATTTCAGTTGATCATATTTAAATGATTTATATTTTACCTTTCCCCTTAAAATAAAGGGCACTCAAGGCTGCATACAAAAAAGCAATAAAACAATTAAAAGCAATTAATAAAAATGACCAACATGGTACAGAAGCAGCAGAATACCAATAATATAGCAGCAAAAGTTACCAGGTGCAAAAATGTATAAAAGATTCTAATACCATAATAAAGATATTACTAGATGGTGACTCTTTAAATCTTTTGAATCAACATGGCTACGTATGATATTGGTGTATGATACTAGCCTGTTTCATCAACCTGCTGCATCGTATTTGCTCACTAAGGAGTGAAGGAAACCCTGCAAACTAGGTACTCTATAATTAGATTATTAAACTGCCATGTAAGTATTATCTTATTAACCAGTCTTATTTTGGGCTTGTGCCCTTTAGATGCAGAGCCGTTCTATTCTGTGTCTATAAAAAACACCCCTTTGTTCCATAATCCCTATCCCTGAGGTGCCCCATCTTTGAATTCCACATGTTACAGTTTCATCACTTACCCCCTACCTGTGCTACTTTTAGACTATTCCTATTGATTAATTGTATTCTCTGTTGTTGTTGCCATCGTTAGTGACTCTTTCCTGTTGATGCTGTTTGAAGTGGGCCCTTATACATGCCTCATCCTTTCTGTTATTCCAAACATCCTTTTGTTACTTGAAATGCTTAGTATGTGTCTACTCAGAGTGTACTGAAGCTCCATGAGTGGAACTCCCCATCTTATGAAAAGCAGTCGTGGAATAGAAGGGGAGGGAGTTAAGCTTGTTTCCTTATTTTTCTGCTTAAAATAGGTATCTCATCCCCCAAGTCCGCTATTTGCCCCACCTGGCAGGGTTAGGATAATCAGATAAATACACTTAATAAAGAGACTGTTTTTGTTTAATATGCCACTTTGGATTGCAGATGCCAGAATCACATTATGATTTTGTCTTAAGGAAAAGTTCTGATCTAGCTTGGGGGAAACGGCAGCATTCAGACATGCATGTAATGCTTTACCCTGCAGAGGGCAAGAAGTCATAAATACATACATGCTTAATTTGTTTTCTAAGTGGTACGATATCTGGAACAGTTATGCCAGGTGATGAACCATATTTCTACATCTGTCTTAGGCTTGTGTGCTTTCTAAGTTACCTATTGTTTTGCATCACACAAGGCAGTTGAAATGCCTGTGGTATGTCTGGGTTCTTAAGTGGTTCCAGAGCTAATTAGTAAACTCTGGTTAGTGTTAACCAGGCAGACATAGACTAACTATGCTTAATTTAAAAAAATTGATATCCTGTCTTTTTCATGTTCAATTTCCCAAGGCGGCTTACAGAGTTTCATAACAAAATGTACAATGTATAAAACAATAAGTAAAATTCATAAGAACAATAAAACCATGGGGGGGGGGGGACTATTTGGTCCAGAAAGAGGCAGCAGAACCACAACACCATTACAGAGAGCAGGCATCAACCCGTCATCCAAACACCAGACAAAAGAGAACATTTTAAACCCTCACTGAAAAGCCATGAGGCAGAGGGTAGTTCTTAATTCCACCAGTAGAGAATTCTATAATTGTGGTGCTACTGCAGTGAAGTTTTGCCCTCGCACCACCATTCCTCTAACTTGGGACAACAGCAGCGCTTGTAGGAGAGCCCTTCAGATGACTAAGGGTGCAATCCTAACCCCTTATGTCAGTGCTTTCCAGCACTGACATAAGGGCAATGCAGCTCTAAGGTAAGGGAACAAACATTCTCTTACTTTGAGGAGGGCTCCGTGAGTGACACCCAACTGCAGGATGCAGCACACGTCCCATTGGCACTGCTATGCCAGTGCTGGAAAGCACTGACATAAGGGGTTAGGATTGTGCCCTAAGAGATTAAGCTGGCAGTAGGAATTTTCTCAAGGGAGTACAGCCTGCATAGTGGAGATACCCATGAATGATTGAAGTGAGATCAGCAAGGAGACTAAGGACCTAAAGGATTATTCTTCTCCCCCCCCCCCCTCCACATGAGACACTGGAGGGAAACATTAGAAGTGAACTTCCTTCCCTTTGCTGTCTTTGACATAGGGACAAAGGAATGCCCAAACTGAGAGATTATCCCATCGTTATTTAAATGTGGAATCTCTCCTGATTCTAGAAAATTATACCCCCATGGAAGAGCCTGTGTTCAGATAAACTGCAGGAACATCTCCCAGTTTGGCTGTTTACATCTCTCTCCCCACCCCTGTGAAAGAAAGTGGGTAAGGAAGGAGTATGTAAGCCGTCACAAGTCCAAGAATGGTTTAAGAACAGGTAAATAGGCCCTGCGTGATCATTCTTAAATGACGTGTGAACATTCTAATGTCAGTTGTTGGTTTCCTGTTTGCTTTAAAAAACACACACAACATCTGCAGAACCAACCCTTAAGCTTTCCTTTAGAGAGTCTGAAAAGGGCAAGAAGGCATAACTACATCCAGCTACTGTGTTGAGGCAGGAATGCTACCAAACATTCTGAGCAGATTAACCAACATAATCCAGATTGTGTGCCTCAAAGCAAGAATGAGCAAGCCTTGTGAAAAGCTGAGGAATATGTTTAGTAAAAACACTTCATTCTGCAGAGGAAGACAAAACAGTTCTCCACGGTCACCAGGCCATCTGCCATTCAGGAAGCTACATCTGTCTTTCCTCACTGCAAATTTGGCACTTAGACTCTGAACCGCAACAACACAACTCATCAACCAAGTTGCCCTAGAGTAACTTTTCTCAATGTTTCAGATGTAAATCTAAGTTCAACAATGACTGCTCTCCAGTAACATCCAAAAAGATAATTTATAGAACAAAGGACATTGGGTTGTATCCATGTTTGTGCCAGCAGAACAGAGTTTGTGCAAGAGATTTTTCCTGCCCCCTCCTCCCCACTGCTGCCCCTAAACTCTTTCAGAAACCACTCCTGAGGGCCAAGGGACCCTCAGGTATGGCATGGGATGCAATGCACGAATCTCTAGGGAGAGGAAGGAGTTTCTGAAAGTTGTGTAGAGGCATTTTCTGCAAGTGGAGCTCTGCTTAAGATTCTGTTGCACAGTTTCCAGGAATGGCCTCTGCACTGCATCCCATACTGTTTCCAGGCCCTCATGAGGTCAAGGGACTGTGGTCGGGAGGAGAGGGTGGGAAAGATCCCTTCTGCTCACATGAGTGTGGATCATTACTGATAGTCAACTATTACACAGGCCTACAAAATTGATGGTCAGAAAAGTTTTCCCCAAAGTTTATGGTGGTTTGATATGAATTTGGGGTGCTGATTCCAAAAATGGCATCAGTTTTGCCCTATCACGCCTAGTTTTGGAGATATAGTATAGCCCCATTAATGTATGGTTCAAGCAGCTTCCTCATGAGTGTTGATATGTAGATACTCTGGTCATGTATATGTATAAATATTTTTTCCCTTTTTTAAGCAATTCATAAGCATGTATCAATGTTACATTCTCTTTTTTTGTTTTTGTTCTGTTTATGTAAAACAATAAAATTTAAGAAAAAAAGCAGCTTCCTCATGAGGAAGCATGGTGTAGTCTTCCTCATGAGGAAGCTGCTTGAACCATTCACTAAAGAGGCTATGCCTTATCTCCAAAACTAGATGTGAGAGGGCAAACAGCTGCCATTTTTGGAATCAGCACCCCAAATATACCCAGGAATTGGTGTAATGTTTAAGGAAGCAAAATGTGTGTTGGCCTGTGTTATTAAACCTATCATTTGCAATGTTTTAGAACAGTGGTTCCCAAACTCTGGGTTATGACCCACCAGTGGGTCTCGACCAGATGCTTGATCGTGAAACTGACAAGATGATAGCTGACAAGGAAAAGGTATTTAGCTCTATGGAAAGCGAAACTGAGCCACACGTGTGTGTTTACTTGTGAGTAGGCAAACGTGCCTAGGCTGGGCAAAGGGGAACACAAGGCTAGCAGAATGGTTCTGATTTGATGAACATGGTGCCCAACAAATGTGCTAAAAGGCACCTTCCACCACAGTAAAAAGGATAAAAACAGAGGCTAGAGCAGATGATGATAATAATAATAATAATACAGGTATTTATATACCACCTTTCCTGGTCTTTATTCAAGACTTTATTCAAGGCGGTTTACATAGGCAGGCTATTTAAATCCCCATAGGGATTTTTACAATTAAGGTTCTATCTTTCAAGAACCACAACATTCAGATGTTTCTTTCTGATCTGGTTTCACATTCTGGCCTCCATCCTCCCACGCTCAGAGCAGATGGAATAACTTGGCTCAGCTTGTCAGCTGCTTCAAGGTTGCACGGTGCCGGTGGCCTCGAACTGGCGACCTGTGGATGTTATCTTTGGGCAAATGGAGGCTCTACCCTCTAGACCAGACGTCCTGCCCAGACCAGGTGTTAAAGTGAAGCTTTTATTAGTCTCATAAAGCTAGGTGGGTCCTGATAGAGTGTTGTTCTAAAAGTGGGTTCCAGTTTTAAAAAGTTTGGAAATGACTGTTTTAGAAGTTAAGAGAATGAATTAAACTGAACTAAATCGTGTACCTCTAAAGAGGTTATATGTTGTGTAGGCAAGAATCAAGTGTGGCACTAGAGATTTCATGGAACTTTTAGTGCAGTAGTTCATATAGCCACAATGGCAAACTAGTTTTTAAACCATTGCCGCCCAATGTTGCATATATGCAACAGGGACCATATGTGTACACCTGTGGGCAGGGCAAAAATGGGTTTAAGTAAACGATGTCATACTGCTTTGGCAGTGTGAGCTGCTGCGGTTAAAAGCTATGAACATGTTGAATTCTTGCCTCTAGCTCCTTTGAATCACTGCCAAAAAGTTTGTAATTGAGGGCAGTTTTTTGGGTGGTTGTATGAAATGTGTTTCAAACCAACTGGGAATTCTTTCTATCCTTGTTTGTGATGATCTTCGTTAATCAGACTGCATTTCCTGGGGATCCTCTCATATATAGTGTAAGAACCTACTTTGAATAGTGTTGTACTTGTTAAACATGCCGGTCAGTCACAGGACTTGAACAAATCTAATGCCTGCACGTTCCCTAGTAATTCTTCAGCATTTCTTTCACTCATCATGTTCATTTGTTTGATTTGCAGAAGGAGCTGAATTTTAAATTCGAAGTCTTTCAGTAGTCTCCTATGTACTGTACTCATGTATACATCAAAAATTTAAGGCGCTGAAAACCTGGTTTGACTTATCCATGGGGTCAGTAGCCTCTGAGTGGGGCTGGGTTGCTGGCAAGCACACTGCAGGGTCTGCTGGGACATTCCCATGGTGGCCTCTTGCAACGTCTGCAATAGCTTAAGCCGGTCTCCCTAGCAGTTGGAGTAGCAGCAATACTTCAGCTCTTCCCGGCATGAGAGACAGCCCCACTGGTTGTTGTAGCTCCTTCCACCTGGGCTGAAAAAGTCTTTGGCCACAGCAGCTTGTCCTGGCAGTGTTCTCGTGGCTAGACTGGCACTCACCTTGAGGTCTCACCCCCTCCTTCCACTTGTCCCACCATGCTCTGTTACTGGCCTTTTGGCTCACTCACTTACTCCACACGTTCACATGAACATTGCACATATAACCACTTGCATTTTCTGAGCTGCACAGAGCAGGCACCCACTGCTCCCAGCCCTCTGGCTCTGAATGTCAAATTCCGTATAGGCTGGTGTGGCTGTAACACGCTCGTGTGCTGCTCTGTCAGAGTCAATGGAACATTGTGTTGGGCAGTGGAAGGTTGACCCTGGAGGTGTGTGCACCGCTAACAGCAACATCAAGCAGGTCATAGCAAATTTCATAGTGTTTGGCTCCAAACTTGCCCTCAACTTACCTACGAAATCAACTAATAGATGAATATCTAAGGTATTTGTCAGAATGTAAGTTCTGTGATCAGCAAAAAACAAGCAAGGTAGTAGTTGATGTGGGTTTAACGCTTTGATCAGGTGAAAGTATATCTATATATCTAAACTATGTCTATAGATGAAATCTAGAGATATAACTATTGAAATGTTGAAGTGAGGGAAATAAAATGCCTCTAATACAGTGGTTCCCAAAATTTTTGACCTGCAGCTCCCTTGACCTACTGGCTGTTGGGGTTGGCACCCCGTTACGGTGCACTTAAGAAACAGGCAGTCTTTACACCTCAGGCACCCTTTCATTTGTATCTGTATGTTCCCAAAACATGCCCTAAAATGGATTTTCCAAAAGCACTGTCCACAGCACGGTCCACAACCAAAAGCACAGTCCATGGTGGGATTAGGATGCTGCCCTCCCCTTCTCTTAATGAGCCTGGGGCACCTACCTAGTGGAGGGCACTGATACCCTGTGACTGCACTGCGTAGCAGAATGAAACGAGAAAAACCAATGTGTGCTGAGCAGGCTTATGAACAAACTGGTTTCCAGATTTCATAGGCATTTCAGACATGAATTATCTTCCTAAAGGAAAACTGAATATTAGTTCTAAAAATTAATTAAGCAGTGATAATGTAGAAAATCAAATACAGAACATACCTTTTCAATATAATCCGTATCAATGTGGATCTGCATTCAGAATGGCGGAAAGTCATTGGTGTGGGGAGAAGGGGGCTATTTTCATCCTAGCAGTCATCAAGAAGGAAGAGAGGCTGCTTGTGTTGCTTGCTTGTTGATCCTCCCTTCAATTAAGTGTTTTGCATTTTATTAATTAAAAAATTTCTGCAGTACCCCAGCTGCTTTCCACTGCGCATACTTGGGGAACAACTGCTCTAATAATAGGAATCTAGGAACAGTACCTTGTTTGTCTTCAAGATATATATGTTAAGGTTTAAAACAATTTCAAATTTTACTTTTGTGTTTATACTGTATGCCATTTCTTCATTATTGCAGTCTTTGAAATCTCTGTTTTAAAGGGGGGAAAACTGCAGTACTGTCACATTCATTTGGAGGCATAACTTGGACTGTGATCCTAAACACAGTTATGTGTAAATTTGGTTGAAATGAGTACAACTTAAATCCCAATGTAGAAAGTGTTCTTTATAGTTTTATGTTGCTTGCATATTGCAGAGCATTAGAATTTTTTCTGCTGAATGGCTAGTGTTGTCAACTTTGATATCAATTACCTAATTGTGGGGGGATGGATTCCAGAAATTAGTGCATATCAGTATTATAGTGGTAAATTCTGAACTACAGGAGCCCATAATGAAATATCTCCCAGAATCATGCCTCTTTCCCCCACCCCTGCACTTCTGTTCACATGTATCATGCAGTACATTGCGTAGCAATGGCTTCAGGTTTTTCTGAGCAGCATCCTCAGGTGCTATACCATAGTCTGCACATGAATTGCCCTTGCTTAGCCAGGGATGTTTAAATAGAATCAAGTCCCATTATTTTCAATGGAATGTTCTTTCAGATAAGGTTACTTAAGATGCTATCTTAATTGCTTGTAGGTTGTTTGGATCAAAAGCTCTCTTTCCTAAAATTTTGCTAACCTGAAAAGTAGTTTACTACTTCCTCTTTGGTATTTTAAAATATGTTTAAGTAGTATGTAAGAGGCAAAATCATTTTCATTAAAATGTTTACCCGTGTTTACTCAAGAGCTATGAAAAGTTTGTAGTTTAATCAATATCAAAATGCAATTATTTTATTTTCACATTTTTATGCCAACCTTTCTCAAAGGAGCTCAAAGTGGTGTACATAGCTTCTCCCTTCCTTTTACCTTCACAACAACCCTGTGAGGTAGGGGAGGTTGAGAGAGGGTGACTGGCCCCAGGTCACCCAGGAAGCTTCATAGCTGACTGGGGATTTTTACCTGGCTCTTCCAGGTCTAAGTCCAACTCCCATACAGGTATACCATCCTGGCAACCGCTGTAATTTATTGTAGAGAAGGAATATGTAAAATATGTCATAGTGTGTGCATTATGAGTGACATAGCTGTAACTTACCTAAAACCATCAGTTCTGTGTATGAAATTTTAACTTCTGTAACTAAAACATAAGTAATTATAATTGACAAATTATCTCTTTTTCTCTTTTCAGAAATATGGACCACTTGGTCCCAGGCACCCAAGTTTATTACAAGTATGAAGATACAGGAAGAATTAAAAATTAATTTTGCCATCTTGGAAATACTATTTTAGTGCATAAAAGCACTTTTAAGAATGAACACTACACCCAGTTGCGTTGGTGAATGCAGAAGGATGAGAAGAACACTATGATGGCAAAGAACAAAGAGCCTCGTCCCCCATCCTATGCCATTAGTGTGGTTGGACTTTCTGGAACTGAAAAAGACAAGGGGAACTGTGGAGTTGGAAAATCATGTTTGTGCAATAGATTTGTGCGTTCTAAAGCAGATGAATATTACCCTGAACATACCTCTGTGCTTAGCACAATTGACTTTGGTGGACGAGTTGTTAATAATGATCACTTTTTGTACTGGGGTGACATAACGCAATGTGGAGAGGATGGAATAGATTGCAAAATTCATGTTATTGAACAGACTGAGTTCATTGATGATCAGACTTTTCTGCCTCATCGGAGTACGAACTTACAGCCGTATATAAAACGTGCAGCTGCAACCAAATTGCAGTCAGCAGAAAAACTCATGTATATTTGCACAGATCAGCTTGGATTGGAGCAAGACTTTGAGCAAAAGCAAATGCCTGAAGGCAAACTCAACATCGATGGATTTTTATTATGTATTGATGTAAGTCAAGGTTGCAATAGGAAGTTTGATGATCAACTTAAATTTGTGAATAACCTCTATATTCAGCTATCAAAATCTAAAAAGCCTATAATAATAGCAGCAACTAAATGTGATGAATGCGTGGAACATTATTTACGAGAAGTTCAGGCATTTGCTTCAAATAAGAAGAACCTTGTGGTGGTAGAAACATCAGCAAGGTTCAATGTCAATGTAGAGACATGTTTCACTGCACTGGTACAAATGATGGATAAAACCCGTGGTAAACCTAAAATAATTCCATATCTGGATGCCTATAAAACACAGAGACAACTTGTTGTTACTGCAACAGACAAATTTGAGAAACTTGTGCAGACTGTGAGAGACTATCATGCCACTTGGAAAACTGTTAGTAATAAACTGAAAAATCATCCAGATTATGAAGAATACATTAATTTAGAGGGAACGAAAAAAGCCAAAAACACATTTTCAAAACACATAGAACAACTGAAACAAGAGCATATACGAAAAAGAAGAGACGAATATATTAATGCTTTACCAAGAGCTTTTAACTCACTACTGTCAAATCTTGAAGAGATTGAACATTTGAGTTGGTCTGAAGCTTTGAAATTAATGGAGAAAAGCGCAGATTTCCAGCGATATTTTGTAGTGCTGGAAAAAACACCCTGGGATGAAACTGACCATATTGATAAAGTGAATGACAGGAGGATTCCGTTTGACCTTTTGAGTACACTAGAAGCTGAAAAAGTCTATCAAAATCATGTACAGCATCTAATATCAGAAAAAAGGAGAATTGAAATGAAGGAGAAGTTCAAAAAAACACTTGAAAAAATACAGTTCATTTCTCCTGGGCAACCTTGGGAAGAAGTTATGTGTTTTGTAATGGAGGATGAAGCATTTAAATATATTACAGAGGCGGATAGTAGAGAAGTATATAGTAGGCATCAACGGGAAATAGTTGAAAAAGCCAAAGAAGAATTTCAGGAAATGCTTTTTGAACATTCAGAACTGTTTTATGACCTGGATTTGAACGCAACACCTAGTTCTGATAAAATGAGTGAAATTCATGCTGTTCTGAGTGAGGAGCCTAGATACAAAGCTTTACAGAAACTTGCACCTGATAGAGAATCTCTACTGCTTAAACACATAGGGTTTGTGTACCATCCCACTAAAGAAACTTGTCTCAGTGGCCAAAATTGCATGGACATTAAAGTAGAACAGTTACTTGCTACTAGTCTTTTGCAGTTAGATCATGGGCGGTTAAATTTGTATCATGATAGTGCCAATATTGATAAAGTCAATATTTTCATTTTGGGTAAAGATGGTCTTGCGCAAGAATTGGCCAATGAGATTCGGACACAATCCACGGATGATGAGTATGCATTAGATGGAAAAATATATGAACTTGACCTTAGACCAGTTGATGCAAAGTCACCTTATCTTCTAAGTCAATTGTGGACTTCTGCCTTCAAACCACATGGATGTTTCTGTGTGTTTAATTCAATTGAATCGCTAAATTTTATTGGAGAATGCATTGGAAAAATAAGAGTTGAAGCATCTCAAATAAGAAGAGATAAATATATGGCCAATCTTCCATTTACTTTAATACTAGCTAATCAGAGAGAGAGCGTTAGCAAGAATTTGCCAATTCTAAGACACCAAGGACAGCAGTTGGCAAATAAGTTGCAGTGTCCTTTTATAGATGTCCCTGCTGGTACTTACCCCCGTAAATTTAATGAAGCTCAAATAAAACAAGCTTTGAGGGGAGTTCTAGAAGCAGTTAAACACAATTTTGATGTTGTAAGTCCTGTTCCTACAATTAAAAATCTATCAGAAGCTGATTTGAGAATTGTGATGTGTGCTATGTGTGGAGATCCATTCAGTGTAGATCTTATTCTTTCACCGTTTCTTGATTCTCATTCTTGTAGTGCTGCTCAGGCTGGCCAGAATAATTCACTTATGCTTGATAAAATTATAGGTGAGAAGCGGAGGCGAATTCAGATAACAATATTATCATATCATTCTTCGATTGGTGTAAGAAAAGATGAACTTGTTCATGGGTATATACTGGTTTACTCTGCTAAACGAAAAGCGTCCATGGGAATGCTTCGAGCGTTTCTTTCAGAAGTGCAAGACACTATACCTGTCCAATTGGTGGCTGTTACTGACAGTCAGGCAGACTTTTTTGAGAATGAAGCTATCAAAGAATTAATGACTGAAGGCGAACATATAGCTACTGAGATCACCGCTAAATTTACAGCTCTTTATTCTTTATCTCAGTATCACCGTCAGACTGAAGTATTCACATTATTCTTCAGTGATGTTTTAGAAAAGAAAAACATGATTGAAAACTCCTATATGTCTGATAGTGCCAGAGACACAACACATACGAGTGAGGATGTTTTCCTACATTCTCCCAGAGGGAGCTCTCTCGCGTACAACTATTACCCAGATTCAGAAGACGATACTGAAGCCCCACCTCCCTACAGCCCAATTGGAGATGATGTACAGCTGCTCCCAACACCTGATCGTTCAAAATATCGATTAGATTTGGAAGGTAATGAATATCTTGTCCATAGCACACCACTTAACTGTCATGATCATGAACGCAATCATAAAGTGCCTCCTCCTATAAAACCGAAACCAATTGTACCCAAGACAAATGTGAAAAAATTGGATCCAAACCTGTTAAAAACCATTGAGGCAGGCATTGGTAAAAACCCAAGAAAACAATCTAGAATGCCTCTGGCACCAACTGATGATCTAGAACAGTCTGATAATTATGCAGAACCTATAGATACTGTTTTCAAGCACAGAGGTGGTACTGACGATATCTATGCAGTGCCAGATGATAGTCAGAATCGCATGATTAAAATTAGAAATTCATTTATTATAAGCAATGCCCAGGGAGATGAAGAAAATGGATTTCCTGACAGAATTTCAAAGACACATGGAGAAAGACGACCTTCAAAATACAAATACAAGTCTAAAACACTGTTTAGCAAAGCTAAATCTTACTATAGGAGAGCACATTCAGATGCAAGTGACGATGAAGCTTTCACAACCTCCAAAGCAAAAAGAAAAGGAAGGCATCGTGGCAGTGAAGAAGATCCACTTCTGTCCCCTGTTGAAACATGGAAAGGTGGCATTGATAACCCTGCTATTACATCTGACCAGGAGTTAGATGATAAAAAGATGAAGAAGAAGACACAGAAAGTGAAAGAAGACAAAAAGGTAATTTTTAAAAATTAACTGTAATCAAAATGGGTTACAGGGTGTTTTCCTTAAAGCATTTGTGTATATTATAACAAAATATTTATATAGTTTTTCAACCCAAAAAGTTAAAGTAATTACCACAGCAAAATTTGAAAATCAGAAATACGCACAAGAGACTTGGCAGACAGACACTGGAAAATGTGATATGTGTTGGAGTGAATAGAGAGACAGTCCCCCTGCTAAATAAAAGAACCACAATGTAATAAGTGCCTCTTAGACCAGTTAGCAGGGACATGAAATTGCTGTTGCATTGCAGAATCACTTTAAGGGTGACCCATATTTCTAGTTTAATTTGCTTCCTATAACTGTATGAAAGGGTATTCAAAATTGTAACTTTGGGGTGACATTTGAAGCACTGAACTGTTATAACAAGTAAGAATGAAGTTGCATTCTTTTTGTGTTGAATACTGTATTTGGCATCAGTTCCTAAAGTGATAGGGAATGGTACAGGGGACTTTGTATCTGTGGATTCACTTATCCACGGTTCAGGTCCATGTCCCCTCTGGGGGCGAGGGGAGCTCCACTTCCCTTGCCTCCAGAAGGTCCTCTGAACCCAGCAGAGGCTGCTGATGTCCGTCCACGGCCTCTGCCAGACTCAGACTGAGCCAGATGGTTGAAAAACAAAACAAAAAAACTATTTCTAGTTTCTTCATGAAACCAGAAATGACGTTTTTAATGCCTTAGTGGGAGACCTGGGGAAGCCCCGGAGTGGAGGGCATTCCCTGTTATCCACAGTTTTAGTTAACCTCAGGAGGTTCTGAAAAGGAACTCCTGCAGATACTGGGGCACACCTGTGCATGTATTGATGCAGAATTTGGTCTTGATGGGCTTTATTATTGGATGTTGTGCAGAGATAAGTAGCTAACTGTGCAGTGTTTCGGGCATTAGTAAAGAGGCTAACATCTGAAATGCTTCTTGTCTGAACTGAATGTTCAGGTTAAATTATTTCTAAAATTGGATCATTATATTCATTTTGTAGAATTGCATTGCAAACAAGACTGATAATATTCTGCATTAAATGTAGCTTGAGTGGTTAAAAATCAGTTTAAACAGTATGAACCAGTTGCTGAATCACTTTTTTAAAGTTAGTGTCTGAACCAAGGAGTTAAAAAAATATATTCATGAACCTGAATTGGAACTATACCAAAACGGCTAACAGTTCCACTCTCTGGTGCAGGGGTGCCCAAACCCCGGCCCGGGGGCCACTTGCGGCCCTCAAGGCCTTTCTATGTGACCCTCAGGGAGCCCCTAGCCTCCAATGAGCCTCTGGCCCTCCGGAGATTTTTTTGGAGCCCACACTGGCCCGATGCAACTGCTCTCAGTGTGAGGGCAACTGTTTGGCCTCTCGAGTGAGTTGTGGGATGAGGGCTTCCTCTACTGCTTGTTGTTTCACGTCTGTGATGCAGTAGCAGAAAGAAAGGAAAGGCTAGCCTTGCTTTGTGCAAGGCCTTTTCTAGGCCTTGAACTACTGCAAAACCGTCATTTATTCATATAAGTTCATCTTTAATATATTCATTTATGTAAATTTATTCAAATTTGAAATGTAAATTAATTCGGCCCCCGACACGGTGTCAGAGAGGTGATGTGGCCCTCCTGCCAAAAACTTTGGACACCCCTGCTCTGGTGTATCTAGTCCTATGGCCTTGTTGACAACTGCAAAAATAGCTTCCTTGCTAGTTCTTATCATGCTTTATGGCAGGGTTGTCCAAACATTTTGGCAGGAGGGCCACATCATCTCTCTGACACAGTGTCAGGGGCCGCGGAATAAAAGAATTATTTACATTTCAAATTTGAATAAACTTACATAAATGAATATATTAGAGATGGAACTTATATGAATGAATGACGGTCTTGCAATAACTCAAAGTCTATAAAAGGCCTTGCACAAAGCAAAGCTGGCCTTTCCTTTGCTGCTGCATCACAGACATGAAACAGCAAGCATTGGAAGGAGCCCTCGTCCCACAGCTCATGCAAGAGGTGGAACAGTTGCTATCACACTGAGAGCAGTTGCATTGGGCCAGAGCGGGCACCAGCAAGTCTCTGGAGGACCAGAGGCTCATAGCAGCCTGGGGGGGGGGGGTCCCTGAGGGTTGCAAATGGTCCCCAGGCCAGGGTTTGGACACTCCTGCTTTATGGGAAGGCTTGAGTGGTTGACTTGAGAAAAGATATTTGCCTAGAAGAAACTTTTAAGCTTTGTGGGCTGGTAGCTTTTTGAACTACATCTTTACTTTTGCTAAAAAAAAGCAAAACTGTTCACTATTTTGATTACTCATACATACATTTTTTTATTAGTACTACTTTTTCTAGTAATGCCACTTATGGGGAAGCATTTTAAGAGTAGAACCATGTTTGCTTGTAGTTGTAGGTGTTTGGTTGCGTTGTGTAGGATTTCAGAATCAGTATGCCTTAGTGTGATTGACAGTAGGAGATATAAAAAGCTATCTGTAGTATAATCTGAGTAATCTTGGCAAGGCATTAACCTTTTTGGCTGTTGCATTGCATGCAAGCATTACTTCAGTCGACGCTTCAGTCACTGGAACAAATGCAATCAACCTGGTTTTTTTGTTCTTAAATAGTAACGTATTTTTTTAAAAGAATTATTTTACGTAATATAGGTTTGTGACCTTTGCCTTTATTTGTATTAAATAAAACCTGCAAATGTAAAAGGTTGTATCTTATGTGCGTCTTCCGTTATCAAAAGAAGCTCTGTTTGCGTAAAATAGACAGGAGACTTTGATTTCCCCCTTCTGCAGCCACTTGTGCTCCCTGAAAATATGCTCCTTGTTATCTGGTGTGCTCTCTGGGGCATTTGGTGGGCCGCTGTGAGATATAGGAAGCTGGACTAGATGGGCCTATGGCCTGATCCAGTAGGGCTGTTCTTATGTTCCTGAGGGTTAAGGGGTGCTGTGGAGCATATATCTAAGGGGAGCAGGGAATGAAAATCATCCATCCCTCTTCTGCAAATGAAGATTCTTCTGTTATTTTTGTTAAAGAAGCAGTCTGGGATATACCACATAACTGTTAAATTACTATATATGCTTGTGTATAAGTAAAAAAAAAAAATCTAAGCCTTAAAATTGACCCAGAAAACCTGAGTTGACTTATCCACAGGTTAAAGGTTTATTTCCTGCTTGCAGCATTGTTTTCTAATTAAAATATGTCTGGGAGAGAATTTATCTGCGTGAGGCAGTGGACCTTCCACATCTGCCAGGGTTAATGGTGTGGCCTCCCCACCTGGCAGCTCTGGTAGAGCTCTGGCAGTTAAGAAGGGGAAGTAATGCAGGTCCAGGTAATGGAAGGAAGAAGCTGATTTTCAGAACACCTAGCAGTGCGCCATCACCATCTGAAGCCATTATTAATGAAAGTAATGCAGCACACAACAAAAGGAAGCTAGCATGCCTTGTGGCCAAACTGGCAGACCCATGAGGTGGTTGCACCAGGTTCCTTTGAGGTGATGGGACTGTGTGCCATGCCAGCAGATATGGGAGTAAGAATTGTGAGCCTTGCTTGTGCGATGTCTCCTTGAGCCAGTGAACACCATCCACGAACCACAAAGCCTTGACTAAAAGAGCACACAGGGAGGGGAAGTGCAATGACCAGAGTGGTAAAAGCAGCCCAGCATCGAGTAGGGCATCATCCTGGAAACCCAGTGTTCTCCTTGGGAGAAGGTGAAAATGCCTCAAGCCACTAGCAAACAGAGTGACCCAAGAAGCAGTGAACTTCAGATGGCATTGCTGAAAGCCATCAGTGAGAGAGAGGTGGGGTTGGGGTGGGCTTATGCTGTAGTTTGTAGTGGCTGCAGTTGAAGCAGTGGCGAAGGCAGTGGTACTAGTCTCCAGAGGGAGGAAGACACTGTGCTGAGGGTCACTTGCAAATGCGGGAACCAAGAAGCGCAGTCTCCACCCACTCTAGCCCTGAACCCAAGCCCATGTAGCATTCATGGACAGCTAGCAGCAGCTGATTCTAGAAGCCCAATAATCACAAAGAAGGTGTGCTGGTGCAAAGTCACATAGTCCATGGAGCTGAGCAAAACACCAGTGCAGGGGAATCCAAGATCATGTGCATAAATCTGTAAGTTTTACACTTATCCATGGGCCATAGCAAACTTCTGGTTCAAAATATGCCTTCTACTTATACACAAGTATATATGGCACTTCAGGATTTCCAGGTAGTGTACGTGTGAAAATGTTTTTAAAATGTGGTTGTGAGGCCAACCCCCCCCCCCCGAAAAGCAGTGACAGGTGCCAAAGCGATAAACTATCTTCAAGATTCGGGATTGCTAAGTCAATTAACAATTTAGCAACTTTGTAAATTTATTCAACTCTGCAGAGAAATCTTGTGCTTTGCTGTTGAGATAGAAATATGACTGGTGTTTGGCTTACAATTGTTTATTACTGTTAAGTTCATTTGATAGTGCAGACTGAAGGGGGATATTGTGATCATTTTTGATCTTATTTGTGCTATGTCTTGGTAGGTAGGTTAGTTAAAATTACTTTTTATCTTGAATTTATAGGATATAAAATGTATATTCTGAAGTCTGTGGCACAGTCTAGTATTTTGTTGATGGAATAAAGATTTATTTAGCAGTTTGTGCTGTTAGAGCAGACCTCATGAACGTAAAATATATCCTTTCATGTTAAAACATTCTGATCAAAGTATCTTGATTTTTGCTTGTAATTATGAATATCCCTAATGATAGTAGATCCTGATTTGGAAAGAATTTAAGCTGGAGGTCATTTAGATCAGGTTGATGGTTGAAAAATAGTGTTAAATTTGCATGTATTCATCTTGTTGTGTCGTTAATGTGTTCCTGGTTACTGGCTAGCACAGTGATTGAAACAATGCAAGTAAACGTCAGAATGTCAGTAGGTCCCCACAGTTCTAGCAAAATGTAAAGGAATTAAATATGAATTATGGCTGTGGATAAACCACTTCAGGACATACTTCATGCTTTCTCCCATTCCAAGATATATGGGAGAATCACAACTGCCAATTTCCAGGAGGAGCAACAATTGGAGTAGTGTTGCAAAATGTATGTGCAGGTGGGCCCTTGGTATCCAGAGGGGTTCAGTTCCCAGAATCCCTGCAGATGCTGACATCCGTTAATGATAAAGCACACAGATTTGGGTACCTGAAATCCTCTGAATGTGGAACATAACTTTGGTTGTTTCCAGGGGACGTTCTGAGGGTCAGGGAATGCCTCCCTGGCTTGCAGAAGGTCTCCCAGAGGCAACTGGAGCACGACCTTGAGAAAGTATGGACTGAGCCTGAGTAGCCTGTAGTTACAATATGAACTCCTCCTGTGTGGCCCAGATGGGAATGGAGCACATATAGCAGTAATTCCTGTGTTCTGCAAGTAATATCAGAGAAATTCTTTTCTCAGTTGAACACTAAAATTGAGCATAAATTAAAAATGAATAATGCAGAATGCGAAGTATATGAAGATTAATGCGGTCCAAGAGGTTAGATCACTTTAGAAGTTATAGATTCAAGTGTCACTGTAATCACCAGTATACTGAATGACCATACAGCTCTCAGTCTCAGATCTGTATGCTGGAGAAAATACTGACTTAATTTGTGGGATTAAATGGGGGACAACTGTATAATATAATAACTAGACTATATCCTACATGTAATTTGCATGAGAATAAGACATTTTCTTCTTTGAAGTAGAATAGATTTTTCTCAATTCCCTTCTCCTTCAGCAGCTCTCTCTTCTGTATTTTATATTCCAGAGAAACCACTCACATCAGGGGTGAATCTTTGGGTGTCATAAAAGGCTGCTATGAAGAGGAAGGGGAGGGGAGTTAATGTGTGGACTAGTTTTAGGATACACCACAACATAAGAATTTTTTAAGTTACACCTGAGAGTTTTATTGCAGTGATTAACAGTAATTGATAACTTATTTAATTGGACAAACTTGGATGGAATCTTTTTAAAATGTTAACATAGTTTATTCAGCTCAGGATGTCTCCATGCCAAGGTATCTTGGTGACAGAACTACTATGCATTTTGTAGAGATTCATACACTATGTATTTGGGATTCTCTTTTGCATATGGAGATAATTTTTATGCCCATCCATAATCTAAATATAATGTTAAGCAACTATTGTTTAGATTCTAACAACGTTGTTTAGGCCACACTGCATGAACTGGAATGTAAATGAGTCTTAATGCAGTTGTAAAGCCAGGTGTCCCTTCTTACCAAGGACATTGGATTGTAACTTAACATCCACATATGGATGAAAAACTGAGCAACTTCTCTTCGCTCCTCTCAGCAGCCTCCTGAACAGCCTGTTTCAGGAGTCCTGAAACTCCATTCTTGGAAAGTGCTTGCATCAATTTTCGGGCTCTTTCCTCTTTTTTATCCCCTCTTCTTCCTGATACCCCAGTCCTCACCCTGAGAATTCCTGACACTCAGGAGGGGCTTTTTGGAAGACAGCTCTGGTGAAAAGTTTCCTTGTTCAAATTTGCTTCTATGCATAGTTGTTGTTGGGATGCAACCCACTAAAGCAGTGGTTTCCCAAACTTTTTTCAGCAGGCAGGTCCCTTGACCTACTATACCATCGGCTGCAGTTCCCCATTAGGGCTGCAATCCTATACATTGTATAGGGCAGCAGGTTTTTCATGAGGATTCCACGACTCCCCTGGCTGCTTTCCATGGCTCTTGGGGAGTCATGGCTCACAGTTTGGGAACCACTGAACCAAACACGGGGTCCCAGAGTTACCACGTTCCAAGTCACAGATGGCTGCAATGGCACTTTCATGCAAATACAGTTCATCCATTGTGTTGTGTTTGAGCAAGTGTGATAGTCCTGGGCCAGCAAAGCGGACTGTTCCAATGACCTTCAAGCATTTTAATTTCTAGACAAACCTCTTGAATGGAACTGGTATTATTGTGGGGACTGGGTGTAATATATGCATAAACAGTTCTATTGTTTGGGAAATTTCTTATTGTAGTTACAGTGTTAGGAAGATATTAGTTAGCTTGCTGACATTTGTTGCTGTTATATTTTTTGTTGTAGCACAAAAAGAAAATTGGGAAATTCAATCCACCAACTCGTAGAAATTGGGAAAGTAATTACTTTGGGATGCCTCTGCAGGATCTGGTTACCCCTGAAAAGCCAATACCACTCTTTGTTGAGAAGTGTGTCGATTTCATTGAGGATACAGGTAGGAAATGCATTGAACTTAGAGATTTGATCTTTTTTTGGTCTTGCTTCTTTTTTGCTATTTCACTTGACAACTTCACATTGATTGTTAATTCGATTGAAGTAATTGTGGAAAAAATTGTATTTGAACCAAAGTGCAAAATTCTAGTTGCCTGCTTGCCACTCCACTTCAGAAATCCTGCCTGGCTGGGGTGTGGATTTGGCCATGATACATATTTCTGCTTCTACTTCTATGCATGCTGCTTGATGCCTCTGTCATTTCCCTGTTGCCCTTTCCTCTTCCTCCAGACTGGGCAGAGAATGCACTCAAGAATTAGTGGAATTTGGCACACAGACAAATCTTTCTTCTTCTTTTTAGTTATTAATGAAAACATGCCTCACAGGAACAAACTTACAAATTACAACAATATAAGAAAATAATTGCTCAGGAATTACAAGTATAGTGGGTAATAGTGTAAGCAACAATTAGCTGTTAGCAGTTTAATTTTGCTTTGAGTGTGTGTGTGGGGGGGGGAAATGGGAAAATCATTTTGGGGGGGATTGAACCGTGGTTTCCCTGGTGGAGGAGGGGGCATTCCTCACCAGTGGGATTGTCCCTTGCTGTTGCTGGAGGCAGGGCCAACGAAAAGGGGAGCGGAGCTCCACAAGCACAGAGATCCAGTTCCCAGACTGTCCCTGCCTCGCTGGAGTTCGGTCATCTCTTTTGGAGTTCCACCTCAGCAATTTCAAATGAAGGGAGAACGGTTCTCTTCAGCCTGTCTCAACCCCCCTCCTCAGCAAGTTGGGTCCGTTGAGTTTGGGAGAGAAAGGAGCGTTTTTGCCTGACAGGTGTGGCTGAGGCCCGGCTCTCTTCACCGCAGAAACATTAATTGCCGCTTTTAATCACCATTTCTCCCGCTGCGAGGGAAATTGCTGCTTGGGCTGGCAGCGCCTGGTCTGCGCCTCTCTGAGGTGGCGGCAGGTTTGGGGGTCAGCGGCAGACCCCTGGATCGACCCGGCGCTAATGCAGTGTTCGGGGGAGATCAGGCAGGACTCTCCATGAGTGCCCAGAGCCTGCCCAACGCTCACAAGCATCAGGTCTGCTATTATCTTAGCAGGCGCCATTTTTTACCTCAGCAGTTGGAGCTGACAGTGCCTGGTCCGCGCCTCTCTGAGGTGGCGGCAGGTTGAGCAACAGAGGCAGACCCCTCCATCAAGGCGCTATTGCAGTGTCAGGAGTAATCAGGTAGGACTCTCCATCAGCGTGCTCAGAGCCTGCCCAACGCTCACAAGCACCGGCTCTGTTTTTTACCTCAGCAGGTGCCATTTTGTATTTCAGTGGGCAACATTTTCCTCACATGCAGTGAGTAACCCAGTAAGGGGTTTCTTTTCCCGCTCTTTTTGTCCAGCCTGTTTTCCCCTCAGAAATGGTCCAGTGAACAGCCAGATGATTATGCTAATAAGCTTAAGGGGTCAAGCAGTGGTACTGCTGTCACCCTTGTTCTTCCTGTCCTGGGTGCTGTGGCTCAAGGGCTTGATTGATGTCAAGCTAGCCTCGCAAGGTCTGCTTACTCTCCCTAAACGACTGAAAGACCAAGGTTGGGAAAGGGAAAGCAACCTCAGGCGCTGGGAACCCTGTCCCTTCCAGCTCTCCCTCATAATGTTCAGGCTAATCTGACTCCTCAGATTCAGAGTTGCTCATTCCTCAGTAAAGGACCAAAAAAAATAGTGAGAATATGGAGAGTGCGGAAGCTCATATCAATGGAAAAAACCTCTTTCCAGAGGGAGTTTTCCCCAGGATATTTGATAAGGTTATTAAGCCATTGAGCCTTAAAGTCTCAGAATGAGAGCCAGTGCCGCAACTCTTAACTTTCTCCAGAAAGTCTCTTTCCTCAGGGTCCACTGAGGCAAGCAGAGATGCCTTTTTCAGAACCCATCCTAAAATGATGGAAATGGAGTGGTCCTCCTCACTGCACGGCTAGTGAGACACCAAACACATGAGTAAGTTTTATTCTCTTCCTAAGGGAATCTTAGATAAACTCAGGGTACCATCAGTGAATGGATGCACCTGTTGCAGCACTGTCTTCTCAGGCCGTGATCCCTTCAGATAGGCAACATGGCCCTTGTGTCCCATGCAACAAATGCATTGAGGCGTAGCTGAAGAGAGCTTTCTAGATTATTTCGTTTGCTCTCAGAGCCTCAGCGTCAATTTGTTTTTCTCCAGAGTCACCAATTTCTGGGAGGAGGAACAACACCTTATCCGAACCAATCAAGGCATTTTGGAAAAGGTATCCTTGCCAGCTGCTTTCTCAGCTGACTATTTGTTCTAGAGCTACCATCCCCAGTGTGGTGGCCATAAGAAATTTGTGACTGTGCAATTTCAAAGTAGATTACTGGGGGCTCTATTCTCCAGATTATTTGACAAGCATTAGACCTTGTTCTCATTGAAACAAGGACAAAAACAGAGCACTTCCCACAGCTTCCAAGACAGGGAAGACTAAAGCCAACCAGAGCTTTCGCCCCTTTCATCTTGAAAGAAGGAACAGAGAGCTGTCCAAATTCAACCCCAGGTGGCACAAATCTGGGAACTTCCACAGAAAGTTTCAGCATTCCCATTCTTCCAAGGCAGGGAATGAAGCTAGGTTGGCATAATGACACGCACAGGGCTTTCTCACCCAAGGTGCAGACTAGGTTTCAGGATTATGTGCGAACCTTGTACAACACAATATTGGACGCATGGTTCCTGGAGACATGTCTTCAAAGACTATTCCCTTGAATTTGTAAGGAAACCAAGGGACAGATTCTGGCAGATCTCAAAACCAAGGGATGCAAATAAACATGCAGCTATCCTAGAAGCCATATACCATCTACCTCATATGGGGCGATAGAGGCAGTTCCCTCTGCTGAGAGAGATACCAGGGTTTACTTGGTGCTCTTTCCAGTACTGAAGCGGAATGGAGAGAGGCATGGAATCCTAGATCTAAGGTGGTTGAACTGTTGTAAAATTACAGAAGGTATCTGAGGTCTCCTACAAATCCTTGCACTTTCAGTACCATGCCTTTCCCTTTGGGTTAATGACCTACCCAAGGGGGTTCACAAAAGTGTTAGTGGTACTATTGGTGCATCTCAGGCAGAGGGGGCTGTTTCTTTTCCCTCACCTGGATGACTTTTAAATGAAGGTGTCGTCCAGGGAGCAAGCAGAGCTCAACATGCACCAGAGGGTGCTCTGCCTGCAAACTCATGGTTTTGTGATAATCCAGTCAAACAGTTCACTGGTTCCCATCCAGATACTGGAACACCTGGGAGTATTTTTCAATACCCACATTTTCCATGCCTTTTTGCCAACAGATTGATGACAGGTGACAGACATAATTCTCAGTCAAGTAGGCAGATATCATGACACCGGTCCACCTGCTGTGAATGGTGGTTCTGTCACGAGCTGGTCAACTAGACCCAGTTTCACACCAGAACTCTTCAGGGATGTCTCTGGTCCCACTCAAGAAGATAGAGAGGAGATGCCATTTCCACACTCTGATTCCACCACCCCTGAAGAGGGATTTGCAGTGGTGGGTGTACAGTGGACAGCTGTCCAAGGGATGAGTCTTTCAGGACTGGCAACAAGTAATCCTGACCACAGATGCCAGCATATTTGGTTGGAGGGCCCAACTAAATGGCAGAGTGATTCAGGGTCATTATTCCTCTCAGGAGATGTCACAAAGCATCAGTCGCCTGGAGCTGAGATCTATTGTCTTGCTCTGTTTTCATCTCAAATACAGGAAGCTGGACTAGATGGACCTATGGCCTGATCCAGTGGGGCTATTCTTATGTTCATTGTCATGTTCTAGTAAGACCAGACAGCGTACACAAAAAAAACCACAGTTATCTCTCACAACTTAATACCTAGCAGGAGAGAAGAACATAGAGGCAGACTGCCTATGCAAATGAAGCCTCTCGGAAGCAGAGTGCAGGTTGCATCCAGAAACTGAGGATCGGATTCGGGCACCCATAGTAGGTAGTTTGCTACTTGTAATAGTTTGCTACTACGGAAAACTCGCAACTTAACAATCTACTCCAGGGTAAGAGACAAGGGAGTGGAAGTGGTGGATGCACTATCGAAGCCCTTGACCTCAGGGGCTCCCAAGTTGTTCTGGTGGCACAAAAGTGGCCAGGTTGGTACCCAAATTATTAAGACAGGAACCTTGGGAGATTCCAGTCTGGCCAGATGTACTCTTTCAAGGCACTTTACAATACACACAACCACACAGATTTCAATTGACAGTATGGAGGTTGAAAAGTTGGAATTGCACCAATTGGGCTTCTCCAAAAGGGTTATAAAGCCCAGACTATCCTCTGAGTGCTTGAAACGTGTCTAGGACCACCTGGAAAACCTTTAGGGACTGTTGCAGGGATAAGGTTTTCTCTCCTACCTCACCTGATGTGTTTGTTATCTTGGAGTTTCCACAGGATGGCTTAGTCAAGGAGCTTAGAACAGTTTGCTACATTGTCAAGTTGTGGCTCTCCAAGGGGCAGGGGGCGGGTCTATCTGCCTTTCAGACCCCCCCCCTTTAACATTTTCTCAGAGGGGTAGGGTTACTGAACATTCCTCCTGTTCATAGGCTTCCAAATTGGGATCTGAACAGGATCCTAACACCTTTAATGAGTCCTTCCTTCGAGCCTGTGACCATAGTCCCATGAAGTCCTGTCATACAAAACTGCTTTTCTAGTAGCTATAACATCGGAAAGAAGGGAATCTGAACGGAGGGCCTTATCCATCCCAACTTATGTGTATTCCACACACTGTGGTGCTTAGGATTGACTCATTTTTCTTACCCAAAGTTAATTCAATTTTTCATTGACTGCAAGAACTAGTTTTACCATCATTTTGTCCCAATCCTAAACATACAAGGAAAAAGCCTTGGCACACACTATGTGTCAGAAGAGTCCTAAGCTTCCATACAGAACGCACTTTCCCATTCAGGAAGATAGACGCTCTATCTGTAACTTACGTTGAATGAGAAGGTGTCCCTGGTAACTCTAGCTAAGTGGCTTAGAGTTCGCATCCTGATTTCTTTAAGCACTACAAGGGAAATCTATCAGCCTCCGCAGAGGCTTCCTTCAGGAAGAAAGTTCTCCAGAGGGTACTGAAGGTGTGAGACTGAGTGATCTAACTGCCCCCCCCCGAGGGATTCTGCTCTAGTAGATCCCATTGATGAGGAATGCCCCCGCCTCCACCAGGGAAAACAGGAGTTTGCCTTTCCTGGGTAAGTTTTGTTCCTGGTGGAGGCAGGGGGCATTCGGCCCACCACACTTCAGGGGATCACTCCCTTCACTGCATAAACGTAGATGCAAGGTGGTATTTAGGGTTTCCTATGACCTATTTCCCTTGTTCAAACCCTTCTGTTTCTGGGGTGTTAAACCTATTTGTGTGCAAAGTAGTTTTCCAAACAGAGTACAATTGTGATGCAAGTTTACAACCAGTCACAGTAGTGTGTATGAGGATCCTGTCACAGCTTGGCAAGTAGTGTCTGGGGACTGGATCCCTGTGCTTGTGGAGCTCCGCCCACCTTTTCATTGGCCCTGCCTCCAGCAGCAGCGAGGGACAATCCCATTGGTGAGGAATGCTCCCTGCCTTCACCAGGAACAAGACTTACTCTGGCAAAGCAAACTCCTGTTTTTCATGCTCCCAAACCTATTCTGAGTTGTCTGTAAGTTGTCTGTACACACTCTAGAGTTCTCTATAAGACAATGCTACTATTGTCATATACAAATGTTATACATGGTGTAATAAATACAAATATAAAAACAAGCACTAACTAAATTTCTTTGTTAAAATACTTGGTTTGTCACTGCTTTAGCTTTGTAGGAAGTAGCTTCATGGGTGGAAATTAAAGATTGTTTTATTCAGTAGTTGCAGTGAAACAAAGCCAAAGACTGTGAATCACAAAACCAAGTGATTATCATTGATATTGAGAAGCAGAAACAAGAATTAAATTTTGGCTAAAATGAGTCAAGTAAATGAAATATGGGATTATGGCAGGCTTCAAATTTACTTTAAGGCATTTTTACTTTGCATATTCCTGAACAATGTATTATTCCTGAAGGTCCAGTTCTTGGTATTAGGTTACCTGTATGGGCAATCGCCATATAAGATTAGGTTTTCTGCAAAAACCTGCAGAAATAGTTGGAAATAGTAATAATAATAACTGATATTTATACCGCTTTTCTGGCCATTGGATTACTCCTTTGGCTTTATTCAAAGTAGTTTACACAAGCAGGCTTTCTCTGAACCCCTGAGAGGGTTTTCATAATCACAGGTTCTATCTTTCAAGAACAGTCTACAGTCCAGGTGAATCTCTCATGGTCTGGTGAAGCGTTCTGGCTGCACACTGTCTCCCATACTGACAGTTAGCTCCTCTCCCTCTTACTGAAAGAGCTAGAGCTGGCTTCTTTTGGCTCCCACCCAAAAGGTCTTGTGTTGTCAGCTCTCGCCGCTCAAGGAGGTTTCTGGTGATCTTGAACTGGTGACCTTCAGAAGTTAAATCTTCAGGCTTAATGGTGGCTCTACCCTCTAGACCAGCGATTTTCAAGCTTTTTCATCTCACGGCACACTGCGCACTAAAATAATCAAGGCACACCATCAGTTTTTTGACAACTGACAAGGCACACTGTGCTGTCAGTGGGGGGGGGCTCACATCCCCCAATGGCCCTAGTAATAAATTACCCTCTCCCAAATTCCTGTGGCACACCTGGGGACAATTCATGGCACACCAGTGTGCCACGACACAGTGGTTGAAAATGGCTGCTCTAGACCTATAAATAGGTGAAATAATTGTGCCTTGGGTTTGGGCTATGGCTTGCCAGTCCTTTTCAGACCTTCAAAAAGTAAACTGTGCTAATGCACAACTATTCCTCCATAGACCGCATCCTCCTGAGAATATAGGTGCACATAGTTATTTCAAGACTTGCAAGACTCCATTGATTCAAATGCTCCCTTTAGCTAGATAGAGTGCAAGCTGCTTGGTGCAGCTTCCTCTGTTCAAGTGAATCTAGCCCAATCTAACCACTTCTGCCAATTTTATTCCTTATGTTATCGAATACAGCAGTTTAACAGCA
The DNA here is from genome assembly GCF_035046505.1 of Tiliqua scincoides. NCBI lineage: Eukaryota > Metazoa > Chordata > Lepidosauria > Squamata > Scincidae > Tiliqua > Tiliqua scincoides. The sequence goes on along the minus strand of NC_089821.1, from coordinate 4,316,451 downwards.
ATTTATATCTGTAACAGTTGAGAGTGTGTCTTTTTAAAAAGCATTCAGAATGCATACAGTAATAGCTAGCATAAATATTTGAAAAGATTTATATCCTGCCTCATTCTTGAAGAGAGTTGAGGTGACTAACAACATTTTAAAATATAATAAAACTTTAAAAACAATCATTAAACAAAAGCATTTTTAAAGAGCATGAGCAAAACCAGAAACTAAACATATCTCAGAAGTACGTGAGCAAATAAGTTTGCAGAGGAAAAAAAGTGGAGGGAGGATGATGAATCTCCTGGTTGGGCAAGTTCCATAGGGAGGCTACCACTGAGGAAATACTCCTAATGAGTTCTCTCCAGGCTCACTTTGGACAAGTGTGACATGCCCCAAAACAGCAGCAGACGTTAGAGTACAGATTTGTGTAAAGGGAAGATGGCTGTTGAGTACTCCAGTCCTATGTATATGTCTCTTTTGTATAGAGACCAGCTTGTTTATGTTTGTGTAGATAGCAGAAGGCATGGTTTTGTAGTTGGTTTAAGTCGGGGGTTTCCAAACCCTGGCCTGGGGACCAGATGCGGCCTGCAACTAAGCCTCTATCCAGCCCGCTGCAAGCCCATGGCCCCATGCAAGCCTCTGGCCTGCTCAACCGAATGTGACCAGGGCTGGCTCCAGTTGCATCTGGAGAGTGTTCTGGGGCCAGGGAGGCCATGCACCTCCCCTCAGAATGCCTTCTAAAGGCATGAAAGCATCACTTCCTGGTTTTCCTGAAAACAATGGCGTTTTGGGGCTGTTTGAAGGCCTTAGGCTTTCTGAGACTTTCCAATGTATTTAAATTTTATATTTAAAATTTATTTTCCCCTCCCTTAACACCTTGCCAGATGTTTGATGTGGCCCTCTGGCCTAAAAGTTTAGAGACCCCCGGTTTAGGTAGTATTATAGTTGATATGGAGATAGTTTGCATGTGTCTGATCTTTGTGTTTGATATGGGATCTATTGTTGATGAGTAGCAGTCTAAGATTGGAATGTGGGGGCGGGCTCCCCATATGCGAGGCTATCACTCAAAGCTTTCTTTCTCACAGAATAGCACATTTGGTAGTCGGCTGCTTGTGGTTCATATTGGGAAAAGACTGAGTCGAGTGATTTGGGGCTGATAGAACTAGATAGTGGGACTTGTGGGGCTGAGGACCAGACAAGTCTCTAGGTCTGAGAACAGAACATAGAAGGAGGAAGCAAAGGTAAATACACTGGGTCCCCAAGTGACAGACGGCCAAGTTGGCATTTTTGTGCAGACTCAATTTGTTTCAACCTATGTATATTCCAAATACAGGACAAACCCCTAGAATGGTACAAGAACATATCTTGGGAACTTCATATATTAGAAAGACCTTGTATAGGAGCAGGGAGGAGCTGAGGACAGTTGTTGTGCTAGGTAATAACGGGTCTGAGGGGCTGGTGAAGCTGATTGGAATGTATATGGTTTTAAAGGGAAAATGTTCCACCCTAGACCAGAGGTCTCCAGACTAGATCCGGGGGTCACATCCAGCCCACTACAAAACTACACAATCGGACAATTAACATGTGCAGTTCTGTCCGCTGCATTGATTTCGTGGCCACAGCATTGTCAACCTGGCTAACCTTCATTTTCAGTCACCTGGGCCATATGCTTTTAGACCCCCAAACCATAATTATTCACTCCTGCTGAGAAAACAAATTGGGTTTCCGCATGTTGATTTTTTCAACAACAGTGTAAAACAATTGTGAAAAAATAGCATCATTTTTGCACACATGTAAACAAATATTAGCAAAGTGGGTTTCAAAACAAATTGGAGAGAGAGAATGCACCATGCATCACTTGCCTCCATGCTATACGACACTGAATAATTATGGTTTGGGGGTCTAAAAGCTTATGTAACAGGCCAAAAAAATCAGTTTCGTATAGCATGGAGGCAAGTGATGCATGGTGCATTCTCTCTCTCCAATTTGTTTTGAAACCCACTTTGCTAATATTTGTTTACATGTGTGCAAAAATGCTATTTTTTCACAATTGTTTTACACTGTTGTTGAAAAAATCAACATGCGGAAACCCGATTTGGCCCACGAAAATGTGTAATATATATGATGTGGTGGTTCTACTGAAAAGACTCCTGCCCTAGTTTAAAGACCTGTAGTGGCTGGTAATCTTGAAAACTCCTAGATGTTAATATAATTGGATGGGTGGTAGAATAGATATTCCTATTTTTTGTCAGTTTTCCTTTTCTGTTTGTTTACGTCTATTTGAAAGTATCATTTTTCTGTGTGCAAATCTCAGAATATATTTGCATGCTTTTTACTGGATATTTCGAGGAAAAGGGCTTACAGTTTTAGTTTACACTTGGTTAAACTCGTTTTGACTACCATTTCATATTAACAGATGTTTTGATGTATTATAAGCATAAAATGTGTGTACTGTCCTGTTTCATTGATATATTGCAATAGTTTTTTTGTATAGCTTTATGTTTGAGAAATGTAGCACACTTACTTTTAGAACACTAGAATGGTTTACAGTTTCTGAAGTGAGTCCAGTGCTTTCCTTCTTCATCTGTCTAACCACATAAGGACACCAGCAGCAAAACCTACATTTTTTTTGTTTTTATCAAACTTTTAAAATTCTGTTTGCACTTTCATGTGTATATTCATCTAATTTGGCCTTTATCTGCTGTTTCAGTGATTTTTTTTAGTGACTTTTTAATATTTAGATTGTATTAAAGATTTAGTATGTTTTTTTTAGGTACTGAAAGCCACTTATAGTCATCTTGAGGTGATTTTGGTCAGAAATGGTGGGGGTACACTTGTCAAATAACTGTTTAGTTTTTTTGGACAGAGATTCCTCTCTTTCTTTCCTCTCCTCCCCCCTTCTTGGGATTGTTTTAGTGTAAACCAGATAATGTATAGGACCTGATACCATGTTTGTTCTTTCATTTAGGCTTTCTACATTTATAGTGTACTATGGTGCAGTTTTGTCCCTCCATATTATGGGTTGAGTTTGTGCAGGTGTCAGTGAGGTGCTTGGTCTAAATTTAATTTGTTCTTTGGGTAGATTTACATGGATGTTGAAAAATGAGGATGGATTATGGGAATTTGAAACATAAATTCCAGTAGCTTAGTCATTACAACCCCCAAGGCTATATAAGTCATGTTTGCATTCCCTTTTTAAAGGATGATTTAATTTTAAAACATTATGGGTACAAGTAGCTGAATATGTTTTAACAGAAGGTGGGAATGAAGCTCATTTAGTTTTACTACCATGTTTACTCTGCAGTAAGCCTTGCTGAGTGCAGATTGAGAGTTGCTTTCCTGTTAAGTATGCTTAGGATTACATATTTCATTTTGAAGAAATGCATAAAGTAACATGAATACTATTTTTATTGAAAAACTTTGTCATGAGTTTTTAGTCATGTGACACTTGCTTTTCTCAAAAGGTCTGTGTACTGAAGGTCTCTATCGTGTTAGTGGGAACAAAACAGATCAAGACAACATTCAGAAGCAATTTGATCAAGGTAATGGGAAGCTAAATTAATATCAAATAACTTTCAAAGTACCTGAGAGACTGCCCCTTTAGTTGTATGCTCCAAGTTGTATGCACTTAAATCCTAAAGCATAACTTTTGCATTATATATAGATGTAGAAACTGAAGAACTTTGTATGTGCATTCATATCATTGCTTGTATTATATTCCAGTTGTGATTTGTCAGCAGTGGCATGTTCCTAATGTATAGGTAAGATGCAGCCTTGTGCAAGGTAATGTGTGTGAGATAATTGCTTAGCTCATTTATATATTTAGGGTTATAGCCTACTATTCACAAAATTGTCCTAACTAAAACAAAACAAATTAAATGTTATGTTGCAAATCACATGTGGTATTAGATGCATGTGTTGTGGTTTGCAACATTTTTAATTTGCTTTGTTTTACTATAATAAATAGCCACAGATAACTCCCACCCTTCAATTTGTATCCCTGCCCTCCCTTTGCCCCTGTGCTGGACTTACCTGGTTCAGTGAGCATCCCAATGACCAAAGGCTCTGGCCTTCCCGCCAGCATGCCGGCTCTCTGCGCTGTTGCAGAGTGCTTTGTGTCGAAAAAGTACACACTGGTGGAACATGCGTTCTGCCCATCCATCCTGTAGTAAGGATCAAGCCAAAAGAAGAAAATGTTTCACCCGGGGAACTGATGAGCTCAGGGCCCTTATTTTTAAATTGTACGCAGTTATTATTTTTTAAAACAAATAATTTTAAATATATTAGGCTGCCTGTATTTTGGTTTCACCTATTCGTTGCTGAACTTAAGAAAAGCCTTGCTAGATCAGGCCAGAGCCCCTTTTAGTCCAGCATCCCATTTCTCAGAGTGACCCACCAGCATAACCCCTGAGCACACTATGCTGTGGAAATAATATCCTGTTTCTGAGAATGTAAGACTCTGGATTGATTCAGTTTGGCTCTGGATTGGCCCTGGTGCATTGTGATGTGTTACTGGCAGTGCTTTTTAAAACATGTAACATGCATGCATGGGGGAGAGACTGCTTTATGTGCAGGGAGCATTCATTGTGGCAATGGCACTATGGAATCATAGGTGGGGTGAAGTAATCAGAAGTTCCTCTTTTGCTAGCTGAGGCTCCCTTCTGAATTCTGCCTTTGTTGTTCACACCCAGTGGAGGGTGTGTTGGTTTGTTTGGAGATCGATTGGTTCATTAACTTGCCCCCTTGATTGAATTTCAATCATGGGGTTGGTGAGGAGTGTTGGAATCAGAGGTCTGTTCTGTTTTGCTAAATGTTTTGGCCAAAACCAGGAGCTCTTAGGAGGTATCTGTGTCACAAAGCAAGATATCTGCTTTTCCAGCAGGTAAGCTCCATTTGAATGTGGGAGCTGCTAAAACTCTATTTGAAGCATTTCATACATCAATGGCATGGAGTGATTACCTGGATTAATCAGGTGTGACTTTCCTGGCCTGTGGATCTCTGGCTGCTTGCCATCAATTCAACAAAAAGCTATGTTTCTGGTCTGACCCATGCTCTTCTGGCAGGCACTTGGCACCAAGTACACATGTGTAGAGATATGCCTCCTACATGCCTTTGAATAAAGAAAAATAAAATACTGACTTTTTAACATATAATCACCAAGAATTATTCTGTGAACAAGACCCATTGAACACAATTGTGGCTCACCTAAATCATGTCTACTCAGGAAAAATATAAACAGTGACATTATGGCAGCCCCCCTTCCAGCAGGAAGAGGATTGAAGTGCTGAAAGAGGACTCTGCTGGCTGTCCCAAAGGGGGTTTTCCCAGTCCCTCTCTTCTTCCCACCCCCATTCCAACCAGATTTACAGAGCATTCATTTCTCCTGTGACACACGCAAGAAGGGAATAGCTTCTAAAATCTAAAACAAGGGGAAGATGAGCTTTGGCAAAAGAGGGCTCTGCCAAGGAACAATCTAGGGCAGGATGGTCCAGCTTCTAACAGCAGGGAGGCACATTTCCCTGGTGTTGCCACCCAAGTGCGCAGACGCTGAAGTAATTAGTAGTGACTTAATGACATCACCACCAATTACTTGCAGGTTCTGAGCCGCTGAAGTCACTTGGCAGAATCAGGAGGTGGTGGTGGGTGTGGCTGAATTTTTGATCTCCCTGCCATGTGGTTTTGGTTTCTCCTTTTCTAAAGAAGCTGGAACAGTGTGGAAGGGAGATAGAAAAGCCACTGAGGCAGAAGGAGGTGATGGGTGGTGGCTGCAGTGGGGCTCTTTGAAGGCCACCAAAAAGTGCCTTGCAGGCCTCATGTTGGCCCTAGGGTGTTGATCTAGGTGCTGTTAAACTTCTTTCAAGGACCCAAAACTCACAGCTATTGGACAACCATGAGTGTTCCAATAATACATTCAGCACCCACCTAGAAGATTCAAAACTCACAGATTAAAACATGAGAAAAGTACTTGACCTATTCCCGGGGGACCCGCATGGGTTTTGCATCTAAGTGTGAAATGCTGATTTCTGTGTAGATTTCTGCACGTTTAGATCTTAGTTTTGCATTTTGAAAAAGGTGCATTTTATGTAGGAGGTGAACTTGGTTCCTTCCTTCCTTTTGTCCTCACAAACAACTATATGAGGTAGGTGAGACTGAGAGATGGCAACTGACCCAGGGTCACCCAGGCATCCTCATGGTTAAGCAGGAATTTGAATCTGGAACTTCCAGGTCTAAGTTCAAGTCCAGGACCACTATACCTTCCTGGCTCTCCAAGTATCTAATTCTTTAGGACAAGAGATTTTATTCACAAAAAAGACAGGCGCTTTAGTATTGTGTAGTTATGAGATAATTGCTTGAAATGTGTGAATTCCTGTTCTGCATTGAGTCATCTACTGGTAACAATTTGTTTTTAAGTGCTGAGGAAGAAATTGCCCATAACCTACCTATTATTGCCTGTCCCACATGCATGCTTTTTTCTGACTTCAATATAGTAACATTGAAAATAGCCTAGTCTCCATGGTCTGCTTGTTGTATATTATTCAACTGATTTTTAAATTAGAATGTTCAGTGGCAATTTTGTGTTTGCAGTTAATTTATCTTTTTAATGTGTAGTGATAACTGTTTCATATTACTAATAAATTGTTTTACATCCTTATAGATCATAATATCAACCTAGAATCTATGGATGTAACAGTAAATGCTGTTGCGGGAGCTCTCAAAGCTTTCTTTGCAGATCTGCCAGATCCTTTAATTCCGTATTCTCTACATCCAGAATTAGTTGAAGCATCAAGTAAGTGATTTTCTTTCTTTTCAGGAATATTTATTGTGAAGTCCAAATGTTAAATCTCTGACTTATGGAATGTATATGTTAAAATCGCTAGGATAGATGTTGTAGACAACCCCTGGGGGCTGGGGATAAGAATAGGCCCTCGGTTTGACTGTACATGTCGTAAGAGGCGACTAAACAGCCACTGGGTAGATGGGACTCGTTAACCTGGGAAGACAGCTCATCTGAGAGAAGGAAAACTCTGATCCCAAACCTCCACTGCCTTGTGGCTACATCCAGTTATGGAAAAGGCTTCAGGAGTCAACCTCGAGGCAAAATCCAGAGCCGGAGTCCCTGAGGCAGTTCATGTCTGAACACAGTCACGTTCTGGCAACTCCTGCGACTCCGCTGGAACCAGTTGGCTTCTGCCTTTCCATTGGACCATTTCAGCGACATGGAGAGGGGGGATTTGCTGCAAGGGTAACAGTCTATCCTCCATATCTACTTTACCCAGGCTTCGCGCACTGGAGAGGACACTCTGTTCCAGAACCACTATTCAGACCGTGATACCATAGTCTTCTGAGACTGAAGGATGCCAACAAAAAATGTTGTAATTGTGGTCAAGGGTTTGGGCTCGATCTTGTAGGCTCTTCCAGCTCTGAATCTGAGTTACAGTCAGTTCTCTTTATATTTGAATTTGCTATCTGTAAATTTGCTTACCTGCAAGAGGCAGAATTGCTAATTTCTCTCATTATTTGCACCTTGTTATCCTCTATGCAGAGACCTTCTGGAGGCTGCAGGGACCTTCCGAATGGCAGCCATGACCTTTAAAATGGCCAGTAGAAGCCTCTGCTGGTCATTTTAAAGGGGTCTGTGCTAGTTGCAGGTGCCATTCTGAAGATCCTTGCAGCTTCTGGAAGGTCTTGGCAGCATTCAAAGATTTTTGCACTTTCTGCTGCTCTCTGCTAGTGTCCTGAGGGTCCCTGCTGGATTCTTCTGATGGTTCCCTTCCCCACCTCTGGGTATCCCTTGTACCTAACCCATTGATACCATAGTTTCAGTGGTTCATTATCTGCAAATTCACTATTCATTAAGTTTTACAGGAGCCTTATCCTACCGGATAACAGGAACTGACTGTATATTAAACTGAACTTGTTACAAAAAGAAGTCATCCATTATTATATACAGTAGGTAATCGCCTATGAGAAATTTCTGCCAATAAATCCAGCTTAGATCATCAGATAAGAACATAAGAACAGCCCCACTGGATCAGGCCATAGGCCCATCTAGTCCAGCTTCCTGTATCTCACAGCGGCCCACCAAATGCCCCAGGGAGCACACCAGATAACAAGAGACTTCGTCCTGGTGCTCTCCCCCACCTCAAGTATGATAGTGCTTCCATGTGCTGCGCTGCCTTACCTCGTTGAGCAATGCCTCTGGAGGGAATTCTGCCCCTTTCTGGCTCCTGACCTGCAGTCTGGGGCTCCAAGGGTCTGTTGAGGTCCAGCGCGTCTGCTGTGAGGAGGATGTGCAGGTGTTGGACCTCTCAGCTGGTGCCCTCTGCACAATACCTCACTCTCCCTCTCTCCCGCACAGCCGGGGGCTTGTGCGGGAAGAAAAACTCTGGGGACAAAAACTGCGGCCACTCTGGAGATCAGCGGGGGGGGGGGGTGGAGCCTGCCGTTGGACGTGATGGTGTTCCCAAGGGGGGGATGCTCGTTTGTGTGGCTGCTCATCTCCTTCACTTCTGCTGCTGGTATTCATGGCTGGAGGAGGGCCAAAGAGGAGATTCCCTGCTGGCATGAGGTGTCGCTAGAGGTACCAACCACGAGGTAGTGTCAGACAGCAAAAATCAGTGCTGCCCACAGGGCTGCCGTTCCCTACCTCAGACAAGGAAAAGGGTAGGGAAGGCATTGGGAGAAGCAAGAGGACAATGCATAGATAAAGGGTATGTTGCATTCAGATCCTAAGCAGGTCTACCTAAAAATTAGTCCCATAATGGTCAATGGGGCTGGCTCCCAGGAAAGTGTGATTAGACTTGTGATTAACTCCAACCAAAGTTAACTTTTTATTCTCCACATGAGGAAAAAGCCTGCCAGGGCCCAAGTCTCCTCTTTTGCAGACCCTCCTGCAGTTTCATTTTGCATATGATTGACAGAGCTCTTTTTTAAACTCCAGGATGTAATCCTCATTTCCATTTGAAACAAAAGTCCAAGGCTGCAATTCAGTGCACCATTATTTAAGAATAACACCCATGGAAAGCAATGGGTCTACCTCTGAGTAAATAGGTTGCAACTATGTATAGCTGCATGTGCTCATCCTCATTCCTTGTTGCTTGTCTCTCCCCTGTGAATTGAATTGCACACTCCCAGTTATGTGTTGTATGTTATATGTAAAGCCTCTGGCTTAACACACCAGGCACCTTAAAGAAGGATTTGATTAATGGTTCTACTGGTATGTTGTTTACAATGCTCTTGTAATGTAATAGTGTTTGCAAAAAGGTTGTAAGAACCAGAATTTCAGAAGTTAATGATTAAAAATGTATCTTATAATGTTTTACTATGTTTTTAATAAATTAGAGACTGTACAGTCCTTGGGTAACAATTACTGGATCAGATCTCCGGTAAATTGAGTCAAAACTATAGTCAGACACCCCCCACTAAGTTTAACTCCCTCCCCTATCTAATCTGAGGGTCATAGAAAATTCCATGATTTTTGGCTCAAAACCTTCCCTCAGCCTTATTGTCAGATTGATTTATAGGTGAGTATCTGCAGTAGTATTCACTGTATTCCTGTGGGTATCAGGAAATTGGAGAAGGAGCAGTGGTGAGACAAACGGGATGCAGGGGGAGGGGCAAGAGGGGCTTGTGGGCATCAGGAAATTGGAGAAGGAGCAGTGTTGAGACAAATGGGATGCAGGGGAAGGGGCAAGAGAGGGGTTTGTGGGTATCAGGAAATTGAAGAGGGAGCAGTGGTGAGACAAACTGGTAGATGAGCCTCGTCAGCCTGGAAAGGCAGCTCATCTAAGAGAAGGAAAACTCTGATCTCAAACCTCCACTGCCTTGTGGCTACATCCAGTTGTGGAAAAGGCTTCAGGAGTCAACCTCGAGGCAAAATCCGGAGCCGGAGTCCCTGAGGCAGTTCATGGCTGAACACAGTCACGCTCTGGCAACTCCTGCGACGCCGCTGGAACCAACCGTATTGCCTTCTGCCTTTCCATTGGATCATTCTAGCGACGTGGAGAGGGGGGATTTGCTGCATGGTTAACAGCCTATCCTCCATACCTTCTTTACCCAGGCTTCGCACACTGGAGAGGACACTCCAACTTCGCCATACAGCGTCGGCACAACACGGGAAGCAGCAGTTACCGGTTATAAGTCTTTGCTCGATTGGCGTAGAGTGTGACGCCAGTGGCTGATTCCGACGGTGGGAGAGATCATTGCATCTCATTGGGCAGCTACCGCCCGCCTTAAGCTGGGCAGTCCCCAGCCAGTAAGGTGTTGCCTCGCCACTGTCCGTTAACCTCACGAGGTGCGTGGGGTTTAGGGTGAAAACCGACAAGCGGATCGACAACTCTGCAGCATGCAATAGAAAACAGAAAACTCCTGCCCTAAAGCTGGGCACCTGGAACGTAAGGACAATGACACCTGGCTTCTCTGATGACCTGCAAGAAATAGACGACGCACGCAAAACAGCTGTCATCGACATGGAGCTGAGCAGACTGCAGATGGACATCGTCGCCCTTCAAGAGACTAGGCTGCCAGATTCCGGATCTGTCAAGGAGAGAAATTTCTCATTTTTCTGGCAGGGAAAACCACCAAACGAAACCAGGGAACATGGTGTTGGCTTTGCGGTCAGAAATACCCTGCTGAAATCCATCATCCCACCTACTGTGGGAAGTGAAAGAATTTTGTCCCTGCAGCTCCAGTCATCAGCAGGACCTGTCACTCTCATCAGTGCTTATGCACCGACTCTGTCGTCTCCAGCAGAAGCCAAAGACAAATTCGATGATGACCTGGCCACCACTATCAAGAAGATCCCCGTAAAAGAGCCATTGTTCATCCTCGGCGATTTCAATGCTAGAGTTGGTGCTGATAACAGTTTGTGGCCCACTTGCTTAGGTCAGTTCGGCACTGGGAAGATGAACGAAAATGGCCAACGCCTGCTAGAGTTTTGCTATCTTCACGATCTCTGTGTCAGCAACACGTTCTTCAACACAAAGCCCCAACATAGAGTCTCCTGGAGACACCCAAGATCAAAGCACTGGCACCAGCTCGACCTGATTCTCACCAGATGCTCCAGCCTTCCCAGCATCAAGATTACGCGCAGCTATCAGGGTGCTGCTTGCGACACCGACCATTCCCTGGTGTGCAGCAGAGTGAAACTGCAAACAAAGCGACTGTACTGCACGAAAAAGGAAGGAAGACCTCGCATTGATACCAGCAACACCCGGGATCAGAGAAAAGTGGAGGAATTTGCACGAGCGCTTGAGGAATCTCTTCCAGGCCCGGTTGATGCAAACGCATCCAACAGATGGGAACATTTCAAGAATGCCGTTTACAACAACGCCTTGTCCATATTTGGCAAGAAGACCAACAAGACGGCAGACTGGTTTGAAGCCCACTCTGAGGAGTTGACACCAGTCATTGAGGAAAAGAGGAGAGCTCAAGCAGCATACAAGGCCTGTCCCAGTGAGCGCAACCTGCAGGTCCTCCGAGCTGCTCGCAGCAAAGTCCAACAGACTGCCAGGAGATGTGCTAACGACTACTGGCTCCAGCTCTATTCCGAGATACAGATAGCAGCTGACACGGGCAACATCAAGGGGATGTATGATGGTATCAAGCAGGCCCTAGGTCCAACACAGAAGAAAATTGCCCCTCTGAAGTCTGCCACAGGCGAGGTCATCCAGGATCGGACGCAGCAGATGGAACGCTGGGTGCAGCACTACTATGAGCTATATTCCTGAGAAAATGTAGTCACCGAAGAAGCGCTGAACAACATTGAGTGCCTGCCTGTGCTGGAGGAGCTTGACAGTGAACCAACCCTAGAAGAACTTCACGTGGCCCTGGACTCCCTTGTCTTTGGCAAGGCACCTGGAAAAGACAGCATCCCTGCTGAAGTCCTAAAGTGCTGCAAAGAGATCATTGTCACTGAGCTGCATGAAATCCTCTGTCTCTGCTGGAGAGAAGGTGGAGTACCTCAAGACATGAGGGATGCAAACATCATCATGCTGTACAAGAACAAAGGCGACAGGGGTGACTACAATAACTACCATGGCATCTCTCTCCTTAGCGTTGTAGGAAAGTTGTTTGCCCGAGTTGCACTAAAGAGGCTCCAGGTACTTGCAGAGAGCATTTATCCAGAATCACAGTGCGGATTCCGAGCCAACAGGTCCACCACTGATATGGTATTCTCCCTTAGACAACTGCAGGAGAAATGCAGGGAACAGCGACAGCCACTCTTTATAGCCTTCATAGATCTCACGAAGGCCTTCGACCTGGTCAGCAGGGATGGCCTCTTCAAGATTCTCCCCAAGATTGGATGTCCACCCAGGCTCCTCAGCATCATCAGATTCTTCCACAAGGACATGAAGGGCACTGTTGTCTTCGATGGCTCCACATCAGACCCTTTTGACATCCGAAGCGGAGTGAAGCAGGGCTGTGTTCTTGCACCAACCTTGTTTGGGATTTTCTTCGCTGTCCTGCTGAAGCATGCCTTTGGAACCGCAACAGAAGGCATCTATCTCCGGACCAGATCAGACGGAAAGCTCTTCAACCTCTCCAGACTGAGAGCAAAGTCCAGCTGAAATGTCTGCGTGACTTCCTCTTTGCCGACGATGCAGCTGTCACTACCCACTCTGCCAAAGATCTCCAGCAGCTCATGGATCGTTTTAGCAAGGCCTGCCAAGATTTTGGACTGACGATCAGCCTGAAGAAAACACAGGTCATGGTTCAGGATGTGGACTCACCTCCTTGCATTACAATCTCTGTGCATGAACTAGAGGTTGTCCATGACTTTGTGTACCTTGGCTCAACGATCTCTGACACTCTTTCTCTCAGTACCGAACTAAACAAACGCATCGGTAAAGCAGCTACCACATTTTCCAGACTCACAAAGAGAGTCTGGTCGAACAAGAAGCTGATGGAACATACCAAGATCCAGGTCTACAGAGCTTGTGTCCTGAGTACACTTCTGTACTGCAGCGGGTCATGGACTCTTCGCTCACAACAGGAGAGGAAACTGAACGCTTTCCACATGCGCTGCCTCTGACGCATCCTCGGCATCACCTGGCAGGACAAAGTTCCAAACAACACAGTCCTGGAACGTGCTGGAATCCCTAGCATGTATGCACTGCTGAAACAGAGACGCCTGCGTTGTCTCGGTCATGTTGTGAGAATGGATGATGGCCGGATCCCAAAGGATCTCCTCTATGGAGAACTTGTGCAAGGAAAGCGCCCTACAGGTAGACCACAGCTGCGATACAAGGACAACTGCAAGAGGGATCTGAAGGCCTTAGGAGTGGACCTCAACAAGTGGGAAACCCTGGTCTCTGAGCGGCCCGCTTGGAGGCAGGCTGTGCAGCATGGCCTTTCCCAGTTTGAAGAGACACTTTGCCAACAGTCTGAGGCTAAGAGGCAAAGAAGGAAGGCCCATAGCCAGGGAGACAGACCAGGGTCAGACTGCACTTGCTCCCATTGTGGAAGGGATTGTCACTCCTGAATTGGCCTTTTCAGCCACACTAGACGATGTTCCAAAACCACCTTTCAGAGCACGATACCATAGTCTTTCGAGACTGAAGGTTGCCAACAACAATTCACTGCTGTACAATAGTCTAATAGCAATGTCCCTGTACGTCTCAAACATTCAAGTCAAGGAATGCTTCTCTAAAACATAACCACCTGCTAATCTGTATTTATATTTAGCTGTCTTGGGTGCCCTTTGGGAAGAAAAGTGGGGTAAAAATCAGATAAACGCTTTGCAAAATTTCTTATTATAGTATCTGTTGACTTTGTATTCTAGAAAAATAAAAGCAGGTTTGCATATAGTTTAGAGAAGGGCAAATCTTGATTCACAATAGGTTCCGTTTTTCTGACCTTTTCCTGAGAATTCTCAGACTGAATTCAAACTAACCTTGCAGTTGGACTGGGAGAGGGAAACTGCCTGAGCTCATAATCAACTTATTGTCTTCAAAATGGTAAAATTTTGATTCTGGTCTCCAGCTCCAAAAATGTTCTTGGTCTCTAATAGAATTGTGTACAAATTTTTTTTCACTCTGTACAGAGTTCTTAGCAATGTTCATCTTCAAAGTATTTTTTTAATATTTGGGAAAACTTATTTCTACAGAAATTGTTGATAAAACAGAGAGGCTTTATGAATTAAAAGAAATTGTGAAGAAGTTCCATCCAGTGAACTACGATGTCTTCAAATATGTGATAACTCATCTGAACAGGTATTTTAATTATCAGTTTTTAATGGTTATGTACTTTCTTGGTTCAAATTTCCTTGATAGGTATACACTGAATAGGTATGCTTGTCATGTTTCCAATTACTGTTTTAAATGACTGAATTTTATTTTATCGTAAATTATGTGTTAACAGTCTTGAGATTATCAAGCAAATTATGGGATAGAAATGAATAAAAGCGTTAGACTTTTGTTCTAACACTAACAAATAGATTTGCTATTTGTGAAGTTAATATCTGCCCATACTGCATATGACACATTCAGTTACATGTGAATACATTGTGTTGATAAAATACACTATATTTAAATTATTTATACTTGGCTTTTTCTTAACAGCCAAAGCCTGTGTGGTTCAATTTGAGTGCAATGCAATCCCAACCTTTGCTGGTACAGCCAGGCTGCATGTCCTGCATGTCCAAAGCAGGTTAGGAGCAGGCTGCAGGTCACCTCTGGGTAAGGGGTATTTTTCTCCTTACCCCATGTAACATCTCACCCTGCTCTATTTAGCTGGTGCAAATCCAAGAAGTCAGTGTAGGGCTCTGAGGCCTGTTTCCCCCCCCCCCCATGTTTTCCATTTTCACAAAAATGGAAGTAGCTGCTGATTGGAGATAAGAATTGTTTACAGAAGCTTCAGAGGACATTGGAGGGGGTTGCAAGCTTCCAGGACCCTGCAGGAGGCCAGCTCTGCCCCCAAGGTTAGAAATAAACCCCTTGGCAGCGGCAGCACTGCAATCTCCTTTAAGATTTAAAAAGATCTTCCTGAGCTTGGTATACATGACGATACTTAGTGAATTCAGGGAGAACCTAGACAGAGCTGGCTGTGGTATTGGCTGCTTAGAGATGGGCATTGGAGGGTGAGACTTGTTCCTTCTCATACTGTATTCAAGATGTAATATTTGATGTGTCACCTCATTAAAAGCTACTGCTGGGCATAGTAATGTAACAGTAATTCATAAAACAGGAAAGTGGTCTTACTGATTTCTGTATATTGGAAGCAATCCCAAGATAATCACATAGACTATTTTTAGACTTTCTCACATAGACTTTTAAGTTATGCAGCTGATTTTGAAGAGAATTGGATAGATATCTGTACTTTCTGAGAGAAACCAGTGACTTAGATACATTTTATGTACAGTTAGCAGTATCTTTCCTGTTCTTTCATTTACCCCATAGCTACACTGTTATGTGTGTCAGCTCATAGTTGTAGAGGTTCTGCAGTGGGAAAACTGACTTTAAATCCTATCCCACTTGTTTGAGAAAGTGTTACTGTTGTACCTAATAATAAGGAAGTGAGGAACAGTTCTTGAAATATTAAATTTCATGCAAATGGCAGGGGAAGCTTTTAGGTCCATGGTTTCTGTTAAACATTTTTCTGGTAGCAAGGTCTGTTGCTGCTAAGCATGGATGTTCCATGTAGCTATTACGGCTAAATGACCAATCCTCCATTAATGTATGTAATTCCCTTTTAAAATTGTCTAAGCTAGGGCTCAGTATTGCATCTTGTGGCTGTGAATTCTATAAGTAGTTTATGGATTGTGTGAAGAAATCCTTTCTTTTTGTGTCCTGAATCTTATGTTGGTCAACTTTGTTGGGTAATTTCAAGTTCTGGTGTTATGAGAGAAGGAGATGTTTGTCTGGACTAATAATTCGAGAAACTTCTGCCATTCTCCTCTTAGTGTTGAAAACAGCATAGGTGTTAACCTTTCCCTTGATAATTTTTTTTACTCCTTTCTGCATCTTTTCAAGCCTACAATAGTTAGGGGCAGCGGTAAACACAAAATACCATGATTTATCACAAAAATTGGACTTTAAAAGCAATAAAACACTATTATATGTCCATTTATCAAAATAACATGATTTTACCTTTTTAAGTGGCTCCAGAGCATTTTCAGACAGTTTGGAGTGACTCTAAGGTGCTTGTGGATATGTTTTATGCTCCTTAACATCACACAAAACTGTATCAAGTCTTTCATGGTGGTGTTATCCTTTTAGTTCACTGAGCATGCTTGTTATCTCCTCACTTGAAGTGTTTCCTGTAACCCTTTGAAGCCAGGAAATAGTACACAGTCTTGACCTGCAGCCTGTAGAAGGTCTGTTGAGAAGTTGTTTTATATTGTTTTGTAGTGGTGATGCACTTCTTTTGTAATATAACGTTTTAAAAGCACAAGTTTCTTTATACAGGGGCTCTTTCTTGCTCTTTAAATTTGGTTTTTTCCCCCTTTCCATAGCAATTCAACGCTATGTTCAGCTCATTTTTGTTACTATATTTTCCAAGCTGTTGTGCTTCCTTAAGTTTATGTGTTGTACTGTTCCCTGAATGTTTGGCAAGATTGGGTTTACTGTAGTTGAGTATTCGAGGAGCATGCAAACATTAAATGGTTTCTGTTAGGTTCATTCAGGTATTTAGCTGTTCTGCATTCCAGGAAACCTCTGTGATTCTCAATTCTGTTATGTTTCCTTAAGTTGTACCTTTTCTGTAGTCATGCTTTCAAGGAGCAAAAGGAATTTTTTTGATTTGGGGAGGGGGTTTGGCAGTTTTTTCACCTGCCTACACTAGCGTTGTTACGGTTATTTGGCATGCTAATGTGAAATTGGTCACAAGTTTGAATAAAGTGACCCATTATACATGTCTTGCATCATTTTGGGGGGGAGTGTTTTATGCCTGTTGCTATGTCTGCTGACACTATAAACCTGTATAATAGCAATTAAAATTCATAAAAATAGATTAAAACATGAATTTTAAATAAAAACACAAAACACTGCTTTCAATACATTTTATTTATGGAAAACACTGAAACCCATGAAAAAATAAAACCGTTTTCACCCCCCTCTACTAATAGTCCTTTTTATATGGGTTGACATTTTCAATATTGTGAATTAATGTCTGTTCATCAGATTTTGTATGAAGACACTAAGATACTTACCAGTTGCATTGGTTCCTTTCCTGTTGATTCCTAACATGGAATTTGCCTTTGATTTCAGTTGCTGCTGCATTTAGATTCTAAGGTGTTTCTCCTAGGTAGTTGTATCCCGTTCATTGACACTGAAGAAGTGTTGCTCCAGTGATCATCCCTTTATTCTTAGCCACATTGAATTTCATGTACTATTTGGTGTTGCAGTTTGGAAAAAACCACTTCAGTCTGCTTGTGTTTCAACTGTTTATACCCTTCACTCCCTTACTACTTCATCCCTGGTGCCAGATTAATGAAGATAGCATTGGTCCATATAAATATTTGCTTTCTTCTCTCCTTTGAGAACTGTTCAATCTAGTGCAGTATGTTCTTGTCCTCCATTTTTCCTTTGCATACTTTTCTTTGGCTTGCACATGATTTATTTCCCTCCCCACATGTGACTTAACTCATCAGTGCACAGTAATTTGCTGCTATTGACACACAATTCAAGTGCTGCTGCATGTTGTCACTCCCATTGGTAGCCGTCACTTACTCTCTTGTTGGGCAGTCTCATCAATGCTGTGGCTGTTAGCTAGTTTAGTTAGCTAGAGTTGGTGGTAGTGTTGAATTTGACTTGAAGCTGACAAATGTCATCTAGTATTAGCAAAACATGAGAAAATAATTTCTATTTTGTTACGCAGATTCTCCACCACTACATTCTTGTTCATTGTGTTTAGCACATCCATAGGTTTAGTACAGGGGTGTCCAAACATTTTGCAGGAGGGCCACATCTCTCCAACATGGTGTCAGGGGCCGGGAAAAATAAGAACCAATTTACATTTGAAATTTAAATAAATTTACATAAATGAATATATTTGAGACAGAACTTATACAAATGAATGAAGATCTTGCAGTAGCACAAGGCCTATAAAAGGCCTTGCACCAAGCAAGGTCAGCCTTTCCTTTGCTGCCGCTGCTGCATCGCAGACATGAAACAGTAAGTAGTGAAGGGAGCCCTCATCCCACAGCTCAGGTGAGAGGTCGAACAGTTGTCCTCACACTGAAAGCAGTTACATCGGGCCAGCACCAGCTCCAGCAAGTCTCTGGAGGGCCAGAAGCTCATTGGAAACTGGGGGCTCCCTGCGGACTGGATTGGGAGCCCCCGCGGGCCGCAAGTGGTCCAACAGTCAGCAACCTCACTTTTGAATTTATCCAGCTATAAGGATACTTGGAGGAATTCACTCTGTAGTCCTAAAAACTAGTTTCTGATATTTTATTTAAATGGTACCACTGCACTGTGTCTTTTAATCAACAGCTTGAAGGTTCCCTGGTGTAGTTACTCAACTCATGGAGATTTCTCCCTCCTCTTACAGCCTCCCTGTACCTGTTAAGGGAGGATTCCTACCTCTTCCCCCAGGAGAAGTTTTGTAGGGGCCTCCAGTGGGTAGGTGGGGTGAAAAACCCTGCGACATGAGTAGAGTTTGCAATTTTTAAGATTCAGTTCAATATACTGTCAGCTGAACTTCAACACTGAAACACTATCTGGTTTCAGTCTCTTACCTTTGTAAGCACTTCAGAAGGGTTACTGTCGTGATGGATACCTACTCTAGGTAATGTGGCTGACTTCCTTGGGTATATAAATACAAAAGTAAAAAATAAAAAAAAATTGGAGAGTATTACAAATATGAGACTGTATGGAATATGTTAAAAAACACTTGTTATCTTTAATTATGTTTATGAAATATTTTTTTTTAATTTCAGGGTTAGCCTGCAAAGTAGAACCAATTTCATGACTGCAGATAATTTATCTATCTGTTTCTGGCCAACTTTGATGAGACCTGATTTTGAAAACAGAGAGTTCCTATCAACCACCAAGATCCTTCAGTCAGTAATTGAGACATTCATTCAACAGTGCCAGTTTTTCTTCTATAATGGAGAAATTTTAGAAACCTCTGACAATTTGGCACATCAGCCTGCACCTCCCAACCCAGTGCAAATGGTAGACCCAATTGTACCACTACAGTTGCCGCCGCCTCTACAACCTCAACTGATACAACCACAGTTACAAGCAGATCCTCTTGGTATTATTTAAAGATTGTTATTGCTGGCAGCCTGCATTGGATAGCAGAGGAAGCCTAGATGTGCATGCTTCAAGATACAAAGACAACTTCCATACTTGCAAAAAAAATTGGATCCAAACAAGGACATTTTTGTTGTAGTCATACTATTCACCTTGCTCATGAATACTGCAGATCAAAATTATGTGATTAGCATGACTGGAGAGGTTTAATTTTTTTAAACAAAAATAACTAAAGTGCAAAGCTGCTGTTGCATGAACGTTTATTGCAATCACTATCATTCCTGTGGCAGTTCGTCACAATATATTGTGAATAAAATTTTTTATAGAAATGTAATGATTAAATAAATCATTTATGGAACATTCAGTGCTTACGGCCTGCTCTAGGGCTGTTTCGTTATTTAATATCCTTTTTTCTGGCAATTTCGTTCCCATTTAATCATTTGCTGTGGGCAATTGAAACACAGCTGTATCTTATTTGTAAGCTCCAAACTTATACTACAATATGTTTAGTTTCAGAGGGAACATAAACTGCACGGTTATAATTACTGCGATCCCACACCTTCCATCTCACTTAAAGAAACCTGTGGACATTTTTGTTTGAGAGGTTGGTAAAATTATTTTTCCTTACAGCACAATACCAAGGACATGCTTATTGTAAAAAGTAAGTTTAACAATTGTCCAAAATGTTGCTAATATGTGTTTTTTCCTTGCGTTGCATTAATGAATGAAACATTTTTTAATGCTGTTAATTCTGTAAACTGCATGTCTGAAAGATCATTGATGATCTTGTAAACATTATCTAATATATTTTAGATATTTTAATTTTTCTCACTGGGGAATTCATCTAGTATGTAGATAATAGCTTGACATTTTCATATAATGTATAGCTTTTCATACACAAATGAGAACTTCATTGTAGTGTAAACTCTCTAAACCAAACAATCTATGACTTAAATTTAATATACACTATATTTTTCTGAGGCCCTAAAATGATATAAAAAGGCATTGCTAATATATAGCAATAAATACTTTGGGTACTGAAGCATCTTAATGTGTACATAAAATAACACTTGTATTCATGTCTCTGTTTTCTGTTGTACTAAAAATCCTTGACTGGTTTTTGCACCACTTAAACTATTATTTTTCTTTTACATTGGTACAGGTTTTGCCATAAAAGTATGCTGCTTAATTTTAAAACTATCTTGGTTAGTCTTTGGTATTTGTTAAATGTGCTAGAAAGCTAAAAATCATGAACCTGATTTGAGCAGATCTAGACAATATTTGAATTTTCATTTTTTCTTCCATGTTCAAAATAGCTTTTTCTCAAATAACTAAAACCTGGTTTATTCATTCACTGGGATAACTTGAGTAGATTAAAAGAACTTTATGATCACTATTGTAATCTTCACTCATACTTTTCTACCTATTATAGCAAGTAGAACATTTTTCAGTATTAAGGTTCTTAAGAGATTAATTTGCAAAGATTAAGAATTAAAGTTCTTAAGAGCTTTGCTCAATTTCTCTAAAATAAAAAATTGCCTTTTTCAATTGTTATGTCCTAGGTATTGTACTTATAATTATGACTTGGATTTTCATTCTAATTAAGATACCACAACCCAGGCTGCTGTTGAAGTATTTGTATATTATAAATTATCTTGATATTTGTGTTATATTCTTGCAGGCAACTATCTTTTCTATTAAAAAAGCAACAAAAAAGCCCTTATTCTGAATCAAATCACACAGGATATTACATACATTAATAAAATTTATCCTGTAAATGTAGTAGCATTAACCTGTTTTACATGTCATCTGTTGTCTAAATAGCTTTTATTTATAACCATCAATTTTAACATAGGCATGTTAAGAAAAAAATTAAACTTCAAGAGTTTTATAAACTGTTTCTAGGTTGCTAAAAAATTTATTTTTCTACTATAGATGGTATAGACAAAAGCATCAAACTGTACAGAAAAAGCTTATTTCTATTGCAAGTAGGAGAAAATGTTTCAAACATATCTTTTTGAAGAATTTGTCTAACATAAGTTGAAATTGTTTTTCCATTTTAGAATTCTGTCTTTTTGTAAGCTAGTGTAATATAGTCAACTGTGGTGTTATACTATTTTATTACCTATTCAGATAGGTTTTCATAATTTGTTTAGGTCATTGTTCTCTTTGTAACAACCTATTTTTGTTATTCCACAACTTGTTAAAATGCTGCTCTTCTAGTTGGCCTAGGACATGATCCACCCAGGCAGCAGTCACTTGGACACTCTTATTACAGCACTGCATAAGTATGCCTGTGTCTTCATATCCCATAACTACAATACAACTTTCACACACTCTCTGCTGCTAAACGATACTACCAAAAGCAAAGTGTTTGCAGTGGATCATGTCCATAGTTCATTAATACCTAAGGAAACTTGGTGAGTGTCACCGACTTGTTTTTCCTTCTGTGAACTTTACATCAAAATTAATGTGCTGTCGATGCTATTCTCAAGCCTCTTAGCAGCATACTTTTTTTTTGCCTGTTGCTTTTGCTAGAAAGGCATGCACATATCCCTTAAGAACAGTTAGTGGGGGCTGCTAATTGAAAACAGGAGGAAAATATGGCACAGGTGATCTTCAGGGGCTAAGAGGCTCACATAATTTATGTTGCAAGAGAGAATCTTATAATCATATATAAAGCAGACCTACAAACAATTACTATACTTCTAGCAGTTTGATTTGTTCATTTTGACTAATGGAGTAGTCCCTAACAGGTTACTTTTCTGAAGTTCCAAGCCATGTTGTGCATTCAGTCCGCTTTACAGTAATGTGAGCAGTGCTCATCTGTTCTCAGCTTGACTTCTGCATCTTTCATGTTGACCCATGATATATTTTGTGTATTCCTGATATGTACAGCTTTTAGGTTACAGTCCTGGCACAGCTGTGCTCAATCCCATTAAGATGGATTGTATCCTGAGGCTGCAGACCTGGGCACAATTATTAGGAATAAGTCCCACTGAAGTTCTGAGACTTGTTTCTGAATAATTCAGCTTGGGATCCTGCTGTTTTGTGTTTTATGGTATTTGAGCATTTTATGAGTGTGTATAGCCCTATACATAAACATTTAAGTGACATTTTATATTAAATGATGTTTTACAAATTATTTTTACATTACACTCAAACTAAGGATTTTAATATAGTGTAAATAGGTATACAGCTCTAATGAAAAGCAACAATTTTCCACAATGTATGTTTTCTGCATTACTTGAATACTGGTTGCTAGGAATTACCATTGACTTGTTTATTTTTGAGGTACTGGAGTTTAGATTCTAATCTCTCTAAAATTGTAAAGAAGTGAGCTAATTGGAGAATTAAAAAAAATTAGACCTTGGCCTCCATCATGATTGCATTTTTTATAGTAACTGTGATACTATATCAAATACCTACTTTTAAAGTTCTTTGTTTATAGTTTATGTAATTTTGTCACATTACGTCCAGAATGCTACAGTGAATTAAATATCGGTGAAGCTTATCTGTATCCAGAATTGAATGAATAAAACATTAAGATGCCTACTGTGTAGAATGCTTAGTTTCATATTCAACTTCTGAAGGACAGCCTTTCCCTTTATTCAAGTACATACAGTGACTGTTTCGTCGATTGGTGAAATTACATTTCTGAAATTCATCTTGATAAGTCGAGCACTTGAAATTCAGAAACAGTTAAGTTTTTGAAATTTAAATGTCTGAGAATTATGGAAGAATGTAAAATATTTTATGTTATATACATTAGTATAACCAGTGTTCTTGCATGTATACCCTAGCAAAGTTTGTGTATGTGCAGTGGGTGTATGTTTGAAGATAAATGTATTTCTACCTGGAAATCCACTATCTAATTTATAGAATTTAAGGTTACTTTATATGCACTGAGCAAGTATTTACACCATTTTAAATGTTGTGCAAAGCAGAAAATACCGTGATGGATTGTATCCAAAGAAAATCATAATAAGCACTATTGTAATTAATGCAACAAATTAGTCATGATTTGAGTGCCACATATTCATGACTAACTCTTTAGATATAACTGCATTTTTTCTAGTTCACTGTGTATTTAATGCATTGTATTTCCACCATTGTTGGATTGTATCCAAAGAAAATCATAATAAGCACTACTGTAATTAATGCAACAAGTTAGTCATGATTTGAGTGCCACATATTCATGACTAACTCTTTAGATATAACTGCATTTTTTCTAGTTCACTATGTATTTAATGCATTGTATTTCCACCATTATTTCTTTCTTTTTGCATTTTGTATTAACGAATGCTTTCTTTTTCAGATGCTCAGGGCAAGGTGTCTTTGGGAGCTTCCCAACCTCTGCCATTAGGAAGCTAGAGACTGACATTGGCTGGAATAGGAGAGGCTGTGTCATAGAACTAGGCCTGTCCTTTTTGGTAGGAGAATCGGAACTCTCAGGTTACCCAGCTTCTTACTTGTACTGGACTTTTGTCTGTAGATACTTCTTGAGGGAATGTTTTCCCCTTCTTTAACGCAAACAGGTAGCTTGGAGCATTTGTAACAATTGTAAGGCTGCAATCCTATGCATACATACCTGGGAGTAAGCCCATTGATCATAGTAGGACGTACTTCTAACTAAACATTCATAAAATTATACTGCCAGAGACTACACGAAAGGAACTGGTTGGGCTGATAACAGTTGGCAAATTTGTGTAGACTCCCAACCTTTCAGTTCTCTGTCACATTACTTATATTTCTTCTGGACTTGTCTCTGAAGTTTAAAATTCTACTATTCATGCTATTGTTCCCTTTGCTGAAAATAATTTAGAGGCTAGAAGCAATGATCAGTAATTTTCCCCCTGCTTATGTTCCAGTTTTGCGACCATGGGTTATCCTGGTTATTTGTTTTTATGCCAAGTAAAGTCAGGTTGTCATGTCCAGCAAAGAGACAAGCTTTACAAGTCTTTGGCTGCACACTTGTTAAGTAATAGAAGATACACAAACACTAATTACTGTACTTGGTAGCACTGAACTTATTAACCCAAAAGAGGCCAAGAGGTGATGTGTGTTTTCCAAATCACTTTGGTTCCTCAGGGTTATATGTGTCACTTCATAACTAGCAACAGTTGGGAGGACCCACACACCACCACATGTCAGAAACCACTGGACCATTGGTAAGCAATGTAATGACATCATAATGACATCATAATGTAAACAACAAAAACAAAATGAGATCTGTCTTCCTTGCTGCTGCCTTGTGTTGGCATTATACAACATGTCAAATAATAGTGGATAATTGGGGACCAGTTCATAAGTAGCCCCAAAGTCAGCAATCCTGTACCCTTGCCAGCATTTCAGGGTAATCCTTTCCATGGCTGTTCATAATTAAATCCAATTGTATTAATTGGTCTTGTTCCTAATACATAGAGAAGCCTTAAATGCAATCCTAACCACTCTTTCCTGAAAGTAAGCCTCATTGAACAAAATTTATTTTTCACATTTTTATACTGCCCTTCCTCCAAGGAGCTCAGGGTGGTGTACACAGCTGCTCCCCTCTTTTTGTCCTCGCAACAACCCTATGAGGTAGGTGAGGCTGAGAGAAAGTGACTGGCCCAAGGTCACCTGGGAAGCTTCATGGCTATGGGGGGATAAAAAACCTGAATCTTCCAGGTCCACCCTGGCTCTGTGTAGACCTGGTTAGGATTGTGCCCCAAGGGCCCAATCCTATCCAATTGTCCAGTACCTGTGCAGCTGTGCCAATGGGGCATACACTGCATCCTGTGGTGGGGTGGCAGTCACAGAAGCCTCCTGAAAGTATAGGAACGTTTGTTCCCTTACCTTAGGGCCGCATTATGGCAGCACCATTGCTGGAAAGTTGGATAGGATTGGGCCCTAGATCTAAGTGAAATCTGCTTCACTTAAATCTAGCTAGGCAAAACCCAGTGGGAAAGTTGTCCTGGGGTAAATAGCATTTTTGCAAAAGGAAGAAAACCATCTCAAAGAACACATCCTCTCAGATTTTTTCAGGAATGGGATCTTCCTTTGTTATTGAAAAGTACAGTGCTCTGCCTGCAGGTTGAGTCTCATTATTCTGAGAGCTCATGTGGATGGCAAAAATCACACTAAAACAAATCCATTTAAAAAACAATGTCCCTTGGCTGGGCAATTTAAAAACAGCCTTGCTGACTTTTGTGATGTAAAACAGACATCAGGCAGACAATCCATCAAACAGTCTCACTTTCACCAATGCAAAGTGATTTTTTTTTTTCATTCTTGGGAGAGCAGGGGGTCACTTGCCTTGGAGTGAGGCTGTTCTAAGTGCCTAGAGAGAATGATTGATGGATAGTCAGCTGGCTGCCCTTTCTCATTAACAAAGCAATTGTTAATCTATTGTTTTCCTTTAAAGGGCCATTCTCATTTCATTGAGATAGAAAAATCCATGGATAATTAGACCTGTAATTGTTTGCATGGCTATCTACAACAGTAAGAAAAGCAGTTTTTTAAACTGATTATAAAAGGATGCATTTTCCCCCTTCTCTAGGGATCAGCACATTCCTTCTCATTTGCAGTGGCCATTTGTGTTGAGTCAAATCCATGTATAACAAAGTTGGGCCTGTACTTTGCTTTTTGTTAATGTTAACTCAGTAAACTGAAATTCTGCAACTCTAGGAGCGAGATCCTACATATCCTATGCACTCACTCAAATGTGTCTTGTGTGTGCACTAGGACTTGAAAGTCTTTGAACTCTTGGTCAGGGTGGCCTTATGGGGCCTCCAGCTTCAGAGGCAGTAGCATTTGATTGAATACCCACTGCTGGGGGGCATTTGTTATCAGAAATGGATTTGTTATCAGAAGTGGCCGAGTGCCCATATCCATCTGGACGCATTGAGCCTTTGGTGCTGGTGACAACACTCAATATGTCATCAGGGTGGGGGGAGCACCAGGCGAGGAACCTACTGCCAATGCTTGCTGTTGCCTTCATACCCTGCTTCTTAGAGGAATCTGTCTGGCTGTGGAAATTGGATGTACTTTTAGTCTGGCCAAGCAGAGCTCTTTTTGTTATAGCACAGTGTTTTTCAACCTGTGGGTCACAACCCCAGTGGGGTCGCAAAGCCTCATTTGCGGGAGTCATGGCAACTTTTCAAAGCCTATGCAAGAGAGAGCTTGGATCCAACCCAGTAATGCTCCTGCCTCATCGAAACTAAGTTCTTGATATAATCCTGCACAGCCTCACAGCTCTCAAGGCTGGCCCTGCCCAGGCTGCTACCTCACAGGGTTGATGTGAAGATACAAGAGTTAAGGGGAAACAGGGTGAGCAGCGGCTGGGCGGCAGTGGTCAGGGTAGGTGGATCGGATCCCAGGAGGGGGATGGGAGCAGTGGTGGGTTCCCAGTCTCATGCATCATTTTATATTGGTGTTTTTGCACCAAAAAGGTTAAAGACCACTGCTATAATAGGTCTTCACTCAATTTTTGCTATAGAAGAACATACAACTAATTTTCTGCCTATCTTGGCAAATCTTTTTTTTCAGAACGACCAGCCCAAATGCTGTACTAAATCATATCTATTCAGTAACTATCAACCAATTCATTTAGGAAATCAGTGACTTGGTATCCACTTAAAACGTGTATGGGTTGCCTCTTACACATGGCCTGCCACTACAGGTCATTGTGAATTGCTTAGTCTCCAAGTAGCTGATTGCAAGGATGAAATGCTGCTTCGTTTCATTTCAGGAGAGGCGTTTTGAGTGGTGGTGTGGGTATATAATCACAGCTATTGTATATGTCACTATCAACTGATACTTTTTAATGAGTTTACATATATTTTTGTAATTTAATGCACTTCGGCTCTTGTTAGATTTGAATATGGATATCATTGAAATCTACTTTTGTTTAGTTTTCCTCCAATATTAGTGTTCTGGGAGAAATTGAAGGCAAGTCAACATCAAGGTAACAGCAACTATATAAAAGACTTGCAGAAGTGAAGTCTGGAAAGATTTTGTATTTGCAATGGAATTAGTTCCTTCTATCTAGTATTGGAAGCAGCACATCCTCATCAATAACTGAAGCACAAAGTGATATTTCTGCAACGATTGCTTACTTTCCCAGTGTACTTTCAATAATCGTGGAGTGATGTGGAGGCCTCTGTCAGTATGGTTAGGTGGACAAGTTGAAGAAACGGCGCTGATGTTTCCTGATGTAGGACACTGGAATTTCTGAAGTGCATAACTGACCTTCAAATGTAATATCAAACCAACTCCATGTTTGACTTGCATCACTGCAGAGCTGTAATAAAATTGCTTTGGTAAAGCAGGAAGGTAACATTCCTCTGCTGCATCAGTTAATAAACTTTGATTCTAGCGAGTAGACTGCCTATGCAGGTTGTCTGGCCTCATTTCAATCTAAATGCATATGTTGCTGAGCAAGGTGGCTTTGGGGTTGGCAAATCTAAAATGACTTGTGTCTTTTGCATGACTCATTCATTTATCCCTTATTTCTAGTAGATTATAGACAATCCCTCTACTAAGATGCCATCAGAAGCCCCTGTGGGACAGCAGCACCCCTGAGAGCTTGTTGGCACTAATTCAAATGCTGTTTAAAAATTAGTTCTGGATTACAGGTCCACCTAGGGAATATCAGGGAGAATTCCCTTTCTAATAATGATGAACAAGTTAGGATACATTCTGGCTTCAACTTCATTCTTTTGGATCCAATCTATTAACATTTGCTTGTCAGTGTTTGTATAGCTGGATCTGACTGTACTATGTAAATGGGTATGGCTATTTTTCTCATCTCAAGACAGCACAATTTTAAGACAATCTCTCTGCTTTGAGGTGATCACCACTGGATTTATAGACCTCTGAGATCAAGGCCACATTGGTGTGTCAGATGAGGCAATACAGGTTATTAATACCATTGCAGGGGGCAAATTGATGCTCTTTGGTGTCTGTCAGCCACAATAAGCAACTTGGGATGGCAAGAAGGATGATTTAAAGTGGCTGTTATAAAAGTAAATGCAACTTACATTCTTCCTTGACTCGCGCTGACTTCACTGAATTCTTGCATGAAGCAATAGCATCACTATGTATTACACTCAATGAATCAAGGGAAGGCCCCAACTGTAATCAAAATTAGAACCTTCACTATACAGTACTATCCTTGCAAGGAGCTTGGAGAAATGTTAGCTTCAGAACAATGTTACGAAGTAGATCAGTATAACTATTGGGTATAACTGATTTAACTTGCCTCTGGTAGTATTGGACCTGGTGGTAAATTAAATCACACACCAGGAATGAGATGGTTGAGAACCATTTGGTCATCTTTGAACTACAGGCAGCCACTGAGCTGCTCCAATTTAACCAGGCTCCAGCTGGTCACTCACTATTGGTTGTATTGTGTGGATAAGAGTCTGATCTACAATTCTGTATGAGTATTTCCAAAGGACATTTCCATGGACTCCAAATGGAATGTTGGAATCGGTTGGTGAAAATATTTGAGAACTGTCAGATAACAGATTGTGCTGCTTAATAAGGCCATCTTATTAAGGAATTGGCATGTTTCCAGTGAGACAAATAGAAGGGAATAGATAGTAAAAGGCGCAAACAGTCTGTCCCAGGAATATGTTCTACTGCAGTACTATAATACAAATAGGTCTGTTTCTAATTGTAACTGCAAATCTGTTACCTCTTTTGTCTTTTGCTCAAAACACTGAACCCACTGAAGCTGCTAGATGGCTTAAAATGTAGTGACTTCTATAGTACTTGGTCTCTGACTGCCAGTTTGCTTTTTTCCTTGCCAAAGTTGCAAATAGTTTTTGCTCAATGAAAGCCTTAAGCCTGCCTGATCTATTTGGGTGTAATTCTAAATAGTTGCAAATAGTATAACAGAAAAATGCAGTTGTACGAGCCTTCACTTGACTGGTGAGTGTTGCAAAGTGTGGTAGGTTTTTGTTTTTTTTAAAAGTGTCAAATTACACAAGGACATCATTAATAGCGTGTGTGCCTGTGTTGCTTGTGAACCTTTTTGCAGACATTGCCCTTAGAGACCATAGCTTCCCTTCTTGTTTCTGTTACTGTGCTGCCTTCTGGATTAAAATTGTCCAGGATGCTGAAAAGAGAGAGCTTTGTGGTCCAAGTCTCCAAATGAGAATATTAGGTTATGTCTGGGAATGGAACAAGGTTAGACCAGCTGCAATAAATGGCTGCCAGTGTCTCACATCATGTATCAATAGTGGCACATTCTGAGGACCCATTTAGAATTGATTACGCCACCTGGGTTGCTCTTTGAATTGTAGGTGCTCCATGCAGTGTTTTCATTAGAATTGCTTTAAAGGAGTATTCTGGAGTTCTGGCAGATTACTTGACAAGTTAAAGTGGAATGAATGGTAGCTGCAAACAAGGAAATATATTCTTTACCCCAATTACTTCTGCCCTGTTCAGATACAAATTAAAACAATTCTGAGCTCCAAACTCCTGCTTTTTGAAGTAGAAACAGGTAAATCCAGCAGTTTGCAAGTAATGTTCTTATTCTTGAATCTAGTGTGACTAGAACCAGCACAGTCCCCTTGTTTCTTGCAAGTGTGAGTAAACTGCTTCTTTATGTCTGTGTCCCATCTGTGAGCCAAATACTGGATTTTCCAGGGGAAAAAATGGCTCTCTGTTTCAAATCTGTGGCTGAATGGTTAATGGGAGTTATTTCTGAGCTGGGATATTTCCATTTCTCCCCTTGTTTCAATCACAAGCTTGGTTGGGGTCTTTAAGGAAGTCATTTATCCTCCCCTCTTCAGACCTTTCACTGGCTGTCTGTGGGGTAATGACACTGGCCAGCTTTTAATTTACCATTAATAAGGTAAATACAGATAACCAGTTTACCAATTTGAAAGTATGTGTGTGTGTGTGGGGGGGTGCCCTTCCTCCCCCCCCCCCAAGTGTGTGTGTGAATTCCAAGTCCAAATTTAAGGTACTAGTTTTTAACCTGTAAAACCTTACTTGGGCATCCACAGGACAGTTTTTCTTTCTTTCTCATGAAAGCCTGCCTGCCTTTTGAGAGAGAGCAACACTCCATGTTGTGCCAACTCCTTAGTTTGTTGGGTTATGTTATGTGGGTGCTTTTGAGGATGCTTACCTGTGAGATTTCCTTAAAGGAGACTCAGTCTGGCCTCTGCTTTGATGTGCTTCCCCCACCCTATGAAGGCTTTGGAACCAATGATGGTTGTACTTCCTAGATTTCATTAGCTGCAGTTGTGTTAAAATCAAATTTTTTTTATTTGAAAGATTTATATCTCACCTTCCCTGTGCTGAAGCAAATACCCAAGGCAGCATCTAAAATCTATATTTAACCACCTAACATTTTCTTTGCTGGGCGGTGCAATCCTAATGGTCCCCTGGGCGGGTGCTGGTTTCCGAGTGTCACGAACATGCCATAAAGCATGTTCTCAGCTATTCAGGAGCAGACTGAACTAGTGCATGGACGTGTGCTGGCCAAGTAAGAGTTGTAGAGGTGCCAGGTCAGTGTTAGTTTGTGGCAGCACACGCAGACTGGCACGGGGTGCGGGAGGACGGAGGAATGGAGGTGGGGAAGGAGCTGTTTCAGGGTGGTGGGAGGATGGCTTGTGGGGTGGATCAGGCCCGGGAGGGAGGTAGGGCTGGCTGTGGTGGTGCAGGCTGGATCCCAACCCCAGTCCCCCAGCCCAAGCGGCATTTACTTGAGCTGCTTGAGCTGTTATTTGAGCAGATCCGAGTAGTCCCATAGAGTTGCCTGTGGTATAGCTCAGGGAACTAAAATCCCCTTACTCCAAGATGCATCCTGGGGCGCAACAAACCTGTGCTGGTTACACAGCAGACTAGTCAGACTGCCTGTTCCAGCATAGGTTAGGATTGCACCCTCAGAATATTGAAGAGTGCAACTATTTTTCTTGAATTTATTTTTAGTGCCCAACAGTAGTGTTGAACTGCAATTGTTCCCCAAAATCTTGGGGTAAGGACACTTTTGTGTTCTGTCCTGATTTCAGAAGAACTGATAGGATCACAAAATGCTGACAGCATTTTTGATCACTCTGTTTCAATGTTACTTACCATGATGGGGAAAAGATTCTATTGCTCACGCAACCAAAGTTGTATTGTTGCCACAAAGCTTCTACCCTCAGTGAATGATCCAGTAATGAAGACAACATAAAAACCCTTTTAAAAACTGCCCGTTTGAGAAAGTATTGCATTTGTGCTAAAGATTGTTTATAATATCCTTTAAAACAATGCTACATTTGCTTATGGATATTCTGTGTTAATCTTGGTGTGTCCAGATGTGTATCACAACTGGAATAATAACCCCAGATGTAGCAACTAATCTCAGGGTTGTGCAGTGGTGAGGAGGCAAGTGAGGCAGAGCCTTCTCACTGGAGTCCTTCAAAAAGCACCAATGCTTGAGCACCTCACACAACACTCACCGTACACGTGGTCTCTGTGTGTTGGTTGTGAATGCTTGAGTGCCTCAAATGGCAGCAACGCTTTTCAAAGGACTCCAGTGGGGAGGCTCTGCCTCACCTGCCTCCCCACCCACTACACGTCCCTGCCCAGTCTCTTGAATCTGAACTTAATTTGCTGGGCTTCTTGGAGTTCAAGCATTCTTGCTGTGATTACAAAGCGAATGTTAACACGTGCAGATATTAACCGCTACTGAGCCGCGGTTACTGAAGTTGAGCTCTTGAAAATGTTCCCAATTAGGCCAAGGTTCAATTTTGTTTGCATCAAACACTTTGTTGCTTGATTTCTGGAAAATCAGGAGTTTGAAAAATGTTTAAAATGGAACTGAAGTGGAGACGGTTTTTCCTATCTGTGATTCTCCCCCCCCCCCCGCAAAATCTTTAACTGCACAGTAATAATAATAATAATAACAGTATTTATATACCGCTTTTCAACTAAATGTTCACAAAGCGGTTTACAGAGAAAAATCAAATAACTAAATGGCTCCCTGTCCCAAAAGAGCTCACAATCTAAAAAGATGCAAAAAGAATACTAGCAGACAGCCACTAAAACAGACAGTGCTGGGGTGAGATGGGCCAGTTACTCTCCCCCTGCTAAAAAAAGGAGCACCCACTTGAAAAATTACCCACTCTTACCCAATTAGCAGGGGTTAAATTAGTAAATTAGTAAGATTTACTTAACGCAAATAGCAGAAGTGGATAAAACTCTTTTTTGGACTGTACCTCTTCAAGGTTGCCGTAATAGCTGCAGATCTCTGAAGTCTGGTAGTATCACAAGACTATCAATCCTTGGGTGGGGGATTGACTGGTACCAGATCAGGAATCAGTGGTGGCCCCCAAACTGCCCGCGATTAAACTTTGCCTATGCTTTACACGAAGAGTAAGAAACAGGATAGAGAAATGGCATCATTCTCAGCAAACTGGCAACCAAACCGTGCCAATTTCAACTGCAGGTAATCTCAGAAAGAAGGTTCCTTCAGGTGGGGTGGCGGTGGATGACAACAAAACTCCTCAAGAAAGCTAGACATTAGTGCAGTAGAGTTCTAGGTTACTGTTTTCACTGAGACGCTAATTTTAATGTGTGGAATATATTTTTAAGTGGGAAATATTCAACCTTGTGCTCCTAAAGATAATACAATCTGAGGCAGTACAGTCATGTTTTTCTCCTTATACTGTGTTTTTTGTTTGTACCCAAGGTCTGACTGGCCTAACGCTGGCATGTGGCCAAAAAGTCAGCCCAGACACTATCTGACTACTCATGACATAATGCTGAGGAAACTGCATCTCTTTGTCACCCCAGTGCACATGGGACATATTTCCTATGTTCATAAGATACAGATAAGCCCAATATTTAGCAGTCTCCAGAAACGTGTCTTCCTAAAGAAAAAGCCGGTGTTATCAGGGAGAGATGAGAGGTTTGCCAATAGCCTGCTGCTGTTTTCCAAGGGTTTGAAATGCCAGACACACAAAGAAAACATATTTCATCTGGATAGAGATCACTACTTCAAGAGGAGCTGCCACCATATATGGAGTAGATGTTGCCCCCAACCCCTAACTACAAGCAGATGTGTTGAATAGTATTTTATTCCAGGCTTTGAATGTATAATGACCAAGGAGTATCAAACACGACAAGTGGATAGTGGTAGTGAGAAATAAGTTTAAGCCATTTCTGCCCAATGTGGCATATATGTAACAGAGGCCAAATGTGTACACCTGGAGGCTGGGCAGAAATGGGTTAAAGACAATCCAATATGTCAGTACTCCTTGAACACAGAACTGAGTTCTTATGCATTAGGGTCTTTTGGTGCAGAGAATGGTGTGCCCCTCTTCAGAAGTTCACTCTCTGGAGAACAACTATGTGAGGGGCCTGCTGGTTCTCACTACTTAGCCTACCCACACATTTGTCTGCAGAAACAAATGTCAAACACAGGGAGAGCTTCTTCCCAGAATGAACCATAGGGTAAATCAGTGGGAGAAACTCACTCTGTGCTCAGCATTTGTCTGCAGGCAAAATGTGTGGGGAGTTAGCAGTGGTGTAGCTACAGGGGGTGCGGCACCACAATGTACTGTGTAAGTGTCGCCGCCCACTGTGGCACCTGCACTGCTTACTGCATTGTTCCCTGTACCTTTGCAACTGGAGTAGGGTTAAGTAACATATTCACTCTCCACAGAGAAAACATCTGAAGTGGGCTTCGGAGAGAGAGAATTTTAACTTCACAAGTGTAGTAAAGAAATGTAGAGTGGTCATTATTCCATAGCGCTTCAATTCATGTGGCTCAGACGAAAGAACTGACTTTCAGTGATGCCAATCAATATACATCTTACTGTGATAAAATATTAAATTTCTCATTAAGGTTTGTGAAAATTATAGTTCGACTCCATTATGTGAGGATTTTACCTTTCAAATGTCTCAAGGAAGGCATAACTTGTTTGTAGCCGTAGTTTGGGTATGCCAGGCAAGGAATGTGGTTATCTGTTAACCCGGGACATGAATTCAAGAAATGCATAAATGCCATTTTTCTTTCACTGCCGTAATGACATGAGAATGCCTCAGCAAGTCACACCCGTGACTAAAACAATGTCAGAGAGGAGGTACACTACTGATTCATTGCTTCTAGAACATTGTGGCTGTTTTCAAGTCACTCCTCCTAAACCCTTGGCAGCCTTTGTCAAAGATTGTGGTATTTCAAGAATTTTACTGTGAACCAATCTCACTTTATATTTTGTACTTGGGATGAACCACTGAGTACAAAATGCAAATCTCTATCCGGTGAGGGGGATTCATCCTTGGAGTTGGCTTTTGTCTCTTTAAAACACTTAAGAGCAAGGGCCGATTTCACAGGCCAACACACATTTTGCTTCCTTAAACATTATACCAATTCCTGGGTATATTTGGGCATCCGTTTTGCCCTATGTCTAATTTTGGAGATACGGCATAGCTTCTTTAGTGAATGGTTCAAGCAGCTTCCTCATGAGGAAGCCTACACCATTGCTTCCTCACGAGGAAGCTGCTTCAACCATTCACTAATGAGGCTATACTATATCTCCAAAACTAGACGTGATAAGGCAACACGGATGCCATTTTTTGAATCGGCACCCCAAATTCATATCAAACCACCATAAAGTTTGGGAAAAACTTTTCTGACCCTCAATTTTGTAGGCCTGTGTTATTTCTCCATCGTTTCTTCTGAGTAAAGGGGACAATTTTACATGCTGGATGTTGCCTGCGAATGTATTCTATGCACTTGAGAAGCTCCTGTATTTTGTACTTGGCTCTGCAGAAAGTGATAATCTGCTCTACAACTCAACAACCGACAAATCAGCCTAGAGTTAGAGACTGTGGCCTCCATTCTTGCAATAGGCATCATGGGTAGAGGCTTGTATTTGATTAGGGAGGCATGGAGACAAAAGTAGGTTCAAATCCTAAATAAGCAATTTGGCTCTCATTTCTTTCAGTTTAGCAGCAGCAACAGGAGAGCAAGCAAGAGGCATGCAGGGTGGAAAAGACAATGTAAACACTTCCATCTTGAACTCTGACACATTCTAGTCAATATGTCCAAGATTCCGGTTGGTTGGTTGGTGGCTTGGGTTTTTAAAAAAATCTTTTTAGATTGCAGTCCCTTTGGGACAGGGTACCATTTTATCCTATTTTGTTATGAAAACCACTTTGGGAACTGCTCTGTTGAAAAGTATTCCATCCATATTTGTATTGCTACTAATAAAAATGCAGAGCTGACACATAGTTCCTTGTTGCTTTTTCATCACGGGGGAGGGGTGTCATAGGTTGCCGACTGCCATGTGCAAATTATTCCGGGTTTCATCCAAACGTGTATTTGAGTGCCAGACAAGAGAGGTATGGATGCCTTTTTTTCAGATTCTATTTCCCTTTCCAGCCACTTCGTTCCCTGAAAATGTACTCCAAAGGATTGGTTGGACCATTTTATTTTAATTACTTATCATGCAGATCCCTCCACTCTGCTTCTTTACATATTTGTAGTATTACACATTTCTGGGATTGTGTGTCTGTTTGTGTGTGGATTGTCTTGACTTTAGGGTGGAGCAGATGCAGCAAATTATTTAAAGCTGTGGTTCCCAACCTCATGTAGTCCACTGAGGCAAAAATTGGAATTGTCGCAGACCATGTGCAGTGCTTGGCTGCAGCCGCAGGTGGTCCGTTCACCACCATCTCTGGTGGTCCATGGGGGGCAATTGCTTGGCAAGATGTTGGGAGTGATCAAAGGCAATCTCTTCTGAGACCTCGCAGACCACTTCTCAGGGTCTCGTGGACCATCTTGAAACTTCATGCCACTGATGAAAGGGAGAAAGATGTTGTGTTTTCTTGCACAACCCTGGCTGTGTGGGTTTTGAGCAGGCTTCCTTTGTCTTGGAGATGAGAGGATGACTTTGAGAAGGGCAAAATATTCCTCTAGTAATATTTTTGAGTGCGAACTTTCTCACATTCTGTAGCCCTTAGAGTTTATACTGAACTTCTTGTTTTGTAATTATTTTAAAATAAAATCTTTTATTAAATTTTATATAATATAGTATTTTATTCTTATAATCACAATTCTAGAAGTGTGAGATGAGTCATTTTTTTAAAGGCTGTTTTAAGCAAGCCCACTGTACTCCTCTGCTATGATGGATATCACCGTAGCAGCCAGCTTGCTTCTCAGCCAATTTGCATAGTTAGGAATGGCCCCTTGCTTTACACATTTGAATTAAGATTATATCTTCATCATGATTTTTTTCTAGCACAGACAGATGGTGAGTAACTGAGTCTAATGAGGGGATAAGTTGGATCTGGGTGGCACAGTCAGGGGATTTTACTGGACGTCTGCTTCATAGAGAGTGGGAATGAAACAAATGCAAATTAAGGCTGAAATATTCCATTTACAGCATGGTCCTTGTTGCCTCCACACACCCCTTTTAACAGCTGTCCAAAGCACGAAAAACAATTCCTTGCATTCATGCTTATCTGTTCTCATGCACCTCCCTTCGAGTGATGCTGCTCCCTTGACTTTCCTGGCTCTGTCCAGCCATTGGTGAATGCAAAGCACCAGCTCATATGACTGGTAGTGAAGGAAGCCTGTGTGCTAAGCAGTAGCATAGCTATGGGGGGTTGTGCGGTGAGTATTGCAGGCTCCGCAGTACAGTGTGTGAGTGGCCTCCCCAATCTCTGACCTATCGCTGACTCTCTTTGCTTCCAATCCAGGGAGTGGGAGGAAGAGCAGTGAAAGCAAGTAGGAGAACAGAGATTAACGCATCTCCCCACCCACCCACACACACACACACACACACACACAAACACAACAGTTTGGCCTCATGGATGGACTGGCCCTGGTTGGCCAGCTTGGAAAAATTGTTTTACTGAAAGGTGGGAGAAAGACATGTTTTAAAATAAAAGCAGTAGTGAACAGTAGAGAAGGTAGTCAGTAGTAAAACTGAAACTGGCTAGTTGCACTCTTGCTTAGCAGAACTTTTATTTGACAAGTAACCAAAAGCAGGTGTGTTAAAGGATTTACTCTCTGATGAAAAACAGTGACAAATCTATTCGGTATCTCATCTCTGTTTACAGCATAGCCAACATGAAAGGAATGCTGACATGTTTCATATTTTTTCTCTCTCCTCATTTATTTTCAAGCTGTTCAGTGAATTAAACTGCACAGTCCATCTAGGCAATTTAAAAGTATTGTTTCCTGTTCTGCCAAGGCATAGAAAATTCCAATGGCAAATATAGTCCATAGGAGTATTCTCTGGAGAACCAAGTTCTTTATCAATCAAACGGTTCTTTAAAGTTGTTGAACAGCATTATTCTACCCATGTCTGCTCAGAAGTTCACCTCACTGAATTCAGTGAAGACTTATTCTGATGCAAGAGTGTGGCCTTATTGGTTCTTTGTAACCAAAGAGGCATCTGATGGGCTGATGGGTTCTGAGCTGTCTGTGACAGATCAGGAGAGGGATCTTGGGGTGGTGGTGGACAGGTTGATGAAAGTGTCGACCCAATGTGCGGCGGCAGTGAAGAAGGCCAATTCTATGCTTGGGATCATTAGGAAAGGTATTGAGAACAAAATGGCTAATATTATAATGCCGTTGTACAAATCGATGGTAAGGCCACACCTGGAGTATTGTGTCCAGTTCTGGTCGCGCCATCTCAAAAAAGACATAGTGGAGATGGAAAAGGTGCAAAAGAGAGCGACTAAGATGATTACGGGGCTGGGGCACCTTCCTTATGAGGAAAGGCTATGACGTTTGGGCCTCTTCAGTCTAGAAAGGAGATGCCTGAGGGGGGACATGATTGAGACATACAAAATTATGCATGGGAAAGATAAAGTAGATAGAGAGATGCTCTTGCACTCTCTCATAGCACTCTCATATGCACTCTCACATAACACCAGAACCAGGGGACAACCACTAAAATTGAGTGTTGGGAGAGTTAGGACAGACAAAAGAAAATATTTCTTTACTCAGTGTGTGGTTAGTCTGTGGAACTCCTTACCACAGGATGTGGTGACGGCATCTGGCCTGGATGCCTTTAAGAGGGGATTGGACAAGTTTCTGGAGGAAAAATCCATTACGGGTTACAAGCCATGATGTGCACGTGCAACCTCCTGATTTTTGAAATGGGCTATGTCAGAATGCCAGATGCAGGGGAGGGCACCAGGATGCAGGTCTCTTGTTATCAGGTGTGCTCCCTGGGGCATTTGGTGGGCCGCTGTGAGATACAGGAAGCTGGACCAGATGGGCCTATGGCCTGATCCAGCGGGACTGTTCTTATATTCTTAATTTGTATACTGTAGGAGGTCTAGTCTAGAGGGTAGAGCCTCCATTTGCCTGAAGATTAACATCCACAAGGTTGCCAGTTTGAGGCCACCGGCACCGTGCGACCTTGAAGCAGCTGGCAAGCTGCAGCTGAGCTGTTCCATCTGCTCGGAGCGTGGGAGGATGGAGGCCAGAATGTGAAGCCAGATCGGAGTGTAACACCTTGAATGTAGTGGTTCTTGAAAGAAAGAACCTTCTTTCAATTTGTAAAAATCCCTGCGTGGATTTAATAAGCCTGCCTGTGTAAACCGCCTTGAATAGAGTCTTGAATAAAGACCAAGAAAGGCGGTATATAAATACTGTATATTATTATATTATTATTACTGTAATACAGTGATTTGAGGTGGGTGAAAATGATTTTTTGTGGATTACAGTGTTTTCCAAAGTTAGAAGTGAAGAAAACTGTGTTGTGTGTTTTTATTTGAAGGGCACAGTTTTAACAAATTGTAATTGTAAATTATAATCACTTTAAAAGTGTAATAGTAGGTGCAGTCACATTGCATGTAGAGGTGTTAATTTTATTTATTTATTTTTCACATTTTTATGCCGCCCTTCCTCCAGAGCTCTGGGTGGTGTACACAGCTGCTCCCCTACTTTTGTCTTCACAACAACCCTGTGAGGTAGGTGAGGCTGAGAGAAAGTGACTGGCCCAAGGTCACCCAGGAAGCTTTGTGGCTGAGGGGGGATTTGAATCTGGATCTTCCAGGTCTAAGTCCACCTCCCAAACCACTACACCACCCTGGCTCTCACTACAATATGTAGTGGTGTAGAGAATGATTTTTTTTTTTGCAGATTTCACAGGTTTTTTTGAAACAAAAATAAGAAGTGTAGGAAACTCCAAATGAGTAACTTGAAATTCTAAAAATTAAAGCAGTCTGCGCAGAGGCCTGGTGGAACACAAATACGGCTCTCTGGAGCCCTCCGTGGCTGCACTTGAGAGTTGCTCTGGTGCTACCCCATGAAGCCATAGTGTGTCCTTAGCAGCTGCTCAGGCACCAGCCCTGAAAGGGAAACCATTACAAGAGAGAAAAACAAGAACACTGAGCAGAGCTCTCTATTCTCTGCCCATCTCTCCATCTGCCCATTCACCTCTACTGCTCTTCTTCCTCCTTTTACAACCTGGACTGGAAAAGAAGAGAGGGACAGAGTAGAAGAGGAGAGTGATGGGCTATTGATCCCTTCCCCACTTCCTTTTTCTGTCCAGGAAGTGGGAATAGCAGAGGCTTGCACAGTACTAGGTAAGAGAGCTAGCATTTGGCATGCCTCCTCTGACTATAATGATCCAAGTTGAGCAGGCGTCGTTATTTCATTTTTTGTAGTCATTTGTATTTGCACAGCTTGTTTACTTCTGGTTTCCCTGCTGTGAGTGGATGCTGGGGGAGTTCCAGTTTGAAGCAGAAATGAAACATTTCCCCTGTTCTTCTTTTAAGATTTTATAGTGTAAAGCCTTATGACCATGTAGTAAACATTCCCTAATGTAACATTAAATTAGCCATGGGCAAAACTTGTCCTGTAAACATGACTTGTTCATAAATAGCACATAAAAACTACGCTTGGAGAGGCAGATGCTCTGAAACCTGTAAGGTTTCATTTAAACATCCCTATTTGTAAGTACCCCAATATAAGGAAAAGCATCTTCTGCTGTATTTATGGGCTGGAAGGCAGCTTTGGATCCAATTAATGGACAACTGTAATGGTCCAAGTTGAATAGACCTCATTATTGCATCTGTGCATGTCATCCTTCCCCCCCCCCATGTTTGTATGGCTTCCTTTCATTCTGTTTTCCCTTAGTGAGTGGATGTTTGTGTGGGTGTGTTGTTTTTGGAAATGGCACTGCAAAGCATGTGCCAGTAGTTCTGTTTGGGGTATTTTATTTTTTTGTTTTACAAATGTCACTATCAAAGAGTCACTCCACAAACTCTCCCACCTCCATCGTGACTGCATGGCTGTTTCACACACTGAATTTCTGCTCGCTTAATCCGTCCTTTGCCGAAGCTTGTCTCTTTTTTGCCTTTTATTTTTTTAAAGAGCTTGAAAGCTACAGAAGGTTTAATTTGTTTGGAGATAGACAGGCCTGTATCAGAGGCCTGCCAACTACAAACCAAATGGCAAGCAGGGAATATGTAGCAGTTTCCATTCAGGCAGCCTGGGAACAAGAACTAGAATTTCTTTTGTATGAAGCTAAATGCCCATGATTTTTGAAAAGGAGCTGAAAGCTTGAAAAAAGGACACTGTTTTTAATCCAGTGTGGTTCTTATTTTTAACTGCAGAATGCAAGAAATGCTCAGAAAAAAAAAAAAAAAGAAATAATGTACTTCAAACCCAATTCTAAACATTTAGGTTCATATTTCTGGCACAATTCTATCACCATGGACGGGTGGGTGGACACACAATCATAAAAAAGCTATAAATTTGCTGTAATGCTGAAAGATGCCATAATTCATGCTTTTTTTGAGAGCATTTGCTGTCTACTCTGTTACCCAATCACATACTTTCTTAAGAAGAGCCCTGTGGTGCTGGGTGAGGCCAAAGACCCATCTGGTCCAGCTTCCTGTAAGAACATAAGAACAGCCCCACTGGATCAGGCCACAGGCCCATCTAGTCCAGCTTCCTGTATCTCACAGTGGCCCACCAAATGCCCCAGGGAGCACACCAGAGAACAAGAGACCTGCATCCTGGTGCCCTCCCTTGCATCTGGCATAGCCCATTTCTAAAATCAGGAGGTTGCACATAATATATATTGCACATAGTATATATTACTATATACTATATATTACTATATATTACCTCAACAAGTGGGAAACCCTGGCCTCTGAGCGGCCCGCTTGGAGGCAGGCTGTGCAGCATGGCCTTTCCCAGTTTGAAGAGACACTTGGCCAGCAGTCTGAGGCAAAGAGGCAAAGAAGGAAGGCCCATAGCCAGGGAATTGTAGTTAAGAACATAAGAACAGCCCCACTGGATCAGGCCATAGGCCCATCTAGTCCAGCTTCCTGTATCTCACAGTGGCCCACCAAATGCCCCAGGGAGCACACAAGATAACAAGAGACCTCATCCTGGTGCCCTCCCTTGCATCTGGCATTCTGACATAACCCATTTCTAAAATCAGGAGGTTGCGCATACACATCATGGCTTGTACCCCGTAATGGATTTTTCCTCCAGAAACTTGTCCAATCCCCTTTTAAAGGTGTCCAGGCTAGACGCCATCACCACATCCTGTGGCAAGAAGTTCCACAGACCGACCACATGCTGAGTAAAGAAATATTTTCTTTTGTCTGTCCTAACCCGCCCAACACTCAATTTGAGTGGATGTCCCCTGGTTCTGGTGTTCTGTGAGAGTGTAAAGAGCATCTCCCTATCCACTCTGTCCATCCCCTGCATAATTTTGTATGTCTCAATCATGTCCCCCCTCAAGCGTCTCTTTTCTAGGCTGAAGAGGCCCAAACGCTATAGCCTTTCCTCATAAGGAAGGTGCCCCAGCCCTGTAATCATCTTAGTCGTTCTTTTGCACCTTTTCCATTTCCACTATGTCTTTTTTGAGATGTGGCGACCAGAACTGGACACATTATTTAGTCTGTATTTATTAGTCTGTTATTTAAGTAAGTTCTTATGTGGGCATCCTACTGGGTCTAGGGAAACTGTTGGAAAGAATGAAAACAAAATTAGTCGCACTAAGTTGTAATATTTGGATTGTATTTTTAGAAATGTTTGCATTTGTTATCTTGCTTCACGAAACGAAATGATCAAGGCTGCAGCTCATTGACAGATGGCCAAAGTTCAGGTATTAGAGGATTTCAAAATGCTGTTCCTCGGTAAGAGGTAATCCAAGCCTCTCTTGTATGATATATTTAGCCATTACACCTTCTTAAAGGTTAACAAATGTGTTATGTCCTCTAAGGGTCATTAACAAGCATTCAGCACCTCTTGTCAGCCAGTGCAATGCTGCAAGTCTGGTATTTGTTCAGTAAATTAATTGGTTCATAGGATTCTACCAACTAATGATACGATTGATGAGGGCAAGGATCCCTACACAAGATTCATGTGTTTGTTGTCAAAGTCACATTCAGATTTATGGTCCTCAGATTTTTCCCTGGAATTAATTCAGCCTTGTTCCCACACTCCAAAGTGGCAATCCTGGCATACAGAACCATTATTTTCTAAGCAGATCTTGGCATGAGAGTGGAGACAGTGAGATCAAAAGGAGACAGAATGGTGCCAGCAGCAGAGGTGAAGGCCTTCTGGATGGTGACTTCTTGTTTGTGGAATTCCCTCCCCCTGGAATTAAGAAAGGCTTTCTCCCTGGAGATCTTCTGGTGGGCTGTTAAGACCTTTCTATTCAAGAAGGCATTTGACTATTGACATGATAGGCTAGCACTTTTAATGAACGTCATTTTAATAGTTTTGTGTGATCCATTGGGATTTGATCTGCTTTATTGTTTTAACATAAGATAGAAGTTTGCAAGTACCAAAATCAAGTCATTGTTGAAGAAATGTTATTTTAAAAGTAAAATGTCAAATCTTCCTCAATAAGACTTTCTGTGTAGGTATTTAGGATTACTAAACTTTGAAGAATGTCTTCAGGATTCATGATCTTGCTGAACTAATTGTTTGAAGAATATTTTGGTTGTTACAAACTTTCCTTGGCTTATACAAAATTCATTGTGCCACACAGATTAAAAATAAGACGTAAAATTATAGATAACAGATGAGGCTGTCGAGGGTGTTGCTTTGATAAACTAAGCTGACAAAAGACTTGCAGGCTGAATTAAATCCGTGCAGTGTCCAGGATTAAGCTTTTGTACTGTAACCATAAATAGTTTGTGTTTGCCAACATGTACAAGAGCTTTGACTCAACACATAGTGGTGGCTGCTATCAAAGGGCTCAGTGCTCGTGCGAATTCATACAGCCCTTTATACAATCTGTTTGTGTTCATGAGATGCTAAATCCAACAATTTAAAGAATGCCAGATGTGCCTACATCTTTGTCAGACATTTCTGCTGCGTTTAATGTGCCTCTTCCTTTTCTTCCAGAATAAATACTCTTCATGCACCTCAAGGAAATGGCAAAACAAAAAGACAGCTGTTGACAACAGTAGCGTAGCCAAGGGGTGGCGGTCCAGTAAGTATTGCAGGGGGCCACAATGTGCCGTGTAAGTGGCCCCTCCCACTTGCTGTCAGAGCCATTTTGGGCAGTGACGGCAACCGAGATCTTCAGCCTTTCCTCTCCTCTTTATCCTCACAGTAATTCTTGAAGGGGGGGGGGGTGGAAATCAAGGATTAGACATGGCTATGTAAGGCAATAAATTTTTCGACATGCTTTTTTCTCTCTATCTCATGCTATGCGTGTTTACTCAGAAGTAGGCCCCACTGATTTCATGTGCTTATTCTCAAGTAAGTGCACATACAACTGGAGCTTAGCCTTTGCATAAGGCACGCCAAGCCGTGCACACCCACAATGGGGACACAGCGTCTTTGAAGGATGCTTTTCCCTCCCACACAATCTCTTTGTCTTAGCTCAGGCATTTGAAGTCTCTCAAAACAAATCAGTTTGGGGGGGGGGGAACGTAGAAGCAACAGGGAAAATGGATGGGGGTGTGTGTAAGAGAGAGAGAACATGTGCAAGTGTGCACATGGTGCAGAGCTTTTTTGCAGAGCTTTGCTGGGGCATTCATTTCGGGGGAGGTGCACAGTGGGCAGCTTGTTTGAAAAACAAGCTGGACTGAGGACTTTTCATTGGGCTGGCCTTGGAAAGGAGGACGCCGTAAGCAAAGCCGAGTGCTCCTGTCCTTGCCCCAATTCTTCATATAAAGTTCTGCAGGCTGTTGGCTCTTGCAAGATCTCCTCCTTTGGGGGCGGGATTGCTGCAGCAACAGCATTGCCACTGCCTGGATGTCAGGGTCAACAGGGGAGGGGGGATGGGTGGTGAGATAGTGGATGGACTGGGCCCGAGATTGGGTGGGACCAACATCTGACACTTAGGCCAAATCCTAATCCCCTTCCTGAGCAGCCTGGCATTACACTGGGCTGTTTGGATCTGTGTTGGCAATTTAGGTGGCGCAGAGCCAAGTAGCCCCATTGAGGTGGCTGC
The DNA here is from genome assembly GCF_035046505.1 of Tiliqua scincoides. Lineage (NCBI taxonomy): Eukaryota > Metazoa > Chordata > Lepidosauria > Squamata > Scincidae > Tiliqua > Tiliqua scincoides. The sequence continues at coordinate 4,271,894 of NC_089821.1, read as the reverse complement.
TGTGTGACGTAGGGTAAGGTGAAATAAATCCACTTACTCCAGGTTGTGCTGGAACCACCTCCTACCCTGTGCTGGATACAGCGCAGGCCAGTTGGCCTGCCTATTCCAGCTCAGGATAGGATTGGGCTGGGGAAGAGAGATAAAGAGATACATACAGAACCAGCAGAGTGTGCGACAGAAATTCAGACTGATCATCTCCTGTATAATTGGCATTATCCAAAGCTCCAGTTATTAGAATATAGGGGAGGTCTCTTTTCCCAGGAGCAAGCTCTGTTCATGCATATTGCAATAACCATATGTCTGTGAATTGAAATACTGTCACTGAATGCAAGGAGTTGCAAACCTCCCCCCCCCTCCCAATGCAAACGTATCAGGGCATTGCTAGCCTTTTTTCAGGAAGGAACAATAGTTTTCTTGGCTGGTATTAATGGACTTATATTTGGTCATAGAGGGCCTGCTCCAAATGACTCTTCAGAATAGCTTTTAAAACCCAGGCGTAACATTCAGCTTTGAAATAATAAATGCTTGTTTTGGAAATGTGATTTGGAGAGGGTTCTGAGGTATTTTGTGAAAAGGATAAAATGTTTTATAGCTGAGATGTGCGATGCAGCAGTGTTCTGTCCTCCAAAAGTTGCCGAGAGCACAGTGGCATAAAATCTGAAAGACATTAAGGGATTGGGAAATGTATTTGCTTTTAAAAGACATCCCTTTTGGTCTGTGGCTTAATGTGGTGATTGATGACTATGTTGTTGTGAACTGACATAGTGGATATTGAGAGAGAGAGAGAAAGAGAGAATCGAATTTCTGTAACTACAGAAATGAGTTGGGGGACAGTTGAAAAAATAAAGTAACATGGTTAAATATAGCAATTATTTTAGCACAACAAGGACTTATTATTATTATTATTATTATTATTATTATTATTATTATTATTATTATTAAGTGCCCAATCCTATACTCTCCAGTGCTGATGCATCTCTGAAGTAAGAGAATAACTAGATATGGGATTTTTTCCCCAGTAACTATGACATAAAAACACACAACACAACACTTCTCATTTTTGTAAAAAAAACAAACCCAGATCTGCAAAAAACCTGTTTTCTAACACCTCTATCTGCATGTAGCGTCATCTGCTGACATTATACCACCTTATCACCTACTTACTACACTTTTATAGTGATTATAATTTAAAATTTTAATTTAGAAAATGCGCCCTTGGAATAAAAACACATAATGCTGCTTTCTGCACTTCTCATTTTTGTCCAAAACCCAAAATTTGCAAAAAACGAAACTGAAAAAGCACACCTCTAGGAATAACTTTTCCCTTACCTTGAGGAGGCCTCTGTGACTGTCCCGTCCCCCCCAACAATAAGCCTTCATGGGAGAAGGAACAAGGGTGCAAATCTGCCAGCTCCTTGTCCTTCAGGAAGAACCCAGAAGTGACATCGCAATGTCACGTGACTCACAGGCTCTGGGCAGTACGTGACACCTCTGGGTGTGTGTCCAAATCCTTTCTTTAAGGCAAATCAAAAAAGAAAATATACTAGTGAATAAGCACCAGATTCAGTGATTTGCCTCACTGAATCTGGTGCTTATTCACTAGTATATTTTCTTTTTGTAGGAGCAAGTTAGGAGTCCGGGCTGTGCTGCACAGGCTTGCTACTGGGAAGTGCCAACTGAAAGGCCTTAAGCACACTGGAAGACAAAGGGTTTCCTTTGCTAAAAATAATCTTTTCTTTCTTCCTGTTCCTAATCCTCTCCCTCCCTGCAGATTCATTATGTGGCATATGTGTATTCAGCACCCTGCAGGATTTACTGAGGTTTAATGACATCACAGATTAGAAACCAGCCTCTGGCACAATGGTTTCTGTGGGTTTAGCAATTGCCCTCTCTGTTCTCATCAAATGCTGCTAAATAGGGAAGCAATGTGCTTTTTGCATCTGAACGATGCATCAAAATCCTCACTCAGAAGTGCATGCAAACAGAAGGACTAAAACCCCCAAAATATCTTTTGGTGTATTGTAGCGGTATTTTAAGAACAGCCGTGTCAGGACATTGGATCGTTCATTTGTTGAGCCAGAGTGCCTGGAATCCATTTTCAGGAAAGGCCAGAAGTCACAAGTGCGGAAGCTGCCAGCAGACAGATTCCCCCATGACCCTTTTGCTGTGTTTGGAAGAAAGTGAAAACCATGTGGTCTGTGCATGAATGCAAAGCACTCTTTTAATGGGCACATTAGTTTCTGCAGTAAAGCATAACATGACCCCCTGAAAAACTAGGGCATATATATACAGAAGCCCTAGCAGGTTTTTCCAGAAATGTACATTGCAATATTTTATGTATTTGTTTAGGGGTTTATTTTGTGGTTTCTTCCTCTTTATGCTCCTAGAATGGCCTCTGGGGGACTCAAAATCAAAAATGCATTTTGCATCTCAAAAAAAATCATCAAGAATTTTTCAGTCATATGTACCAATGTTATAGTGATGATTACTTATTTTTCTTTTTAAAATAAATATCATATAAAAGATTGATAACAAAATGAGACAAAGACCAGCCAGGAAACATAACTTACGTTACATAAGCCAACTCAACAGGGGTTAATCAGCATAACTGAAATGCCTAGCAAATGGATAAGAAAACACAAAGTTTTCTCCAGGTACTGAAACACCAATAGAAAGGGAACCCCACAACCTGGGGGTTGCAGTCAAAGTCTAGTCCAGTGTTACAAGGACCAACCAAACCTATACAGCAGTGGTTCTCACTCATTTAGCACCGGGACCCACTTTTTAGAATGAGAATCTGTCAGGACCAGAAATGATGTCATGACCTGCTTGATGTCATCATCAAGCAGGAAAATTAACAACCCTTGGCTGCAATCCTACCCACACTTACCTAGGAGTAAGTCCCATTTACTATCATTGTTATAAGAATATACATAGTAGCTTGTTAAAAGTTCAGGTCTGTCACATTTCTCCAAATGCAGTCACTTAGCATGGTAGCATCAAGTCTAATATATTAAAAATAAAATATTGAAATGAATGGGGACCCACCTGAAATGGACTCGTGACCCACCTAGTGGGTCCTGACCCGCAGTTTGAGAAACACGGCTATCAACATTATAAATGACAGTGAAACATGAATGGGGCACATTTAGTAGGTGGTCTTGTGAAATGTTCAAGATAGGGTGTTTTAAATATAAAAAAACACTTTTATTTACAGTGTTTGGGGAACATACTATAGAAAAACTCCAAACACTTAACTCTCTGATTAATATTAAAGAATGCAGCATTAATAACCTGTCAGAATGTGTCTATTATAAAGATGGAGAAAGTGCATATCTTGGAAGATACCACTGGCATCGCAGAGCTGTACACAAGCATGGTTGAATTATTTTCTGTATTAAGATCTATGAAGGCCCACCAACTGAGGGGCAACTGGCTCAATAAAAAACAAACAAAAAACTATAAAGTAAAAATCATTGACCATGTCGTACTCCACAGTGAGAGCTTATATCAGAGCCTTCTGGGATATTTCCTGTGTATGCAACTTTCCTCTGCTTTTATAAGTTATGCAGGCAGGCCTCCATATACATGGGGGATCTGTTCTAGGCCCACCCCTGTGGATATGGAAACTGCGGATTTGGGAGAACCCTGCACCATTTAACTCCCCCTGCACCTCCATTAATATTGTTGAGATCCTTCTTGGAGCGAAAATATTCTTGCTTTTATAGGTTGCTGTAAGCATTCTCTTTCATGTATCTTTCTCTCGATACCGAGCTAAACAAGCGCATCGGTAAAGCAGCTACCACGTTTTCCAGACTCACAAAGAGAGTCTAGTCCAACAAGAAGCTGACGGAACATACCAAGATCCAGGTCTACAGAGCTTGTGTCCTGAGTACACTTCTGTACTGCAGCGAGTCATGGACTCTTCGCTCACAACAGGAGAGGAAACTGAACGCTTTCCACATGCGCTGCCTCCGACGCATCCTCGGCATCACCTGGCAGGACAAAGTACCAAACAACACAGTCCTGGAACAAGCTGGAATCCCTAGCATGTATGCACTGCTGAAACAGAGATGCCTGCGTTGGCTTGGTCATGTTGTGAGAATGGATGATGGCCGGATCTCCTCTATGGAGAACTCGTGCAAGGAAAGTGCCCTACAGGTAGACCACAGCTGCAATACAAGGACATCTGCAAGAGGGATCTGAATGCCTTAGAAGTGGACCTCAACAAGTGGGAAACCCTGGCCTCTGAGCGGCCCACTTGGAGGTAGGCTGTGCAGCATGGCCTTTCCCAGTTTGAAGAGACACTTGGCCAACAGACCGAGGTAAAGAGGCAAAGAAGGAAGGCCCATAGCCAGGGAGACAGACCAGGGACAGACTGCACTTGCTCCCGGTGTGGAAGGGATTGTCACTCCCGAATCAGCCTTTTCAGCCACACTAGACGCTGTTCCAGAACCACCATTCAGAGCATGATACCAGAGTCTTTCGAGACTGAAGGTTGCCAACATGATGTAAGCATTCAAGCTTATAGCGATGAGCAGACAGGCTGCCGGCAGCCTAAATGCTTGAAAAGACTAGATCAATGCTAACAGGAAGCAGGAAGGTCTCTTGGATCTGCAGCTATCTGAATCAGTGGATATCAGGTCTGCAGATATGGGGTCTGCAGATATGGGGCCCACCTGTTTTTTTCACCCTTAGCTGTTCAGAAGACTTAGGCCAGAGGTTCTCAAACTGGGGCATTGTGACACTCCAGCCAGGGAACCTCTGCCCCCTTAAGGGGCAGGGTGATAGCAACGGTGGCAATGTGATTGTCATGATTGTGCTGCCGCAAGGGACAGAAGGATTTTTTTCAACTTACCTGGGGGTCGCTATAGCTCTCTGGAGGGTCCAGTGAGCCTGTGACCCCCTTCGCAGTCCTCCCCATGCTTCCAAACTGCTGCAAATAGCGCAAAAAAAGAAGCCACCCAGTTTTGCTATGGAAACCATTTATAAAGGTATGTGTAGATGTAGCGGTGAACAAGTCAAACATGGATGGACAACAGCCCTGTTCCCACTGAGAACCTTCCCCCCCCCTTTTCCTCCTCTGTAATGTGGAACAGATTTTGATAGTCCTGCTATGCCCTTTCAGCCCACTGCTCTTCCGGGATATCAGCAGTGAACTTTGCACCCGTAGCAAACGGCAACTCACAGCTTCTCCTTGACATTTTAGCAGAAATGCTTCTACTGGTAGAAGACCCAAGGGAGCAATTATACAGAGCAATTATAAATTCTGCGTGGTGGAGTTTTGTCTTCTATTTCCTATCTCTCAGGAGCAGTGTTGTGTAGTTGCTGGACTCCACTCTACGTGCATGCTACTTCTCAAATGGTTACACAGAAGAAAGCCCCTTTGGTTTCATGGCCAATGCAGCTGCTCTTTGACAGTGATGTGTTTTGGTTGTGTTTGGTTGGTGCGTTCTATGTAATAATTGACTGGTTTGAAGGAGGCTTCTTACATCATGGTCGTACTGTGTGTGATGGTTGTCGTATACTTGTCGTACACTCCCAGGGTTTTGGGTGCTCAGAGTTCTTGGTTCTTGAACCCTAGAGCCTCAAGGACCCCTGTTGGGTAGAACTGCCACCACCCTGTATGTGCCAGTAGCTCAGTCCAGGGACACTGAGACCCTCTAGGCTTAACTGTATCCCTCGTAGGCACTGAGCACTTTCTTTACTTAAAGTCTCAGTCCTCAAGTTACTAGTCCACAGTGAGTATTTGGTAGCTTGCTGAACGGCTAGGCAGGATTCTGAAACTTTGTCCCCAACAGACAATGAACCAACATGGTAAAAGGATTTTTACTTTATTAAGTACATAGGGTTACAAACAGTTACAAAAGGCAGCAAATGCTAGAGGCATGAAACTTCTAGGAAATATCTCAGCATTAAAATAATAAAGCTAACTGGCTATTTCTGTTATTCCCTAACTCTCACCTGGGTCAGCTTCTGTTGTAGATCTTCAGCCCCAGTTACCTATGGGGCCACATGGTCCTGGCGGGGCAGGATGTGCACCCACCACCTTTTCCACCAAGAGACAAAAACCCAAGACAGCCAAGACCCCCCCCTTTGGGCTTTGTTCTTATACTTCTCATGCTACAGGCTGAGGTGACTCTGTACTTATTTAAACTGACCAATCAGAACTCTTGGGGACAGAATCTTCTCGAAGTGGGGCTGGATGCTAGTCCTCTTAGGTCTCCCCCTCCCCATGGGGATTCATGGGTGCCTCTCGGTCTGCTGAGGTGCTACAGTATCACCTTTCATTGAGTTGTAAATTCCTTGCAGCTAGGATGCAAGCCACTTCTATGTTACTGGGTTACTTTGGTTCAGGCTTTGCAATGCTACTAGGCCTGAACTGCACATATTCATGACAATGGTCCAGAAATGGATGGTGATTGGGATATTGTTTGACTCCAAAGATTGACAATGAAGTACAGAGTTATTCCCCTCTAGGACAGCAGTTCAAAACCAAGCTGTTCATTAGTGAATAAAAACCATTATCAGCACCTGGCCTGTGTCCTAAAATATGCAGAAGATGTGGGGGAGGAGAAGGTCTAAGTAGTGGGTAAGAGTTTAAGCAAATGACTTGCTCCTCGTGTAAAAATTGCAAGCGGTATATACCAGTGTTTCTCACGCTTTTAGTACAGGGACCCACTTTTTAGTGGGTATAGCCAGTATTGTGTGTTTACTGGTATTCTTCTGCTGCTGTTTCTTATATTTTAAAAGTGTATTTATTGAACAGCAAACACACAGCTGCAAATGCAGGTGTAGCTTTTCCTTTCCCTGCCTGCCTTTTTATTATCTAGCTGCTGAATCGGCCTCGGTCATGAAGTCACCCAATTGTGTTTCCCTTGCGTTCCTCTCCATTGGCAGCACATGGAGAGGAGGTGTGAGAAATACAAAACTTCATGATGTCACAGCACGAGGGGAGCTGTGTTTCTGCTTGGGAAATGCATGGGGGAAGCAGCAAAAAAAAAAAAAAAAAAAGGAAGCAGACTGTGCGTGTGGGTGTTTGTAGTCATCAGTTAATAATACATTAAAAACGCTTTGTTTGCAAATGCAAATAGATTGTCAAACTGCTTGGTGCTTTTAGAGATCTGATTACTTCTAACAAGCACAATGGAGATTTTTGTACAACCAAAATGGCTGGTGATGGGGTAGGGGAGGTGATGCAACCAGTGACCTGCCAGGTCACCCCTAGTCTGCTAGCAGCCTGGTGTGGCCCTGTGCCTAATACCCAGCCTGTCTGCTTTTTCCAGCCCCAGACAAATGGGCAAAATCTGGAGGTTTGTATGTTGCAGGTAGCTGCTGACACTTCTACACTACGGCTGTGGGGCTTCAGATAATTTGTGTTAGGGGGGCCACATGCGTTCTGTCTGCGGTACCTCCTGTGGGGAAATGTGTGTAAATACATATATGCTGATTGCAAGACTGGCGAGGCAACTATTGAAATCACTGGAGTAGAACTGCAGGTGGATCCTCTTTATTTGCAGATTCACCCCACTATGAATGCCGAAACCTCAGACTGACCCCCTTGCAAACCTCCCAGATGTGACTGGAACCTGGGTCTTTCTGAGCCTCGTGCCACCTCACGCAGCCTCTTTAAGGCTCAGAATGGCCCCTGGAGCGATTTTTGGGCAACTTCTGGTTTTACAAGGAGTCGACCAAAAGCTGCTCTGCATGGCTTTTCGAGAAGCCATGCAGGTGACTCTTGGAGAGCCCTTAGGTGGGCTCTGAAAATCGCCGATTTCATTATCCGCGATTTTCAGTATCCACAGGGGTCCAGAAATGGAACCCCACGGATAAAGAGGCTCCACCTGTATTTCTACTTACCTCCTGCAGGCTGCCCAAGTGCGCTCCCCCTGGTTGGGTGCAGCGCATACTGGTGGTGTGGTATAGGGCTTGAGCTTTCGTGAGACAGGACTTCTAGTCTAGTAGGCAACCTTCAGTCTCGAAAGACTCTGGTATCGCGCTCTGAATGGTGGTTCTGGCACAGTGTCTAGTGTGGCTGAAAAGGCCGATTCGGGAGTGACAATCCCTTCCACACCAGGAGCAAGTGCAGTCTGTCCCTGGTCTGTCTCCCTGGCTATGGGCCTTCCTTCTTTGCCTCTTAGCCTCAGACTGTAGTCAAGTGTCTCTTCAAATTGGGAAAGGCCATGCTGCACAGCCTACCTCCAAGAGGGCTGCTCAGAGCCCAAGGTTTCCCACTTGTTGAGGTCCACTTCTAAGGCATTCAGATCCCTCTTGCAGATGTCCTTGTATCGCAGCTGTGGTCTACCTGTAGGGTGCTTTTCTTGCACGAGTTCTCCATAGAGGAGATCCGGCCATCATCCATTCTCACAACATGTTCGAGCCAACGCAGGCGTCTCTGTTTCAGCAGTGCATACATGCTGGGGATTCCAGCTCGTTCCAGGACTGCGTTGTTTGGAACTTTGTCCTGCCAGGTGATGCCGAGAATGCGCCGGAGGCAGCGCATGTGGAAAGCGTTCAGTTTCCTCTCCTGTTGTGAGCGAAGAGTCCATGACTCGCTGCAGTACAGAAGTGTACTCAGGATGCAAGCTCTGTAGACCTGGATCTTGGTATGTTCCATCAGCTTCTTGTTGGACCAGACTCTCTTTGTGAGTCTGGCAAATGAGACAGGACTTACCTATGCAGAAACCATACTGATTCTCCTTCCCCAAAACTCACTATGTGGTACCCAGCAAAGAATCTGTGCAAATTAACAAGAAGTTCCTCAAATTATTTACAAAATATATTCTCTGCCTTTTCCCCAGAGGCAATGTAGCAAAGGGCATTAGCGAAGATCCCACCATCTGGGATGGAAAAAAATGGCATTTCGAAGCAGCAGCATGCCGTAGAGTAGAAGTGCCAGCAGCTACCTGTAGCATCTTTCTATCCGAAGGGCTTCCTGAAGAAATGATGCTGATTCCCCTGCAAGAAATCCATTGATGGGTTGGTGCATGCATGCATTTGCTCTCCAAAGCCCAGATTTATTGGCTGCACAAATTTAGAGTTACTATGAATGTACTGCAGACATTTATATTCTGTATGGGCTTGACCTTTCAAAAGCACACTTCTGTGAAAGGGTTCTGCAATATGTTTTCTTGCAGAAGCTATTTTTTCCTCCTTTATCACCTTGAGCATAATCATGCTAGTTTTGTAAGGATTCCCCCTCTTATTATTCAGATGCAGAAGAAAGCATTCCATTTGTTAGGAAACCCAATTACTTAGGCAATGACAATAGACCTGTCTGCTTGAGAGAGCATGTCTTTATAGGCAAGAATTGAAGAGGTTTGACTTCCTCTGCTGAGTTCCTAGCAGCCTGTGATGGAAAGGTCATGTTGGGACGCTGTTGATCTTTAAGTCGTTTGATCATCAAGGCTATCACAGACTCTTGGTTCCAATTATGCTCCGGAGCCTGAATAGGGATGCTTGCAAATGCTGCTTTGCTTGGTATTAGAGATCAGAAGTGGCAGCAGCAACACTAACTTCCTTTGCAGGCGGTTGCTTAAGCTAACATTGACTAAGCAAGCCCTGAGGTTGTTTCGCACCTCCACAACATGTGTGCATTTGTTTGTGTCCTTGCCGTAGGAGCCATTATTTCCCATGTCCTTGTGCCAATTAGCAGAATATTTCCCATTCTACATTTAAAAGGCATTTGATGGTTGATAGTATGTTCATGCAGAGACACCAGTGGCTTATAGTAGAGGTGGGAGAAAATGGTGATGATGAAATAAGAACACCTCTCATTGTAAAGTATTCTCAAACAAAAAACCCACAAAATTGAAAAATAAACAATCAAAACAGGTTTGAAACTCTCCAAACTGGCAGAATGGGCAGCAAAATGGCAGATGCATTTCAATGTAAGTAAGTGTAAAGTCATGCACATTGGGGCAAAAAATCAAAACTTCACATATAGGCGGATGGGTTCTGAGCTGTCTGTGACAGATCAGGAGAGAGATCTCGGGTTGGTGGTGGACAGGTCGATGAAAGCGTCGACCCAGTGTACGGCGGCAGTAAAGAAGGCCAATTCTATGCTTGGGATCATTAGATAAGGTACTGAGAACAAAACAGCTAATATTATAATGCCGTTGTACAAATCGATGGTAAGGCCGCATCTGGAGTATTGTGTCCGGTTCTGGTCGCCACATCTCAAGAAGGACATAGTGGAAATGGAAAAGGTGCAAAAGAGAGCGACTAGGATGATTACTGGGCTGAGACACCTTCCTTATGAGGAAAGGCTACGGCGTTTGGGCCTCTTCAGCCTAGAAAAGTGGCACCTGAGGGGGGACATGATTGAGACATACAAAATTATGCACAGGAAGGATAGAGAGATGCTCTTTACACTCTCACATAATACCAGAACCAGGGGCCATCCACTAAAATTGTGTGTTGGGGGGGGGGGGGTGAGAACAGACAAAAGAAAATATTTCTTTACTCAGCATGTGATCAGTCTGTGGAACTCCTTGCCGCAGGATGTGGTGACGGCATCTGGCCTGGATGCCTTTAAAAGGGGATTGGACAAGTTTCTGGAGGAAAAATCCATTACGGGTTACAAGCCATGATGTGTATGCGCAACCTCCTGATTTTCGAAATGGGCTATGTCAGATGCAAGGGAGGGCACCAGGATGAGGTCTCTTGATATCTGTTGTGCTCCCTGGGGCACTTGGTGGGCCACTGTAAGATATAGGAAGCTGGACTAGATGGGCCTGTGGCCTGATCCAGTGGGGCTGTTCTTATGTTCTTATGTTATGTTTTATTTGGTTTCAATTTAATTTTTAATGGGTGGGGGGGTGCTTGGGTAATGACCATGGCTGCAACTGCTGACACTATACCACCCATATCACCTACCTAGTACACTTTTAAAGCAATTATAATTTATAATTATAATGTACATTTTGAATAAAACACATAACAGTGCTTTCTACACTTCTAACTTTGGAAAACACTGAAATCTGTGAAAAAATAAGACTATTTTCTCCCACACCTCCTTATAGCGGAGTTCTTAAAGCCGTTAGGTGAAATGCATGCAAAATTCATCTCAAGGTCCTTTTCTGGTATGTCCCAGTTAAAAGAGGAGGCAGAGCCTGGAAACCATGGAGAGGTGCTGCTGGTCAGGGCTGAAATGGACCAATCACCTGATATGGTGTAAAGCTGCTTCCTGAAATTGTGGTGTTGGGCGGGAGCGATTCCAACCCCTTGCCAAGGCAGGCACTGAGGAGGCCTCCTCACTTGTGGAGGGCTGAACGTATCAATTTGTAATCAACAGCCAAAGTTAAACTATGAGAAAGTAAAACTGTTCAGCCGGGTTTTAGCTGTTATTCCAATGCAAAGTTTATCTCCTTGGCTTACTTTTTTGGCCTGTTATGCTGCCATAAAATGCGTGTGGTGTTCAAAAGGGAATAAAGCACACACAGGCACAGTCAACATTCCCAGACCTCATCATTCATTCATTTCTGGCTGTCGGATTCTTGTCCTTTAAGCAGTATCATGGCTTTGTTTGCACAAAGCGTTCCTTCCCCGTGCACATCATTCATTATGCAAAGGTTTTATTTCAAAAGTTTAACAGCACAAATTTTTAATATCATATTTCTGGGCTGACTCTTCCCGGGACACCCTATAACAAATGATTGCAATAACTACCGACCATTTGTGGACAGTGTGGTCTTCCTGCCCCCTTGTGGAGAAGCATCACTTGACTCCCAAAATTAACTGAGGAAAACAGACAGAAAAATCTGTTATGGTCTACTTGGATTTCAGATCAATCCAGTTGTTCCTATCTGCAAGCATATCAGTTGCAATCTATTATATTTTATTCTAAGGGAAGATATCTGGACATTTCTGAATTGCAAACGAAACTTCAGATGAATGGATCAAATTATATGTAATCTCCATATGTAGTTCGGGTGTGTGTAGAAGCTGTGGGGGATGGCATCAGGAATTGGACTGAAACATTCATGGACCAAGATATTTAACGCTTTCTACCCTTGCTGAGACTTCCCATGTTGCTATAACCCCCCAAAGTGAAGCTTCCAATGGCCACTTCCCTCCAGGGTTTTGCAGCAGTTTTGGGGATGGGATTTTTGTTTTTGGGGCTACAGTATGAGGTTAAACACCCGTCCTCTACATGGCAATGTCCTATTTCCACACTCAGTCTCTCTAACATACACATGTCATTTGCTGCTATACATAATGATTCTAGAAACAAAGGTGTTTACATGCTGTTAGCTGCATAGAGCTCATGGACTTGGTTCTATGCTTGTCACTAACCAGCCGTAGTGGCTTCTCTTAATGTGTTGGGCCACAAAAGGGCTCATTAAATATGTAGCAGGAACCTTGCATGCTCTCCTAGGTTGAATGTGCTTTGACAGTCCATGTTCAACACTTCACACAGCGAATCAAAAATGAAGAAACAATAACATCTCTTAATCCAGGTCCACACACACGCGCACACACACACACACCATGGGAACCCTATACTTGCTGTAGGGCCAAGCACTCATCTCTCTTCCATTTTGCAACTGAAGGCAGATGAGTTATGGGTGAGCGGGGGGGGGGGGGTGTGAAGAACCATAGTTAAGTGAATCTGCAGATATGGAATCTGTGGATAGGGTGGGATCAGTGGCATAGCTAGGGGGGTGCAAAGCACTAAGTTTTACAGGGGGCCTCGCTGCAGCATGCAAGTGGCCCCTCCTCGGAGCCATTCCAGGTAGGGGAGCAAAACCGAGGTCTCCATTTTGCTCCCCTGCCTGGAATGGCTCCGAGGGGGAGGGGTTGCTTGCATGCTGCAGTGAGGCTCCCTGCAAAAGTTAGTGCTTTGCACCCCCTTAGATATGCTACTGGTCGGGATGCCTGAAGTTTAATCTTCATGGGTCACAGACTTGAGCTCCTGGAAGTGTAAGAGAGCAGGTGTCCCAGAACTGGTAAACAGAACACTTACTGCCACTCTGCTCATTGAGGCAACCAGACTCAATTTCATGACAGTGCAGTAAGAGCTTTACTCATACGTAGCAGCTGTGACTTATTTGGCGGTTGCGGTGCAGAGGGAGAGGTTCACCTCTTACTTCATTTCCTCACCGAAACTGATGCACCTGAAGTGGCTGTTCAACTCTTTAAAGTGTCATTGAAGCGCATGACACTATAAGGCCTAAATAATTGCCTCAGAGACACAGCAGGAAAAGAGTGCCCAGGTGTATTAAATATAAACACTGGCAATACAGGCCAAAATGAATTGGTTGCTCCCTATGAGTAAAATGAAGACCAACCCTGTTCCGTCCCAGGGTAACCATTAACAGCCCAATCTTATCCTTTCCCTTGCCATAGCCTTTAGCTGTGCCAAAACGGACTGTGCTGCATGCTATGGGGGGGCAAGAGGCAGGCTGGGTGGCTTGGGTGAGGGAAGGGAAAATATTTTTCCTTACATCCCCATAGGCCTCCTGCTCCCCAGTCGGTCCCTTTGGACCTGCTCCAGCTCTTTAGCTGGCACAAGTCCAAGAAGAGGAAGGGGGGTGTCAAGAGGTGCAAAAGAGAAGCTGGGGCACCTTCTTTATGAGGAAAGGCTACGGCGTTTGGGCCTCTTCAGCCTAGAAAAGAGATGCCTGAGGGGGGACATGATTGAGACATACAAAATTATGCAGGGGATGGACAGAGTGGATAGGGAGATGCTCTTTACACTCTCACATAATACCAGAACCAGGGGACATCCACTAAAATTGAGTGTTGGGAGGGTTAGGACAAACAAAAGAAAATATTTCTTTACTCAGCGTGTGGTTGGTCTGTGGAACTCCTTGCCACAGGATGTGGTGATGGCATCTGGCCTGGGTACAGCGTTTGGGGCTCTTCGGTCTAGAAAAGAGGTGCCTGAGTGGGGACATGACTGAGACATACAAAATAATTCAGGGGATGGACAGAGTGGATAGGGAGATGCTCTTTACACTCTCACGTAATACCAGAACCAGGGGACATCCACTAAAATTGAATGTTGGGAGGGTTAGGACAGACAAAAGAAAATATTTCTTTACTCAGCGTGTGGTTGGTCTGTGGAACTCCTTGCCACAAGATGTGGTGATGGAATCTGGCCTGGATGCCTTTAAAAGGGGATTGGACAAATTTCTGGAGGAAAAATCCAGTAGGGGATACAAGCCATGATGTGTATGCGCAACCTCCTGATTTTAGAAATGGGTTATGTCAGAATGCCAGATGCAAGGGAGGGCACCAGGATGCAGGTCTCTTGTTATCTGGCGTGCTCCCTGGGGCATTTGGTGGGCCGCTGTGAGATACAGGAAGCTGGACTAGATGGGCCTATGGCCTGATCCAGTGGGGCTGTTCTTATGTTCTTAACTACAATTCCCAGAATGCCTTGCAGGTCTCTTGTTATCTGGTGTGCTCCCTGGGGCATTTGGTGGGCCGCTGTGAGATACAGGAAGCTGGACTAGATGGGCCTATGGCCTGATCCAGTGGGGCTGTTCTTATGTTCTTAACTACAATTCCCAGAATGCCTTGCAGGTCTCTTGTTATCTGGTGTGCTCCCTGGGGCATTTGGTGGGCCGCTGTGAGATACAGGAAGCTGGGCTAGATGGGCCTATGGCCTGATCCAGTGGGGCTGTTCTTATGTTCTTAACTACAATTCCCAGGAAGCCTTGCAGGTCTCTTGTTATCTGGTGTGCTCCCTGGGGCATTTGGTGGGCCGCTGTGAGATACAGGAAGCTGGACTAGATGGGCCTGTGGCCTGAGCCAGTGGGGCTGTTCTTATGTTCTTAAGATTGGGAAAGCGTCTGGTGCAAGTTGCCTGTGCTGGCTACCACTGCCTTCTACCTCCTGACACCAGGGATGTGCAGTGGGTGGGGAGGCAGGTGAGGCAGAGTCTCCCCTCCAGAGTCCTTCAAACAGCACTGCTGCATGTGAGGTGGGTGTGTATGTAAACACCCACAACCACTGCACGTCCCTGCCTGATACACCTCCTGCCCCAGCCCTGTTCCGCCCTCCCCCACCCTGTCTGCACTCGCTACTGACTCTCCATTATCAAAGGGATCTCCTCTGTCCACTGGTGCACCCTGAACCTCTGCAGCCTCTCCAGTGGTGGTCCAAAATCCTGCAGCTCTGCACACTTCCAGAGTGCCTTTTGCAACGTAAGAAAGCACATTTTGCCATTGAAAGGCCAATTACAGCAGTGATGTGCCCCAGTAGGATTAGGCTGTCAGTGTAGCTTGGGTCTTGGTTGCTCAGGGAAAAGGAGAAAGGACAACAGGTCACTCACTAGTCGGACAAGACAGCACAGACTCTATGCCAGGGGTGCCCAAACTCTGGCTCAGGGGCCGTTTGTGGCCCTCACAAACCCCCAGTCTGGCCCTTGTGGAGCCCCCCGTCTCCAATGAGCCTCTGGCCCTCTGGAGACTTCCTGGAGCCTGCACTGGCCCGACACAACTGCTCTTAGTTTGAGGGTGACTGTTCAACCTCTTGCATGAGTTGCAGGCCAAGGGCTCCCTCCACCGCTTGCTGTTTCAGGTCTGTGAAAGCAGCAGCATCAGCAAAGAAAAGGCCGGCCTTGCTTTGTGCAAGGCCTTTTATAAGCCCTGAGCTTTTGCGAGATCTTTGTTCTTTCAGCTACGCCATAGGAGGGTGGAGGGACAACATGTTGCCAGCGGAAGGCATGAACTAAAAGCCACCTTGGCTCCTGCAGGAGCCCTCCAATTATGTGTAGGATCTGAACATAAGTCTCGCTTGGAGGTTAGGTAACCCTGTAGCTGGCTAACATGAAAATGCCAACAAGCCCCACCCCTGGCAGTGCTGCGTTCCACTGCCCCACCCCCACTTCCCCCAGGTACGGTTTTTGTCCATGGCCAACCACGGTGCTCAGGGTGAGATCCTCTCCCTGTGATTTGGAACGTGGGCCACACCAGGGAAGGATCTCTGTCTCTGGGTTGCCCAGGGAAAGCAGGCACTGAGCTGTGGAGCACGTTCATGTTAAGCACTTCCGCCACGGACAGTCCCCCAGGTTACAGAACTCCTGCAGGTCTCAAGTTGCACAGTTACGATGCCAGTGCAGCCTCTCAGGCACTGGCACAGCAGCCTCATAGTATTGTCCAGCCCATCGTGCAATGCGCACTTCACATCTGGATCTCGAAAGCTGCTCCAACAAATCTCGGGCCTCCAAAGTCTTATTCTACAGTCATAAATTGCAGGGTGTTTTGCTTTTCAGTTTTGCTCAATTTTTTCATTGTAAGGCTGGAGCAGCTGCGGCAGGCGCGATGTCCAGAACAACCCAGAATGGAAGTGGAACGACCATGAAAAAGGATCATTATCTACACGTTTTCTACATGGTTGCGTCTCGTGTCCTCCAGGGAATGGAGTGCCTTTCGCTGCTTTCTCCATCCAGCACTAACAAAGACGCTGTTTACAAGGCTGTTGTTGGCAACCTTCAGTCTCGAAAGACTCTGATATCGCGCTCTGGATGGTGGTTCTGGCAAAGCGTCTAGTGTGGCTGAAAAGGCCAATTCGGGAGTGACAATCCCTTCCACACCCGGAGCAAGTGTAGTGTGTCCCTGGTCTGTCTCCCTGGCTATGGGCCTTCCTTCTTTGCCTCTTTGCCTCAGACTGTTGGCCAAGTGTCTCTTCAAACTGGGAAAGGCCATGCTGCACAGCCTGCCTCCAAGAGGGCCGCTCAGAGGCCAGGGTTTCCCACCTGTTGAGGTCCACTCCTAAGGCCTTCAGATCCCTCTTGCAGATGTCCTTGTATCGCAGCTGTGGTCTACCTGTAGGGCGCTTTCCTTGCACGAGTTCTCCATAGAGGAGATCCGGCCATCATCCATTCTCACGACATGTTTGAGCCAACGCAGGCGTCTGTGTTTCAGCAGTGCATACATGCTGGGGATTCCAGCTTGTTCCAGGACTGTGATGTTTGGAACTTTGTCCTGCCAGGTGATGCAGAGGATGCGTCGGAGGCAGTGCATGTGGAATGCGTTCGGTTTCCTCTCCTGTTGTGAGCGAAGAGTCCATGACTCGCTGCAGTACAGAAGTGTACTCAGGACGCAAGCTCTGTAGACTTGGATCTTGGTATGTTCCGTCAGCTTCTTGTTGGACCAGACTCTCTTTGTGTGTCTGGAAAACGTGGTAGCTGCTTTACCGATGCGTTTGTTTAGCTCGGTATCGAGAGAAAGAGTGTGGAGATTGTTGAGCCAAGGTACACAAAGTCATGGACAACCTCCAGTTCATGCTCAGAGATTGTAATGCAGGGAGGTGAGTCCACATCCTGAACCATGACCTGTGTTTTCTTCAGGCTGATCATCAGTCCAAAATCTTGGCAGGCCTTGCTAAAACAATCCATGAGCTGCTGGAGATCTTTGGCAGAGTGGGTAGTGACAGCTGCATCATCGGCAAAGAGGAAGTCACGCAGACATTTCAGCTGGACTTTGGACTTTGCTCTCAGTCTGGAGAGGTTGAAGAGCTTTCCATCTGATCTGGTCCGGAGATAGATGCCTTCTGTTGCAGTTCCAAAGGCCTGCTTCAGCAGGACAACGAATAAAATCCCGAACAAGGTTGGCGCAAGAACACAGCCCTGCTTCACTCCGCTTTGGATGTCAAAGGGGTCTGATGTGGAGCCATCGAAGACAACAGTGCCTTTCATGTCCTTGTGGAAAGATCTGATGATGCTGAGGAGCCTGGGTGGACATCCAATCTTGGAGAGAATCTTGAAGAGGCCGTCTCTGCTGACCAGGTCGAAAGCCTTTGTGAGATCTATGAAGGCTATAAAGAGTGGCTGTCGTTGTTCCCTGCATTTCTCCTGCAGTTGTCTAAGGGAGAATACCATATCAGTGGTGGACCTGTTGGCTCGGAATCCGCACTGCGATTCTGGATAGACGCTCTCTGCAAGTACCTGGAGCCTCTTTAGTGCAACTCGGGCAAACAGCTTCCTACTATGCTAAGGAGAGAGATGCCACGGTAGTTGTTGCAGTCACCCCTGTCGCCTTTGTTCTTGTACAGCGTGATGATATTTGCATCCCTCATGTCTTGAGGTACTCCACCTTCTCTCCAGCAAAGACAGAGGATTTCATGCAGCTCAGTGACGATGATCTCTTTGCAGCACTTTAGGACTTCAGCAGGGATGCTGTCTTTTCCTGGTGCCTTGCCAAAGGCAAGGGAGTCCAGGGCCACGTGAAGTTCTTCTAGGGTTGGTTCACTGTCAAGCTCCTCCAACATAGGCAGGCACTCAATGTTGTTCAGGGGTGGGGCTAATGGAGGATTACAAGGCTACAGTTGTGCATAAGCAGAAGCTGAAGACTGGCAAATAAAAGCTCTGGCCCATCTTGGAATTCAGGGCACGGGATATAGTGTTGACTCCCAAAATAGCATCACTGGGTCAAGTCTTTCTCTCTCTTGTACTGTGCTTCCGATCCCTCCAGGCAGAGGCATAACTAGGGTGGAGTCTGAGTAGCATCTGCCCTGGGTGCTATGTGCAAAGAGGAGCACATGACTGCCCATCAGACTTCGTTCTAGTTATGGAGGTGGCACTGGTCGCTTTGCGCCTTCATTCCTTCTCCTGTGGTGGCTCCCCTTCAAGCCACTGCAGCAAGTGCTCCCTCCTCTGGGAGAACCTGGAAGTGACTGCCTTGCACTGCCGCTCAGCGCAGTCACTTCCAGTTCTCCCTGGAGGAGGCGGCTCTGAAGGCTTTGCACGTCTCCCCAGGAGAAGGAGTGGGTGGTGCAAGGCTGCCACAGCGAGCGCTCCCTTCTCTCAGGAGAACCCGTAGTAACATCACAACATCACTGCCCCAGGTGCCAGGGCCCCACATTACCTCCACAGCAATATCTTATGGGTAGAGAGGGGGATAAATGCACTATGTCAGTGTTTCTCAAACTGTGGGTCTGGACCCACCAGGTGGGTCGTGAGCCAATTTCAGGTGGGTCCCCACTCATTTCAATATTTTATTTTTAAAATATTAGACCTAATGCTACCATGGTATGTGACTGCATTTGGGAAACTGTTACAGACCTGCACTTTGAACAGGCTACTCAGTATATGCTTTTAACAATGATAGTCAATGGGACTTACTCCTGGGTAGGTGTGGGTAGGCTTGCAGCCTAGGCTTGTTAAAAATTTTCCTGCTTGATGATGCCACTTCTGATCATGACATCACTTCCGGTGGGTCCTGACAGGTTCTCATTCTAAAAAGTGGGTCCTGCTACTAAAAGTATGAGAACCACTGCAATGTGTGTTGATGTCACAACATGGGACGCGTTCTGGGGAAAGCAGAAGACCGTGATGACGTATAGGATATAGTTTCCAATTTGTCTGCAATCCAAAGAGGAATTAAGTGGCGAAATGTGGGGTTTCCTGCAGCAGCAGCATCACAGACTTTCCCTTCTGCAAACCTACTGACATGTTTTTGTGCCCGTTTCCCCCCACAACTAATTATGGGCTGCCCTTGGATCAGAAGTCTGTCTTGACCATCACTTTCTTCCCAATCGTGTACAATTTGATTGGACTAATTTTGGTATTGTTATCGGATTTCTTAAGGTTGCCTCTCCTTCAGGCGCTGCTTTGCATATGGGGTGGCTCCCCACCCCCCCTTTACATCTTGCTATTCTCGTGAACATTTTATCTGCTTCATTCCCGAAGCTCCACCTCCTTATCTTCACAGTGATTTATTTTGGGGAATCTGGAACCTATGGAGATTGACCTCAGATAACCTACTGGCACTGAAACCCGTGGTTAACAGAACCATTTCCTTAATTCAACTCAAAGCCCATGGAGTATTGGAGAGACAATTGACTGGACTGCAAACATCAGTAGAAAAACCTGTCTATTTAGGCTGTGTCACTAACTATAGATATTTAACGTGCTGTGTTGCTGGGATGAGAGTTCATAGAATCAAAGAATTTGAAGGAACCCCCATGGTCATCTAGTCCAACCCCCACTTGTAGCAGGAAATCCTCCTAAAGGAAGATCTCTGCTACCCCCTGCTAACCCCTGCTAATTGGGTAAGAGGCACTTTTTCAAGTGGGTGCTCCTTTTTTTAGCAGGGGGAGAGTAACTGGCCCACCTCA
Organism: Tiliqua scincoides; assembly: GCF_035046505.1. Classification (NCBI taxonomy): domain Eukaryota; kingdom Metazoa; phylum Chordata; class Lepidosauria; order Squamata; family Scincidae; genus Tiliqua; species Tiliqua scincoides. The sequence continues at coordinate 4,251,824 of NC_089821.1, read as the reverse complement.
CCCCAGCAGTGTCTTTTCTAGTGACTGCTTGCTGGTGTTCTTTTGCATCTTTTTAGATTGTGAGCCCTTTTGGGACAGAGAGCCATTTAGTTATCTGTTTTTTCTCTGTAAACCACTTTGTGAACTTTTAGTTGAAAAGCGGTATATAAATACTGTGAATAATAATAATAATAATCTCCAGTGAGGCAGAATCTACCACTTCCCTTGGCATCTCATCTCTTTTGCAGTTTGTTTCATACCCCTCGTCCTTGGTTAGGAAGTAAAATAATTCCCTGAAATATGACTATCTCACATTAATGCTCCCAGCCTAGACCTACGTTTCTCCTAAAAGGGAGAAAAGTAGTAGTAATAAAATCAGCGCTGACATGGACAAAGCCAATGTGCACAATGCATTCAAGCCCCATAAAGAGTGGGGCGGGCACACCATGTATTACATGTATTGGCAACCTTCAGTCTCGAAAGACTATGGTATCGCGCTCTGAAAGGTGGTTCTGGCACAGCGTCTAGTGTGGCTGAAAAGGCCAATCCGGGAGTGACAATCCCTTCCACACCGGGAGCAAGTGCAGTCTGTCCCTGGTCTGTCTCCCTGGCTATGGGCCTTCCTTCTTTGCCTCTTAGCCTCAGACTGTTGGCAAAGTGTCTCTTCAAACTGGGAAAGGCCATGCTGCACAGCCTACCTCCAAGCGGGCCGCTCAGAGGCCAGGGTTTCCCACTTGTTGAGGTCCATCCCTAAGGCCTTCAGATCCCTCTTGCAGATGTCCTTGTATCGCAGCTGTGGTCTACCTGTAGGGCGCTTTCCTTGCACGAGTTCTCCATAGAGGAGATCCTTTGGGATCCGGCCATCATCCATTCTCACGACATGACCAAGCCAACGCAGGCGTCTCTGTTTCAGCAGTGAATACATGCTAGGGATTCCAGCACGTTCCAGGACTGTGTTGTTTGGAACTTTGTCCTGCCAGGTGATGCCGAGGATGCGTCGGAGGCAGCGCATGTGGAAAGCGCTCAGTTTCCTCTCCTGTTGTGAGCGAAGAGTCCATGACTCGCTGCAGTACAGAAGTGTACTCAGGACGCAAGCTCTGTAGACCTGGATCTTGGTATGTTCCGTCAGCTTCTTGTTGGACCAGACTCTCTTTGTGAGTCTGGAAAACGTGGTAGCTGCTTTACCGATGCGCTTGTTTAGCTCGGTATCAAGAGAATGAGTGTCGGAGATCGTTGAGCCAAGGTACACAAAGTCATGGACAACCTCCAGTTCATGCTCAGAGATTGTAATGCAGGGAGGTGAGTCCACATCCTGAACCATGACCTGTGTTTTCTTCAGGCTGATTGTCAGTCCAAAATCTTGGCAGGCCTTGCTAAAACGATCCATGAGCTGCTGGAGATCTTTGGCAGAGTGGGTAGTGACAGCTGCATCGTCGGCAAAGAGGAAGTCACGCAGACATTCCGCAGACATGGTGTGAATGCGGGCACACCATATGAGTCATCATATCCACCCTATTGAGGACTCTGCCCCCTGGAGACCCCATTGTTGAGTACCCAGCACTCACCACTCTCGATAATGTTGCCTAAATGTTAGGCAGAAAGAATGTTAGGACAATGTCACAGAAGGGGGAGTGCGTTCCTCAAAGCTTTCTATTTCTGAAAAAGAAATTGTGGCCTTAGTGAACATAAGAACAGCCCCACTGGATCAGGCCCATCTAGTCCATCTTCCTGTATCTCACAGCGGCCCACCAAATGCCCCAGGGAGCACACCAGATTACAAGAGACCTCATCCTGGTGCCCTCCCTTGCATCTGGCCTTCTGACATAGCCTATTTCTAAAATCAGGATGTTGCGCATACACATCTTGGCTTGTAACCTGTAATGGATTTTTCCTCCAGAAACTTCCTGAGCACATGTCCTCTTGGTTTAAAGGCATTCACTTTCAAGTATGCATGTTTAGGATTGCAGCCTTATTTAAATTGCCAGCTATGGATCTAGCAACTTGGGGGTGCTGCCCCCCCATAATCCTCCCTCTGCACCATCTATGCCCCTAATCTTTGAAATTTTTCTCCTCCCACTCAAGGCACATCTGACTTCATGACTGCATAATTTTAGTCGGTTTAGATGGCTCGTCAAAACTTTTTGCTCCATCCGGTTTGGGGAGTTTAGGTTTCCTTCTGCTCTCTGTTTTGGCTGAGTTTTCTATAATTTTGAGTTTTGCTGTTTCTTGCCTAGCAGCTTTCATTATTTAATATTTAAACATTTTAAATCATAAAATCTTGCCGGGGTTTTTCTTAATTGTTATGGTTCCTTTTTTGTGGCGCGTTACATAGTGCTTGATGGAAAAATGGTCTATACATTTTTAAAATAAATATAACACTGAATAAAAATTTATCATTTATATAGTGCCTCAACAGTTAGGGACTGTACAGTAATTATGCATATTTGTCCCTTTTATTTTGTGAATAGGCATATGGCACACCTTTCAAGGGTAACATAAGTCTCCTCTGAATGGTTGATGAAGTAGCTTGTATGGACTGCAGAACCATTTAATCTTGTTGCATGCACTGGTGCTGTCAGCTCAAATCACCAGTGGCCCTGTGTGTACCACCACAGCTGCTTGCAGAGACCCTGCCAGCACATGTAGGTTGGGAGCAAGGGCAATTCAGGGGAGGATTGGGAAGTTCAGAATGGGGAATGGGCTGGGTAAGGGGTGGGAGAGGAAGAATCTTGGAGGAAGGTGCTCAGGCTAAGTTCCTATCCAAGGCTTCTCAATGCGGCCCTCAGGGAGCCCCCAGCCTCCAATGAGCCTCTGGCCCTCCGGAGATTTGTTGGAGCCCACACTGGCCCGACGCAACTGCTCTCAGCGTGAGGGCGACTGTTTGACCCCTCGTGTGAGCTGTGGGATGAGGGCTCCCTCCACTGCTTGCTGTTTCACGTCTGTGATGCAGCAGAGGCAGCAAAGGAAAGGCCAGCCTATATGCCTAATAAAGGTTTGTTGTATGTTGAAAGGCCAGCCTTGCTTTGTGCAAGGCCTTTTATAGGCCTTGAGCTATTGCAAGACCTTCATTCATTCATATAAGTTCACCTTTAATATATTCATTTATGTAAACTTATGTAAATTTATTCAAATTTAAAATGTAAATTAATTCTTTTTTTCCCCCGGCCCTCAACACAGGGTCAGAGAGATGATGTGGCCCTCCAGCCAAAAACTTTGGACACCCCTGGAGTATGCTGCTGCTTCAGGTAAAAAAAGGATAACTAAATTTTAAAAAAAATTGGCAACATAGAGTTGTTCTATTCAGTAGCATAGCTATAGGGGGGCAGCATAGTAAGTATTGCAGGATTCTGGGAAGCATCAACAAAACACAGTGTTGCCATTGCTGTCCAGAATGGCAGCAGGAAGTAGGAAATATTTCCTCCGACAGGAAGTAGGAGGGCTGCTTACATATCACGTTGCAGCACTTGCAATACTTTCTGAGCCATCCCCTTTGTAGCTATGCTACTGGTGCCATTCGTCTTGTGGCTGTGCTACTGGTCCCATTTAACTTGCCTTCCATGTGATGTTTCGGGGGCTGTTGTGGCGCCTCTGCTTGTGTCATAACAGCTTTAAGAGGAGATCGGAACAGAATTTAAATGGCCTGGTTTTGAAAACAGATTAACATCCTCTCTGGTGCACGTGTTTTCCTAAGCCCCAAAAGCCAAGCGACTGGACGAACCGGTTCCTGCCTAAACGGCCAAACAAAATTAAATGCAGTACCAAAGCATAATGATTAACATTATCACAATTTTGAGTCATAGGATTTTAATTTCCGTATTTGGCAGGAAATGAATCAGAGGGGAAGATTCCACATGAAGGGAAAGGCTAGAACATAAACACAAATATTTGTTAACCGCTTGGGAAATCTGCTGGTCTGATGTGGAAGTCATCCAAAGAATCTAGGCAGGACCACTGTGACCTGGAAAGGTGTTGGAGGGGGAGGGGCAACTAGGAGAGTTCCAAAAGAATCAATGCTTGCTGAGAGTGGAGTTTTGGTCATATGACTGGTTGCGTATATGCGTACATACATACATAAGACCTTTAATGGCATAGATAATAGAAATACAGAACAACAAGCAAACATCCAGAACACACACACACACGCGCACAAACAATAAAATAAAACAGTCATAATCATCTAATACCCCCTCCCCCCATTCACCATAATATAGCAGAAGACCCAGAATTCCGTCCTGCCAGAATCCCAGAAACAAAGTTGGCAACCTTGTCAAGAGAGTCAGTTTCCCCTATAGAAAGAAGAGTTTGTAATTTAAATGAATCCTCCTAGCCCTGCATTTTGTTCAGCAGTGGAGCCAGATAGTTCTTACGAAGGGTGTCATGCAGTGGGCAATAAAAAAATATATGATGTAATGTCTCCGCACAATTCCTGTCACAAGTACATCTTCTTTCTGAGTAGGGAATGCCACTAAACCTGCCCGCTAGCAGAGCTGATGGAAATGCATTGCATCTCGCAAGGGAGAATGCTCTGCGAGCCTGCGGGCACTGCAGGTGATGAAAGAAAGAAGCTGGCCTCCCAAAACTGACTGGGATGTGCAGATGGAGAGGGGAGCAAATGGTGTTAGCCGCACAGAATAGCTCTTGATCCTCAATATTGAGCAATCTTTCTTTGATAGTCCTGTAGGCTTCGCTTAAACCAATCATACCCAGGCTTGCTGTGTCTAGTCCTATCGATTTAAGCTTGGTGAGTGTATCTGCAACCTCCACAGGCAGTACTGGATCAGCCAGAAGCTGGTACATTAGCCCATGTGGGGCAGCATTGAAGAGGATTGCAAGCCAAAATTTTACTGATCTCAGCCAAGCCAACGTTTTGAGTCTGATAAATGCTCTGTGCCCATTGCTGCTGTTTCAGAGACTGTGGCTTACCCAACTGCTTTTGGGATATCACGAAAGAGCTTCACATATTGTCTGTTATGGGGGCTGGGGGATAAGAATAGGCCCTCAGTTTGGCTGTACTTGTCGTAAGAGGCAACTAAACAGCCACCGGGTAGATGGAACTCGTCAGCCTGGGAAGGCAGCTCATCAGAGAAGGAAAACTCTGATCCCAAACCTCCACTGCCTTGTGGCTACATCCAGTTATAGAAAAGGCTTCAGGAGTCAACCTCGAGGCAAAATCCGGAGCCGGAGTCCCTGAGGCAGTTCATGGCTGAACACAGTCACGTTCTGGCAACTCCTGCAACGCCGCTGGAATCAACCGTATTGGCTTCTGCCTTTCCATTGGACCATTTCAGTGACGTGGAGAGGGGGGATTTGCTGCATGGGTAACAGTCTATCCTCCATATCTACTTTACCCAGGCTTCGTGCACTGGAGAGGACACTCTGTTCCAGAACCACCATTCAGGGCGTGATACCATCGTCTTCAGAGACTGAAGGATGCCAACATGATTGTCTGTTCACAGAAGGGTTAGAGGATGATGCACACTATTCCCTACACATTAATCAGCCTGAAGGAGTAGGGCATTTGGTGGGCCACTGTGAGATACAGGAAGCTGGACTAGATGGGCCTATGGCCTGATCCAGTGGGACTGTTCTTAACTACAATTCCCAGGAAGCCTTGCAGGTCTCTTGTTATCTGGTGTGCTCCCTGGGGCATTTGGTGGGCCGCTGTGAGATACAGGAAGCTGGACTAGATGGACCTATGGCCTGATCCAGTGGGGCTGTTCTTATGTTCTTATGGATTTGTGAGTGATCAGACTTCACCAGCTGCTCAGGCAGGCTGGGAGTAGTAACCTCAGCATTACCATGGGGCTAAAGGATGGGGCTCAAAGGTTCAGTGGACATACTCCTGTTGTTGCAACATGGGATAAACCACTGGGTATCTGGATGTGCTTGCATGTATGTTGCAATCCTGTGTATATATCTTCAGAGGCATAATACACTGCCCCATGTTCGTGATAGCGTGTCATGCGATGTCACTTCAGGGTTCTCTCTGGAGGAAGGGTGCTCGCTGCAGCAGCTTTTCATCCTGTGTTCCTTCTCCTGGGGAGGTTTGCCTTGAAGGGGAGAACCCTTGTGGTGCAAGACAGTCACTTCTGGGTTCTCCCCAGAGGAGGGACGCTTGCAGCAACTGCTTTGAACTCCCTGTTCCTTCTCTTTCAAGGGGAGTCACCATAGGAGAAGGAGAGGACGCGAGCCCACCTCTGTACCTATCACCCACCAGTGAACCCTCCGTAACTAGGGTGGAGCCTGGGGGCAGTCATGCACCCCCTTGGCATAGTGCCTGGAGCAGGTGTTCCTAAGGCTCTGCCCTAGTTATGCCTCTGTATGTCGCGTGTGTAAAGATTTGTTTGGATGGCGTAAGACTCGGTGTGAATGTACTTTTCTTTCTGGTCTCACTTGTTTGTTCTGTCCCAGCCTTTTGAAATCTAGCCAACCCCTAGGTGTATTGGATCTGATGAAGAGCAATTGCCTCTCAATCCATTCCGTTTCAGTTTTCTTAATTCCTGAGTTTCTCAGAGGCAGAAAGTCTCAAGCCAAATTTTACAAGCACACGGCCTTTGTGTGATGTGAAAATATTTCTTGACTCAGCAGGTGGTTAGTCTGTGGAACTCCTTGCCACAGGATGTGGTGATGGCATCTCACCTAGATGCCTTTAAAAGGGGATTGGACAGATGAATGGAGGAAAAGTTCATCACGGGTTACAAGCCATGATGGGTACGTGCAACCTCCTGATTTTAGAAGTGGGTTACCTCAGAATGCCAGCTGCAAGGGAGGGCACTAGGATGCAGGTCTCTTGTTGTCTTGTGTGGTCCCTGGGGCATTTGGTGGGCCGCTGTGAGATGCAGGAAGCTGGACTAGATGGGCCTATGGCCTGATCCAGTGGGGCTGTTCTTATGTTCTTAACTACAATTCCCAGGAAGCCTTGCAGGTCTCTTGTAATCTGGTGTGCTCCCTGGGGCATTTGGTGGGCCGCTGTGAGATGCAGGAAACTGGACTAGATGCACCTATAGCCTGATCCAGTGGGGCTGTTCTTATGTTCTTATGATGATGATATCAGCAGAAAGGATACAGGAGGCAATGGGGGCACAAGTCTCAGTCGTGTGGGTCCCTAGTTCCTGGTCCTCACCTATCTTCTTTGGAAACAAAAACTAAAACACTCTAAATTTTGCAGATAAATATTATCCAGCCCAATTAATATACCATCCCACTTTCTCCACCAGCTTGGCTTCAGGGAACTTTGGGACCCAGCTTTGTACAATAGGTAGTTGTTTGTATAATAAGGTGTTGATAGTGTGGATGTCAGTGGCCCCCAATGTAGATGCTTCCAACCATTCAATTTCATTTGTCCCTGAACTAGAGTCTGTGAAGCTAATGGGCAAGTGGCACATGGTCCCCAAATAGCAAAGCTACAGTTGGTCCTCTGCAGGGGTCACATTCCCAGAATGGAAATGCTGAAACCCACAGACAACCAAATCTGCAGCTCTGGGCCCTCACCTGACCTCCAGAGAGGAGCAAAAATCTCTTGGTAAACCAGAAGTGCTTTTCTGACTACTCCAAGAGGTGTTCTGTGGCCCGGTGTTCTGCCAGATTCCCACTCCAAGCCTCACTTAGGGAACTTATGCCCAGTCTAAGCTAATTAGCTCCCCTTTCATTCCCCAACAATGGCCCCAGTTCTCTACAGCAGCACTGCTAGACTCCACCACCAGGGTAGCTTGCCTGTTTAAACTGCAGGGACCCAGTTCCTAAGGCAGCAGTCCTTCTGGTATAGCAGCATACCTCAGCTCTCCATTAGTCACAAAGTCAGTCAGAGTATCCAGGGCAAAGTCCCAAGACAATAAGCCAAGTCACAGTCCGAGGTCAGATTCCAAAGTCAGTCAGTCAGAGTATCCAAGTCAAAGTCCAAAGTCCATAACCCAAGTCACAGTCTGAGGTCAGATTCCAAAGTCCATAAGCCAAGTCAGTCAGACTCCTCTCCAACCTACACTCCTTCTACAACCCACAAACCCTTCCTGCCTCAGGTGCTCCTTATATCCCTGAGGGCCCTATTGCCTTCAAGTGGCTGCAGCTGTGCAGCACACTCTGCTGGATGCAAGGGGCCACTGCTGACGCCACATCTACCTCCTCGCCAGATCCACAATTCCAATACACCCGGAAAGGCTGTGGTTGGCCTCTCTGAACCTCAGAAAGCCTCCCAGATGCAAGGTGCTTCTGGTTGTGTCTGGGAGGTCAGGTGGGGCCCTCACTGTGGGTTTAGAACCCATACTGAATCAAATCCGCAGATTCAGAACCTCCTGATAAAAAGGGCTCAGCTGTATTCCTGACTTCAAATACAGCATCTCTCCTTCCCAGTGAAACCCGTCTCTAAATTTATACAGGTCTATGGAACCAAGATTTCTTGAACCAGAAACAGAAAGCACATGATCAGGATGAAATCAAGCACATGTACTGTTCAGCATGAATCTCACAATGCTCTTTGTTTGTTACAGAAACATGTTTGATATGCAGTAGGCTTTCTCAAACCGGCTCCATTTGACTGTAAATTTCCATTTCCTTCTCAGTTTGATTTTAGAGGTTATGAAATGCTGGTGAGGCCATCTTGTTTTCAGTTCAAATGCATTTGCAGACATTTGACATCCGCTGTGTCTGACCCAATGGCAAAATAACTCCAGCAGACATCATAGTAATACCAATCAGCACATCATCTTCCTGCTCACAGTGCTTCAGTCCCACAGTCTCCTGTACTTCGCAGAAATTAAACGGACATGGTTAAACATACCTGTCTGGTGAGATCACTTCTGAAAAAGGACCTATTATTCATCTCATTTCTACGCCTTCTTCATCGCAAAGGGTTCAGGGTGACTTCAAAAAGCTAAAAAAAACTGTCAGAACATCACAAAACATGGTGACACCAAACATGCTGTGGGTCACATCCAGCAATCGACAATGGGAGGATCCTTGTGCAAATGGAAAGGCTCTTGTGCCAGAAGAACACTCCTTTTGTTCTTGGAGGAAGCTTCCATTAATGGAAGTGCCTGGATACATCCCAATGAAACAAATGACGCTAACTATAAAAAACTTAGCTTTAATTATAATTGCAGTTAATCAAGAATAACCCCATACTTTGTACCATGGGGTCTCATGGTGGCAGTAATATACAGGTGAGTCCTCGGTATCCACGGAGTATCCATTCTTGGACCCCCGCAGATACCAAAAACTGCAGATAATGTAATCTGTGGTTTTGGCCCCGTTAAACTCTCCAGAGGTTAGCAGAGCTGCAGTTCCAATTTCCAGAGGGAGGGCTGGAGGTGTTCCCTTTGGAAATCAGCTTTTGGGGGGGGCCAAAACTGCCATTCTGAAGCTCGCAGAGGCCGCGGGTGGATTCACAGCCTTTGTGGGCTTCCTGGGCCAAGTCTGTCTCAACACGGGTTTGGGGACCCGCATTGAGCTAGATCCGCAGATACAGAGACCCACCTGTAAATGGTTTTACAAAAGTTCACCAAAACTCACTGATAAGATTGTGCATTTTTAAAAAGATTTTTCTTCACGTATGGGTTTGAAAGAGTCCTAGGAAGATTTTATTTTTTGTTTTTAAACCTATTTTTTGTTGCTGCTTGATATTTCTGAATTCATGGAATTGTGCCGCACATGTGCAAATCTGTTCTGATGACCAATGCGAGCTCCACTTTGTGCAAAAAGTCTGCTTACAAAGGGTTTACGCCATGAACAGTGCAACATCTGAGCCGTGACATTGCAAATGTGTGTGGCTCCTCTTCTGTGTTCTGGAAACATCTCCCAGGATTTGGGTGTTTTGCAGGGTTTGCTCAAACTGACTGTAAGGGCAAGACCACATATGAGATTTCTGTTTGGAACTCCCTAATTTTGTATTTATTTTAAAAACAAGTACAGGAGTTTTTTGATCATAAAACACTGGGGGTGGGTTAATCCTTCCCCCCAACACTTCCCTAATCCAAATCAAATCACCCCCAAATTCATCCTCTAACAGTGCAATCCTATGCACATCTACTCAGACAGAAGTCCCATTGTGTTCAATGGGGCTTACTATCAGGAAACTAGGTACAGGATTGCAACCGGGCAGCCCAATCCACCATAATTCCCCATATGGCAATACCATGGTGCCAATGTTGCATCTGCGCTATCTCTTGGGGAACTTTCAGCATGTTGAGGTTTCCTTGGGGTAAGTTGCCACCATGGGTCAACTTGGACTTGTGCATTGACCAGTGAAGGTGGTTCAGGAAAGGGGGGGTTAGGATTCTGTGGACACTACTGCTGCCAAACCTGCCCCCTTCCTGGGTCTGATCTACCCTCCACCCTGCCCCATCTCCTTCCCTTTCAGTCCACCCCTGCCTCCCTCCGAACCCCTGCATGGCACTGGTAGGTTTGCACTGGTTATTTGCACTGGTAGGTATCCTTTGTCCAGCTTCACAAGCACCCAACTACTCACTACTTGTACCAGTGGCCAAGCCACAGGCTCCAGATGTGTCACATTTGTGACAGCCACAAAGCACACTGTGCCAGCAAAACACACCCATAAGATTGGGCCATAAATCAACTTGTCCTATGAGCCCCATGGAAAGAATTCAAATCCTTGTGTCAGTGTTTTTCCCCCTGGGGCTAATGGCACATTTAGGGTGGGGTGATTTAAACATTCAGAGCCCCCAGTACTTGTTTTAAAGATGTAGAAAATAGTGATAGATGTAATCATAGACCTCCTGTGTCTAGCACAGTTTCATCTTAAGTGATGGATTAATGGTGATAGAAGACTGGAAGAGACTGGCTGTAGTGATGATAGATTTTGAACCTATTCAGAATGAACCTGTTTTGAACCTGTGAATCTACTTTGAAGTTTCAGATCTGAGCCTCAACATAAAAACATTTGGCCATCCAAGTTCTTTGGTGCATGCTTCCAGCTAACAAGTCAGGCAACTAGGCCAGTGTAAATGAAATCTTGTAATCCAGGGTTCAGTCATTTAACCTGCCTTAGAATTCATTACCATGGTTTCACCCTGGAGGTACTTTTGGTAAGTGAAAAACATAAGAACAGCCCCACTGGATCAGACCATAGGCCCATCTAGTCCAGCTTCCTGTATCTCACAGTGGCCCACCAAATGCCCCAGGGAGCACACCAGATAACAAGAGACCTGCAAGGCTTCCTGGGAATTGTAGTTAAGAACATAAGAACAGCCTCACTGGATCAGGCCATAGGCCCATCTAGTCCAGCTTCCTGTATCTCACAGCGGCCCACCAAATGCCCCAGGGAGCACACCTGAGAACAAGAGACCTCATCCTGGTGCCCTCCCTTGCATCTGGCATTCTGACATAGCCCATTTCTAAAATCAGGAGGTTGCACATACACATCACGGCTTGTAACCCGTAATGGATTTTTCCTCCAGAAACTTGTCCAATCCTCTTTTAAAGGCGCCCAGGCCAGACGCCATCACCACATCCTGTGGCAAGGAGTTCCACAGACCAACCACAGATTTTCCCATTTTTCATTGTTAGGCCAAGTAGTCGATGGCACAATATCGACAATGAAAATGAACCTCCTGGTGCTGGAGGCAAGTGCTGAGCAGAAAATAAAAACATAAAAAGAGCCCTGTGGAATCATTCTGCCATGTCTGTATTTTTGTGGACTATCTAGTCATACAGGCAGTGGCGTAGCTAGAGGGGGTGCAAAGTACTAAGTTTTGCAGGGAGCCTCACCAAGGCATGTAAGTGGCCCCTCCCCTTCAGAGCTAGGCATTCACCTCTGTTTTGCTCCCTCTGCCTGAAATGGCTCCGAGGGGGAGGGGCCCTTGCATGTGTCAGTTAGGCTCCCTGCAAAACTTAGTGCTTTGCAACCCCTCTAGCTACACCACTGCATACCGGCAGATCGCTACTTTGAAAACTGCAGTTGCTGAGCTGTAGTCTTTGTTTTGACTCAGCTTGGTTGTGTGAGTCAGGTTTTCCCAATAGTCATGGTGATAAAGACAAAGTATCATTCACAATTGTGTAAACCTAGAAGCTGTCCTAAGATGTGTCATATGTTATAAAATACAAGACAAGTAAAACTATAAGCTTTTAAGTATGCCAGTTGTGCCAAACATCAAGCAGGTTTCCATGAGTCATTTTGCAGAGCTTCACAAGGGTGAAGATGGTGTTCTCTGTTAAGGTTGTTGGTACTTTCATTAGGGAAAAGTTCAGTAACACAGGCCTACAAAATTGAGAGTCAGAAAAGTTTTTCCCAAACTTTATGGTAGTTTGGTATGAATTTGGGATGCCGATTCCAAAAATGGCATCCATTTTGCCCTACCACATCTAGTTCTGGAGATATAGCATAGCCTCATTAGTGAATGGTTCAAGCAGCTTCCTCATGAGGAAGCCATGGTGTAGGCTAATCCTCATGAGGAAGCTGCTTGAACCATTCACTGAAGTGGCTATGCCGTGTCTCCAAAACTACACATGATAGGGCAAAACGGATGCCATTTTTGGAATCGGCACCCCAAATATACCCAGGAACTGGTGTAGTGTTTAAGAAAGCAAAATGTGTGTTGGCCTGTGTAATTTTGAATTCAAAACTCAATAATAATGTTATAAGTCAAATAACATTTTTGAAAGCTTGACTTTTCAACTACATACACTAGAAGGCTAGAAGACATAGGCATCATAGGCTATTCAACTACATAGGCTAGAAGACATGCATCATATTAGACAGTCAAGAGTGCATAAAATAGTCATGATTGTTAAGGTTTAAGGGGGGCTTGTATAAAATTATAAGAGGATTGGTGTAGGTTCCCAGTCTTGTCCCAATATGAGCAGGTTGCAAGAACACTTCAACTACAGCAGAGTACTTTCAGCAGTTGTATTGGTCAAGGGATATCACATACAGAGTAGTCATTTAACAGTCCAAGAGTCAGCACAGAGAGCAGTCAGTTCCAGTATAACAAATCCAAATCAGTTCCAATAATACACAGTCAAAGGCTCAGTCCATAAGTCAGTAATATCACATACATACAGTATCCAGCCTCTTCAGTCACTGGCACCAGTCTCACAGTTCCTCCATCAACTCCCCTACTGCTGCACTTAAGGCTCCTCCTGACTATCTTCATATAGTCAGCTCAGCCAATCAGTATTTGGCTTGGTCACACCCAGGGTGTGCCTGTCCCAGGTGTTTGCTGATTCTGCTGAATCATTGCTCTGCACCTGCTCCCTGAACCAACATGTAAGCTTTGGTTCTGCATCACTCAGAACTCAAGCTGACAATGATCACCTTAACTATAGATTCTGGACTCCAGATTTTCCTATCCCTGGCTAATCTTCCAAGTAAAAAAGACCAGTAGCTCCTCTATGCTACCAATACTTAGTTTTTGCCACTATACAAAAAATCCCTGTAAAAGAGCCATTGTTCATCCTCGGCGATTTCAATGCTAGAGTTGGTGCTGATAACAGTTCATGGCCCACTTGCTTAGGTCAGTTCGGCACTGGGAGGATGAATGAAAATGGCCAACGCCTGCTAGAGTTTTGCTGTCATCACGGTCTCTGTGTCAGCAACATGTTCTTCAACACAAAGCCCCAACATAGAGTCTCTTGGAGACATCCAAGATCAAAGCACTGGCACCAGCTCGACCTGATCCTCACCAGACGCTCCAGCCTTCCCAGCATCAAGATCACACGCAGTTATCATGGTGCTGCCTGCGACACTGACCACTCCCTGGTGTGCAGCAGAGTGAAACTGCAAACAAAGCGACTGTATCACACGAAAAAGGAAGGAAGACCTCACATTGATACCAGCAAGACCCGGGATCAGAGAAAAGTGGAGGAATTTGCACAAGCGCTTGAGGAATCTCTTCCAGGCCCGGCTGACGCAAACGCATCCAACAGATGGGAACATTTCAAGAATACCGTTTACAACACCGCCTTGTCCATATTCGGCAAAAAGACCAACAAGGCGGCAGACTGGTTTGAAGCCCACTCTGAGGAGTTGACACCAGTCATTGAGGAAAAGAGGAGAGCTCAAGCAGCATACAAGGCCTGTCCCAGTGAGCGCAACCTGCAGGTCCTCCGAACTGCTCGCAGCAAAGTCCAACAGACTGCCAGGAGATGTGCTAACAACTACTGGCTCCAGCTCTGTTCCGAGATACAGATAGCAGCTGACACGGGCAACATCAAGGGGATGTATGATGGTATCAAGCAGGCCCTAGGTCCAACACAGAGGAAAATTGCCCCTCTGAAGTCTGCCACAGGCGAGGTCATCCAGGATCGGGCGCAGCAGATGGAACGCTGGGTGCAGCACTACTCTGAGCTATATTCCAGAGAAAATGTAGTCACCGAAGAAGCACTGAACAACATTGAGTGCCTGCCTGTGCTGGAAGAGCTTGACAGTGAACCAACCCTAGAAGAACTTCACATGGCCCTGGACTCCCTTGCCTTTGGCAAGGCACCTGGAAAAGACAGCATCCCTGCTGAAGTCCTAAAATGCTGCAAAGAGATCATCGTCACTGAGCTGCATGAAATCCTCTGTCTCTGCTGGAGAGAAGGTGGAGTACCTCAAGACATGAGGGATGCAAACATCATCACGCTGTACAAGAACAAAGGTGACAGGGGTGACTGCAACAACTACCGCGGCATCTCTCTCCTTAGCGTTGTAGGAAAGCTGTTTGCCCGAGTTGTACTAAAGAGGCTCCAGGTACTTGCAGAGAGCGTCTATCCAGAATCGCAGTGTGGATTCCGAGCCAACAGGTCCATCACTGATATGTTATTCTCCCTTAGACAACTGCAGGAGAAATGCAGGGAACAACGACAGCCACTCTTTATAGCCTTCATAGATCTCACAAAGGCTTTCGACCTGGTCAGCAGAGACGGCCTCTTCAAGATTCTCCCCAAGATTGGATGTCCACCCAGGCTCCTCAGCATCATCAGATCTTTCCACAAGGACATGAAGGGCACTGTTGTCTTCGATGGCTCCACATCAGACCCTTTTGACATCCGAAGCGGAGGGAAGCAGGGCTGTGTTCTTGCACCAACCTTGTTTGGGATTTTCTTCGCTGTCCTGCTGAAGCAGGCCTTTGGAACTGCAACAGAAGGCATCTATCTCCGGACCAGATCAGACGGAAAGCTCTTCAACCTCTCCAGACTGAGAGCAAAATCCAAAGTCCAGCTGAAATGTCTGCGTGACTTCCTCTTTGCCGACGATGCAGCTGTCACTACCCACTCTGCCAAAGATCTCCAGCAGCTCATGGATCGTTTTAGCAAGGCCTGCCAAGATTTTGGACTGACAATCAGCCTGAAGAAAACACAGGTCATGGTTCAGGATGTGGACTCACCTCCCTGCATTACAATCTCTGAGCATGAACTGGAGGTTGTCCATGACTTTGTGTACCTTGGCTCAACGATCTCCGACACTCATTCTCTCGATACCGAGCTAAACAAGCGCATCGGTAAAGCAGCTACCACGTTTTCCAGACTCACAAAGAGAGTCTGGTCCAACAAGAAGCTGACGGAACATACCAAGATTCAGGTCTACAGAGCTTGCGTCCTGAGTACACTTCTGTACTGCAGCGAGTCATGGACTCTTCGCTCACAACAGGAGAGGAAACTGAGCGCTTTCCACATGCGCTGCCTCCGACGCATCCTCGGCATCACCTGGCAGGACAAAGTTCCAAACAACACAGTCCTGGAACGTGCTGGAATCCCTAGCATGTATTCACTGCTGAAACAGAGACGCCTGCGTTGGCTTGGTCATGTCGTGAGAATGGATGATGGCCGGATCCCAAAGGATCTCCTCTATGGAGAACTCGTGCAAGGAAAGCGCCCTACAGGTAGACCACAGCTGCGATACAAGGACATCTGCAAGAGGGATCTGAAGGCCTTAGGGATGGACCTCAACAAGTGGGAAACCCTGGCCTCTGAGCGGCCCGCTTGGAGGCAGGCTGTGCAGCATGGCCTTTCCCAGTTTGAAGAGACACTTTGCCAACAGTCTGAGGCTAAGAGGCAAAGAAGGAAGGCCCATAGCCAGGGAGACAGACCAGGGACAGACTGCACTTGCTCCCGGTGTGGAAGGGATTGTCACTCCCGGATTGGCCTTTTCAGCCACACTAGACGCTGTGCCAGAACCACCTTTCAGAGCGCGATACCATAGTCTTTCGAGACTGAAAGTTTCCAATACAAGAGGCAGGGGCTTTGTCTTGTGCAGTTTCAACAGATACCGAAGAGAACTGTGTATCTGAGGGTTCTTATGTTCTTATGACACTTGCTGGTGATGCTCTAGGAAGATTTCCTGCTGCAAGCAGGGGGTTGGACTAGATGACCTTGTAGGGCTTTCCAATTCTATGCTTTTATGATGTGAAAGCATCCACATATGGGGACATGCAACTGCCCTATACTGAACCAGAGTATTTAGCCCTGTGTGGGCTCTGACTGGCAGAAGCTCTCCAAGCTGACAGGCTGAATGTGTGTGTGGGTTTTTGTTTTTTTTAAAAACAGTTCTGCCACCTCTGTCAAAATTGCATGATCTGTCACGTAGTATTTTGATTGCCACTTTTCCTTTTCTCTCCCAACTTTCCCTTCTCATGGTGTCCCCCAAATTCAGACTTCCGAGCCATAGTTGGGGTAGAACCGTGGGCCTGGAGTCTGCATTGGAATTTAAAAATAAACAAAAAGTGGGACGGAGTAAGTTTGAAAGGTTGAGGGATGGGTTAAGTATTAAGTACTGTCTTCTATTGTTTTATACTATACACAGGGGTGTCCAAAGTTTTTGGCAGGAGGGCCACATCAGCTCTCTGACACTGTGTCAGGGGCTGGGGGGAAAAAAGAATTAATTTACATTTAAAATTTGAATAAATTTACATAAGTTTACATAAATGAATATATTAAAGATGAACTTATATGAATGAATGAAGGTCTTGCAATAGCTCAATGCCTATAAAAGGCCTTGCACAAAGCAAGGCTGCCCTTTCATTTGCTGCCGCTGCTGCATCACAGATGTGAAACAACAAGCAGTGGAGGGAGCCCTCATCCCACAGCTCACACGAAAGGTCAAACAGTCGCCCTCATGCTGAGAGAAGTTGCGTTGTGCTAGTGCAGACTTCAACAAATCTCCGGAGGGCCAGAGTTTCATTGGAGACTGGGGGCTCCCTGAGGGCCACATTGAGAGGCCTTGAGGGCCGCAAGTGGCCCCTGGGCCGGGGTTTGGGAACCCCTGCTATACAACATTTTAACAAATAGAAATACACAGTGTTTCCCAAACTGGGGTTCTGATCTGGTTGTTGATGGTTCATGAAACTGACAAGCTGAGAGCTGACTAGGAAAATGTATTGAGCCCTATGGAAAGTGAAACTGAGCCGCATATGCTGGTTTATTTACAAGTAGTTGAACATGCCTCAGTCCACTTTGAAGGGTAGGCCTAGAAGTATGCAATGCCACCAGAATGGTCTCAAGCCAGTGAATGAAGCCCATCTGAGAAAGAAAACACTCAAAAAGGAAGTCCCTTCCCTTGTGAATAGGCAAATGTGTTTCAGCTCCTGTAGAAAACTACCTGAAGGGGAACACAACACCACCAGAATGGTCTCAATCCGATGAACATGGAGCTCAACAAACACTCCAGAAAAGAATCCTTCTGTATTACAGAAAATTGGTATTCTTGGCCTATCAGACTTTGGATAAGTAGGAAATAACTTGGATAGAGAATATATGCATACCCTTAATGAGATCATCTGTGGTTGTGTTTGGTCATGGGACAACATCCAATGTGGTCTTTATTATGTCTGGATTTACAGACAGTATTCTTGCCTTAAACACCGCTAGGCTTTGCATCACTTGGGGGAGCAGTGAAATTAATCCCACAGGTTCACGCTCCAGAGGCAAGCCTCTTCTGTGCAAATGGGGTGAAAAACAGCTTTAGTATGCAAGAGTACGAGTGGTAGCGACTCACAGCGCTCCCAACATTGGCGCAAGAGTTTATGCAGCATCTTCCAGGCTTGGAGGCCCTCTGGCCTTTTGTTTTCTCTTGGGCATCAGCCTACAAAGCCTGCAAAATCCAGAGCTTTTCTGTCAGGTTGAAAGGGGGTTTTCATGCCTGGGAAAAACTGTTTTGCCAAAAACTCTCTAATCTAAGTAGCCCTGGCAAAAAGCCAAAAATGTGTCATCCTTGTTTAAGTGTGAATTGTCACACTGTTCTGTTTTAATCTGGTGCAACCCGGGCTCTGTGAGTTGCATTCCTCAATGTGAAGGGCGAAGATAAATTCCAGGTGTGGAAGGTAGGGGTTCTTTTAATCCCCCCCCCCCTTTTAAACTAGACAAATATCCAGGGGACAGCTGTCGGCTGCCCCACTTGATTGGCTCATGGCACCCTGGCCCAGAAGGCACCCAGATTGCTCCCAGCCTTTCTGGAATCTTCTCTTGTGTGTCTGTCTGATAGACAGATGAAAGGCAGGCCACTCAGCATGCAAATGATACTGCAGGTTAGCTCATAGCTGAGAAATGATGGAGCGGTTTGCCTTGACCAGTTAAAAAGTTTGCCTCTTACTTTAAAAAAAAAAAAAAAAAAGCTTTTTATTAGAAAGGATAGAGCTTAGAAGCTGCTAGACCAAATTGCTGGCAATCAGAACAGAATGAAATCAAAGAAAGTGGGATCTCTAAGAGCTTCAGATTCTAGGTAGCAGTGGCATATCTAGTGGGGGTCAAAGCACGAAGTTTTGCAGGGAGCCTCATCGCAGCATGCAAGCAGCCCCTCCCCCTCCCCTTCGAAGCCATGTACCTCCGTTTTGCTCCCATGGGCAGGAATGGCTCCAAAGAGGAGGGGAAGGGCCGCCTGCATGCTGCGATGAGGCTCCCTGCAAAACTTAGTGCTTTGCTCCCCCTCTAGCTACGCCACTGCTAGGTACAAATCTGGGTGGGGCAGGATTTTGGAAAGAGATGCTGTTTCTCTCATTTCCTGTTGTAGATGCTATAAAATTGAAGACAATAATACACGTTTGCATGTGTGAACCAATAGCCAATATTGGGTATCTTAGAAATAGACTTTCATCACCCAGGTTGTAATAAAAGTATGATTGTCATAATGTTTCCACATAAATAATTTTGAATACGTATGTTATGTGCATTAGTTACCATAGGACATCTCCAACAACATTCTCTTAAATAGGACACTATAGAGCAGTGGTTCGCACACATTTAGCACCGGGACCCACTTTTTTAGAATGAGAATCTGTCAGGACCCACCAGAAGTGATGTCATAACCAGAAGTGACATCATCAAGCAGGAAAATTTTAACAATCCTAGGCTGCAATCCTACCCACACTTACCCAGGAGTCAGAACCATTTACTATCATTGTTAAAAGAATAAACATAATAGCTTGTTAAAAGCAAAGTTCTGTAACATTTCCCCAAATGCAGTCACGTATCATGGGAGCATCAAGTCTTAATATATTAAAAATAAAATATTGAAATGAATGGGGACCCACCTGACATGGGCTCACGACCCACCTCGTGGGTCCCGACCCACAGTTTGAGAAACACTGCTATAAAGTGTTACCCCACTTACATTAACCATACAGTGACACTGCACTTTCCAAAACCCTTTTGCATTTTTCTCCCTGCCTGTCTCTTTAAAGAGCTTCCGTATTGTCTTGGGCTCCCCTGGAAATGCAGTAAGGATTCCTATCACATCACAGTTGCCATAGCAACAGCAGCCTTTCCCATAATGAGCTGCATCATCTGAACTGATGTCACAGCATCATGCAGCAGGTCAAACGAGGCACCTCCTAGTATTGCATCCTACGGATTGTGCTGTAAACATCAAAAAGAGGATGGTGGGAGCGAGAGATGGTGAGTCTTTAAGCATGAACCTCTGCTTGGGAGTCTTCCCTGTTATTAGCATGTCTGGGTTTTGCCTCTGGAGGATGGGCTTGGAAGAAAGATGCTGCATGCCTTAATGTAATTTTTCAGGCAGGACGGCTTAGACAAAGGCCTACAAGAGCCACATGCAGCCCCAAATGTGTAGAACTGACTTTGTTGCTTCTTCAGAGAGCCCCACAGTTGCATAGACAAATCCCACATCTCTGTCTGTGGTGCATCTTGTGGATTTGTTTCTGACATGGAAGCAATTCCTTATTCCTTATTTCCATTTCCAAGGAGATGGAAAATCCAGATTGACCTGTTTTTTGTTTTTTTTTTAAAATAAAGAGTGCACACCCTAGATTTGTAACCTTTGGAAAATCTTTGGTGGTCTGAGGAGGGGTCATTTACCGCTGGTGGCTTCTGAGAGCAGAAGAGCAGGTAAAAATGCTAGCCAGTGCTGAATAAGCGGCAGGTACAGCATGAACCTGAAACAGGATTTGGTGCCTTTTATAAAAAAAATGGTTTTCAGTAATCACAACATCTAATCACACCCAAACTTTCGTTACAAAGTCTATGCAGATGTTCCATTTGCCCCCAGACCTCCTAGCACTGTTGTGGATTAACCTGTAAAAGGAATGCTTAGTAGACCTGAGCATCCTGGTTTAAGGGAGAAGGCAAGTCTTCCACTGCAATTGCAGTAAAAGGTGTAGCCAACAAAATCAGGCTCCCCACTTGGTACTGCTGATCTTATATAAGTACAGCAAGAACATTAACAGTCGCTCCCCTTCATTCAACAGCAGGAAGATGCACCTCTACTCTTAGAACTTCAGTTGTGTCTTTATAACACTGGGATGATTCTTGTGCTGAAATAAATGTATTTGCTTTGTAATTGGTCTCCCCTCCCCCAGCTTCTGGGAATCAACATCAGTTTCACTGCTCTTGCAGTGTAACCTGGCTGGGTGGGATACAGCAATTCATTGTCTCTGTATGTTTAGATGAGTCATTGTTTCAGCTGTTTGCTGCTAAAAGGAACGAAAATACCAGACACGTGTCGGTCTAACTGACCAACATGTTCATTAGGAATTAGGGAGTGGTCTCCATCTCTGCCTTGCTTTTTGTAATTCTTATTTATTTTTTTTAAGTGCAGTTTGGGAAGAGGAAAGAATATATGTTGCTCTTGGTTTACTTGTTTTGACCAGGTAACTAAAGAGTGAAAAAGCTGAACGTGTAAGTGCATGAATAGAACATGTCAAAGAGCAAATGTAGTAAAAAGCTGATTGTTTTCGTAGACATAATCAGCACAAAGGCCTCATCTGGTGTGGCCTGTAACGAATCTTCTTGATTGTAATTAGGCAGCCTGCGTTGTCACCCCTGCGCGTTTTCCAGCATGTGTACATCTGTTATCTGTACACCAGGAAAAAAAAGGACATAGTGTGTCTGTTTTATTTACTGTGATGATTTTTTAAAGAAGGGATATTTTGCTGTTCTATGAGAAGAGGTCTCAGTGGATTGCTGGGTGTTCACCATCGCTGTAAAAGGCATGAGTTAGCAAAAGAGGTGCTGTCTGACTGCTGGCTGATGACATGAGGAAAATAAATTACTACTTGGGAATTAACCCCATTAGCAGATGCCCCATAAAGAGAAGCCATATTATGAAGGTACAGTAGTACTCATTGTCGGGGACCCAATGCAACTGTCAGTAATAAAGGTATGTCTGAAAGAGAGGAAAACATGCATAATACGTGCATGTGTCTGTAATGGACATGACCATTGTACAGACAGAGCCAAATATGCATCACCTGGATATAACAAGTTTTATATTTAAAATGCAATTTCTGCTTTAAAAAATGATCCTACAAATTCAAGTAAGCTAGAACAACTGTGAACTAAGGCTGCGATCCTTTACAGACTTACCTGGAAGTAAGTCCCATTAAACTCAATGAGGCTTACTTCCAAGTAGATTCACCTAAGAATTCACTGTGACATGCCCTGACCTCTTGGTGTGTTCCTAGTACTGAAGCTGATGAAGGATTGGAGGTAATGAATACTACATTTTTCGGAAGATTCTCAACATAGACAGGATGGTGGTCTGTCTGTAGTTCTCAGCATATGGGGAGAGACTGGAAATAAAAAGTTGGAGACTTGGATCCTATACCTGATGTTAGTACTACATAAATAAGTAGAAGCCTTAAAGGAAGCACAAGATAAAATGGCCAACATGCTAGACACTGAACCCAGAGGACATTTTCTTTTTTTCTTTTTTAAATTTCTACCAATGTATAAATTTCTTTTAAAGCATGCATGTCCGCTTGGCCTTGTTTCCTCTTGAAAGAACTCACTAAAATGTGAGCAAGAATCTAGGTTCTTGGGAACCATTACTATCTGAAAGCTTATTAGAAAGCACCGGTACCAGAATAGTGGTCTAGCTGGTGATTTATTATTATTATTCAACTCTCTTTTTAGCAACCTGACTTTGCTTTACTTAAAGTGATCAGTGATTACTTTATTGGCCCAGAATTAATATTGAATGGACACATCTCATTATCTTGATGCTTTTCTATAGAAACTTTCTGGAAAGAATATGACTCTGCTTGCTGGTGGGGTGGGGCATAGAGCAGCTTCAGAACAATAACTGGTTCCTGTTGAGAGCAATTAGCCCAGCGTTCATCAAAGGCAGCAAGCCATAGAGGAAGGTCTAAACTCTGATTCTCTGCCCTTTCTAATCTTCTCCTGTTGCTGAAATTAGGACTAGTTCTTGTGGATATCTGTGTTTGAATTTAAACTGTTGCTTTTTCAGATGGAAAGACTAACATGGTCAATAGTTGAGCCTTTCTTATAGAAGGCCATTGCTAGAGCTAGGACAATATAAAATTGTCCTCCTGGCTCTAGCAATATAAAATAATTATAAAATGTGGTACAGTAGTGGTATTCAACATTTAGTAAAGTTTTCCAATATTTTTAATTAAAAAGTAAATTTTATTCGCTGTGGGGCTCAATGCATATATCACAGATAAAAAAGAAATGCTTATTTTTTCAAGATCTGTTGTGCTAAACCTAAAGATCTGTTAACTTCAGAAATGGGAACCTGTCTTAGTCTGAATTCCGTTAACATATGTTAGCAAGGCTGAAGCACTAATTGATGCAATTAGTAGATTAGTGGAATTAATCACAAGCTAAAATTATGGGCTTTGATTGGAATTTCCTCTGAGCAAGAAAAAGCTAATCTGAGCTGACGGAAGTGTGTGATGCACAATTTTTGATTCTAGTTATAACTGTAATATTATTTGTTAAAACTCAAGTTTTTTTCTCTTTTATGTTTTTTTTGTCTTTGATCCTTAAATGCTTTAATGATCATCTGTAATAATATTGTATATAATATTCACTTCAACCAACTGCTCTTCAATTTAAAACATCTTGAAAAGAAAGTACCCAGTAGATAGAAAATTGATTGGCAGTGCAATCCTAAGCATGTTTACTCAGAAGTAAGTTCAACTGAGCTCAATTGGGCCTACAGTAGAGCTCAATTGGGCCTACAGCCTATAGCAGAGCTGACCCACTTATGACACCAACTGGAGGGGTTGCATCAAATGGTGAATTAGAGGAAAGCAGTAAACGGATGGGGAGTGCCCTGCCCCGCATATACATGAGTACTTGAAACTGTGGAGAAAAACATGCACACACATACACACACACCGGGGACATCCACTAAAAATGAGAGTCGGGAGAGTTAGAACAGACAAAATAAAATATTTATTTACCCAGTGTGTAATTTGTCTGTGGAACTCCTTGCCACAGGATGTGGATATGGTGTCTGGCTTAGATACATTTTAAAGGGGATCGGACATATTCCTGGAAGAAAAGTCCATCACAGGTTACAAGCAATGATGGGTATGTGCAACCTCCTGATTTAAGGCTAGCTCAGAATATCAGGTGCAAGGGAGTGGAAACACGATGCGGGTCTCTTGTTGTCTCTAGCGCTCCTTGAGGCATCCGGTGGGCCACTGTGAGATACAGGAAGCTGGACTAGATGGGCCTTTGGTCTGATACAGCAAGGCTTTTCGTATGTTCGTAGTCGGCAGCAGAACTTGGAATTTCTGATTAATTCATTCATGCACATTATTTATGTCACAAACAGATCACTGTTACCTTCAAAGGTAGAGTTGTTTCTCATGGAAGAACCTGATTAACAACTGCTGTGAAGTACGTTTTGAATATTTTCTGGTAATGGGTTCCTTTCCTTTCACTAAAAACACCAAATAAATATTGCTTTCTCCTGTCTGTCATATATTTTATAACTTGATTCTGAAGAATTCCAGTGCAAACAGAAGAAGAGGAATCGAAGGGGGCAGAACTGGAAAGTGGAAGGAAAAAGAAAGGAGGCAGTTCAGTGGTAAGGACAGAAACAGGGGAGGTTGGCTCCTGGAACTTGCCACCTTCACAGGTTGAAAAGGGGTTTCCCCCTTTCTTTTTCTCCTAATTGTCATTTTTCTAAGTCATTGCCTCAATTCACCTGCCTTTACTCCACCTTAAGATGTAAAACCCTGCTTGGAAGAAGGCACATGTGAGTTGATATCTAGAAAGCTGGAAATGGGATCACTATAACAAGCACTTTGTTAACCTCTATACTACAGAAACCTATCTCTAGTTTGAGCTGACTGTGCACTAATAAAATATGTTGATCCGTGCTTTGGGGTTAGAATACTTACTAAGCACTTAAATGCCAACCTGACAAAACAGGTTGTTTGATTGCAAATAAAGTACTTGTTCATGCAGAGTTTTAAGAAGTTTTAAAAAAGGGAGAATTCAATTCAATGTTAGGAAGGCCTTCCTGACAGTACAAACTGTTCAGCAGTGGAATAGTCTGCCTATTGAAACAGAGACGCCTGCGTTGGCTTGGTCATGTCGTGAGAATGGATGATGGCCGGATCCCAAAGGATCTCCTCTATGGAGAACTCGTGCAAGGAAAGCGCCCTACAGGTAGACCACAGCTGCGATACAAGGACATCTGCAAGAGGGATCTGAAGGCCTTAGGGATGGACCTCAACAAGTGGGAAACCCTGGCCTCTGAGCGGCCCGCTTGGAGGCAGGCTGTGCAGCATGGCCTTTCCCAGTTTGAAGAGACACTTTGCCAACAGTCTGAGGCTAAGAGGCAAAGAAGGAAGGCCCATAGCCAGGGAGACAGACCAGGGACAGACTGCACTTGCTCCCGGTGTGGAAGGGATTGTCACTCCCGGATTGGCCTTTTCAGCCACACTAGATGCTGTGCCAGAACCACCTTTCAGAGCGCGATACCATAGTCTTTCGAGACTGAAGGTTGCCAATACAATGTATCTGTGGGCAGGCCTGCATTGACGGGGGTTGGATCCAGTGATCTTGTAGGTTCCAACCCTATGCTTCTAGAATACTTTAAAACAGGGGTGTTCAGACCTTCTGGCAGGAGGGCTGCATCATCTCTCTGACACTGTGTTGAGGGGCCAGGAAAAAAGAATTCATTTACATTTCAAATTTGAATAAATTTATAGGAATGTATTAGAGATGGAACTTATAAGAATGAATGAAGGTCTTGCAATAGCTCAAGGCCTATAAAAGGCCTTGTTCAAAGCAATGCCGGCCATTCCTTTGCTGCCGCTGCTGCTTCACAGATATAAAACAGCGAGCAGCAGAAGGAGCCATCCCACAGCTCACACAAGAGGTCGAACAGTCACCCTCACACTGATAGCAGCAGTGCTGGGCCAGTGCGGGCTCCAGCAAGTCTCCGGAGGGCCAGAGGCTAATTGGAGATTGGGGACTACCTGTGGGTCGAATTGGAGGTCCCCGAGGGCTGCAAATGGCCCCTGGGCTGGGGTGTCAGCACCCCTGCTTTAAAACATGCACAATCATGCTAAAACCAAAGTGTCTGTGTACAGAGAAACAAGGGATTCTCTCAGCGAAAGCTTGTGCGTGCTGGCAAGATAGCACGACGTCTCCATCTCCAAAAAGGGAGAAATTATGCGCATCAGGCCATTTGGCATAAAAGCCTCCACTGGAGCGGCTGGAGATTTTCATGCAGCACTGGAGACTTACAGTGTTTTGGTAGTAGAGGAGTCCCGTCCCCCCTATCCTTGGATAGGGATCCAAGTCCCCTATAGGGATAGAGTCCCCTATCCCCGGATCCCATATCCTTGGATTGGGTCTGCTGCCCCTGCATACGCCCTCCCCCAGCATGGGTCCCCTCCAGAGGCGAGGGGAGCTTATAATGTCTTATAAGGCATTAAAATAGCTACTTCCAGTTTCTCTGTAAAACTGGAAGTCACATGATGTTTTGCCAGATTCCCAGTCCAATTTTCACTTAAAGAACTTATGCTCACTTTAAGCTAATTACCTCCCCTGTGTTCCACAACAGTGGCCCTAGTTCTCCACTGCAGCACTGCTGGACCCCACCACCAAGGTAGCTCACCTGTTCAACCTGCAGAGGTCCTCCTTCCTCCCCTCTCCTGCCAGCAGCTTCTCCAGCCACCACAGCAACATCTGGGATCTCAAGCGGGTCTTGGGCGTGGCAGTCTCACACCAATCTCCAGTGTCTCCAGCAGTGAGCATAAGAACAGCCCCACTGGATCAGGCCATAGGCCCATCTAGTCCAGCTTCCTGTATCTCACAGCAGCCCACCAAATGCCCCAGGATGCTCACCTGATAACAAGAGACCTGCGTCCTGGTGCCCTCCCTTGCATCTGGCATTCTGACATAGCCCATTTCTAAAATCAGGAGGTTGCACATACACATCATGGCTTGTACCCCATAATGGATTTTTCCTCCAGAAATTGGTCCAATCCCCTTTTAAAGGCATCCAGGCCAGATGCCATCACCAGTGCCCACTCCAGCAATCCTCAGAGGTCCATTAATCAGTTAGTCCATTGGTCAGTCAACAGATCCAGTAGTCCATCAGTTCCTCAGTCAATTAATCCATCAGTTTAACTCTTGCTTTCTCGGTCCTCCCTTCTCTAAGCTTTCCTCCTTCTACTATTCACACCCCTTTTCCTTCCTGCAGGTGTTGCTTTTAACCTGAGGGCCTTCCCTGCAGCTTCCAAGTGGCTGCAGCTCAGCAGCACACTCACTGCAATCTAAGGCCCTGGTGTTAACCCCATGCTTGCCTGCCAGAGCAAGGGGTCACTTTCGACACAACACCCTATCTCCTCGAGGGATCTTGCGCATTTCCATTACATGTGATTTGAGCTCTAAAGCTCAGTCTAAGCCCAGCAGAGACCGTGGATGGACGTCCACAACCTCTGCTGAGCTCAGAAGCCCTTCCGGAGCCCCTGGACCACAGGGACCGACGTTCACCTGTAGCTGTAGTTTCAGCTGTCTGCGTGCGGGGAGTGGTGTTGGTGGTTCCAGAACAGAACTCTAGTGGATAAGGGGTTACTCCTGTATACACTTTATTAATATACAAAAGGAATCTAGTGCAGTGTTTCTCAGATTGTGAATCGCAAGCCAATTTCAGGTGGGTCCCAATTCATTTCAATGTGTATTTTATTTTTAATATATTAGACTTCATGGTATTTAACTGCATTTGGGGTAATGTATATGCTTGGGGTAATGTATTTGGGGTAATGTATATGCTTTTAACAATGGTAGTCAATGGGGCTTACTTCCAGGTAAGTGTGAATAGGATGACAGCCTTTAGGATGTTTGAGGATTTTTTAAAAACAGATCAGCAACTGCTTGGGAAGATTAGGAGAGTTCTTTATTTTAAATAAATTTTTAAACTTTTTAATTTAATGGATTGATTTGATTTTGTTATATGGGGGGTGTTAATTTTCCTGCTTGATGATGTCACTTTTGGCCATGACATCACTCCCAGGCTTAATGATACCACTTCTGGTGGGTCTCAACAGATCTAAAAAGTGGGTACCAGTGCTACAAAATTTGAGAACCACTGATCTAATGGGAGCAAACAGGCACTTGTAAGCAAACAGCATATCCCTGGAGATCAACTTGTGAGTGCCCATGTACCCCTCCTCATAAACTCCTGCTCTGGAACTCCAGACCAGATTCAGGAAACACTTGCAGCTGTTACTGGAATACTGACAGTTTTGTTAAATCCTTTACTTCCATTGGGTGGTAATTTCAGCCAAATCAAAGTGATGTCATGCACCAAGTCACATGAAATAGTTGTAGTTCCAATGCATTCTGCACTGGTCAGACCTCATCTGAGAGACTGTGCCCAGTTGTAGGCTCGCACTTAAGAAGAATGGGGGTAAACTGTAATAAATTCAAAGAAGGGCAATAAAAGTAACCCTGAGAAGAAGGGTGAGATGTAGCTGGAATGTGAATGCATCTGTGTCCAGACTGACTGCCTGAATTTATGTTGTTTCTGCATGGAGATTTCCCTTATGACTATGGAGAAAGTGCAAGGTATACACTGGAAAAGGATCAGTGTCGAGACATACGAGTTTAGCGGGATGATTCATGCCGCAGCTGGCCTTCCAAACTACGTCAGCACCTGCTATGATTCACAGACAGGCCAGTCAGCCTCTGGGAGAGAATCTCAAGCACATTCCTTGTGCCCTGCTTGACAAGATGTGTGGAATGACTCCCTTTTCCTGGACTGTTTGAATCCAAGCAAAGCTGACTCAGCCATTTGTCATTCCAAGGTCAGAGAATGGGTTTTAAGATTGAACAAGCTACACAGTGGACTGTGTCTGGATTTTGTCTCAGTCTCTCAGACAAGACGCTGCAAGTAAGGGCACTGTCTGTTTTGCACAGATATCAAACCTTTCAGGATGTGTTTCCAAATGAATGTTCTGTCCAGTGACTTTTGTCCAGAGTTGCCCCTCCTGATTTGCAATTTGTGATTTGCTTCATCTCCAAATAGTGAGGAAGGGCCATAGTTCAATCACACGGAAGACAGATAAAATAGTCAAATAGATACCAGATCTTGGTGATCTCAAACTATTTTATGGACATGAAGTTCCATGTCAAAATTCTCTTTTCTCCTGTTTTCCCACCTTTTGAATTTTAGAATTATCAGATTTTGAATTATCTGATAGGTTTAGAATGTCATATGTCTCTCTAGACTAGTGGCTCTCAAACTTTTTAGCACCAGGGCCCACTTTTTAAAACAACACTTTATCGGGACCCACCCAGCTGTACCAGACTTTTAAAAAAGGAGATTTAGAAAGAAATATTTTATTTATTTATAAATAGTAATAACCAGGAAGACAGATCCACAAACATTTATATTTACACATGCTTGAAAACTGCAGGAGTTCAGCTCCTTGCAAGGCAGTCAGCAGCTACAGTATCTGATTTATGAATAACTTCAGGGCTGAATTCAAAGCCTGGTATCCTCCTGTATTTAATGTTATCGGAATTCAGTTCTTCCAACTGGAATAAACTGATGAGGAAAAAAGTCAGAACAATCAGATTCTCACTCGATTTCCTGGGCCTGTACTCTTATCCAGCGATTTATACCAATCATAAAACAAAGATTACTGAATATCAAGTCCCAAAACCTCCACGAACTGGCTTTGAAAAGTTGTTCCCCCTTAACTTTTCCATCCCATTATATCACGGTTTAATGGTGCCGTATCTCTCTTTTATGACCAACCCAATTGAGCGGTGTGCTATTTCTCTAGCAAGATTTAATCAGCTGCCATCCATGGTCACAGAAGGGAGGTATGCCTTTAAAATGGGGTTGGACAAATTTCTGGAGGAAAAATCCATTATGGGTTACAAGCCATGATGTGTCTGTGCAACCTCCTGATTTTAGAAATGGGCTATGTCAGATGCAGGGGAGGGCACCAGTTCAGTTCAGTAAGACCTTTATTGGCATAAAATACAGAGAAAGAACAGAACAAGACAGGAATGTACAAAGACAACACAACATAAGCAAAAACATCAGTCACTGCCCAGAGTCCCAGGGCTCTGCCTGGCTATTACCCCAGATAAAAAGGAAGCAACATTATCCAGAGTCTCAGGATCAGGAGTGGAAAGGAGAGACTGAAGCATGGTTGAATCCTCCCAGCCCTGCATCCTAGCTAGCAATGGACCTAGAAATTTCTTGCGTGACACAACATGTAGCGGGCAGTAAAAAAAGGTATGCATTAAAGTCTCAACGCAATCCCTACCACACTTGCATTTCCTCTCTAAGTAGGGGATACCGCTGAACCTGCCCGTTAACAAGGCTGATGGAAGAGCGTTACACCTTGCCAGTGTAAACGCTCTCCGGGCCTGTGGGCACACCAGGTGGTAAAAGGAGGCCGATTTCCCAAAACTGACTGGAATATGAAGATGGAGTGGAGAACATGTGGTTCTGGCGGCACTAAACAGCTCTTGTTGTTCAATATCTAGAATTCTTCCTTTGACAATTCTGTAAGCTGCATCACAACCAATCATACCTAACTCTTCAGTGTCCAGCCCTATTGACTTAATTTTAGTTAGAAGATCAGTGATCTCAATAGGCAGGACTGGATCCGATAATAATTGTTGCATTAGATCAGAAGAGGTGGGGTTAAATAAAATCCTAAACCAAAATTTCAAAAGTCTTAACCATACAGTAGTCCTTAGTCGAATTAACCCCACCTCGAGACACAGGACCGAGTAGGGAACGCACCTGGGTAAGCCCAAAATCTTCCATAAAAAGGAGGCTTGGACGCGTTCTAGTGATTGGTTAATAACCTTATACCAGACAGGAGAACCATAAAGAACCTGGGAAAGAACCTTTCCCTTAAACGCCTCCAGAGCAGCCGGAACATAACCATTTCCGCAGGTGAAAAAGAAACGGGAAATGGCTGAGGAAGCTAGTTTGGATGCGTTCTGCACTGCCCTGCGATGAAAAGCCCAAGTGAGTCTGTAATGGAAGTTGATACCCAGGTACTTAAAATGCTTAACCTGTTCCATTTTGTTACCATTACAAGACCACTTAAAAGCTTTCCATCTGTTAGCAAATACCATTATCTTAGATTTAGCATAATTGATCTGCAATTTGTTGGTCAAAAAATACTCTGTGGCACGACTGAGCAGACGTTTCAGGCCAGTCCTAGTACGAGATATCAGTACTGCATCATCCGCGTACAGAAGTAGCGGCACTTGGCTTGCGCCAAGCTTTGGACAATGGCCATCTACTTCCTTCAGGGAAGAGGCAAGATCATTTAGAAATAGGTTGAAAAGCATGGGGGCCAAGACACAGCCCTGTTTGACCCCTTTGTTAGTGATGATGGAGTGAGTTAGATTCCCCCTCCAGGAGCATCTAACCCTACACGAGGTATTTAGATGGAGGGACCTAATCAGCAGCAGTAATCTTTTATCAATCCCCATGTCTTAAGAACATAAGAACAGCCCCACTGGATCAGGCCATAGGCCCATCTAGTCCAGCTTCCTGTATCTCACAGCGGCCCACCAAATGCCCCAGGGAGCACACCAGATAACAAGAGACCTCATCCTGGTGCTCTCCCCTACATCTGGCATTCTGACTTAACCCATTCCTAAAATCAGGAGGTTGCGCATACACATCATGGCTTGTACCCCATAATGGATTTTTCCTCCAGAAACTCGTCCAATCCCCTTTTAAAGGCGTCTAGGCTAGACGCCAGCACCACATCCTGTGGCAAGGAGTTCCACAGACCGACCACGCGCTGAGTAAAGAAATATTTTCTTTTGTCTGTCCTAACCCGCCCAACAATCAATTTTAGTGGATGTCCCCTGGTTCTGGTATTATGTCAGAGTGTAAAGAGCATCTCCCTATCCACTCTGTCCATCCCCTGCATAATTTTGTATGTCTCAATCATGTCCCCCCTCAAGCGTCGCTTTTCTAGGCTGAAGAGGCCCAAACGCCGTAGCCTTTCCTCATAAGGAAGGTGCCCCAGCCCCGTAATCATCTTAGTCGCTCTCTTTTGCACCTTTTCCATTTCCACTATGTCTTTTTTGAGATGCGGCGACCAGAACTGGACACAATACTCCAGGTGTGGCCTTACCATAGATTTGTACAACGGCATTATAATACTAACCGTTTTGTTCTCAATACCCTTCCTAATGATCCCAAGCATAGAATTGGCCTTCTTCACTGCTGCCGCACATTGGGTCGACACTTTCATCGACCTGTCCACCACCACCCCAAGATCTCTCTCCTGATCTGTCACAGACAGCTCAGAACCCATCAGCCTATATCTAAAGTTTTGATTTTTTGCCCCAATGTGCATGACTTTACACTTACTGACATTGAAGCGCATCTGCCATTTTGCTGCCCATTCTGCCAGTCTGGAGAGATCCTTCTGGAGCTCCTCACAATCACTTCTGGTCTTTACCACTCGGAAAAGTTTGGTGTCATCTGCAAACTTAGCCACTTCACTGCTCAACCCTGTCTCCAGGTCATTTATGAAGAGGTTGAAAAGCACCGGTCCCAGGACAGATCCTTGGGGCACACCGCTTTTCACCTCTCTCCATCTTCCAACTTGGCCCAAAGAAGCTCCCTATCCACAGAATCAAAGGCACCTTTCAAATCAAGGAAGGCTACATAAAGACGGGCCTTACATATCCTGACCTGCTTATAGGCCAAATGAGACAGGATCAGGCAATTATCCAAAGTTGATTTGCCCCGACAGAAGCCAGATTGCTCGGGGCCTAAGATGCCTTGCGAAGTAACCCAGAGAGTGAGTTTATTGCAAAGATATTTAGCATAGATCTTACCTAGTACAGAAAGCAAACTAACAGGCCGAAAGTTTCCTGGTATGGTAGGGTCACCCTTTTTATGAATAGGCACGACTGTTGCTGTAAGCCAGGCATTGGGTAATAGGCCAGAGCTGTCGATCATTGTAAAAAAGTGGGCAAGTAACTGGGAGGGCACCAGGATGTAAGTCTCTTGTTATCTGGTGTGCTGCCTGGGGCATTTGGTGGGCCGCTGTGAGATACAGGAAGCTGGACTAGATGGGCCTGTGGCCTGATCCAGTGGGGCTGTTCTTATGTTCTTATGTATAGTAAGATTCCTTATGCAGAACGTGTCTGCCCCTGCAATCAGGGTCAAATTGAAACTATTCAACATATTTTGTTTTACTGTCCCCATCATGTTAGTTCTATTTGGCACGGTGGGTGCTTAATAGAGATGGGTTTTCTGATTTGCAGAACTTGGAATTTTTCCTCAATGATTGTCCAACTGTGTCTAAATTCTTAGTCTCAGTGTTCTCCAAGTATACTTAGGCCCAAATTCTGACCATCTTTCCAGCGCTGCCAATGGGACGAGTACTGCGTCCTGCCGTTCAGTGGCACTCATAGAGCCCTTCTCAAAGTAAGGGAATGTTTGTTCCTTTCCCTCGGAGCTGCATTGCCCTTATGTTGGTGCTGGAAAGTGGGTTAGGATTGTGCCCTTAGTCTACTTGTTAAGCCTTCTACAGATAATGTTCTGTATTATTTTATTTTTATCCTACCCTATGTACCCTTTGTGCTTTCTCTTGTAGCTGGCTGTTGCCACATGTATTATGTATGTATGCCAGTAAAGGTGATTGGTTTGGATTGAATTAGTTATCTGATCTTTCCATTACACTTTGGTGATCCACCAAAAATCAGGTCGTAAACCACCAGTGGGTCACCTGACCCACAGTTTGGAAACCACTGCTCTAGACATTCACATAAATGAAAAAAAAAACTGCTTGAAATTGAAAGAACCTTTTCATTAGGGTTGAAACTCCTTTCTTAAAAATGTACATTGTTTAGTACCATGAACAAACTAGCGAATTTTTGTTTTGTTTTGCAATCTTGATACCTTTTGGAAATGGGCTTTTGCATTAACTCTGAAATGCACGACACACAGGTAGACGTTGCTAGTGGTCATTCTCTCACTATAGAACTTCCTCCTGCAGCAAAGTCTCTTTCAGAATTGATGTTAAGATTGTTTACATTCGTCAAGTGTTTTGTGGTCTGGAGTAAAAAGGGCAGCTTTTGGTGATC
Source organism: Tiliqua scincoides (assembly GCF_035046505.1). Classification (NCBI taxonomy): domain Eukaryota; kingdom Metazoa; phylum Chordata; class Lepidosauria; order Squamata; family Scincidae; genus Tiliqua; species Tiliqua scincoides. The sequence continues at coordinate 4,218,098 of NC_089821.1, read as the reverse complement.
ATTTGGCTGTCTGATTGCATTCTTTCTAGCAATCCAACTCTGTGTATGTTTTCTTAGAAGTAAGTCTTACTAAATCTGTTGGACAGTGTATCACATACACAGTGTTAACCAGTGTGTATGTGATACACTGTCCAACAGATTTAGTAACTTCTAAAGATTTAGTTAACCGCTGTGTATCTTTGAGGACAGAGAGGTGTAAAAATACAGACAAATAACATTTTATTATTCAACCCTGAAACATTATACACCTTTTTTTGAAATTGAGGGCTAAGCAAAGGTCGCCATTCATTTTGACCCCTGGCCCAGTATTTGTCTGATCTAGGCTGTAGTCCTATACACACTTTTCTGGGAAAAAGTCCAGCTGAATACAATGGGATGTACTTCAGAGCAGTCATGCATAGGATTGTATTGCTAGTCTCATGAAGGTCACCTATAAGGCAGGAGGTCTGGTCTAGAGGGTAGAGCCTCCATTTGCATGAAGATAACATCCACAAGGTCGCCAGTTCGAGGCCACCGGCACCGTGCGACCTTGAAGCAGCTGACAAGCTGAAGCCGAGCTATTCCATCTGCTCTGAGCGTGGGAGGATGGAGGCCAGGATGGAGGCCAGTTCAGAATGAAACATCTGAATTGTTGTGGCTCTTGAAAGATAGAGCCTTCTTTCAATTGTAAAAATCGCTATGGGGATTTAAATAAGCCTGCCTATGTAAACTGCCTTGAATAAAGTCTTGAATAAAGACCAAGAAAGGCGGTATATAAATACCTGTATTATTATTATTTTATAAAATCTTGCCTCAAGACAACCACTGGGCAGATACGCAACTGGTGTGGGATTGGCTAGCTAGGTTTACTCCAGAGAAATTGGGGACCAAACCAAACTGTTGCCCTGTCTGTCTGAACGAATCTCCTAAGTCAGGCTGGTATAGCCCTTCCTTTGGTGTACGCTGGGGTGTAGCTGAAACATTTGGAATGAACAAAAGCTGCAAAAGGCTCATCAACCTCTGTTGTGTTGTTGTGTCTTCCCTGGATTTGCTCCAAATGCTCTCCTGGGTAGCCAAAAGGGTGGGGCAGTGAGGAATGCAGTCCAGCCTGAATGGCAGCATTGGAGCCTAGTGAAGCAGCACAACTGCCTCTATTCTTTGCCATGCAGCATTTTCTGTCGATCGGTCTGTAATCGCAACATTACATTTCCTATTATTGCTTCAGTAGACCTCCGCCCAGCCGGCTTGGCCTGCGACCAAAAGAATAAAAGGCTGTGTGTCTTTCTAGGAGAGAAGCATAATTCTTTGGTCATGGAGCCCTGCGTCTCATTTCAGAAGCAGCCGCCCAGTAGATTTCTCTTATCACCCGATTTCGAGACTAGTGGAAGCCGACGTGCTTTCAGCAAGATGGGTTCTGTGTCATCTAATTTCAGCTCGTAGAAGGGTTAGCAACCTATCTTGGTCCTCCTTTCTTGCCGTATCAGAAAATGCCATGCCTCAGAAGCTGTTCTAGTGCAGTTTGCTGTTGCAGCAGGGCTTCCTCTGACGCTTGCAGTGTTGCACTCACTTTGTGACCTCTTCCTAATGTTTAATACAGCTTGAATATCCCTTATCTGGACTGCTTGGGACAGGAAGGTGTCTGGATTTCGGATTTGTCTGGATTTCAGAATAATTGCATAAATGCAATGAAAAGTGCTTCCTCTTGCTCTTTTCACTGTTGCCCATATGGGTGTCGACTAGCCTCTTTGACGTGTTTCAGCAATGTTTGTACAGGTGCACATCACAAAGCAGAAAACAGAACTTACAGCCTGTACCTGCACTGCAGGGATATGTGGAGGGTGGGGAGGCAGGTGAGGCAGAGCCTCCCCACCAGAGTCCTTTGAAAAGCGCCGCTGCGTGTGAGGTGTGCAAGGACACACAATCCATGCACAGAGTGTGGAGAGTGCACAGTGCATAGGTTGTGAGTGCTTGCACACCTCACACGCAGCGGTGCTTTTCAAACTCTGGTGGGGAGGCTCTGCCTCACCTGCCTGCCCACCCATCGCACGTCCCTGCCCCCCTGTATGTAGGAATGAGCACAAGACCTTCGCTATGTTCACACTACAGAAAGTTTATCTTGGACAAAAATGTCTGGATTTCAGATGCCTGTATAAGGCAGTGTTTCCCAAACGGTGGGCTGGGACCCACTAGGTGGGTCGCAAGCCAATTTCAGGTGGGTCCCCATTTATTTAAATATTTCATTTTTAATATATTAGATTTGATGCTCCCATGGTATGTGACTGCATTTGGGGTAATGTACAACTCTGTACTTGTAACAAGCTACTATGTATATGCTTTTAACAGTGATAGTCAATGGGACTTGCTCCTGGGTAAGTGTGGGTAGGATTGCAGCCTAGGATTGTTAAAAATGTTCCTGCTTGATGATGTCACTTCAGGTCATGACATCACTTCCACTGAGTCCTGACAGATTCTCATTCTAAAAAGTGAGAGAACCATTGGTATGAGGGGTACTCTACCTGTGCCAGTGAAGAAGGTGGGATGTCTCTGAGGCACACAAGTGGGAGAGAAGGAGGGAGGGAGAGTGTGCACACAGTTCTACTCAGGGTTGGCCTGAGCTATCATCACCCTAGGCCTTGTGGAAATCTCTGCAGAGGACCTCAGGTCAGTGTGTGCATTGTGCAAGTGGGGAAACTGGTAGGCTGGAGCTCTGGCGACAAGCAGCATTACAAAACCATGTTACATGTGCATGATGAAGCTGCATCTGTGGGGCAGGCACCATTGGCTTAGCTCAGCGTAACTCACTAATGCGCCTTAGGATATTTTACAACTGCCTTATGCAAGCATCTGTCTCCACAGCCCTCTGAAGTTACATGCCCTGAGTACTGTTCAGGCCAAACTGCAACCGTGCATGCTGTCCACAGTTGCAGGGCTAATGGTGCGCTGGCAGCCTCGTCCCTGCTGTGCTCTGTTGCTCTGCCGTCTCCATTCCACTCTCCCTGGGGCCGGTATTTGTCTGAAAAAGCAGGTGCTTTCTCTAGGAAGAGATTCTCCCTGTGATGTCAAACCCCAGGTGCTGTCCAGGGTTATGTGTGGCCTGAACAGGGCTCTAATTATAAACATGAGCAGGTACCAGTGGAGAGGGACTGTATTGCCAGACTGGTACTGTCATTTCGTGGAAAATGCATCGCCTTAGGAGTGGACCTCAACAGGTGGGAAACCCTGGCCTCTGAGTGGCCCGCTTGGAGGCAGGCTGTGCAGCATGGCCTTTCCCAGTTTGAAGAGACACTTTGCCAACAGACTGAGGCAAAGAAGGAAGGCCCATAGCCAGGGAGACAGACCAGGGACAGACTGCACTTGCTCCCGGTGTGGAAGGGATTGTCACTCCCAGATTGGCTTTTTCAGCCACACTAGACGCTGTTTCAGAACCACCTTTCAGAGCGCGATACCAGAGTCTCTCGAGACTGAAGGTTGCCAACAAGGAAGGACTGTCATTTCCAAAGCCTGGGGGAAATGGTGCCTGATTACCTGAAATGTGACCCACCTGAGAAGACCCTGCAGACTATTTGTGGCAAGAACACACTCATATTCTGAGAGGCAGAGAACTGAGCAAGGGCCTGAAAGCAGCTGCAGCAACCCTTTGCAGTGCATTTGGCAAGGCTCAGACCCCAGCTGGTTGAAAATCCTTGAATATTCATAGGGTGTTGTAGAACAGTTTCCAAACAAGCTTACCTAATGTAGCCTCAGGACTATGGAGGAGGGTGGATTGGGCCTGGGAAGGGGGTGGGTTTGGTGGCAGAGGTGCCCTGATGCACCTTCATTGGTCAATACGGACTTGCACCATAAGAACATAAGAACAGCCCCACTGGATCAGGCCATAGGCCCATCTAGTCCAGCTTCCTGTATATCACAGGGGCCCACCAAATGCCCCAGGGAGCACACCAGATAACAAGAAGACCTGCAAGGCCTCCTGGGAATTGTAGTTTAAGAACATAAGAACAGCCCCACTGGATCAGGCCATAGGCCCATCTAGTCCAGCTTCCTGTATCTCACAGCGGCCCACCAAATGCCCCAGGGAGCACACCAGATAACAAGAGACCTGCAAGGCTTCTTGGGAATTGTAGTTTAAGAACATAAGAACAGCCCCACTGGAGCAAGCCATAGGCCCATCTAGTCCAGCTTCCTGTATCTCACAGCGGCCCACCAAATGCCCCAGGGAGCACACCAGATAACAAGAGACCTCATCCTGGTGCCCTCCCTTGCATCTGGCATTCTGATATAGCCCATTTCTAAAATCAGGAGGTTGCGCATACACATCATGGCTTGTACCCCGTAATGGATTTTTCCTCCAGAAACTTGTCCAATCCCTTTTTAAAGGCGTCCAGGCCAGATGCCGTCACCACATCCTGTGGCAAGGAGTTCCACAGACCAACCACACGCTGTGTAAAGAAATATTTTCTCTTGTCCATGGTGGCAGTGGGGGCTTACCCAAGGAGGCTTCAACTTGCCAAAACTCGCCTGCAGGATATAGTGGATGCCATGTTGGTATAGTTGCAATTCCACATGGCGAACTAGATGGGATTGGGCTGCCTGTCCCAGAAGCTGCATGGCATCTATGCCCAGTTCACTCGGGCCTGCTGCATTGCAGAATCCCAGCCTGAGCACATTGCAGTCCACATACACGAAAGGGTGGCACTGCTGCAAGAAATACGTTTTCTTCTGGCTGGTTCCTGTACTCCATGCTGTGTACTGAGCTTTCATCACAAACTTTCCATCCAAATGCAGCAGAGTGGCTAAGGAGTGACGTGACTCATAAATTCACACCAAGGGCATCATCGTGGGAGGACAGTGCAAGGGGCAATTAGTCTTCAGTATTTCCCACTAATTTACTGGTTCTCTTCCATAAGTGATGATTGTTATAAACAGTGTAACGGGCATAAGTACTAGGTATGCGTAACAAAAGCACAAATCCCTTTCCCTTAAACAAACAAAAACATGACATGACCAGTGTTGTAGGGTTGCCAGCACTACAATAGTTATTATGAGGGAGGAAAAAAAAAATCAGAACAACAGCTATTACATTTACTTAGCGTGTGGTCGGTCTGTGGAACTCTTTGCCGCAGGATGTGGTGACGGCATCTGGCCTGGATGCCTCTAAAAGGGGATTGGACAAGTTTCTGGAGGAAAAATCCATTACGGGTTACAAGCCATGATGGGTATGTGCAACCTCCTGATTTTAGAAATGGGCTAATGTCAGATGCAAGGGAGGCACCAGGATGCAGGTCTCTTGTTATCTGGTGTGCTCCCTGGGGCATTTGGTGGGCTGCTGTCAGATACAGGAAGCTGGACTAGATGGGCCTATGGCCTGATCCAGTGGGGCTGTTCTTATGTTCTTAACTACAATTCCCAGGAGGCCTTGCAGGTCTCTTGTTATCTGGTGTGCTCCCTGGGGCATTTGGTGGGCCGCTGTGAGATACAGGAAGCTGGACTAGATGGGCCTGTGGCCTGATCCAGTGGGGCTGTTCTTATGTTCTTAACTACAATTCCCAGGAGGCCTTGCAGGTCTCTTGTTATCTGGTGTGCTCCCTGGGGCATTTGGTGGGCCGCTGTGAGATACAGGAAGCTGGATTAGATGGGCCTATGGCCTGATCCAGTGGGGCTGTTCTTATGTTCTTCTGTACATTGATTTAGTTTTTTTGCAATGTAATCTTGAATATGTTCATGAACAGGCCTGCAGACCTTGAATCCGAAGCCTGCAATGCGAATGGGCCCCCTGCATAGTCTGTCTCTAAGACAGTGTTTGCAGCGCATCATCGTCTCATATTACAACATATTTGGAGTCCTGAAGTGCCATTCATTGGCAAAACACATCCTTTGAGTCAAGTCTAATTGGTAGCATATAAAATTGAAGACGATAGTTTCTCTTCAAGCCGCTGCCACTCACACAGCGGAAAGACCCTGCGATGACTCTTGTTCTCAGCCTGGGGCTTGTGCATGAGTACAGTTGCCAGCAGTGAAAGAAAATGGAATTGCAGTGAAAGGGTTTCTCCTTCAAACAAACTATTTATTTGTGTTTTAGTATTTTTTCCCCCCAAACATAATGGAGACCATCCATCAAGCATCCATCAAGCTGCCAAATAACCTCCATTCAGACTCCACTGAAAATAATGGAAATGGCAAAGCAGCAGTGCTTGGGAGATAATGCCCAGTATTGACCCCGGCTTTGTGATCTTGAAATGCCCTGTACCAAAAGGGTGACATGAGGGGTGAGCGAGCATTCTTCACTGCTAAGCAATATTGCATCATGCTCATGAATTTTTTTTTATATGTGCTATATATATTTTATATACAGTGTGGGCCCTCCATATCCACAGGCTCCGGGTCTGTGGTTTTGAGTATCCAATCCCACACCACAGAGAGCCTCAGAAGGTCTCCCAGATGCGACCAGAAGCCAACTTCCAGTTCACGCCAGTAACTTCTGGTTGGTTGCTGTAACTTCTGCGTCTGGGAGAGCTTCTGCGGAGGCTGGTGAGACTTCTGGAGGGCCAGGTGTGGCCTTTAGGTGAACAAGTGCTGTGCCGTTTCCTGGAGGATTCCAGTATCCTCAGATTTTGGCATCCATGGTGGAGGGAGCTCTTAGGAGCGATAGGGCTCAATGTAAAACGTTACCATGGGGCTTTACCCCTAAGGGACCCCTTATTCACCAGGATGAGTGGCAGCAGCGAGGCACCTGGCAGATGTGTGACCGCCAACTGCTTTGGGGGGGGCTGATTTCAAGACAGTCGGACCCAGGGCAGGCGGGAGGGTCGTCCAGTGGCAATGCTCTGTTTGCCATGCTTTCCTCGTAGCACCTCGGCATGGGTGATTCCATGCTGGAGCGAGGTGCTGGCTGTGGCTACAGGCACTCCACTCAGTGCAGAGCCCCTCCAGCTACGGGCCCCAAATTGGTCAAATTGCTCCAAGGCTGGCCCTATTCCTTCCTGTGATCTTTGTTCCTCCAGCGCCACCACCCTCAACCTCATGAAGTTTTTGTGGTCTCTGAAATGACTCTGTCCCTTCTCCTTTGCCGCCCCTTGGGACTCCACCTCTCTTACTTCCTGCAACCCCCTCTTCAAAACCCACCTTTTGGCCCTTCCCCATCGTCTTTTTACCTCACTGCAGCTAAGCCTAAATCTATGCACATGAAATAATTGCCTGTTCCAAAGCTCCTTCCTCTCGTCTCCCTTGTGTTCATTTTAGATCAAGAGGCAAGGAGCTGCCTTGTCTTCTACTGAAAAGTGCCACGCGCACTGATAGCATTAAATAAACAGATACAAAAAGGCTGCGTTTACATGTGATTACAAGGGACATCCTGGTAGTTCTGAGGAAGGCAATGCCTGGATCATAATTGGGATTTTCAAGTCTGAACAGAACTCTGCCAGATGATCTTGTGGATGGCTCATTCTGACTCCAGGAGAGTCAAATTAGCTCTGCTGAATTACCTTGGTCTGCAAAGCAACCATTTCTGCCTGTGTGGACTCCAGAACCCTGGGGAGTGACTGGAGGTGATAAAGGCAAGCCCTGCAATTAGGCGAGTCAGTGGCAGATGGGTCATATGCAGGGAAATCGCATCAACCATATGTTCACCTAACAAGGAAGCAGTCAAAAGGCAAAAGGCCTGGCTTAATCCTTGCTTCGAACAATTATGGAGAGGCTTGAAGCCAGAGACTCTCCTAATCTGATTCGGTAGAACAACAGCAGCGCTTTTCAATCTTTTCCAAATCTCATTTCAGTTCCTTGTCAGTCCTATCGCATAAAAGATGTAGAAAAGCTAAAGATGAGTGTCTTCTGTAAGGCCAGGCGTAGGTCTTTCAACAGCGTTGTGTTATCTCTATTTCCACACAAATTTGTTCATCAGTCATGGGGACAGAGAACACAAGTGAGCCTTGTAAAATGAGCCAACTCCGTTTTGATTTGGAGCGATTTAGGTATCACTGCTGGAATCTTCCAATGCCACCTTCTCTCCCAGATGGGATATTCAGTGTATTGTCTAGCACAGTGGTTCTCAAACATTCAGCACCGGGACCCACTTTTTATCTGTCAGAATCTGTCAGGACCCACCGAAAGTGATGTCATGGCCAGAAGTGACATCATCAAGCAGGAAAATTTTTAACAATACTAGACTGCAATTCTGCCCACACTTATCCAGGAGTAAGTTCCATTTACTATCATTGTTAAAAGCAAATACTTAAGTAGCCTGTTAAAAGTATAGAGCTGTAACATTTCCCCAGATGCAGTCACATACCATGGGAGCATCAAGTCTAATGTATTAAAAATAAAATATTGAAATGAATGGGGACCCACCTGAATTTGGCTCACGACCCACCTAGTGGGTCCCGACCCACAGTTTGAGAAACACTGGTCTAGCAAAACATATTGTTTAATCAATATATTGTTTAGCAAAATGCCATATTGGAGTTATTTATTTTTCACATTTTTGTACTGCTCTTCCTCCAAGTGATTTAGGTGGTTCCTCCCCTCCTTTTGCTCCCACCACAACCCTGTGAAGTAGGTGAGACTGAGAGAGAGTACCGTCCAAGGTCTCCCAGGAAGCTTCATGGCAGAGTGGGGATTTGAACCTGGATCTTCCAGGTCTAAGCCCAACTCCTGAACCACTACACCACACTGGCTCTCAGTTCTGGCAGTCCCGACTTGCACACTTTGCCCAGTCTTGTCCACACTGTTCCAGGATCTTGTCCGGCCATCCTTTCTATTCTACATAGACCAGTTAGCTGGGTGTGTAAGGATCAAACCAGATGTGATGTAAAATGTGTAAGTGCAGATGGTGAGGTTGAGAGTGGCTTGTCTGAGTGTAATCTTATGCATGTCTACTCAGAAGTAAGCCCCACTTAACTTAATGCGAATTACAGGTAAAGTGTGTATGCAAAAGTGTTTGTGGATGAGATGGTTGAAGCACAACATCGAAACTAGCTTGCAACTCATACTCTTCATCAGTACATTATACCAGTTCAGAATTTGTAGTCAAGTTCAGGTGCCAGACAAGAGTCTCTTACTTGACTACTCAATCTGGTTGTACTCCTTTGGTCCTAGCAGTGTGAGGACGCCTCTTTTTCCCCTTTGTTTTTCAGTAAACAAACTGAATTCAGTCCACGTACCGTTTTTCAATGTCAAGTGCTTCTTTTTCTCCTACCAAGTGATTGTTTTCCAAGGAATGGGTATCAAGCAGCTCAGAGGAATCCAGTTCAGATGTTCACTGCATGATTAATTTGTGCCAAGATAAGGACCATCTACTAGTTACATTATGAAACTGAGCCATTTGACTGTCTATGGCTGCACAATTAGATGTTTTATATGTGGGAAGACTTAGCTGAGCATTAGGTAGCAAGCAGAAATGGGGTAAGATGGGGGGTTCAGTTCAGGGGGGAAACAGCAGTGATTTGGGGGTGGAAATGCTATTGTTAGCATAGTATCATACTTTTGCTGCTAGGAAGACTGCCGGCTGTTTCTGCCTTTTCTTATCACTGGTGGATCCTGCTGACCCTTTAGGATAAGTGCGGTTTAACCTTTTTTCCCCTTAACTTATTTCTAAGGAATCCAGAATCAGAAAGTGGGGAGGGGGGAAGAGAGAGGGGTGCCATGCCAACATTGCACAGATGTCAGCGAGACATTCTCAGCCCATCTTAGCAATGCCACACCAGTGGTGCATTGATGCAGACACAGCACAACACAGGCCAATTGCCAAGCCTGTCCTGGCAAAGCAACGGCAGCAACACCTCCAGCATTGGTGCTTCATCCCTGTGACATTGGTGTGATGCCCAAGGAGCCAGTCGCTGCATCTAATCAGCCTGGCAGCCAGAGAAGCACCAGGGTGATCTGAGCAGGGAGCGGGGTCAGCTGCAAGGCAGATGAGTGGCCAATGTCTCTGCCAGCCACTAGGAATGAGCAACCCAGCAACAGGCACCAACTCAACCGGGGGAGGGGGAGATGCCCCAAGGATACCACACAGAAAGACACACAAGGATGCCCCAGAAGCCCTACCTCCCATGGGAGACCCAATGGTGTCAGCAGCAAAGAGGCAAAAGCAAAGAACTGCTGGAAATCCCTGCACCTAGTGTTTGTGCCCCCTCACTGCACCCACATAAACCCATGCATCCATGGAATACTTTGTGGAAACACAAGGGGCTTGTGAGGTGTGGCTGCATTAGTGAGGTTGCTGACTTAGTTGTTCCAGTCAGGCCCCTCTGGCTTTGCAGACTCCATGGCAGACAGTGAACCAACTGATGCAGCCAGACCTCACAAGCCCCTGTGATGATCCTGAGGGATCAGGGGGCAGAGGTCAGAGATGTGAGACAGAGATGCATCCTCAGTACATTACAGCTTGGAATTCCCTCACCCCTTTGCATTGCCCTTTGCATTCCCCTGTTGGGTGGCGAGAGAGAGAGCTTCCAGTTGTGTGTGTGTGTGTGTGTGTGTGTGTGTGTGTGTGTGTTAATAAGCTAGCTTGCCATACCTGATGTGAGGAACAAGAGGCTGATGTGCAAAGTGCTCCCTGCTCCCCTTGTGCACCAAGTGTCCTTTTCCGTGGGTCCCATCACCAGTGTTCCCCTTTACGAGACCAGCCTCATGGCCTCAGGCAGCACACCTTCTCATCTCAGCTGTGGCCTCCCAAGCAGGGGCCTTATGCAGGGGTGTGTGTGGTGTGATTGGCTGCCAAATGCGACCTGTATTCTATGCTCCATCATGGGGAAATGGGCGGAGCAGGGCGTGGCAGGTGGTGCCATTTGCTTCTGTTTTTCCCCTCCCAGTTGTCGTTGGCTTAGTGTTTTCCAGTGTCAGGGGCATGTCCATTCTCTGAAGAGAGGTTAGATATGGGGTGTGTCAACTTCCTTTTAACCTCTATCCGACTTAATTCCTTGGTCAAGAGGGGCCGTTCGGGTAGCGGTATTTGCCCGAGGTCTTCTGCCATGAAGACAGATGCAAAGAACTCATTTAATTTCTCTGCCATCTCTAAGTCTCCTTTTATCTCCCCTTTCCCTCCCTCACCATCCAGAGGGCCGATCATCTGATGGGCCACTGTGAGATACAGGAAGCTGGACTAGATGGGCCCTGATCCAGCAGGACTCATGTTCTTAAGCATGCCATATTTGGGATAGTTGTATTGTTTTGCATATATTTAAAGGCACCATGAAATGCTAAGAGGAAATATCTTGAGAATCCCCCTCCCATGTTTTCTTTTAATATTTCCTAAGACAGAACAAGTTGAAATATTATATTGGAATATTTAAAGGACCCCCTCTCAGACCTGTTCCTATCATACGTACTTGTCTTAGGCGTGTCCTCATCACATTCCAGAATCCTCAGGAGTGTGCTGTGGTTTCGTAAAACCCCATCAGGATAACCATGATCTTTCTCACCATTATTCATTGCAGCAGCAGTTGTCATAGCCACAGTAGTCCCCAGACTGCTTGCGGGACCACCTGGGAGGTGGCTTCCATGTGCAAGTGCCACATACAGAATGTGGGGTGCCTTCTGTTGCACACTCAAAATGGGCTGGTGGACCAAGATGGGGAGAAACAGCTACAACACAGGCTGAAATCTGTGCAGGTTTATGGGGAGTCCCATTCAAATCAATGGGACTTACTTCCACATAGATATGGATAAAATTGCCATGTTAGCCATCTTAGGCCTATTTTGATTCTGGGCTTTTTTTTTCAATAGCGTTAAAGTCTTAGCCATCCTGACTTCTGGCTCCAGCATATAGTTTCTTAAGGGCATTTCAGGTAAATTGATCTGGAAGCTATTCTAACTTTAGAATTCAAGGAGCTTAATGTTCATTTGGCATCAGTTTAAAACAAGTACAGTGTAGCACAGATCCAATGTTTTCCCTGTGATGACAAGAGGAAAAAAAATGTATGAATACGAAGGCTGGCATTTTTTTACGTTACGGATAACTTCTCAATAAGCCACTGAGCAGCGTCCAAATGTTTTTATTGGCCCAAGGCAGAATAATCGCTTTTCACTGCTAAGACTGACAGTGAATTGTTCTTGTATTGTGATGCTTCTTGAAATGAATCCGTATACAGTAGTAGAGATGTTGTAGATACAGTTTCCTTATCCAGAGCTGGGATTGCATCAAGCTTGTCACGTATGCCAGTCCTTGTTTATTAGCTATCACAAGGAAGATGGCTGTAGCTTTACAGTTAACTACAGGCAGACATGCGGCTCCCAGATCCTCCTGTACGCATATCTCAGAGAGGTGTCTCTGCTGCATTTGACGTGAACAACAGGCATCAGGAACAGTGCGGTTAGTCATGGTACAATCTTAAGTTTACATTGTGCCTGCGAAGCACATGTTCCACCAGTGGAGGCCGATGCAAAAGTGCCATGATGTGCTTTGCAACAGCATAGGAGTTTGTGGTCCTGGTGGGAAGGCCTGTGCTGGCCTTCCAGTGCCTGGAGCACATAAGACCTATGCTGGATAGTGGAAGGGCAGGTGAGGGGATGTAATGGGGCAGGAGGAGGGCAGCAACAGGGGTAGATTGGGTCTGGGAGGGGTGGTATCAATGGCACTGGTGCATATGGTACCCTATACCTCTTCCTGGGTGAGATCTGCCAACATGGGTCCACTTGAGCTTACACTGGGAAATTAGCAAGTGCAGGTCTGAGTAGACCCGTTGCCATGGCTGGGGGACAAATGTCCCCTTACCAAGGAGACCTCCATACTAGAGGGTTTCCCTTGCAGGATGCAGCGCAAGTTGTTCTGGCGCCACAGCATTTGTGCAGGGGATTGGACTTTCTGTAAATGCCCTGTTAATTCTGGGTGGAATGGAACAGTTTCATTGCACCATTTACAAAGTTAAAAGTGATGAAAAGGTGTCTAAGAATATCCACCAGTTTAACCCAAAGGCAGTGTTCTTCGTTCTATTAAGCTTAGAAGACTCACTTCCAAAGGGTAGCTTCATTTGTCAGAATAGCACAGAAGCCTTTCATTGGCAGAAATCTACTCCAGAACTATAGCTCTCTGGTTGCGAAAAAGTGGCATTTATTAATATTTTGATATGTTTCTTAAAAGAATACATGGTTTATTCTTGAATGTTTTCTCTTTTTCCCCTCTTCCTCTCACTGTTCCTGGTTTTATTCTCTAGCTACATATTTCCTGTGACGCATGTTCTCTGTCAGGTTGCATGGATGTGCAAAAGATGTGCCTGGAGGACAAGTCCATGCCTGCCACTTTGAATCTGCATGTTGGAAGTAGGGTCTATTTTGAATGACCAGCTATGGGAACTTTCACTGGAAACAGTCATTCATGATGACAGGTGATGAGTACCTCATACAGTGGCAGTCTTTGAGACCTTGGTGCATTCATACATGGTGTCAGAGGGAGAAGCATGTGTCCCCCCCACAATGACTCATGTCCTTCCATCTTTTCCTTATTTGGATCCCATGAGATGGGAGGATGATTCTGCTGTTCCCTCAGTTGTTCCAGTTCCTGCCCCTTGTAGTGTGATTTTAATTTTTAAAGAGACTGCATATATTTTTTCAGCTATAAGGGTAATTTTGACTACATTCAATTTTTGCCTTGCATGGTGATTTCAGAACCAACTGCTTATGTGAGATAAGAAGAGCCCAACTGGATCAGGCCAAATGCCCATCTAGTCCAGCTTCCTGGATCTCAGAGTGGCCCACCAAATGGCTCAGGAAATACACAACACAACATAACCTGCGTCCTGGTGCGCTCCCCTGCATCTGGCAATCAGAGGCAGCCTACCTCTACCTTGCACATACCTACCACGACTTGTAACCTGTAATGAATGAATGAATGAATGAATGAACCTTTATTAGGCATAGAGGTAATGAACTTTTCCTCAAGAAATTTGTCCAATCCCCTCTTAAAGGCATCCAGGCAAGATGCCATCACTACTTCCTGTGGCAAGGAGTTCCACAGACTAATTACACGCTGGGTAAAGAAATATTTTGTTTTGTCTGTTCTAACTCTCTCAACGCTCAACTTTAGTGAATGTCCCCTGGTTCTGGTGTTATGCGAGAGGGAAAAGAGCGTCTCTCTTTCCACTCTATCCATCCCCTGCATAATTTTGTATCTCAATCATGTCCCCGCTCAGGCACCTCTTCTCTAGGCTGAGGAGGCCCAAACGTTGTAGCCTTTTCTCGTATGCGACCTTGATGGTATATGGTGCCTTTTCATTTTTTGTCCCCAGCCTCCTTTGACTGACTCAGGGCAAATCCTAACCCACTTTCCAGCACTGGCATAGCTGTGCCAATGAGATGTGTGCTGCATCCTGCAGTTGGGTGGCACTCATGAAGACCTTCTCAAAATAAGGGAATGTTTGTTCCCTTACCTCAGAGCCGCATTGTCCTTATGTCAGTGCTGGAAAGTGGGTTAGGATTGTACCCTAACTGTAACTGGACTCTTAACAGTTTTTTCCCCCTACTTAAATATAGTAAGTACTCTACTTACTTCCTCTACTTGTGGAAGAGGGTGATTAACACTTTCTGCAAGATCCAGTTTTTTTCCCCTACTCAAAATCCTTCCCATAATGAAAGCAAGCTGCTTCCGTGGCACACCTGTGGACAGTTTGCAGCACACTGGTTGAAAATCACTATGGTAGAGGGTCTTATGGGAATGGCGATTCAGTTGGGTTTTCTGTTTGGGTGTATGCACTGGGAAGCCACCTTTTCAGATGCAAGTATTACCATCCTCACCAAATATAGGTGTACCTACAGGGTCCTATCTGATTAATGATTGCCAAAGGAGCCTCTTATTAATTTAAGAGCAGGCTTGCACAAAGAAGCTTCTGCTCTGATTGGCTGGCATTCCTTTTATGTGACCCAATCCTTCCTGAACAGAAAGGGGAGGGTTGCCTACCAGTCAGAGAGGAAGGAAACAGCCAAAACCCAATGGCTTTCACGTGGCCTCTTTATGCTACCACAATTGGACTGTGCCCCAGTAAAGAACTGTAGACGGACGGCTTCATGTCTGGGCTGCTTTTCACTCTGGAAATGAACTGTGCCATGATGTGGCAAAGTTCGTATTGCCAGATATAATGTAATTGAACATGCCATAGTATTAGGGGGGAGTGGCAAGGAAAAGTATATGGTAAATAAATAAGCTGGCACATCATTCTGCATGCAATTTTGGACCTGGAATGTGGGCAACACAGTACGATTTGCTGTTGAAAACTGCTGGAGTGTTATTGTCGATTGAATGAGAAGCTGCTAATTTGTCTTTGCCTGCCTGAAGCTAATTACTGTTCTTTTTGTGCCATTTCCCCCCATCACTCTGTTTTTCTCAAGCAAAGTGAGAAACAGCAGCTCGTGCTACAGGGAAAATAGGGAGGAAGTACTGTACTCTCCACCTGACAGGTCTGTTCTCTCGAGGAATTACCATGTGAAAGTCTGAAAGCGAAAGCCTTTCTGCAAGGCAAAACCTCCAAAGAGTCCTACCAAGATCCCTTTTGATTATAGCTGATCTGGTGCAGTTTGCTCTTTTTGTTGCTCCCCAAGTGGGAACAGTAAATTGTCTTCTGGGCAATAGCATAGTTACAGGGGGGGGGGGCACTGTAAGTATTGCAGGTGCCGCAACGAGCTGTGTGAGCAGGCCATCCCACTCAGAGCCAGTCATCCTGGGCAGCAACACAAGGTGTATTGTGGCACCTGCAATGCTTACTGTGTCCCGCTCCTGTAGCTACCCTACTGCTTCTGAGTGCGCATATTTGATGGCGACAGATTCTCCTGGCTGTAGAATTCTATGTCTACCTACGGCATAGGGGAAATGGCTTGCACTGACTATAGTCCTTCTACCACTGTGCAATTACTGTCATTTGCCTTTTGACTGGCAAATATTTCTTACCTTCTATTTTAGAAATTGACTGCCTAGATTTTGGGATTCTGTAATTGTGTGTGTGTATATATATATATATATATATATATATATATATATATATATATATATATATATATATTTGCCAGATCATCCAAAGAGATTATTTGGATCTATACTGCAAAGATATAACTTCTTCTTGGTAATGTTATAGTTTGTGCTTGCAGGGATTACAGCATGGTATCAGATTGTGTTGCATGTTGAGTTGCAATGTTGAGTTACACGTTTAGTTACAGTGGCAGAAGTTGGACATCGTGCCTTATGTAGGGTTTTTTTGCTATTGTTTGCATATAAATTTGTATATTTGTAGCTGTATTTACCTTTATAGGCAGAGCAGCTACCTTTGGTATATGTTTTTCTCTGTTTTACCTGTTTCAGCCTTTATTTTACCAGATCATAATAAGGATCCATCTGAAATGTTGTAGTTCTTGAAAGACAGAACTTTCTTCAATTGTAAAAATCCCTATAGGGATTTAGTATAGCCTTCCTGTGTAAACCGCCTGAAATAAAGTCTGAGGAGAAATCTGATGACCATGAAAGGCGGTATATAAATACCTGTACTACTACTACTACTACTACTACTACTACTACTACTACTGTTGTTGTTGTTAACAGCTCTGGAAATGAAACTGAACTGTTTTCATGATGGACAGATGGCTACAAAGTGCTTAAGGCTGACTTTAATGCTCTGTGACAGAAAAAGAATTAAGGGCTCATTCACATTCACAATATCCAGTGGACCCAACACTGATCGATACTGGTACCCCCTCCATACTTCCAAATGCTTAATGAATTTTTGTCTGACATGAACCAGTAGCTATTACTGGTGAATAATCTGACAGATCGCTGAGTCAGAATATTATGGGTACTGAACAAGTCATGTGTGAATGAAGGAAGCTTGAAAATATTTTCTGCTGAGCAGAAAATGAGGAGAAAGAGGCAAGTTGTCACTGTATATGCTGTACTTTGAAACAAGAATGTGTTTGGGAGAATGAAACATGCAGAATAGTGTATCAAAGGTTCATTTGTGGGGCTTACCGCTAGGCTTCCACCGGAGCTGGCTCAGCTCCAGCCGGTGCTGAGCCAGTGCGCAGCGGGCGCCCGCATTCCACGGCTCGGCAGTCTCTGTGACCACCAGGCTGCGGAACGGGAAATGGGGGTGTGGTCATGGGGGAGGCGTTCCGGGGAGGGGGAGGCATGGTCGAGGGCGTGGGGGGGGCGTTCCCAGAGGTGGGGGAGAGGTGCATCTGCAGAGCCGAGCTCCGCAGGATTCAGGGTGCTCGGGCAGGGCTGCTCGCCCTACACGAGTCCCCATTGCGGGACTGCTTCCCTTACTCAGGGGAAGGGGACGAACATCCCTTTCTCCTGAGGAGCCTCCCGCGGTAGTGTGGGAGGCTCTGGATCCGGCGGGAGCCCTTTGTGGAGGTGCCGGGTCCCGCAGCTCCAGGCAGCTCAGGATTGGGCTGTTAAGATCATAAGAACAGCCCCACTGGATCAGGCCATAGGCCCATCTAGTCCAGCTTCCTGTATCTCACAGCGGCCCACCAAATGCCCCAGGGAGCACACCTGATAACAAGAGACCTGCAAGGCTTCCTGGGAATTGTAGTTAAGAACATAAGAACAGCCCCACTGGATCAGGCCATAGGCCCATCTAGTCCAGCTTCCTGTATCTCACAGCAGCCCACCAAATGCCCCAGGGAGCACACCAGATAACAAGAGACCTGCAAGGCTTCCTGGGAATTGTAGTTAAGAACATAAGAACAGCCCCACTGGATCAGGCCATAGGCCCATCTAGTCCAGCTTCCTGTATCTCACAGCGGCCCACCCAATGCCCCAGGGAGCACACCAGATAACAAGAGACCTGCATCCTGGTGCCCTCTGACTTCAGGCAGTTGTATGAAAATTCTGAAGGCCTTAGGAGTGGACCTCAACAGGTGGGAAACCCTGGCCTCTGAGCGGCCCGCTTGGAGGCAGGCTGTGCAGCATGGCCTTTCCCAGTTTGAAGAGACACTTGGCCAACAGACTGAGGCAAAGAGGCAAAGAAGGAAGGCCCGTAGCCAGGGAGACAGACCAGGGACAGACTGCACTTGCTCCCGGTGTGGAAGGGACTGTCACTCCCGAATCGGCCTTTTCAGCCACACTAGACGCTGTGCCAGAACCACCTTTCAGAGCGCGATACCAGAGACTTGCGAGACTGAAGGTTGCCAACTATGGGGGGTGCTCTGGGTATATCTGTACCTATGGGCAGCAACTGTAATCAGGGTGTTAGGCTGCAATTTTGCATTTATTTGTTTGTATCTATAATGCATGTATTGCACTGGGATCTTTTTATGCTCAACTCATGCTGGATGATGGCCACAGAGAGCTGAGTTCATCCAAATGCCTGATGATTGACAAAAAAGTGCAGTTATGGCAGTGTCTAAAGTCAGGCAGTGATAGGATAAGGGATAGGAACAGATGAAGAAAAGGGTTCAGGATAAACTTACAACAAATCAGGGACATGCAGTGGGCAGGGAGGCAGGTGAGGCAGAGCCTCCCCACCGGAGTCCTTCAAAAAGCGCTGCCACCATGTGAGGTGTGTGTGCTTGGGATGCGCATGGGTTTTGTGTGCTTGCACTGCTCACATGGCAGTGGTGCTTTTCGATGGACTCTGGTGGGGAGGCTCTGCCTCACTTGCCTCCCCACCCACTGCACATCCGTGCAATAGACCTAGATTGGTGTTACATTTTGCTGTAAATCTTGATCAACGAGATATTCCAGTCTTTTATAAACCAGCTGACTAACATTATGTTTTATAACAAATGCTTCAGAGATGCCCTGTATTTTACCCCTGGTGATAACAATTAAAAACATTGGTGCTTTTCCTTGAATGCTTTTCTTTTTGCAGTGAATAGATTGTACCAAAATTATAGTTCTGACGGAATCTTTTTTTTTTTTAATGTTCTGTGTGAACTTCCCATCCTATGTAGCTTTATCAGGTTATTGCCACAGGGATACTTACAGTTGCCTTATAATGTGTCAGACCAATGATGAATCGGTTGAAGGAGTTCTGGTTTGGAAAAGACAACCTTTTAATAGCGCAATAAGAATACGTAAATCTGTTTAGCAGCATGAGATAATAGGGCATTAGGAAGACGCAGGAGTTGATGGAATTATCCTATGGAGTTGTTGTGTGGCTTATTAGGGGATACAAAGCGTATATCCTTGGTCAAAACACTCTGTATGTAATTTAAGGTTTGTGATTAGTAAACCTTTCCTGACTCCTTGGTGAAACACTTGGAGGCATTTGAATTAGAGCTGCACAATAAAGCTCTCAGCAAGAGCTTCATCAGATTCTCTTCAACGGGAGAGCCCACGAATCCAGTTCTTATTGACACTCTCTTGCCAGCCGGATTCTATGGGTTGGCGCAGAGATGACATAACAGTTCCCTTGTTCTGCCAAGTGCAAGGCTAGTGGCTGAAGAGACTGACCAGGAGGAGGAGCCCGGCTTGCCTGGATTAGTGCAAGGAATGACAGACCTGCCTGATGATGCCAGCTCTCTCGGGAATGTGTGTGAGAAGAACCTCCTTTTCCTTTGGGGTACCGTAGCTTTTGCTTCTGCTAGGAAACCATATCTGTGCAATTTTTCTGCTGTCTGCAACAGTTTTTTCCCCCCTTTCAGGCATATGTGGGCTTCGGGGGAAAAACTAGACAGCTCTGGCCTGGTCAGTAAGCGTTGGCATGTTTGGGTGATGTCTGGAACAGAATTAACCAAGTAGGATATAGCTGCAACTGACTTTATTCTCATCCTTTATACTTGGCAGCAGTTCGGTGAGGTCTTTTTTAAGAAGGAAGAATTGGTCTTTATTTTAATAGTTGTCGGCATTCTGGGGGTAGAGTCTGTGGTGCACTGTACAGATTCCCGATTGGAAGGAGAGAAAGCAGGTTGGCTGTGTCTAAGGCTGGTGAGAGACAGAAGAACCCCTGCCTGCTTCGGGATTACATTTGCCACATTCTGCCTGCAGCCTGGGGAGGGGGAGCTGTTTGGTTTGTTTGCAGTCAAGCACACTCAACAGGGGTCTGGGGGGTGTTATTTCTCATGTCGAAACACAATGCAAAGCGAATCTGCACAAGGAGCCAATTTTATGCCAACCAGCCGCTTTGCAAATGTTGTGTGCTGTGCTGCCTTCTGCTAGATATTAATCAATGGAGAGTGATTTGTTTGCCTCCTCCCATGCAGTAGGTGGGGCAATGACACAAGTGGTGGGTGTGGAGATGTACCATCGCCCTGCCCCCACTGGTTTTTTGGCTATAACTTTTGATAGAACACATATATTTCAATGTGGTCTCTTTCATTGAAATCTACTGTAAATTACACATCAAATGGTATATAGCATGATAGTATTATTCCTACAAATTTCGATTTTAGTGATTCTGTCACTAGTGGTGTCACCCCCTCTCAGGGTGTCACCTTACTAACACCTTATTGGTTCCATGCAGTGCCATAATAGCATCTCATTGACTCTTCAAACAATCAGTCTCATTGGTCCATTTTGAATTAAGGAAATGTATGTTTTTGTTACGTAAGTCAGTTGCATTTTTGTTTTCTGGTTTTTTTGGCGGTAACTTTTGATGGAATGCAGATATTTTGCTCTGGTTTTTTTCATTACATTCTACTATAAAGTACGCATCAAATGGGATGTAACATGATGGCATTATTCCTAAGAACCGCAATTTTAGCAATTATGGTCACTAGTGCGTGTATCCCCACCCTGTACTTATTACATGGTGTGGCCCTCACCCCCCTAGTGATGCCACTGGATGTTGAGAATATGTTGGAAATCAAAGTAGAGCATCGTGTTTGTCATAAAAGCTGCATAGTGAAATCCGGCTTCAAGGAGCAATTGGGGCAGAATGATTTCTTTTTTCCTCAGAGATTGACTCAAGTTATGAAATGGAGTGATGCAACCCAGAACAATCTATGGCAGTGGTTCTCACACGTTTGGCACCAGGACCCACTTTTTAGAATGAGAATCTGTCAGGACCCACCAGAAGTGATGTCATGGCCGGAAGTGACATCATCAAGCAGGAAAACTTTTCACAATCCCAGGCTGCAATCCTACCCACACTTACCCAGGAAAGAGTCTCATTTACTAGCATTGTTAAAAGAATATACGTAGTAGCTTGCTTAAAAGTACAGGCCTGTAATTCCCCAAATGCAGTCACATACCATGGGAGCATCTGGTTGGCAACTTTCAGTCTCGAAAGACCATGGTATAAGCCTACAGCACCTGGTATTCCCAGGCAGTCTCCCATCCAAGTACTAACCAGGCCTGACCCTGCTTAGCTTCCGAGATCAGACAAGATCGGGCATCTGCAGGAGCATCAAGTCTAATATATTAAAAATAAAATATTAAAATGAATGGGGACCCACCTGAAATTGGCTTGCGACCCACCTATAGGGTCCCGACCCACAGTTTGAGAAACATTGGTCTATGGGAATATTCACCACTCTCCTCACAGGAATAGACAGATACTGTTCGTTTGTATCCCACCCTTTTCACTAGGAGCTCAGTGGCAGGGGCTCAACCCAGATTGCTGCCCACCAGTACCTCCTCACATCTACTGCCTCTGCCCAATTAAAAGAAAAAGCAGCCACTGACTGCTCTCTTCATGTGGTCTCTTCAGCGGTGGGAGTGCAGGACTTCCATGTTTGATTTACAAGGACAGTGCAAAAGAAGAAGCTCCTTCACTTGTTTGCTGCCTGTAAATCAAATGTGGGCGTTCTGGGGTTTGAATAAACCATGTGAGGAGGGGTGATCCATTTTCCGCTCACACTAGGGATGGAAGGCGGATCAGTGTAGGTTACGTGTAAGGCAAGACAGAGGGAGGTGGTGGCAGTGACAGATTTGGGTTGAATCTGCCACCTTCTTGCCCCTCCCCACAATCTGTCCCTGACACAACCTGCATCGCTTGGGCTTCCCCTAATGGTTGGGCTGCCCCTGGAGCTCAGGGTGACCCGCATGTTTTTCAGCACCCCATTTTATACTTAAAATTGGTGAGACTTAGCAGTTGGCCCAGTGAGCTTTGTGGGTGAGTGAGGAAATGGTCCTGGGTCTCTTCAGTCCTAGTCTCACCATAATATTCCGCTGGCTTTTGGTGCATTTGTGCTCTCTCTCTGCAGCTGTAATGTTAGTCACAGCCCATTTAAATTTAAAGCATGAGGCTCCCAGTCTATAAATACATATATTTTCGTACTTGGTGCTTGCAGTACAGTACATATGTTACTATACTACATTGCACTTCTCCAACAGGATACACTGCATTTTATTCTATGACAAAAGTCTCATTTCTTCCTCCTCCTAGGATATCCATTTCTGGAATGTGGTTGCCCAACTGTGACAGGCCATTACTGGATATGACCTGTGACAATCAACACAACACACAAACCTGTGCCTGACTTCCGGAACTGTTTTGTGGCTTTTATTTATAAGTCCGACAAAGTCTAATTCTTTACCTGCTGGGTTGCTCCACATGGGGCGTGCTCAGTGAGCCGTTAAAGAAGTGGTTTGCAATGAGTACAATCCTGTATACACATACCTGGCGATACACCCCATCAGTGGCATCGCTAGGGGGTTGTGGGCCGCACTAGCCACCTGCACTGGGTGACGCAAACCTTAATGAAGCCTCTGCATCCCATTGAATGTAATTGGAATCACTTCTGAGCAAACATCCATAGAATTGCGCTGTGAGCAAATATGTTGGCATCCTTCAGTCTCGGAAGACTATGGTGTCACGCTCTGAATGGTGGTTCTGGAACAGAGTGTCCTCTCCAGTGCGCGAAGCCTGGGTAAAATAGGTATGGAGGATAGGTTGTTACCCATGCAGCAAATCCCCCCTCTCCACGTCGCTAAAATGGTCCAATGGAAAGGCAGAGGCCAATACGGTTGGTTCCAGCGGCGTCGCAGGAGTTGCCAGAACGTGACTGTGTTCAGACATGAACTGCCTCAGGGACTCCGGCTCTGGATTTTGCCTCGAAGTTGACTCCTGAAGCCTTTTCCATAACTGGATGTAGCCACAAGGCAGTGGAGGTTTGGGATCAGAGTTTTCCTTCTCTCAAATGAGCTGCCTTCCCAGGCTATCGAGTCCCATCTACCCGGTGGCTGTTTAGTCGCCTCTTACGACAAGTACAGCCAAACTGAGGGCCTATTCTTATCCCCAGCCCCAGGGGATAAGAGCAAAACAAGGCTATATTCCCTCTTAGGGAGGCCAAGTTATCTTTTTGCCTATATATTATTTGCTTCTTTTAGTGCTGAAGCATACATCTATACTGATCTTTATCTCTTTCTATCAAACAGCACTGTCAGTGGTGTAGCTAGAGGGGGTGCAAAGCACTAAGTTTTGCAGGGAGCCTAACTGCAGCATTTAAATTGCCCCCCCCTTCGGAGCCATTCCAGCATACACCTCCATTTTGCCCCCACCACTGAAATGGCTCCGAAGGGGAGAGCTTGCATGTTGTGGTGAGGCTTCCTGCAAAACTGCTTTGCATTCCCTCTACCTATACCACTGAGCAAAACTGTTCCATTCCCCAACCCAATCAATTATGTATGTCCAGATAATGCACTTTTGCCTTTGAATGGGAAGGCTGGCACCTTTGAATGGAGGACTAGCACCTTTAAATTGCAAATGACAGTGCATATTATTTGGTTTGACATAAGGCCAGTTGATCATGTTATTATTGCTTGGTTCTTTGTGCTGTTATACAGGAAACATTTGCATTGTTCAGTAACAATTTGTAATATTTACTTATTGAAAATATTCTGCCTTTCCACTCCCCAGTGGGAAGAGCTTAAGGTGGCTTACAGTATGTATATATTTTTTCCTATGTATTAGTAGTAGTCCCAAAGGACAGTCACAACCTTAAAATTGGCAGGTTTTTGGTAATGTTTACATTTAGGATGCTTATTCAGAATAACGACTGTGTTGATTGGTACAAATGTGATAGGCTGGTGTTGTCTTCTCCTTGACCTCATGCTGATTTATTCTGATCTTAATTATCTGAAATTTTCTGATTTATTAATTGATCCCATATTTTCAGGATTTCCCTGTACTTGTTGCTTGTTTTCTGACATCAGAGGAATTCATACTGGGAATGTCATTTAAAACCCTTTAAGTATTACAATTGAATACACAACAAAATGGCTGTGAGAAAATTTTTTGGCCCTACATCTGAAATATAACTGGTTTCTATTGAATTATTATTATTAACAGTACAGATATACCCTAGTTATCCATGGTTTTTCCACCCATGGTTTTATCTCAATGCTATGAGAAGGGCCCTTTAAATTAAAGGAAAAAAGTTGTTTTAACAATAGCCTTGTTAATTTGAAAGAGGGCAGCTGGCTGACAATCCATCAACCAGTCTCTCTCCAGGCACTTAGAACAGCTTTACCCCAAGGTAAACCTCCCTTCCCCCTGAGAACATGAAAGAAAGATAATCACTTTGCAATCTTTCCCAGCACTTCCCTCAGGGTTGCTTCCTCAGAGTGAAGGCTTTCTAAGCACCTGGAGAGAGACTGTTTGATGGGTTGTCTGTCTAATGATTGTTTTACATCACAAAGATGAGCAAGGCTGTTTTTAAATTGCCTAGCAAAGGGACATTGTTTTTTTAAATAAATTTGCTTTAATGCAATTTTTGCCATCCACATGAGTTCTAGGAAGGGAACCCTTGTGAATAATGAGACTCAACTTGTATTTATATACTGCTTTTCAATGAAAAGTTCACAAAACAGTTTACAGAGAAAATAAAATCACTAACGGCTAATCACTATTGAATGCTGTGGTTTTACACTTTGAAAACACTCATGGCCAAATTGCAATCCCAGTTGAGACTGGACTGTGCAGTGCAGAGAGCAGAAAGTTTGTGGTTCCCCTGTGTGCTATTTTCAAGGCAAAAATCCCCCTCCTCCCTCCTGCTGAGTGTCAGTTAGCCCCAGCAGTAGCAATTTCCTCACACTGGTGCTTCAGGGGCTAATTACTGCCTGGGGGAGGATTTCAGCTGGAAGAGGGCATGTGGGGTGCAACCTAGTCTTGACTGCAAATGCTGTCTCCATGGCGGTGGGCCACAAATGAGAAGTGCTTCCACTTGGAAGTCACATGCATTTAGATGCACATCTAGCTTGGCCCTCATAGTGAAATGAGTTGGGATTTTTTTTTTTGCAAGTCTAAAGAATGTCAGTATATTTCAATGTGCTATTAACTAGAGAGCTAAAAATGCCAAGTACATGAGCCAAGACACTGTGGATCAAGCAAATGGTAGTCATAAAGCAAGTGGTTAACTTGAAAATATTACTGCAGTGTGAAAGAACATAAGAAAAGCCCAGCTGGAGCAGGCCAAATGCCCATCTAGTCAAGCATCCCCTTTTCCACAGTGGCCCACCAGCTACCCCGGGAAGCCCAGAAACAGGAGAGAAAAGCATGTCTCTCTCCTGCCATTGCTTCCCTGCGTCTGATTTTCAGACTCTCACTGAACCCAGAGGTTGTGTGTAGTCAGCTTAACTAGCAGCCATACGTACATGCATCCTTCCTGAACTTGTCCAATCCTCTTCCAAAGTCATTCAAGCTTATTGTCCTTACCACATCTTCTGGTAGTGAATTACACAGGCTGATTACACAGGCCTACAAAATTGAGGGTCAGAAAAGTTTTTCCCAAAGTTTATGGTGGTTTGATATGAATTTGGGGTGCCGATTCCAAAAATGGCATCCGTTTTGCCCTATCATGTCTAGTTTTGGAGATATAGTATAGCCTCATTAGTGAGTGGTTCAAGCAGCTTCCTCATGAGGAAGCCATGGTGTAGGCTTCCTCATGAGGAAGCGGCTTGAACCATTCACTAAAGAGGCTATGCCGTGTCTCCAAAACTAGATGTGATAGGGCAAAACGGATGCCATTTTTGGAATCAGCACCCCAAACATACCCAGGAATTGGTGTAACGTTTAAGGAAGCAAAATGCGTGTTTGCCTGTGTTATGTGCTGTGGGAAGAGGAACCTCCCATTATCCATCCTAATTTCCCAGCAGTCATTGGATGATCCCTGGTTCTAGTATTGTGAAAGTGGGGATAAAACCTTTCTATCTCTACCCCACGCATATAGTTATGAATCTCAACCATATTCCAACTTGATCATCTGTTTTCCAAGCTAAAAAAAAGCCTCAAACATTGTAGACTTATTCTTGGCTTTATTGCTTCAGTAGTACCTTGTTTCTCATCCTGTCTGACTGGAGAAGAATAAATTATGCAAATGCATGTGAAACTGAAAAATTTGCATGCCTTCTATAGATCACGGATTGCTTTTGTGAGATGTCTGTGTTACGTTTATGCAGAATTTTAGAAGTGTTTTTCTTGCAGAGTACACACCGCTGGCTGTTTGTTCTCTTAATACGTCGGTGAAACAGTGCCTGATATGTGCTAAGCAGCAAATACAAGGGGGTTAATCAGAGCTGTAACTAGGGCAGATCCTGAGGGGCACCTGCCCTGGGTGCTACGCTATGCTATGCGTATGACTGCCCTTCATGTTCTGCCCTAGTTATGGAGGAGACACTTGTGACTTCATGCCCCACATTCTTTCTCCTTCAAATGGGAGCCTTGGAAGATGGCTCCAAACCATTGCAGCAAGTGCCCAGTCCTTCAGGGTTTCTCCAGAGGAAGAGAAGCCTCCAGATGAGAAGGAATGGAGGGCACAAAGTTGCCAGTTCCCGATCCTCCAGGGAGAATCCAACAGTGATGTCATGATGTCACATGACACTGTGATGTCACTGCTCTGAACACTGGGGCAGTACATCACGCCACTGGGGTAAATCACTAGTGAGCACGTTGGTGGTAAAACAGTGGTAATTTAAATCAAAGTTACAGTCTTTAACACTACTCCCTTCTTTTCTATGTTCAGCAGATTTGGGAAGAATTATTGTCTAGAGCTCCTGATGTTAGCCATGGAAGTAGCACTTTCGCCCATCATGCCTCAGGAGCTGGAGTCTGTCCCTGCTGATGCCTCCCCCATGGTCATCAACATGACTCCCACCACTGAGCAAGGTAGCCAAGAAGATGGGGTGAAAGATCTAGAGTCTGGACAGCAGTATGACAAACCTCCCCCTCTCCACACGGGAGCCGACTGGAAGATTGTTCTCCACTTGCCGGAAATTGAGACGTGGCTCCGGATGACATCGGAAAGGGTCCGAGATCTCACTTATTCGGTGCAGCAAGACTTGGACAGCAAGCATGTGGATGTCCATTTGGTGCAGCTGAAAGTAAGCCTAAGTGTTACTCTTAGAGTCTTAGAGTGTTACTCTCTACCTACTGTGTTTACCTGCTTTGGGTGTATAGAAGATGATGTATCTGCTGGTTGTATGAAAGAGGAGGAGGAACATTCTAGAAAGGCTTTTCAGTTGTCTTGCTGAATATCCTACCATGATAAAAATGTCTTGGGGACAAAAGCAGTCCTAATATATGACTAATTCAGGAAGTAGTGGTGACTGAGGTTCTGCTGTGTGGTCCAGACTTGTCATAACAAATCAGTCATGCTTCATGAGGGAATGCAGGCAACCATTGTACTGAGTGGTAACTTGTTTGTCGTGATGGTAAAATTCTCTTTAACTGTTGGCAGATAATACCAGTGGCTGACTCTCCATGTGTAATACGCATAGCATGATACAGTAGGTGTCTAAAGGCTGGGGATTATTCTACTTCCTGTAAAGGCTTTTCCTTCCTGCCCCCCCCCCATCCTTTGATTTTGCATCCAACCTGTTCTAAGCAGTAAAAAGATTTAATGCTAACTGGCTTGGAGTTTGTCTACACTATACCAAGGTACCTGAGCTGACTTGTCTGCTGATTTGTCTCAGTAAGCAATGCTAAGAAAGACTATACAGGTCCACCTTTTTCTTCCGCAGATTTTGGATCTGTGGATTTGACTCAATGCAGATGGCTGTGGCTAGATAGATGTGTAGACAGTGCTGGGGGAGAGGTAGCGGCTGTGGTGCATGTCGGCACCAACGACGTGGGCAAGTGTAGCTGGGAGGTCCTGGAGGCCAAATTTAGGCTTTTAGGCAGGAAGCTGAAAGCCAGGACCTCAAAGGTAGCGTTCTCTGAAGTGCTACCTGTTCCACGCGCAGGGCCAGCTAGGCAGGCGGAGATCAGGGGTCTCAATGCGTGGATGAGACGGTGGTGTAGGGAGGAGGGGTTTAGATTCGTTAGGCACTGGGGAACGTTTTGGGACAAGCGGGGCCTGTACAAGAGGGACGGGCTCCATTTGAACCAGAATGGAACCAGACTGCTGGCGCATAACATTAAAAAGGTGGTAGAGCAGCTTTTAAACTGATCCCTGGGGGAAGGCCGACAGGAGCCGAGGGGCATCCGGTTCGGGACTCCTCATCCCTATGGGATGAGGATGGGGAGGTTAGAGAACAACAAGACAAAGGCAGGGTAGGAGAAGAAATTGGGAAAGGTAGGGAGATGGGATGTGATAGACGGTTTGGCACAATGAGAGGATGCGGGGACAAAGGAGCGAATAAGCAGCCCATCCTGGGGCATTCCGTGTATAAATGCTTTTATGCGAATGCCCGAAGTCTACGAGCAAAGTTGGGAGAACTGGAATGTCTGGTGACAAGGGAAAATATTGACATAGTGGGCATAACGGAAACCTGGTGGAATGCGGAGAATCAGTGGGATACCGCAATCCCGGGCTATAAACTCTACAGGAGGGACAGGCAGGGGCGTGTTGGAGGTGGGGTGGCCCTTTATGTTAAGGAAGGGATAGAATCCAGCAAAGTAGAGATTGAAGGTGGGTCCGACTCCACCGTAGAATCTCTGTGGGTTAAATTACCAGGCTTGAGCAGCGATGTAATACTGGGGGTGTGCTATCGTCCTCCAGACCAGAAATCTGATGGGGACCTTGAAATGAGGAAACAGATCAGGGAGGTGACAAGGAAGGACAGGGTTGTAATCATGGGGGACTTCAATTATCCTCATATTGACTGGGTCAATTTGTGTTCTGGTCACGATAAGGAAACCGGATTTCTTGACGTGCTAAATGACTGTGGCTTAGATCAGCTAGTCACGGAGCCCACCAGAGGACAGGTGACTCTGGATTTAATTTTGTGCGGTACGCAGGACCTGGTTAGAGATGTAAACGTTACTGAGCCATTGGGGAACAGTGATCATGCTGCGATCCATTTTGACGTGCACGTTGGGGGAAGAATACCAGGCAAATCTCTAACAAAAACCCTTGACTTCCGACGGGCGGACTTCCCTCAAATGAGGAGGCTGGTTAGAAGGAGGTTGAAAGGGAGGGTAAAAAGAGTCCAGTCTCTCCAGAGTGCATGGAGGCTGCTTAAAACAACAGTAATAGAGGCCCAGCAGAGGTGTATACCGCAAAGAAAGAAGGGTTCCACTAAATCCAGGAGAGTGCCCGCATGGCTAACCAGCCAAGTTAGAGAGG
The DNA here is from genome assembly GCF_035046505.1 of Tiliqua scincoides. Lineage (NCBI taxonomy): Eukaryota > Metazoa > Chordata > Lepidosauria > Squamata > Scincidae > Tiliqua > Tiliqua scincoides. The sequence goes on along the minus strand of NC_089821.1, from coordinate 4,188,758 downwards.
CTGTGAAGGGCAAGGAAGCTTCCTTCCGTAAATGGAAGTCTTGCCCTAATGAAGAGAATAAAAAGGAACATAAACTGTGGCAAAAGAAATGTAAGAAGGTGATAGGGGAGGCCAAGCGAGACTATGAGGAACGCATGGCCAGCAACATTAAGGGGAATAATAAAAGCTTCTTCAAATATGTTAGAAGCAGGAAACCCGCCAGAGAAGCGGTTGGCCCTCTGGATGGTGAGGGAGGGAAAGGGGAGATAAAAGGAGACTTAGAGATGGCAGAGAAATTAAATGAGTTCTTTGCATCTGTCTTCACGGCAGAAGACCTCGGGCAGATACCGCTACCCGAACGGCTCCTCCTAACCGAGGAGTTAAGTCAGATAGAGGTTAAAAGAGAAGATGTTTCAGACCTCATTGATAAATTAAAGATCAATAAGTCACCGGGCCCTGATGGCATACACCCAAGGGTTATTAAGGAATTGAAGAATGAAGTTGCAGATCTCTTGACTAAGGTATGCAACTTGTCCCTCAAAACGGCCACAGTGCCAGAAGATTGGAGGATAGCAAATGTCACGCCTATTTTTAAAAAGGGAAAGAGGGGGGACCCGGGAAACTATAGGCCGGTCAGCCTAACATCCATACCGGGTAAGATGGTGGAATGCCTCATCAAAGATAGGATCTCAAAACACATAGATGAACAGGCCTTGCTGAGGGAGAGTCAGCATGGCTTCTGTAAGGGTAAGTCTTGCCTCACAAACCTTATAGAATTCTTTGAAAAGGTCAACAGGCATGTGGATGCGGGAGAACCCGTGGACATTATATATCTGGACTTTCAGAAGGCGTTTGACACGGTCCCTCACCAAAGGCTACTGAAAAAACTCCACAGTCAGGGAATTAGAGGACAGGTCCTCTCGTGGATTGAGAACTGGTTGGAGGCCAGGAAGCAGAGAGTGGGTGTCAATGGGCAATTTTCACAATGGAGAGAGGTGAAAAGCGGTGTGCCCCAAGGATCTGTCCTGGGACCGGTGCTTTTCAACCTCTTCATAAATGACCTGGAGACAGGGTTGAGCAGTGAAGTGGCTAAGTTTGCAGATGACACCAAACTTTTCCGAGTGGTAAAGACCAGAAGTGATTGTGAGGAGCTCCAGAAGGATCTCTCCAGACTGGCAGAATGGGCAGCAAAATGGCAGATGCGCTTCAATGTCAGTAAGTGTAAAGTCATGCACATTGGGGCAAAAAATCAAAACTTTAGATATAGGCTGATGGGTTCTGAGCTGTCTGTGACAGATCAGGAGAGAGATCTTGGGGTGGTGGTGGACAGGTCGATGAAAGTGTCGACCCAATGTGCGACAGCAGTGAAGAAGGCCAATTCTATGCTTGGGATCATTAGGAAGGGTATTGAGAACAAAACGGCTAATATTATAATGTCGTTGTACAAATCTATGGTAAGGCCACACCTGGAGTATTGTGTCCAGTTCTGGTCGCCGCATCTCAAAAAAGACATAGTGGAAATGGAAAAGGTGCAAAAGAGAGTGACTAAGATGATTACGGGGCTGGGGCACCTTCCTTATGAGGAAAGGCTACGGCGTTTGGGCCTCTTCAGCCTAGAAAAGAGACGCTTGAGGGGGGACATGATTGAGACATACAAAATTATGCAGGGGATGGACAGAGTGGATAGGGAGATGCTCTTTACACTCTCACATAATACCAGAACCAGGGGACATCCACTAAAATTGAGTGTTGGGCGGGTTAGGACAGACAAAAGAAAATATTTCTTTACTCAGCGCGTGGTCGGTCTGTGGAACTCCTTGCCACAGGATGTGGTGATGGCGTCTAGCCTAGACGCCTTTAAAAGGGGATTGGACGAGTTTCTGGAGGAAAAATCCATTATGGGGTACAAGCCATGATGTGTATGCGCAACCTCCTGATTTTAGGAATGGGTTAAGTCAGAATGCCAGATGTAGGGGAGAGCACCAGGATGAGGTCTCTTGTTATCAGGTGTGCTCCCTGGGGCATTTGGTGGGCCGCTGTGAGATACAGGAAGCTGGACTAGATGGGCCTATGGCCTGATCCAGTGGGGCTGTTCTTATGTTCTTATGTTCTTATGTGTTCAGTCACTTAAAAAAGGATCCTTTAAACAAGTTAAATAGAGTGGGGGGGAAAACTTCCTTTGCCTTTGTGCAGAAGAGGTTGGGAAACACTTGGAAAAGGCAGTTCACCCCCCAACTACCATCCCCACCATCCCAACCACACTCAGGAAGGCAACTGAAATAAAATGTCTTTAGGTCTACCAGAATGTCTCTATGGAGTTGGCAGTTCTCAGGGAGGGAGTTTGTCAGGTGTGTATCACTTACACACCTGACAAACTGGAGGTTGTCCATGACTTTGTGTACCTTGGCTCAACGATCTCCGACACTCATTCTCTCGATGCCGAGCTAAACAGGCGCATCGGTAAAGCAGCTACCACGTTTTCCAGACTCACAAAGAGAGTCTGGTTCAACAAGAAGCTGACGGAACATACCAAGATCCAGGTCTACAGAGCTTGCGTCCTGAGTACACTTCTGTACTGCAGCGAGTCATGGACTCTTCGCCCACAACAGGAGAGGAAACTGAGCGCTTTCCACATGCGCTGCCTCCGACGCATCCTCGGCATCACCTGGCAGGACAAAGTTCCAAACAACACAGTCCTGGAACGTGCTGGAATCCCTAGCATGTATTCACTGCTGAAACAGAGACGCCTGCGTTGGCTTGGTCATGTCGTGAGAATGGATGATGGCCGGATCCCAAAGGATCTCCTCTATGGAGAACTCGTGCAAGGAAAGCGCCCTACAGGTAGACCACAGCTGCGATACAAGGACATCTGCAAGAGGGATCTGAAGGCCTTAGGGATGGACCTCAACAAGTGGGAAACCCTGGCCTCTGAGCGGCCCGCTTGGAGGCAGGCTGTGCAGCATGGCCTTTCCCAGTTTGAAGAGACACTTTGCCAACAGTCTGAGGCTAAGAGGCAAAGAAGGAAGGCCCATAGCCAGGGAGACAGACCAGGGACAGACTGCACTTGCTCCTGGTGTGGAAGGGATTGTCACTCCCGGATTGGCCTTTTCAGCCACACTAGACGCTGTGCCAGAACCACCTTTCAGAGCGCGATACCATAGTCTTTCGAGACTGAAGGTTGCCAATACAAATCACTTACAGCACAATCATATCTTGTGCTGGAACAGGCAGCCAGGATAGGTGCCCAAAGTGGCTCAGCTGGAGGCAAGGGGAAACTCTTCCCCTTACCCCCGGGTAAGCCAGTGCAGCTCCAATGGGTCTTCTTGGACTCCAGAGGTGCCATCTCCACAGGTGGTATAAGTTAGAGGAGAGTGGAGTGACTTGGAGATGCTCTGCGCTGCTCAGGGAATAGGGTTAGAATATGGCATAACAATTGGGTCCCAGCCCCCACCCCCCACTCCCCACCCACACACCCTTGGGACTGCCCTCCGCCTGCTCTCCCCCCACTCTGGAACACCTCCCTCCCACCTCCTCCCTCCCCTCCGCAGACCCCTGCGTCAGCCAAGCTCAGCTGTCACAACCTACCTGGGGCAAGCCAATGCAGAGGCTGGATGCAGCCTCTGTGCTCCAGCGCACCTCCATGTGCTGGCGCAGCTTACTCCTGAGGAGGCGCAAACATGCTTTATGGCACATGCAAGGGACTTGCGCTGGCCCAGGGGTGCTTTAGGATTGTGCCCTTAGTAACATTCAAACCAATGACAGACCGCTGATATGACAGTCTGTCATTTGTTTACTGTACAGTAGCTGTTGTGTTGTGTTGTGTTGTTGGCACAGACTTCAGACTCGAAAGACTATGGTATCGCGCTCTGAAAGGTGGTTCTGGCACAGCGTCTAGTGTGGCTGAAAAGGCCAATCCGGGAGTGACAATCCCTTCCACACCGGGAGCAAGTGCAGTCTGTCCCTGGTCTGTCTCCCTGGCTATGGGCCTTCCTTCTTTGCCTCTGTGCCTCAGACTGTTGGCCAAGTGTCTCTTCAAACTGGGAAAGGCCATGTTGCACAGCCTGCCTCCAAGCGGGCCGCTCAGAGGCCAGGGTTTCCCACCTGTTGAGGTCCACTCCTAAGGCCTTCAGATCCCTCTTGCAGATGTCCTTGTATCACAGCTGTGGTCTACCTGTAGGGTGCTTTCCTTGCACGAGTTCTCCACAGAGGAGATCCTTTGGGATCCAACCATCGCCCATTCTCATGACATGACCAAGCCAATGCAGGCGTCTCTGTTTCAGCAGTGCGTACATGCTAGGGATTCCAGCACGTTCCAGGACTGTGTTGTTTGGTACTTTGTCCTGCCAGGTGATGCTGAGGATGTGTCAGAGGCAGTGCATGTGGAAAGCGCTCAGTTTCCTCTCCTGTTGTGAGCGAAGAGTCCATGACTCGCTGCAGTACAGAAGTGTACTCAGGACGCAAGCTCTGTAGACCTGGATCTTGGTATGTTCCGTCAGCTTCTTGTTGGACCAGACTCTCTTTGTGAGTCTGGAAAACGTGGTAGCTGCTTTACCGATGCGCTTGTGTAGCTCGGTATCGAGAGAAAGAGTAGCAGTACAGCAACTGAAACGCCTTACCTTTGTGTTGGTAGTGTCATCTGGAGGTCTCTGAAGCCTCTTCTGGATCATTCTGGGCCTGCACAGGCTTCCGAATGGCCCACAGAAGCTTCCCAAAGCCACTCTGGTTTTTGGAAGGCTACTTCGAGTTTGCTTTTGAAAACCAGAAGTAGCTTCACGATGCTTCTGGAGACCATTCTGAAGACCATGGAGGCCTGGCACAACCCATAAGAATCCACTGGGGGCATCTAATGACACCAACACCAACGCAAAGGTATACTTTTCACATAACTATGGAAACAATGGGATTTCGGGAATGTTTCCCTGTTAAGTGATGCATACCTGTACTTGCATAGAGGAAGGCGTTCTACCTGAGCAGTAATGTATTGAAAAGCAGCGTAAAAAAAATTGTGATTAGTGAATAAATAAATCTCTCTACCAATCTGCATTTGTGTTTTTGGTAGCTTGCCATTTCAAATAGAACTTGGCAAGAGTAATGGATGGAAAAACTTGGGCCTAATGGAACCTTCCCCTTCCCTGCCCGCCCCAAGCCATAAATTTTGCATTTACAAAAATAAAGAGGCTTGTACCTTCCCTATATAATATAATCCTACTGTTGCTATTTTCCCTCTCTCTGTTCAGTGGGGAGACTGCATCTGTATATTGCAAAATAGTATTTTTTATAATGCTGCAGGAAAAGATATCTCAGTCATCACACTTGCTGCTTATCTGTGATCCAAAGCTTAATCAAACGATTTCTCCAGAAAACAAGAAGCCATGGCCCTTGCTATGGTCTTGGAAGTATGGAAGAAGTTCCATTTCCGAACCTGGTCGGGCCTTGCCAGCACCTGCGTGGGAGTTTGCCTGGGAATGCCTTTGACATCATCAGCTTCATGGAAAAGAGGTGGACTGAGACAGCCAGAGAGTAGCTTGGCAGAAGAGTTCGGCCTGCTTCCTGTCCTCAGAATGCCAGGGATGTGGTGAATTCCTCGTTGGTCTCACACACGTGGATCAGTCTTGCCAAAAGGCAAGGCAGAAGCAGCTGTGCTATTAAAGGCAGTTCAAAAACAAAGCAAAGCAAACAGGTGGCCAGACAGACAGGATGAGAACCTGGAAACAAGACAGAATTTGTTTTGCTCTCAGATAATATTTTTCTATGAGATGCTTTTGAGGCAGAAAATACAGAGCAGATTCCCAGTGGTTTGAACTATATGATTATTAGTTCCCTGATTTTGATGGCTTGTGATTGCTGGCAGGAGGAACAGCGACAAATTGTTACTACAGTTACCTTAAAAACAGAGCTGTTTAGAATCTGGAAGAGTTTTTTTAGCAATTTTCAACTACTGGGCTTCAAACTCCCGCAGCACACCTGCAGACCGATGGTGGCACACTGGTTTGAAATCCCTGCTTTATACATTGGAGCCCCTTGTGGTGAACCACTCAGAGCATCAGAGTGGGAGAAGAAAGGACAATATTGTTACACCAGGCTCAGAAATGGTCTTGTCCTCCTCCTACCAGCCTAGGCAATCCATTGGTTCCTCATAAGAACAGCCCCACTGGATTAGGCCATAGGCCCATCTAGTCCAGCTTCCTGTATCTCACAGCGGCCCACCAAATGCCCCCGGGACCACACCAGATAACAAGAGACCTGCAAGGCCTCCTGGGAATTGTAGTTTAAGAACATAAGAACAGCCCCACTGGATCAGGCCATAGGCCCATCTAGTCCAGCTTCCTGTATCTCACAGCGGCCCACCAGATGCCCCAGGGAGCACACCAGATAACAAGAGACCTGCAAGGCTTCCTGGGAATTGTAGTTAAGAACATAAGAACAGCCCCACTGGAGCAGGCCATAGGCCCATCTAGTCCAGCTTCCTGTATCTCACAGCGGCCCACCAAATGCCCCAGGGAGCACACCAGATAACAAGAGACCTGCAAGGCTTCCTGGGAATTGTAGTGAAGAACATAAGAACAGCCCCACTGGATCAGGACATAGGCCCATCTAGTCCAGCTTCCTGTATCTCACAGCGGCCCACCAGATGCCCCAGGGAGCACACCAGATAACAAGAGACCTGCAAGGCTTCCTGGGAATTGTAGTGAAGAACATAAGAACAGCCCCGCTGGATCAGGCCACAGGCGCATCTAGTCCAGCTTCCTGTATCTCACAGCGGCCCACCAAATGCCCCAGGGAGCACACCAGATAACGAGAGACCTCATTCTGGTGCCCTCCCTTGCATCTGGCATTCTGACATAGCCCATTTCTAAAATCAGGAGGTTGCGCATACACATCATGGCTTGTAACCCGTAATGGATTTTTCCTCCAGAAACTTGTCCAATCCCCTTTTAAAGGCGTCCAGGCCAGTCGCCATCACCACATCCTGTGGCAAGGAGTTCCACAGACCAACCACACACTGAGTAAAGAAATATTTTCTTTTGTCTGTTCTAACTCTCCCAACACTTAATTTTAGCGTATTTCCCCTGGTTCTGGTGTTATGCGAGAGTGTAAAGAGCATCTCCCTATCCACTCTGTCCATCCCCTGCATAATTTTGTATGTCTCAATCATGTCCCCCCTCAGGCGTCTCTTTTCTAGGCAGAAGAGGCCCAAACGCCGTAGCCTTTCCTCATAAGGAAGGTGCCCCAGGCCCGTAATCATCTTAGTCGCTCTCTTTTGCACCTTTTTCATTTCCTCTATGTCTTTTTTGAGATGCGGGGACCAGAACTGGACACCAAGTTCTCCTGGCTTGACTTGGCTATAAATACTTCCCGGTTAAGCCTGGATCTTGATGTGGGCAATCAACAGATTCTTCACCTTGCCTGAATGGCTCTCTGGCTTTGCCCCACAAGTGTGTGCCTGTCAGCCTGCCTATTCCTCCATTCTTGACTGCCTACATGCTCTTCTATCAATCTGCCAGTTTCCTAGCCTTTGTGGATGCCCTACAGCTTGCCAACCCCAGCCAAGTTCCAGCCAAGTTCAGAATGAATGTCCATGTTCAAGTGAACTTTGTATATTGACCTCCCACGGATTTGATCCACTGCCTGGATCCAGATCCAGTTTGAACACTGACCTTGGGCCAGTTAGGCTCTGTCAAGATAAAATTGAGTGTGGTAAACTGCCTTGAGCTCCCTGCAGAACGGACAGGAGAATAATAAACTAAATACATGGGCCAGTACTGACTGGCTCTAAGGAGGTCCCATCCCTATGGGATGAGGATGGGGAGGTTAGAGAACAACAAGACAAAGGCAGGGTAGGAGAAGAAATTGGGAAAGGTAGGGTGATGGGATGTGATAAACGGTTTGGCACAATGAGAGGATGCGGGGACAAAGGAGCGAATAAGCAGCCCATCCTGGGGCATTCCGTGTATAAATGCTTTTATGCGAATGCCCGAAGTCTACGAGCAAAGGTGGGAGAACTGGAATGTCTGGTGACAAGGGAAAATATTGACATAGTGGGCATAACGGAAACCTGGTGGAATGCGGAGAATCAGTGGGATACCGCAATCCCGGGCTATAAACTCTACAGGAGGGACAGGCAGGGGCGTGTTGGAGGTGGGGTGGCCCTTTATGTTAAGGAAGGGATAGAATCCAGCAAAGTAGAGATTGAAGGTGGGTCCGACTCCACCGTAGAATCTCTGTGGGTTAAATTACCAGGCTTGTGCAGCGATGTAATACTGGGGGCGTGCTATCGTCCTCCAGACCAGAAATCTGATGGGGACCTTGAAATGAGGAAACAGATCAGGGAGGTGACAAGGAAGGACAGGGTTGTAATCATGGGGGACTTCAATTATCCTCATATTGACTGGGTCAATTTGTGTTCTGGTCACGATAAGGAAACCGGATTTCTTGACGTGCTAAATGACTGTGGCTTAGATCAGCTAGTCAAGGAGCCCACCAGAGGACAGGTGACTCTGGATTTAATTTTGTGCGGTACGCAGGACCTGGTTAGAGATGTAAACGTTACTGAGCCATTGGGGAACAGTGATCATGCTGCGATCCGTTTTGACATGCACGTTGGGGGAAGAATACCGGGCAAATCTCTAACAAAAACCCTTGACTTCCGACGGGCGGACTTCCCTCAAATGAGGAGGCTGGTTAGAAGGAGGTTGAAAGGGAGGGTAAAAAGAGTCCAGTCTCTCCAGAGTGCATGGAGGCTGCTTAAAACAACAGTAATAGAGGCCCAGCAGAGGTGTATACCGCAAAGAAAGAAGGGTTCCACTAAATCCAGGAGAGTGCCCGCATGGCTAACCAGCCAAGTTAGAGAGGCTGTGAAGGGCAAGGAAGCTTCCTTCCGTAAATGGAAGTCTTGCCCTAATGAAGAGAATAAAAAGGAACATAAACTGTGGCAAAAGAAATGTAAGAAGGTGATAGGGGAGGCCAAGCGAGACTATGAGGAACGCATGGCCAGCAACATTAAGGGGAATAATAAAAGCTTCTTCAAATATGTTAGAAGCAGGAAACCCGCCAGAGAAGCGGTTGGCCCTCTGGATGGTGAGGGAGGGAAAGGGGAGATAAAAGGAGACTTAGAGATGGCAGAGAAATTAAATGAGTTCTTTGCATCTGTCTTCACGGCAGAAGACCTCGGGCAGATACCGCTGCCCGAACGGCCCCTCCTGACCGAGGAGTTAAGTCAGATAGAGGTTAAAAGAGAAGATGTTTCAGACCTCATTGATAAATTAAAGATCAATAAGTCACCGGGCCCTGATGGCATACACCCAAGGGTTATTAAGGAATTGAAGAATGAAGTTGCAGATCTCTTGACTAAGGTATGCAACTTGTCCCTCAAAACAGCCACTGTGCCAGAAGATTGGAGGATAGCAAATGTCACGCCTATTTTTAAAAAGGGAAAGAGGGGGGACCCGGGAAACTATAGGCCGGTCAGCCTAACATCCATACCGGGTAAGATGGTGGAATGCCTCATCAAAGATAGGATCTCAAAACACATAGACGAACAGGCCTTGCTGAGGGAGAGTCAGCATGGCTTCTGTAAGGGTAAGTCTTGCCTCACAAACCTTATAGAATTCTTTGAAAAGGTCAACAGGCATGTGGATGCGGGAGAACCCGTGGACATTATATATCTGGACTTTCAGAAGGCATTTGACACGGTCCCTCACCAAAGGCTACTGAAAAAACTCCACAGTCAGGGAATTAGAGGACAGGTCCTCTCGTGGATTGAGAACTGGTTGGAGGCCAGGAAGCAGAGAGTGGGTGTCAATGGGCAATTTTCACAATGGAGAGAGGTGAAAAGCTGTGTGCCCCAAGGATCTGTCCTGGGACCGGTGCTTTTCAACCTCTTCATAAATGACCTGGAGACAGGGTTGAGCAGTGAAGTGGCTAAGTTTGCAGACGACACCAAACTTTTCCGAGTGGTAAAGACCAGAAGTGATTGTGAGGAGCTCCAGAAGGATCTCTCCAGACTGGCAGAATGGGCAGCAAAATGGCAGATGCGCTTCAATGTCAGTAAGTGTAAAGTCATGCACATTGGGGCAAAAAATCAAAACTTTAGATATAGGCTGATGGGTTCTGAGCTGTCTGTGACAGATCAGGAGAGAGAACTTGGGGTGGTGGTGGACAGGTCGATGAAAGTGTCGACCCAATGTGCGGCGGCAGTGAAGAAGGCCAATTCTATGCTTGGGATCATTAGGAAGGGTATTGAGAACAAAACGGCTAATATTATAATGCCGTTGTACAAATCGATGGTAAGGCCACACCTGGAGTATTGTGTCCAGTTCTGGTCACCGCATCTCAAAAAAGACATAGTGGAAATGGAAAAGGTGCAAAAGAGAGCGACTAAGCTGATTACGGGGCTGGGGCACCTTCCTTATGAGGAAAGGCTACGGCGTTTGGGCCTCTTCAGCCTAGAAAAGAGACGCTTGAGGGGGGACATGATTGAGACATACAAAATTATGCAGGGGATGGACAGGGTGGATAGGGAGATGCTCTTTACACTCTCACATAATACCAGAACCAGGGGACATCCACTAAAATTGAGTGTTGGGCGGGTTAGGACAGACAAAAGAAAATATTTCTTTACTCAGCGCGTGGTCAGTCTGTGGAACTCCTTGCCACAGGATGTGGTGCTGGCGTCTAGCCTAGACGCCTTTAAAAGGGGATTGGACGAGTTTCTGGAGGAAAAATCCATTATGGGGTACAAGCCATGATGTGTATGCGCAACCTCCTGATTTTACGAATGGGTTAAGTCAGAATGCCAGATGTAGGGGAGAGCACCAGGACGAGGTCTCTTGTTATCTGGTGTGCTCCCTGGGGCATTTGGTGGGCCGCTGTGAGATACAGGAAGCTGGACTAGATGGGCCTATGGCCTGATCCAGTGGGGCTGTTCTTATGTTCTTATGTTCTTATGTTCTTATGAGGTGGGTGTGGGGGAGAGAAAACATAGAAGCTGAAATGCAAATGGCGAAAAAATTGAATTAATAATGCTTATATATTGTGAGCAAAAATAATGGCTCATCATCAAAAATGCACATTTCATTTAGGTTTCCACAATCCTTTTCTAGTTGATTTTTAAGATGTTAAAAAATTTTGCAAGTACATACAGCACCATGGAAAACACAGGTCATGGTTCAGAACACGGAATATGGTTCAGAACATGGAAAAAAACACAGGTCATGGTTCAGGATGTGGACTCACCTCCCTGCATTACAATCTCTGCGCATGAACTGGAGGTTGTGCATGACTTTGTGTACCTTGGCTCAACGATCTCCGACACTCTTTCTCTGGATACCGAGCTAAAAAAGCATCGGTAAAGCAGCTACCATGTTTTCCAGACTCACAAAGAGAGTCTGGTCCAACAAGAAGCTGATGGAACATACCAAGATCCAGGTCTACAGAGCTTGCGGCTTGAGTACACTTCTGTACTGCAGCAAGTCATGGACTCTTCGCTCACAACAGGAGAGGAAACTGAACGCTTTCCACATGCGCTGCCTCTGATGCTTCCTCGGCATCACCTGGCAGGACAAAGTTCCTAACAACACAGTCCTGGAACGTGCTGGAATCCCTAGCATGTACGCACTGCTGAAACAGAGACGCCTGCGTTGGCTTGGTCATGTCGTGAGAATGGGCGATGGTTGGATCCCAAAGGATCTCCTCTGTGGAGAACTCGTGCAAGGAAAGCGCCCTACAGGTAGACCACAGCTGCGATACAAGGACATCTGCAAGAGGGATCTGAAGGCCTTAGGAGTGGACCTCAACAAGTGGGAAAACCTGGCCTCTGAGCGGCCCGCTTGGAGGCAGGCTGTGCAGCATGGCCTTTCCCAGTTTGAAGAGACACTTGGCCAACAGTCTGAGGCACAGAGGCAAAGAAGGAAGGCCCATAGCCAGGGAGACAGACCAGGGACAGACTGCACTTGCTCCCGTTGTGGAAGGGACTGTCACTCCTGAATTGGCCTTTTCAACCACACTAGACCTTGTTCCAGAACCACCTTTCAGAGCGCGATACCAGAGTCTTTCGAGACTGAAGGTTGCCAACTGTACACACAGCAACATACAGTAAAACAATAGGCAGAACAAGGAGGCCACTCAGCAATCTGGTGTATGAGCAAAATGCTTTGTTACAGGAATAGGTTTTGGATCCCATAATGGATGATAATTATAGAAATGATTTTCCTGATCTCAGCACAAGCAGTGCTCTGTGAGTAAATGTTTCTGCTAGAAAACAAACTGTAGGCCGATGACTGGTGTTCTGTGCATGCCACTTATCAATGTGCAAAGATGGATTCTCCTTTCTCCTTCACAAGCTTTCCATGAAACCATTGCTCAGTTGTATGGCAACTGCACTGCATATAGAAGGTCCCCGCCTGGGGAAGACCCCTTTCTGAGATCCTGGATAACATCTCCCATGTATGTTGGCATCCTTCAGTCTCCAAAGACTATGGTATCGTGCTCTGAATGGTGGTTCAGGAACAGGGTCTAGTGTGGTTGAAAAGGTCGATTTGGAAGTGACAATCCTTTCCACACTGAGAGCCAATGTATTCTGGCCCTGGTCTGTCTCCCTGGCTACAGGCCTTCCTTCTTTGCCTCTTTGCCTCAGTCTGTTGGGCAAGTGTCTCTTCAAACTGGGAGAGGCCATGCTGCACAGTCTGCCTCCAAGCGGGCCGCTCAGAAGCCAGGGTTTCCCATCTGTTGAGATCCATTCCTAAAGCCTTCAGATCCCTCTTGTAGATATCCTTGTATCACAGCTATGGTCTACCTGTAGAGCGCTTTCTCTACACGAGTTCTCCATAGTGGAGATCCTTTGGGATCCAGCCATCATCCATTCTCATGACAGGACCAAGCCAATGCAGGCATTATCCTACCTAGCTCCAACTGGGAAGACATTATCTACCATTATCTGGGTAGAAATGTCTACCCAGCTCCCAACTGGGTAGACATTATCATCTGCGTAACAGTAATTTGCAGTCAGATTCAGGTAGTGGCATAGCTAGAGAGGATGCAAAGCACTACGTTTTGCAGGGAGCCTTACTTCAGTGCGCAGGTGGCCTTTCCCCCTCCCCTTTGGAGCCATTCTGGGTGGTGGGAGCAAAACGGAGGCAAAGGCCTGACTCCAAAGGGGAGGGGGAGGGACCCCTTGCCCCTACCCCTGTTGGCAACCTTCAGTCTCGAGAGACGCTGGTATCACGCTCTGAATGGTGGTTCTGGAACAGTGTCTAGTGTGGCTGAAAAGGCCGATTCGGGAGTGACAATCCCTTCCACACTGGGAGCAAGTGCAGTCTGTCCCTGGTCTGTCTCCCTGGCTACGGGCCTTCCTTCTTTGCCTCTTTGCCTCAGTCTGTTGGCCAAGTGTCTCTTCAAACTGGGAAAGGCCATGCTGCACAGCCTGCCTCCAAGCGGGCCGCTCAGAGGCCAGGGTTTCCCACTTGTTGCGGTCCACTCCTTTGAACCCCTTGCATGCTGCGGTGAAGCTTCCTACAAAACTTAGTGCTTTGCGCCTCCTCTGGCTACGCTGCTAAGCAAGTATATGTAGCACAACAGCAAGAATGGGGCAAGTATCAACAGGATACCATTTCCCAGGTCAATTGCTTCTTGTTTGGGAGGGGTGGTGAGAGCCGGCATAGTGTCCAGTCACATCAGCTGTTTCTTAATTGTGCAAACACATATCTTTCACTTGGAGTACATTATGGTTTATATATGGTTTATATTCATTTCAATTAAAGCGTCCAAGCAATGGCTAAGCACTAGAGCAGGCTCATTGATTTTAATGGAATGATTCTAGAATGGTAATTGAAACTGGTGGGTACAACTGGCCAGATGTTACTACTTTAACTGTTAGTGGCAGAGTAATTACTTCTGGTGTGATTCGGGATGTGTATAGAGTCTATACATGCAGGCACAATCAATGCATGGAGGTTGGAGGCAGAGGCAGTGACCAATAGCATAGGCAGAGGAGGGTACAGCACGGTAAGTGCAGCTGACGCCACAACGCACTGTGTACTTGGCGCCTTCCACTTGCTGTTGGAGCCATTCTGGGCAGCAGTGGCAATGTGCAGGCAATGGAAATTTAATTAAAACAAAGGGGGGGGGTTGAGAATTTTATTCAGGGACTAGATCACATTAGCCACAATCCAGAGAGTTCCTTTAGATCAGGGGTGTCCAAAGTTTTTGGCAGGAGGGCCACATTGTCTTTCTGACACTGTGTTGGGGGGGGAAAAAAAAGAATTAATTTACATTTAAAATTTGAATAAATTTACATAAATGAATATATTGAAGATGAACTTGTATGAATGAATGAAGGTCTTGCAATAGCTCAAGGCCGATAAAAGGCCTTGCACAAAGCAAGGCTGGCCTTTCCTTTGCTGCCGCTGCTGCATCACAGATGTGAAACAGCAAGCAGTGGAGGAAGCCCTCATCCCACAGCTCAGACAGTTGCCCTCACGCTGAGAGCAGTTGCGTCAGGCCAGTGTGGGCTCCAACAAATCTCCAGAGGGCCAGAGGCTCATTTTGGACTAGGGGCTCCCTGAGGGCCGCATTGAGAGGCCTCAAGGGCCACATGTGGCCCCAGGGCTGGAGTTTGGGCACCCCTGCTTTAGATGAACCCAGTTCTTGTACATTACACTCCAGGTTGTGTGAATATGTACATACAATACTCAGAAAAGATCTCTTTCTGAAAACTGGTATAGCATAGTTGTTGTGAGACTGAACGATAAGCAGTGGCATAGCTAGAGAGAGTGTAAAGCACTAGGTTTTGCAGGGAGCCTCACCATGGTGTACAAGCGGCCCCTCCTCTGGAGCCATTCTGGGCTACAAGAGCAAAACAGAAGCAATGCCACTTATCCTAGTGAGTAGTGGAGGTACCTCCCCCTGGGGGCTGGGGATAAGAATAGGCCCTCGGTTTGGCTGTACTTGTCGTAAGAGGCGACTAAAGAGCCACCGGGTAGATGGGACTCGTCAGCCTGGGAAGGCAGCTCATCTGAGAGAAGGAAAACTCTGACCCCAAACCTCCACTGCCTTGTGGCTACATCCAGTTATGGAAAAGGCTTCAGGAGTCAACCTCGAGACAAAATCTGGAGCCGGAGTCCCTGAGGCAGTTCATGGCTGAACACAGTCACGTTCTGGCAACTCCTGCGACACCGCTGGAACCAACCGTATTGGCCTCTGCCTTTCCATTGGACCATTTCAGCGACGTGGAGAGGGGGGATTTGCTGCACGGGTAACAGCCTATCCTCCATACCTACTTTACCCAGGCTTCGCGCACTGGAGAGGACACTCTGTTCCAGAACCACCATTCAGAGCGTGACACCATAGTCTTCCGAGACTGAAGGATGCCAACACACAGTGGAGGTACCAGAAAAATGTTTTGCATTGGGGCTTGCAGCTCTTAAGACTGGTCCTGATGTGCTATTACTTTTTTCTGACAATGGTTCCTGGCATTGCTGTACCAGGAAGCCCATAAAGCTCCACGCCAAGAGTTGCAGAGTGAATTGTCAGGCTGGAGATGGCAGGGTGGGAGTTCAGTCAAGAGCATCAGAAGCCTGGCTGCATTGTCCCTTGCATGCCTCCTAAAGATCATCATATGTAAATGCCATAAACCCCCAGAGAGAGATTTACAGAGCAATCCCATGCATACTTACCTGGGACCCCACAGAACACAGTGGGACTAATATCTGAGTAAATATGCATAAGATCGCCCAGATCATTGTTTGGCCTTTCTGCTGTGTACACCAAAGCAAAATGTTACCAGAGTCATTAAATTGTCCAATAACCAAACTATTTTATATATACCTTGAGAATTCCTCTGTGCGCCTTAGAGAAATAAAAGAAGAGAAGCACCCCTGCAGGGAGCTGTGGCACTAATTTGGTCAATTATATATTTTTAAAGAAAAGTACGAAAAGTGAATTTAATGTTTTGAGCTTGTTTTTTTGAGGGCTCCCTCGTGTGCCATGTTGCATTCTAATAATTCTCTTGTATATTCCCAGTGATGTGTAATTACCATCTGAAAAAGGAACAATTACTGGCATGGTTACTAATGAGCAATTTTTACTGTAGGCAACTTAGTTCGTGCAAAGCAATGAAGAAACCCTGGAGATGTAGAAGTCTGGGCTGATGTCTAGTGCTATTGTTTTCCTCAGAAATCATCACAGTATCCTTTCATTTTCAAACTTTGGTTAGATTTGAGCAGATCCCCCAAAGAGAGAGGCCCACAGCAAACCATCTTGCCAGTCCTTGCGTGAAGTAGGCCTTAACACACTCTCTTTCTGATTAAATTAAATGCCATTGTGTTGGTGAGTTTAATTGAAAATAGGTTAGTGATTATTTTCTTTTGTCAGAAGATTCTGACAAAATGTAAGGGACAATTGTCACAACGTTCCAAACAAAAATGAACAGGCTGTCATAAGAGGAGGTAAATAAACTTACACAATGTTTTAATGCAACTTTGTGTTCTTTCACCTTGCATCCAAGGTTGTTTCATTGCACAATTAGAGCATGAAAAAGGTTTGTTTTCTAGTTGCAAAAATAGTACTCTAGGATAGCATTTTTCACTTGGTTTGCGATGCATAGAGATGTTTGTTCCTGGTGAGTAAGATAGAATTGCAGCCTACCTCTTACTGAACACAATGGGCTTACTTCTGAGTAAAAAAAATAACACAATTTTCAGACACCTCTAGTAATGCACTGTTGTACAGCTGTTGCAAAGAACTGTGAAATTCTCATATCCACAGATTATGATTCCACCAATAAATAGTGTGATAGGAAAAGGCAGAAGCAAATGTAACACCATAACTGAGTTTCTGATCATCCTTCTTGACTGCTTTTTTTTTTTTTTAATTAAGGGTTGAATTAAACGTGATAACTAAGCTACAGAGTGGTGTCGCATCAACCTTATCAGCTGCTGCAATGCCGTGATTGTGATTATACTTTTCCCTTTCTGGGTTTCCCTGTATTATTCATCCTCCAAGAGCCAAACTTGATGTGATGTGGGAGTTCCATGACACTTTCATTTTTCCAAAAGCAGTTGGGAGCAATTTGGATTGGGGGCATAGCGTTCAAACACTTTCTACTGTGCTTTGGCTCCGTTCTAAATCATCTCCGAGCTGGCTTTTCCCCGGTTTCACTATTTCTGCAAATTTCATGCCTCCGTGTTTTTCCCATTTGTGGTTTATTTATTTAAAAGATTTATACTCTGCCCTTGCTCTGCCGGAACAGATGACCAAGGTGTCTTACAATTTTGGACTTTAATTCAGAGGTGTTGTTTCAGCCAGAGAATTGTCGCAGAGCGAAGAATTAAACTTCCCTTACCCCTGTCCTGTTCTTTGGCCTTTCTCTCCCCCTGCATGATTTTTGAAAAGGAAAAAGTTTTAGGATCCTTCAGTCACAGAACTCCCATGTCACATCTAGTTTGCCCTTAGCAGTGTTCTTTCATCCTTATTGTTTTTCTGCAAGAAAGGGGGAATGGACACCCCTGTTCTGGCTGAAGGAAAAGTCAGTATAATCATGTATGCTAAATCCCTGGTATTCACAGATCCGGCATTTGTGGATTTGACTCACTGCAGATACCAGGGATGCTGGGGAAAAGCCACTTCCTATTTGCTTGTTGAACTGGTAGTGGCTTTCTGAGGCCTCTGGCAGGGCTTCTGAGACCTGTGGAAGCCCGTGAAAGTCTCAGCAGACCTTAGAAGGCCTGCTGGAGGCCTCAGATTCGTGTATCCACAGAATCAGATATCCATAGTGGTGTGTGTCCTGGAATAGATTCCCTGTGGATAATGAGGTCACACTGTACTGCATGAGAAACAGAATATCTTCTAAGGATATGGTGGACAGTGGTGGCAGAGAATGAAAGGAGCTACCTGTGTGTGTAGATCTGCAAGTGTGTGTTGTAAGTATGAAGGGAACGACACATGCGCAGCCTGACTAGTTAGCCAGGAGATTCAGGTAACTGGGGATTAAATAACAGGTCAGAACATTTATCACTGGTAAGGAAGGTGGAGGGCAGTGGGGTAGGGAAGAAACTTATGAGCTGAGTTCTAGCTCCTTCTGCTCAAAGTAATAGGCTCCTTAGAGCATGTATCTAATATGAGGGGTGGGAGGAGTGCAGAGAATTCTGGAACTCTGAATGTGGGCATGATTCAGCTGCCACTTACACACCTAATATCTGTTTGCAGAGCTCTGTAGTATAATATGGATTGTGCGAAGTAGAAAATACTCCTGATATAGTTGGGTCAGATGCGGTTTATAGTCTAGACCAGTGGTTCTCACACTTTTAGTGTCAGGACCTACTTTTTAGAATGAGAATCTATCAGGACCCTATCAGAAGTGATGTCATGACCGGAAGCGACATCATCAAGTAGGAAAATTTTTAACAATCCTAGGCTGCTATCCTACTCACACTTACCCAGAACTGATGGCTATCATTGTTAAAAGCATAGACATTGTAGCCTGTTAAAAGTACAGATCTGTAACATTTCCCCAATTTCCCCTATTAAAAATAAAATATTGAGATCAATGGGGACCCACCTGAAATTGGCTCGCGATCCACCCAGTGGGTCCTGACCCACAGTTTGAGAAACACTGGTCTAGACAAATTTCAATAGGAATTCAAAGTTTCCTAGCAAGTAAGACTCAGACCAAGATGCAGAATACAGAGTTCCAAAGAGTTTCGTGCACTCACCATCAGCCTTGGAATCACCTCTGGAAGGCAAGGCTGAAATCCGATCAGCCCAGTTGGCAGCTCAGAAAATCAATCCAAGACATCAAATGAGCAATGCAAAGCAGAGCCCTGCCAAGTCAGGGTGACACTGCAACTTTGATCATTGCAGTGGCTGAATGAATTGGCTAACTGGATGGGGGGAGGGCCTCAATTGCTCTGACAATGAGTAGGATAGGTGCCTCAATGTGCATGTAATCTGCACCACCACCCCTCTGGCTATGCTACTGCTGCAGTAAATGTTTTATTCTTTCTGGTGTCACAGGATTTTTGTTTTAATATCATGGGTGTGTGGGTATAAATCTAGTCTGCAAACCGTAGTTAAGACTATGAGCAGTGAGCTTGAACTTCTGCCTGAATTTCACCTCGACTTTGAACTCAGTAGGCTGCAGTAGGCAAGCTCTTCCTTAGCAAGCAGGACCAAACACAAAGTGGGGCAGGACCCCTTTTCCATTTAATAATATATTGAAATGTAGTTAAGGACGTCTGAGTAGTGCTGCTTGTCCTGCTGGGGTGAGAAACACGGCAGTCGTGTCTTTGCACCAGAATGAGTTCTCTCGTTATCTGGTATGCTCCCTGGGGCATTTGGTGGGCCGCTGTGAGATACAGGAAGCTGGACTAGATGGGCCTATGGCCTGATCCAGTGGGGCTGTTCTTATGGTCATACTAGGCTTGACTTCCACCGGTAATCTGGGGTGATACTGGTGTAACATAAGTGGTTGTTGCAAGGATTGTCGATGTGATGTACTTCGAACACTGAGAAAAGCTGTAGACAAATTCTAAGTAGTACAAATAAGACAACCTAAGTATTGGGAGAGGGTTGCTGTGGGACAGAGGACATGACTAGCTTCCAAGCTCTAAACTGGCTTTTGCAGAACCCTCTTCTGAGAGCCATTTTGGAGCTTCGGGGCCAAGATCTGAACCAGCCCGATTTGTGCTGCCTGGTTTTAAAATTCTGAAATAGCAAACGCAACCCTGCTAGAGAGGCTATTTATAACTCAAAGCCATGACACTGAATTATATAACTAGCATTGAGTTCTTGTGGGTAGAGAATAAGACTTCAGAACGAAGGGACTGATCCGTACAGAACTCTTTTTATGATTGTGGCCTCAGTGAGGTTGGCACCCCCTTCCCCAATTATTTTCAGTTTATAAATATGAAGATACTACGCTGGATCATGTGTCAGAACATTGAGCTATCTAGCCCTGTGCTCACTTCCCTTAACAACTGTCCAAAGACTCAGGGAAGGCCCTTCTGCTTGGAGATTATAGCAACTGAACCTGAGTTCTTCTGCATTCAAGTCATGTGCTACATCACTGAGTTATGAGTCCTCACCTTGAGGTGAGATTTAAACCAGTAGTTTCCTGATTGATAGCTCAGTCTTGTAGAAACTATGCTACTGCAACCACAAGCAAACATACTGATAAGTGACAAATGTATCTCAGGGGGTTCAAGGTAGCAAACAAAGGGCTTCCTGAGCTGGAGAGCTGGTAAATCAATGTAGCTAAAAGCACAATCCTAATATTGCTTACGTGGGAGCCTTCTTACAGGTGGTCAGTGCAGGTGCCTGAGCTGGCTTGGCTGGGCCCGATCCTTACTGGCCAGCACAGGTAAGTGTGCACCAGCCACCATGGGAGGTGGGTGGGAGAGGGTGGCAGGAAGGTGGACCTAAGGTGGAGAGGGGGCATTTTTGGGTTGGGAAGGGTGGACTGGGGAGGATCAGGCCTGGGACGGGGTGGGGTCAGTGGCGGCAGCACATGTCTTACCCTAACTCCCATTCTGGCTGGCCCAGTATGACACTGGGTTTCCCAGATTGGTACCAACTAAATAGCTCGTGTGAATCTGAGAAGCCCAAGAAGGATACCTGCGACTTTACCCAGCGTAAAGGGAAAAATATCCTTTTACCCTAAGGTGACCTCTAGTCACATCCTAACCTGCATAAGATATAAGTGCAGACCATGCACTAGGCCGGTGCAGGTTAGGATTGGGCTGTAAGAGAGTCAACTATAAATCAGGAGCTCCCAGGTTTGAATCTCACTTCTGCCATGAACTCAGTAGGCAGTAGCAAGCAAGCCACTCACTCTCAGCCTCATCTCCTATGGATATAATAACACGCACTGCTGAAACAGAGACGCCTGCGTTGTCTCGGTCATGTCGTGAGAATGGATGATGGCCGGATCCCAAAGGATCTCCTCTATGGAGAACTCGTGCAAGGAAAGCGCCCTACAGGTAGACCACAGCTGCGATACAAGGACATCTGTGAGAGGGATCTGAAGGCCTTAGGAGTGGACCTCAACAAGTGGGAAACCCTGGCCTCTGAGCGGCCCGCTTGGAGGCAGGCTGTGCAGCATGGCCTTTCCCAGTTTGAAGAGACACTTGGCCAACAGTCTGAGGCAAAGAGGCAAAGAAGGAAGGCCCATAGCCAGGGAGACAGACCAGGGACAGACTGCACTTGCTCCCGGTGTGGAAGGGATTGTCACTCCCGAATCGGCCTTTTCAGCCACACTAGACACTGTGCCAGAACCACCATTCAGAACGCAATACCATAGTCTTTCAGGACTGACGGTTGCCAACTTCTTCTGACCTCGCAGGCTTGTTGTAAGGATTCGAAGAAGATAATATACATGAAACTCTTTGGATTCTTGAAAGCGCTATACAAATGTTGAATTCCATGCTGTTTTGCATGCCATCAGTGGCCAGCCTGGAGTAGCTGGATCTCAGGATTTTGGCCCAAGACTCAGGTTTGGAAGGGCCGTGTTTGGCTGTCCAAGTAAGAGGCTCAGTCTTCTCTACCTTTCTTCTCTGCTGCCTCTCCACTCCTTTCCTCCATTCAATATTGAGCCCACACTGTTGGCCAGCATGCGACTTCAGCTCCTCCAATTAATCTGAAAGGCAGTGAGAAGGCAGCTCCATCCATAATTGGCAACGATGTGTTATTACCAGATCCTGCCTTTTGAATCTCAGGATTGCGCAGGGGGTGGGGGGGAGGTCTCTGACCTGATCATCCTAGCCCAGGTGTTTTCTTTGGGTTAGCAAAGTTGTTGCATCACAAGCCTTAAATCTTGGAGTTTTTAGAAAAGATACTTTCATCAAAACAGTTTTGAAAATGTAGCATAATCTACTTCAGCTAATAATAATTCTAAATCTGCTGAAATTAATTTGGACTGTGTTTTGCAAGACGACAGATCATGTTGGCTCTCCTGAACTTCAAATCAACCCAGTAGTGTAGCCTAAGGGGGGCAGCATGGTAAGTATTACATGGTGCTGCAATGCAAGATGTAAGTGGCATCTCCCACACACCTTCAGAGCCACTGGAGCAGCGATGTCAATGCTCTGGTCGTTGGAGTTGGGGTTAGGGTTGGGGTTGGTCACTTTCATGCTGCGTTGCAGCACTTTCAATACTTACCATGACACCTCCCTTTGGTTCTGCTACAGCATCAACCAGTGTATGGCCACAGGGCCATCTCTGAAGTCATCAGTCAGTCATGAGTCATTACATCACACTGATACTCTGGGAAGAGGGAGAGGAGAAGTTGCGCCGAGGCTAATATAGGCCGACCGGGGCTTTTCTCCCAGAAGGTGCTGTCAGAGACGGCGTTTGTGAGATGACTTGTGGCAAGGAGTAGGACAAAGCGACCGCAGTCAGTGAAAGCAGTGGCATCTCATCAGGCAGACTCACTATTTGGTCCTTGGGATTTTTGTTAAAACGGCAGACGCGTCTGACTGTAAGAAAAGCGTTTAATCTCAAATATTAATGCTTCCCAGCACAGTCACATATTTTGTGCCTGACTCAGTACCGGAGTCCTCAGTGAGCTTGTATCCAGGTTTGAAGGGCCAAAGGAAAGTAATGTGATTTCCATGCAGTTTGCATTAAAAGTGGTAGAACAAGGTCAGCATCTGTGAAAAAGTACTGAACTGGGCAGAAACGCACCTGTGATTACTTGCAGCAGATCTTACTTAGGTAGATGTGCTTTCCACTGCATTCAGTGGAATTGTGCACAGGATGGTGGCCTCAGGCCAGTTGTGATTCACAAAAAACCACCTCCGGAACATTTCCATAATATGATATTCATGTTGGCAACCTTCAGTCTCGAAAGACTATGGTATCGCGCTCTGAAAGGTGGTTCTGGAACAGCGTCTAGTGTGGCTGAAAAGGCCGATTCGGGAGTGACAGTCCCTTCCACACCGGGAGCAAGTGCAGTCTGTCCCTGGTCTGTCTCCCTGGCTATGGGCCTTCCTTCTTTGCCTTTTTGCCTCAGTCTGTTGGCCAAGTGTCTCTTCAAACTGGGAAAGGCCATGCTGCACAGCCTGCCTCCAAGCGGGCTGCTCAGAGGCCAGGGTTTCCCACTTGTTGAGGTCCACTCCTAAGGCCTTCAGATCCCTCTTGCAGATGTCCTTGTATCGCAGCTGTGGTCTACCTGTAAGGCGCTTTCCTTGCACGAGTTCACCATAGAGGAGTTCCTTTGGGATCCGGCCATCATCCATTCTCACGACATAACCAAGCCAACGCAGGTGTCTCTCTTTCAGCAGTGCGTGTTATTATATCCATAGGAGATGAGGCTGAGAGTGAGTGGCTTGCTTACACTCTCTGTTACAGCAGTGCATACATGCTAGGGATTCCAGCTCGTTCCAGGACTGTGTTGTTTGGAACTTTGTCCTGCCAGGTGATGCCGAGAATGCATCGGAGGCAGCGCATGTGGAAAGCATTCAGTTTCCTCTCCTGTTGTGAGCGAAGAGTCCATGACTCGCTGCAGTACAGAAGTGTACTCAGGACGCAAGCTCTGTAGACCTGGATCTTGGTATGTTCCGTCAGCTTCTTGTTGGACCAGACTCAGTTTGTGAGTCTGGAAAACGTGGTAGCTGCTTTACCGATGCGCTTGTTTAGCTCGGTATCGAGAGAAAGAGTGTCGGAGATCATTGAGCCAAGGTAAACAAAGTCATGGACAACCTCCAGTTCATGCGCAGAGATTGTAATGCAGGGAGGTGAGTCCACATCCTGAACCATGACCTGTGTTTTCTTCAGGCTGATTGTCAGTCCAAAATCTTGGCAGGCCTTGCTAAAATGATCCATGAGCTGCTGGAGATCTTTGGCAGAGTGGGTAGTGAGAGCTGCATTGTCGGCAAAGAGGAAGTCACGCAGACATTTCAGCTGGACTTTGGACTTTGCTCTCAGTCTGGAGAGGTTGAAGAGCTTTCCGTCTGATCTGGTCCGGAGATAGATGCCTTCTGTTGCAGTTCCAAAGGCATGCTTCAGCAGGACAGCGAAGAAAATCCCAAACAAGGTTGGTGCAAGAACACAGCCCTGCTTCACGCCGCTTCGGATGTCAAAGGGGTCTGATGTGGAGCCATCGAAAACAACAGTGCCCTTCATGTCCTTGTGGAAGGATCGGATGATGCTGAGGAGCCTGGGTGGACATCCAATCTTGGGGAGAATCTTGAAGAGGCCATCCCTGCTGACCAGGTCGAAGGCCTTCGTGAGATCTATGAAGGCTATAAAGAGTGGCTGTCGTTGCTCCCTGCATTTCTCCTGCAGTTGTCTAAGGGAGAATACCATATCAGTGGTGGACCTGTTGGCTCGGAATCCGCACTGTGATTCTGGATAGACGCTCTCTGCAAGTACCAGGAGCCTCTTTAGTGCAACTCGGGCAAACAACTTTCCTACAACGCAAAGGAGAGAAATGCCTCGGTAGTTGTTGCAGTCACCCCTGTCACCTTTGTTCTTGTACAGCGTGATGATGTTTGCATCCCTCATGTCTTGAGGTACTCCACCTTCTCTCCAGCAAAGACAGAGGATTTCATGTGACGATGATCTCAGTGACGATGATCTCTTTGCAGCACTTTAGGACTTCAGCAGGGATGCTGTCTTTTCCTGGTGCCTTGCCAAAGGCAAGGGAGTCCAGGGCCACGTGAAGTTCTTCTAGGGTTGGTTCACTGTCATGCTCCTCAAGCACAGGCAGGCACTCAATGTTGTTCAGTGCTTCTTCGGTGACTACATTTTCTCCGGAATATAGCTCAGAGTAGTGCTGCACCCAGCGTTCCATCTGCTGCGCCCGATCCTGGATGACCTCCCCGTGGCAGACTTCAGAGGGGCAATTTTCTTCTGTGTTGGACCTAGGGCCTGCTTGATACCATCATACATCCCCTTGATGTTGCCCGTGTCAGCTGCTATCTGTATCTCGGAACAGAGCTGGAGCCAGTAGTCGTTAGCACATCTCCTGGCAGTCTGTTGGACTTTGCTGCGAGCAGCTCGGAGGACCTGCAGGTTGCGCTCACTGGGACAGGCCTTGTATGCTGCTTGAGCTCTCCTCTTTTCCTCAATGACTGGTGTCAACTCCTCAGAGTGGGCTTCAAACCAGTCTGCCGCCTTGTTGGTCTTCTTGCCGAATATGGACAAGGCGGTGTTGTAAACGGTATTCTTGAAATGTTCCCATCTGTTGGATGCATTTGCGTCGGCCGGGCCTGGAAGAGATTCCTCAAGCGCTTGTGCAAATTCCTCCATTTTTCTCTGATCCTGGGCATTGGTTTTGCCCAGTTTGCTCTAGTTTGGGGGGTTACGTAGCCACATATGGTGTTGGCTTCCTCATGAGGAAGCTGCTTGAACTGGCATATGGCTATGTCTTACCCCCAAAACTAGAACCAACTGGGCAAAACAGATGCATTTTTGGATTCAATACCCCCAAAATATCCTAAATTTGTTCAAACACCTTTGGCAACTAAAAAAAACCTGTCTTCTGCGTTCAAAGTCACATGAACACTTGTGCATACGTAAATAACGGACAGTGTAATAATTCCCCCATGGGCTAATCTAGGCACTTCAAGGGCTTGCAAATCTTAGCCAGCGGTTGAGCTTCTGAGATTACAGCAGGGTTAAATAAGGAAGCCCTCGTGGGCAGATAATCCTTTTTGAGGATTCAAACGCTTCCGTCTGAGAGATTACGAACAATGCCATTGATGTATGAGAAGTGAGGTGTTAAAGCACACTAGGGTTTCAGACAAGTATTTTACAGCCCTGCTTGGAAATACCAGGAGTTGAACGTGGAACCTTCTGAGTAAAAAGCATGTCCTAGACCAGGGGTGTCAAACTCGTTTCATACCGAGGGCTGAAAACCATTCATGATGCCTGCCGAGGGCCAAAAGTGATGTCATTAGGCAGGAAGCGATGTCATGAAACAGGTTATAACAAAAAATAAGCACTTTTTCTCATTTAGGAGCTCATTCACTGCAAGTGACAGAAGAGAAAATACACAAATCTTGATCATATTTCAAGATATGGGAGAGCCCAATTTTCATGTGGGCTGCCCTTTCAGCAGTAGCACCTCAGCACTGCTCAGCAGCTGAGAGCCTGAGGGCTGGATAAAAAGCTTCTGCAGGCCGCATCCGGCCCCCGGGCCTTATGTTTGACATCCCTGTCTGAGACCTTCCGCACATGCTCCCATGTACCTCCTCATAGCTGCTACTGAACTCCACATACAAGTCTGTGCTCTCAACTAAATTGCACTTCCCTATTTTTCTTCCCCTTTTATCCATCCTTTCACACCTTCCCAATCAGCCAAGCCCAGGCCTTGTTTGGGGGGGGGGGCCAAACAAATAATGCATTTAGTTTGTGATGGCAAGGAGGGAGTGTCTCAATGCCTGTAGACTGTGGCATAGCTAGAGGGGGTACAAAGCACTAAGTTTGGCAGCAACCTGAACGTGCCCCCCCTTCAGAGTCATTCCATGTAGTGGGAGCAAAATGGAGGCATACACTTTGTTCTGTGACTGGATGATGGTCTGTGTACACCTCTGTTTTGCTCCCACTGCCTGGAATGGCTCTAAAGGGGAGAGGGAGGGGCTGCTTGCATGGCACGTTCAGGCACTTGCAAAACTTAGTGCTTTGCACCCCCTCTAGCTACACCACTGCCTGTAGAGTTCTACTGTGCTCAAGCTGGAACTAATCAACGCAGAGAGCAGTTCCAAGCATGCAGTCCATGTGCATGGACCTCTACTGTTCTCTACTGTTCATCATTTCTCATCTGCCCACATTTCTTGCTCATGTTTGACCTTGGCCAGTGTGCGTTTGCCCTTGTTGTGGAGGATGTTCTCTCCTTCTCTGCTGACTGGGCCACTTCACAAAGCAAACACTCCCTCCTCTTGTTGGGTCTGCGCCACGTACGGAGAAAAGAACAGCAGGAAGGCAGGATAGGCGTAAGAAACACTGCAGTAAGTGTACAGAGGGTTAGAAATGGCCAAGCACAGCAGAAAGTACAGAACGAGGGGTGTGTGTGATGTGATCCCCCTCCTTGCTGACAGCACCTGAGCATTCCAGGATGCAGCCAAATAACGGCCTGTCTGTCCAAACGGCAGTTTCTTGCTGTGTATCATGTTTCTTTTTTAAAAACTAAAGCAGTCAGTTGTATCCTAACAACTTCTTCCCCAAAATCTGCTCACCAGGATCCCCCAATGCTTGGTACAAATGTTCGGGTGACTAGAGAGAATGGGAGGGGGGTAACATCAGTGACAATCACACCCGTTGGCTGAAAACGTTCTTAGTGTATAAATCGACCAATTTCACGAGAAACAGCAAGCATCTCCATATACAGGTGCCCCTCCCCGTATCCAGGACTTATGGCAGTGGATTGCAAGATGCCATCAGTCCCTGACAGACTGGGGCATACGTGCCATTGAAATAAGTAAGGCTAGGTGATGACTAACTTCCTTTGTTGTAACTAAATCTAGAATATAACCCAGTTCTGAAACCTCATTGGTTTTAGAAATAGGCTACTGCAGAAGGTCAGATGCAAGGGAGGGGGAAGCCATTTCTTTGGAGGAGCAGTTTCAGAACTGCAGTCCTGTTGAAGCAAAGGGATGCACCACCTCCGAGTGCCAGATGCAAGGGAGTGGCACCAGGATGCAGGTCTCTTGTTGTCTCATGTGTTCCCAGAGGCATCTTGTTATCTGGTGTGCTCCCTGGGGCATTTGGTGGGCCGCTGTGAGATACAAGAAGCTGGACTAGATGGGCCTATGGCCTGATCCAGTGGGGCTGTTCTTATGTTCTTAAACTACAATTCCCAGGAAGCCTTGCAGGTCTCTTGTTGTCTTGTGTGCTCCTTGGGGCCTTTGGTGGGCCGCTGTGAGATACAGGAAGCTGGACTAGATGGGCCTATGGCCTGATCCAGTGGGGCTGTTCTTATGTTCATCTGGTGGAGGCTGAACTAGATGGGTTCTCGGCCTGCTCCTGGGCCACAGGAAACTGGACTAGCTGAGTCCTTGGCCTGATCCAGCAGGGCTCTTCTGATGTTCTTATGTTCTTTACGTGTTCTTAAATGTGAAATAAAGCTTTAAGTGTCTTACAGTCTTTTAGCCCAGGGATTTCAGTCAAAGCAGCTGCTCAAAGGTAAAAGGCTGACGACTGCAAAATTAATTCTGTTTCTCATTGGTTTGCAAATAAAACTGACTTAATTTCCTGCCCTCCCTCTTAGTTCCACAGAATAGTTTGTTAGATCAGTTACAGAATGATCTGTTTAGCTGTAGCAACACATCAGAGGCAGCTTTCCAGTGCAGCTGCATCACAGCACCATCTAGTGCTTCAAGAAGAGCAGGAAGAAGTTCTTGGCTGTTTATTTTTCCCCTAACCATGATATTGCTAAAACAGGGAGCAACACATGAAAGCTTCAGCTAGCACAATCCTGTGCACTGTTTCTCTCCTGCAATCATGAATTCATTTCTGCTACTGTTTGGCCTGACTGTTTAGCATAGTTCAGTATATGATTTGATGCAATCATGCTGCACATTTTCCTGTAGGAGAGGAATGGGAAAAGGAGTCATTGACAAAGGTTGCTATAGAACGATGTATATGTCAAATAGGTATGGCACAATTAATGTGGCAATAACCCCTGCTAATTGGGTAAGAGGCACTTTTTCAAGTGGGTGCTCCTTTTTTTAGCAGGGGGAGAGTAACTGGCCCACCTCACCCCAGCACTGTCTGTTCTGGTGGCTGTCTGCTGGTATTCATTTGCATCTTTTTAGATTGTGAGCCCTTTTGGGACAGGGAGCCATTTAGTTATTTGATTTTTCTCTGTGAACCGCTTTGTGAACATTTGGTTGAAAAGCGGTATATAAATACTGTTGTTAATAATAATAATAATAATAATTAATAAAAGAGAACTTCTGTAAGGCTTTTCCCCAGTTGGTATTGTATAGAATACAATGTTAGAATAAAATGATGTACAGTCCAGCTTACAGGAGATGTGATGAATGAGATGCTGGATTTTTGAAGATTTGATGGAGATAATGCAGATTCTTTGGACAGGGATATTGCAGATTATTAGAAGTCTATCTGGGGATATTTTAACTCTACAATTAGTGCAGAATAAACTGGGAAGAAGATATAGGAATGTGCTTAGTGGATGAGATTGCAATCCTTTCCTTTTTTACCTGGGAGAAAGCCCTATTGACTTTTCATAGTGGGGTATCCTTCAGAGTAAGCATGCATAGGACATAAGAATATAAGAACAGCCCCACTGGATCAGGCCATAGGCCCATCTAGTCCAGCTTCCTATATCTCACAGCGGCCCACCAAAGGCCCCAAGGAGCACACCAGATAACAAAAAGACCTGCAAGGCTTCCTGGGAATTATAGTTAAGAACATAAGAACAGCCCCACTGGATCAGGCCATAGGCCCATCTAGTCCAGCTTCCTGCATCTCACAGCGGCCCACCAAACGCCCCAGGGAGCAGACAAGACAACAAGAGACCTGCATCTCGGTGCCATCCCTTGCATCTGGCCTTCTGAGGCAACCTACTTTTAAAATCAGAAGGTTGCACATACACAGCATGGGTTGTAACCTGTGCTGGACTTTTCCTCCAGAAATTTGTCCAATCCCCTTTTAAAGGCATCCAGGCCACATGCCATCACCACATCCTGTGGCAAGGAGTTCCATAGACTAACTAGATGCTGAGTAAAGGAATGTTTTCTTTTGTCTATCCCAACACCCCCAACACTCAATTTTAGCAGACGTCCCCTTGTTCTGGTGAGAGAAGGAAAAGAGCATCGCTCTATCCATCCTCTGCATAATTTTGTATGTCTCAATCATGGCCCTCCTCAAGCGCCTTTTATCTAGACTGAAGACCACCAAACTCTGTAGCCTTTTCTCATAAGGATCTTGCTGCCAGGCTCTCAAATGACAATAGCACAGGCTGGAGCAGGCCCAAAATACCTGTGATCAAAGCACAGTTTTCACTGTCATAGCATAGATATAAATGAAGTGTGGTAGAGCCGGAATGGTGTAGTGGTCCTGGAGTTGGACTTAGACCTGGAAGAAGGTCCAGGGTCAAATTCCTGCTGAGCCATGAAGCTTGTTCGTACATCTGAGGACACACAGAAATACCACATAGAGAAATACAGTCGGATTCTGGTATCCACAGGTCTGGCATCCATGAATTTGACTCACCGCAGATGCTAGTGGATACTGGGGTTCAATTTTAAAGCCCTTTAAACACAAAAAGTACCCAAATTGGGTTTTCTGTCTTTTTGTGGCCAAATTGTGCCATTTCCAAGCCTCTACAGCTATTTTCAGTCCTGAAAGGCCCACTTCCAGGTCATATGGAGTTCCTTTCTCCTTCCAACCTTGCCCCAGAATGCATCGGTTTTTAAGGTTTTTAAAATGTTCATGATCCAGCGGAAGATTAACACGCAATAGAGGAAGGACAAGTGGTGATCCTGCGTTCAACTGCACATATGTTCATGAGGAAGGGCCAAACTGAACCAAATGATATATTTGATCCCCCACCTTAAATGTTAAACATTGGCATATAGTAGCCCTGCAGCCTCCCAATCCAAATTGGGACCATGGCATTCTGGTTTAGGGGATTTAATTCTTATTCTGATGCCACTTTGAGGATATTAAACCACTTTTTCTTCCCTTTCCAACCCAGTTGCCAGCTGGCATTATGGAATGCGCATTGTGTTCATCAAGAACAGCATTTCTCAAACTGTGGGTCAGGACCCACTAGGTGGGTTGTGAATCAATTTCAGCTGGGTCCCCATTCATTCCAATATTTTATTTTTAATATATTAGTCTTGATGCTACCATGGTATGTGACTGCATTTGAGGAAATGATACAGATTTTGTTGGCATCCTTCAGTCTCAGAAGACTATGGTGCCACGCTCTGAATGGTGGTTCTGGAACAGAGTGTCCTTTCCAGTGCGTGAAGCCTGAGTAAAGTAGATATGGAGGATAGACTGTTACCCATGCTGCAAATCCCCCCTCTCCACGTCACTGAAATGGTCCAGTGGAAAGGCAGAAGCCAATATGGTTGGTTCCAGCGGCATCGCAGGAGTTGCCAGAACGTGACTGTGTTCAGCCATGAACTGCCTCAGGGACTCCGGCTCTGGATTTTGCCTCGAGGTTGACTCCTGAAGCCTTTTCCATAACTGGATGTAGCCACAAGGCAGTGGAGGTTTGGGATCAGAGTTTTCCTTCTCTCAGATGAGCTGCCTTCCCAGGCTGACGAGTCCCATCTACCCGGTGGCTGTTTAGTCGCCTCTTACGACAAGTACAGCCAAACTGAGGGCCTATTCTTATCCCCAGCCCCCAGGGAGATACAGATATGTACTCTGAATAGGCTACTATGCATATGCTTTTAACAATGATAGTAAATGAGACTTCCTCCTGGTTAAGTGTGGTAGGACTGCAGCCTAGGATTGTTAAAAATTTCCTACTTGATGATGTCACTTCCGGTCATAACATAACTTCTGGTGGGACTTGACAGATTCTCATTCTAAAAAGTGGGTCCCTGTGCTCAAAGTTTGAGAACCACTGCACTAGAACTCTTGCATTAGCTGCAAACTTTCTGTGGATTTAATTGTGAACAGACTCAAGACCTTGCCTTGCGGGGCTCCATGTCATAGCAACCTCGCTGGTCTGAAAAGGCAGCTGAATAAGTTGATCAAGAACACTTATCCTGATTGCCCAATTAAAAGGTGATCGGAGTTTGTTTGGCCTGGCCGGGACACGAGAGTCCAGCCCCTCCCCAAGGGGGAGGAGAAAGGGGCTGGGTCTGGCAGCTACGGCGGACCTTTTAAAAGGGCACGAGACCCAGCCCTCTTCCTTCTTTGCACGTGGGCATCGTGGGAATACCCGCCCGCCCACCCTGGAGGCAGTCTGAGTATAACTGGTTGCCGTTTGGGGCTGGGTAGGAATTTTTCGCTGCCTGCCAAGATTGGCTGAAGGACAGGCAGTTTTTTCGCCTACCCCAGACTGTGGTGGGCCAGGGGGTTACACTCCCCCTGTTTGCAAGCTGCCATTGGTCACTTTAAGAGGGCAGGTGGTGCGGGTTAGGAGGCGTGAATGGGACTTTTGGCATGCACCTTCAGGCGGCATAGGCAGGGCGGAACCCTATTTCAGTCCTCAGGGGCTCGGTGGCACGAGGACGTAGACGGGGCCCTGGCCAGGACCGCGGGGCACACCTCAGAGGCTCAGCGGCTCGAGGTGGCGCAGTCCGCGGTCCGGCTGCCTTCCCCTTAAGGGATAGACATGGATGGGACGTGCCGCCCAGCCGCGGGGCGCGACTTGGAGTCGGGTGCATGCCCGCCTGGGGGCAGAGGTTTCTGGTACCGCCCAGAGGTCCCTCCCCGCACCACAGGGGCTTTCGCTGCCTCGGATGCTGCAGGTCTCAGCCTCTGCTTCTCTTGCTAATGTGAAATAAAGTGGCCCTTTCTCCCATATCTGTTGTCTCAAGTGTTCATTGGACAGTGCCGAAACAAAAGGTCACGAATATGGGCTGCAACAGCTGAATTCGTACACAACATGTCAAATGATGTAACTGCATTGCCTGGAAATGTCTGGAATGTGACCATCACTTTAAACAGAATTAGGAAAAAAAGAAAACTAGTTTGAGCTGGTCACCCCTTCTTCTTTTTTTGCAGAAGACCCATGTCAGAACACCACTTAACGGAATCCTGAAGGGTAGATGCTGAACTGTCATATCTATCTGGTGGTTTAATCTCTAAGAAATAGGAAAAAAAAAAAAACTTCAAAATGAAATTCCTTTGCCATGGCCTCACCGAGCTTACTTTGTGCTTTGTTAAAAGGGTTGATGAGAACGGAAAGGCTCAGGAATCTGGATCTACTTAGTCAATTGTAATATACAAGTGAAATGTCAGCTCAGATCTCATAGCGATAACAGAATTGAAAAGCTCAAGATGTAGCATGCTGGAAGTTTCAGATGAAACCAATTCTTTGCTCTCTCGTTTATGAAGCTCTTTCTCTAAAAAAAAAAAAAAAGCATAACTGTACACGCTCTGTCTATAGTATTGGAGAAGGGTTTGCTCTGGTTTTCCCTGCTAGCTTTCTAACTAAGGCAGTGTAGAAAATGGTAGGTGTGCAGTGGTAAGGGAGTAAATAATATCAGGGATGGGAATTTGGCATCATGGTGAGACAGGACTCTAGCCCTGAGTCTCTTCCCCCTGCAACTCGACTCATGCATGAGTCTTGATGGGCACCCTTTGATAACTCGAGTTCATTTTGACTCAGATCAGGGTCTTTTGGGACAGGCAGGCCAGGGTATGGGCCAAAAGGGACTGGGAAGCGTGCGGGTGTGGTAAGGCAGGAGGGAGTGGAACGGACAGCAGGAGGGGGACAGATGCGGCTGAACAGAAGCAGCTGGGAGGCTTGCATTAAGAGTACAACCCAATTCTTTGCAGCTCTACTCATAAGTAGTCCCAGAAGTAGCCTGTCATTCAATAAGGCAGCTTCTTCCTCCCAGGTAACAAAGTCTGGAGCCATGAGGACCTGCTTCCTGGCTTCCCTGCCTCATTTTCCTCCTCCAGCCAATCCTAAGGTAAGAACCCCCTTGGGCTCTTCCTTCTGCCCTCTCTTGTCCAGAGGGGGAAAAAGACCACCCATCCTTCATCCAATAATAATCAGTTCCTTCAGAGATGGACAAGAGAGCCCACTCCTTCCTCCTTCCCCCAACCTCCTGCTTGATGCAAAACATTAACTCTTTCCTACCTCCTTGGAACACCTTGCCACAGGATGTGGTGATGGCATCGGGCCTAGATGCCTTTAAAAGGTGGACAAATTTCTGGAGGAAAAATCCATCACAATTTACAAGCCACAATGCGTATGTGCAACCTTCTGATTTTAAAAATGGGCTATATCAGAATGCCAGATGCAAGAGAGGGCACCAGGATGCAGGTCTCTTGTCTTGTGTACTCCCTGGGGCATTTGGTGGGCCACTGTGGAATACAGGAAGCTGGACTAGATGGGCTTATGGCCTCATCCAGTGGGGCTGTTCTTATGTTCTCCTGGCTGGAACTTCCCTGCTGCTCACCCAGTTTGAATTATGGCCTGATGAGATGCTTTGCGTGCTGAAAGAAGTAAGCAAACGCACCGAGATACAGGCAGACTCAAGTCTGCACACATGGGGACTCATTTCAGAGTCTGTGACCTCAGACATGAGTCAATGCCTGAGTCATCCATATGGGTGACGTAAGTGTGCACGGATCAGCAAAAAACACTTGTTTTTGTGACTCGAACTGAAGTCACCCGACTTGAGTTCCCATCCCTGAATAATATACAAACTCTGAACAGGTTTGAATCTGGCTATGAAGGCATCTCAGCTTAAGTGGCAGTAATGAAAGCCTGAAGGCATCATTCATTCCCATTTCATTTACCCAAAAATGTTTCTCAGTGTTTATTCGGTTTACCTGTGATTCCTGCAAGGCATTCTCTGTAAGAATAACAAATAGGAATAAAATTATTCTTTATTCCAGATGCCAAGATGGGGTCTTAGTAAAAATTTTAATTGTATTTTAAATTGCCGGACTTGTGGTCTATCAGATGCGCTACCTTATATCTTAAAAGAGCCCCATGTCAGAAAGCATAGGAGTTGATAGAATGTTGGATCACCCATCAGAATCAGAGTGTCTTTGGGCTTTCTACCCACAGCATAGGGAACCAAATGAGCATAGCGCCTAGTGGTTAGTGGCAACCTAGTATTGAAATTGAATGGACTTGATCAGTGCGGCCCACATGATGGAGGCCTGTTTCTGGCTGCAGCTGGTCATAAGACGCCTTTAAAAGGGGATTGGACAAGTTTCTGGAGGAAAAATCCATTATGGGGTACAAGCCATGATGTGTATGCGCAACCTCCTGATTTTAGAAATGAGTTATGTCAGAATGCCAGATGCAAGGGAGGGCACCAGGATGAGGTCTCTTGTTATTTGGTGTGCTCCCTGGGGCATTTGGTGGGCCGCTGTGAGATACAGGAAGCTGGACTAGATGGGCCTATGGCCTGATCCAGTGGGGCTGTTCTTAAACTACAATTCCCAGGAGGCCTTGCAGGTCTCTTGTTGTCTGGTGTGCTCCCTGGGGCATTTGGTGGGCTGCTGTGAGATACAGGAAGCTGGACTAGATGGGCCTCTGGCCTGATCCAGTGGGGCTGTTCTTATGTTCTTATGTTCTTATAACCTATATGCCTGCAGTCAGCCAGATCTTGGAATGACAATGGCTTAAACCAGCAGTTCCCAAACTCTTTGAGAGTTTGGGTACCGCTGTAAGTGCATGCGGGGGAGGGGCAAAGGCAGCATCACAATTGCCACAATCATGCTGCTGGCGGGGCAAAAAGATTTTTTTTAACATACCACTAGCAACGCTGACCCTCCAGAAGGTGCCCCTCCCATGAACACCTCTGTTTATATATATAAAACTGCAGTACCTCATGTGCCTGTAGCTATGCTATTGTATATTAGGTATATATATCTTAAGTATTTTCAGTCTTGCAGCAAGCAATGACATTAGGATAAATGGGCAACATTTGGTGCTTTAATAATAATAATAATAATAATAATAATAATAATAATAATAATAATAATAATAAACAACTTTATTTGTATCCCGCCCTTCTCCCTAAAAGGGACCCAGGGCGGCTAACAACATGTAAAAAACAGATTTAAAAAACATAAATTAGTACAAATAGCAGATAAAAAAAACATATTAAAAACACATTAACAGAGACCATAAAAACAGTAGTCAGATTAAAAGACAGAATAAGAAGAGCACAAAAGAGCAAGTCACAGAGGAATCAGGCCTGTAAAAAACTAAAAGATGTATAAAAATGTTAAGAAGGCCAAAAATCAGAAGGCTTGTATAAACAGCAGTGTCTTCAGGCCTCGCCGAAAACTCTCTAGAGAGGGAGCCATTCTCAAGTCAAGGGGAAGGGAGTTCCATAATGTTAGTACCACTACCGAGAAGGCCCTATTTCTTGCAGCTGCCCCCCGGACCTCCTTGGGTGGCGGCACTTGTAAAAAGGCCTTCTCTGATGACCTGAGAGGGCGTTGTACGGGAGTAGGCGGTCTCTAAGATATCCTGGCCCAGAGCAGTATAGGGCTTTAAAGGTCAAAACCAGCACCTTGAATTGGGCCAAGAAACGAATGGGCAGCCAATGTAGCCCCCGGAGAAGCGGACTGACAGAGTTAATTTCTTGCCCCTGTGAAGCATCTGAAAGGATTATCAAGAAGAGAGCCTTCATCTTACACACTGATATGGTCTCAAGAGCCTCCTCTTACAGCTAATTCACACATTACTTCTTGTTGCTTAGTTCATCTTCGTTCCACTTATGTCATTGTGCTGCCTCTGGGAGTGACACTTTGTGAGCTCCTATCTCATGAGATGCACTTTATTCCTCATCTAAAAAGGAAAAAAAGAAAAGAATGTTTCAAAATAGTATTTCCATTTCCCAAGAGGTAGAAGTTCCAGACACAACTTTGTCTGCAGGGCCTGTGAGAAAAGGCATTTTTGTGACACATATGTGCAAATATACATTTTGTACATGGGAGAGCACATGCGTGCCCACAGACACACAGCACCAGCCTATAAAGAAGCATTAATTCTACACAAAAACAGTCTCCACTTGGATGGTCCCAGCACGGCTTCTTCCAGGTAAGGGTGAAGCTCTTGAGCAGTCTACTGAGTAGAGACATCACTAGGGTTTGCATCACCTGGAGCAAAAGTTCATCGTGTCACCTCCATTAGAATATAAGAAGAGCCCCGCTGGATCAGGCCATAGGCCCATCTAGTCCAGCTTCCTGTATCTCATAGTGGCCCACCAAATGCCCCAGGGAGCACACCAGATAGAGGATGATGGACATCCTTCCATACCAGACCAGAGAGAATTAATTACAATATCATATGCACAGCCTAAATGCAGTGTAATCACTAGGGTTGGTGTCACCCCCATTAACTTTATTTCAATATATAACAGTACAGGTCACCCAACAAACCAGTAACAAACAAAAAACCAGTGGCCAACTTGATGACACACAACTGAGTAAGGGCCCAATCCTATCCAACTTTCCAGCACCAGTGTAGCCGCAATGCAACCCCAAGGTAAGGGAACAAATGTTCATTGTCAGTTTTAAATCAAGGAAATTCACTTATTGTTATCTAAGGCAGTTGTGTTTTCTTTTTGATCTTAATATTTGATAGAATACAGAAAATTCGACACAGTTTGTTGTATTACAATCTTTATGAAATTACCTTTCCAAAGATATATAACATGATGGCATTATTCATAAATCCAAATTTTCCAAAAGGTTTCCAAAAGTTTGGCCACTAGTGATGTCACCCCTGTTAAGGCTGTCACCCAATGCGGTCTTCATCCCTCCGAAGTGTGTCAGGCATGTCCAAAGTAGCCCCCAGTCATTGATGTTCATTGAAAGGACATCTTAAGAGCTCTAAAAACATCAGCTGATCACTAGTATTTGTTACCATGCAATCAAGTTTAAAAAAGAAAAGAAAAGATGGTGATCAGTTGACACCACCCAATAATATTTCCATTACAATAAGAAGTACAAAGTAAAAGAGTGAATTGGTCTTCGTTTGCACATGGTGGGACTATGCATGGCCAAGAGAATGTGCTGGCCAAGATAAAACTGACACGTACCAGTGGACACCACCCCATTCAATGCATGCTTCCAATTGAACAAGGGATTCTGCTTCTGTTGTGACACTGATGAACAGAACGAACAGAGTGTTCCCTTACCTTGAGGAGGCCTCCATGACAGACCCTCCCCCCCCCCCGACTGCAGTGCTTGCACCATTGGCACAACTGCATCAACTCCAGAATGTTGGATAAGATTGGACCCTCAGTTGATTTGTTAGTGAAGCTTATGCCAAAACTCAGCTCTGCTTAAGAGCATCTATTCAAGGGAAAGGGAATAAGAACACTCTTTGCGTGTGTTTTGTGGGAAATGGACTTTGCTCATTAATTTCTGAAATTGGTGTTACCATCAAATGTTAAGGTTACAAAAATCCCCATTATCACAGTCATGAGAATAAATAAATAAATGGACACCTTTAAAAGGGGATTGGACAAGTTGCTGGGAAAAATCCATTACGGGGTACAAGCCATGATGTGTATGCGCAACCTCCTGATTTTAGTAATGGGTTATGTCAGAATGCCAGATGCAAGGGAGGGCACCAGGATGAGGTCTCTTGTTATCTGGTGTGCTCCCTGGGGCATTTGGTGGGCCGCTGTGAGATACAGGAAGCTGGACTAGATGGGCTTGTGGCCTGATCCAGTGGGGCTGTTCTTATGTTCTTATCTTCTTATAAATTGGCACTGATTACAGTAACAATCCTGCTGTGAATATCGGATTTCAAAATGTGTGTGTGTGTGTGTGTGTGTAGGTGCACTGTTGTCAGAAAGTCAGTTATGCTGTACACCTTTGTCTACTGTCTCAGGTTATCTCATTTGACTCATTCAATAGCTGCCCTTGTGATCTTTCTTCAAGGCATTTAAACTCTAAGGTTTTCTCACACCTGCAACACTATAATATGGAAGACCTCAGCTGTTCTACACAATTGTCTTCTACACAATTGTTAAAAGTTTGGGGCCCTCTCCTCCTATTCATCCACTGTGTAATTAATCCATGGAATTTCTTGCCACACCATATTGCACGTGGCCTTAGATGCCTTTTACAGGGGGATTGGACAACTTTCTGGAAGAAAAGTCCATCACAGGTTACAAGCTGTGATGGGTATGTACAACCTCCTGGTTCTAGAAGTGGGCTAACTCAGAATTCCAGGTGCAAGGGAGGGCACCAGGGTGCAGGTATCTTGTTGTCTTGTGTGCTCCCTGAGTCATCTGGTGAACCACTGAGATGCAGGAAGCTGAACTAGGTTGGCCTTTGACCTGATCCAGCAGGGCTCTTCTTATGTTCTTGTCATGCCTGAATCATTCTGTGCTTCCCCTGTTGCACCTGGATCATCTGGTCATCCCCTTTTGCACCAGATGATCATCTGGGTCATCTGGAACAGAGGAGAAATGACAGGATACAGTTTTTATTTAGCAGGAAGACTCAATGTTCAACCTTCCAAGCCCACCTAGTGCAACAGCAATACCTACCTGATGACATCCCTGTGCCACTATTGGACTAATGCAATGTTTATCTCAGTATTTTAGAATGCAGCAGGAAAGAAACTCGTGAGACTTTATCTTTCCTATTTTGTGATTTTCACATGCCCCTCTCTCTATATGTACAGATACAGTAGTTTAAAAAAAAAATCCTGAATTGTCCTGAAATATCAAAATCGTTTAGAGGTTGGGATGAGAAGACATAATAAAATGCCCTAGAATTAGATCATAATGAATGTTGTTTCAAAGTCATTGGCGTAGCCTTTGTAACCATGTAATGAAGTTACAAGAGCATTGTAGCTGAAAATATCTCTTATAACTGCCTTCCATGTCAAATTCTACACAGTATTGTGTAACACAGAGAAAGCCTCCAGTCACAAGTCTCCATCATATTTGTTGTGGATCTTGTGAGTCACTGCACTGGGGAAGTCAAAACTGCTGTTAATAACTGTTCCAGTCTTGTGATCTTTTGTGTCCTGAAATTCATTCTGAACTCTCTCATACTCACTTTGCAAAGTTTCTTCCATGTGTATGGAGGTTCTAAAACTTTCAGCTCACACTCTTGCAGGTTTACTTCTAAGTAAGACTGAATGATTTCACAGGACTACGTCCCAGATGTGTAAGATTGCAGCCTAAATCGATTATTTGGGGGAGGTTGGAGGACGAAGAGAAGGAATATGGTACTTATTGCGTCCATAAATATATCCAACTTCAAAACTTTATCGGTTTTGTGCTGTAACCAAGTGACCGACTTGTATTAGATTCCATTTGGCCATCTTGGTGCACAGCTAACATTCTGCTGGAACTTATGTCAGTGACTAAAATAACCCCAACTAATTTCAAGCAGCAAGTGTCTAGTAACTTACCAGTCAGAGATCTGTATGACTGAG
Source organism: Tiliqua scincoides (assembly GCF_035046505.1). Classification (NCBI taxonomy): domain Eukaryota; kingdom Metazoa; phylum Chordata; class Lepidosauria; order Squamata; family Scincidae; genus Tiliqua; species Tiliqua scincoides. The sequence goes on along the minus strand of NC_089821.1, from coordinate 4,148,749 downwards.
AAAACATTATTGTAGAGTCGGTGAAACTTCAGGGCAAGTGAACAGACCTAAATTTAATCAGAGGACAAACCCTGTGCAGATACAGATTGGAAAATAAAGATCACTTGCTCTGTTTTAAATTTGTTCCTTGCAAAGCAAAAACATTTGCCCGGGAACTGCAAATGGATCTGTCTATGACCTGCCTGGAGTTTATAGCAGCACGTTCTCTGAATTTCTAACTTGCTTTGCTCACCAAAAATAACAAGGGACTGTTAATTTTCTGCTAAATGGATGAATGAAAACCCTCTTTTCAAAACAACTAAGGTAGGACATGCTCTACTGGCAAATAATTCACATAAGATGGGCTTTGGAGAGAGATCTGAGAATGTCGGATTTCAAAGTTTTGTCTCTGCAAAAGCTTTCTTGTACTGTACTTTTTTTTTTTCCTTTTGTAAGGGTCATATTTCTTTCTCTGAACTTTACATCAGCTTGGAAATCTACACTTCATTCCTTTGCACACTGTCATTTCGGCCAAGCAAGACTTGATGCTAACTACTTTATATTTAAATTACCTGTTTGAAGGCAGTTGTTTTTTTTTAATCATTCTGATGTAATAACTGGTACATCAAGCTTCTAAAATAACCTTTTATCATTTTTGTGAGGATGTATATTTTAAAGAAAACATGTCGTACTTCAGCTCAGGTTAGCTTTCAGGTTCTGAAGGCATTCATGTTTTTGATTGGAGCCCAATAGCTTTTAAATGCTTTTTCCTTAGAGAGGTAAAAGATAGTAGTCATTCTTTAGAAAACTCTGCAACAGTTTTGATGTGCTATTTATAGTTCATAATGTGATTAAAAATAGTTGGCGTGTATATTATCGGATGGCTCAGGCTGTGAGGATTCCTAGTGTGGAGTTTTCATATTTATTATGCCTTAACAAATTCATTGCAGAATAACAGAAAACATAATCAAATTTTAAAAAACTTTATCATCACATCTAAGCCTAAGATTTATTAAATGTTCAGCACTAAGTTGAAATGGGATAACTACTGAATAGTAAATTAAGAGCCCAATCCTATCCAACTTTCTAGTACTGGTGCAGTTGCAATGCAGCTTGGAGGTAATGGAACAAATATTCCCTTACCTTGAGGAAACCTCTGTCACTGCCACCCCACTAAAGGATCCAGTGCACACCCCATTGGCACCACTGCACTGGCCATGGAAAATTGGATAGGATTGGGCCCTAAAGCAACAGTGATGTCCAAGGTCCAAGGTATAAGTAACTATTTTCTATCAGCATCTACACCTTATTTAATTATGTGATGAGATGATGTGGAGTTTATTATTCTAGTATTGTCTTGCTTAGGTCTTGTACTTTATCACTGGTATCACTGGTATAATATACAGTATGCTCTTCTTCAGTAGCTGTCTGTACCATTTGTGTACCATTTTTTTTTAACAGGGTTAATCAATCAAGATAACAACTTTGTTAACTTCCCAGCTAGTCTTCATTATTTCAATTAAATGCATTAACAGAGTTCAGGCTGCTCTCATAATTGCATGAAAATATTTGTTGCTCAAGTCACTGGGGCAGATAGGACTGGGATGCTTATCAACAAGTGTTTTAAATTTTTTCCCATGATGTAGTACATTAAAACCCATCTAAACCATTGGTGGAAGGACAGGAGAAGAAGCACTCTATGCTGACTGGTCTTCCTTTTAATGATTTATAATTGAGAATCTGGTGGATTTTCAGGCTTCATTAGTCAATTGTTTTTTTTGTTTGTTTTTGGCAACCTTCAGTCTCGAAAGACTATGGTATCACGCTCTGAAAGGTGGTTCTGGCACAGCGTCCAGTGTGGCTGAAAAGGCCAATCCGGGAGTGACAATCCCTTCCACACCGGGAGCAAGTGCAGTCTGTCCCTGGTCTGTCTCCCTGGCTATGGGCCTTCCTTCTTTGCCTCTTAGCCTCAGACTGTTGGCAAAGTGTCTCTTCAAACTGGGAAAGGCCATGCTGCACAGCCTGCCTCCAAGCGGGCCGCTCAGAGGCCAGGGTTTCCCACTTGTTGAGGTATTTTTTGTGCTTGTCACCCCTTTCTTAACCTTTCCTTGTGATCATTCCGTAGCTGCTGCCTTTCCATCTCGCTGCCAATGGTTTTTAGTTGTTCTAATGGAATCCTGCCTCTCTGGGGATTTTTTTTGCAACTGGAGGAAAGAATTTTTATGACCATGGTCAGTACAGATAGGGGATCAAATGGATTCCTCTTAATTTTACAACCTGAAAAGAAAACTAACCGGTCTCAAAGAAATGAGCTGGTCTCAAATAAACTGATCTCAAACGAATCCAGTAAAAAGTTACTATATTACATTTACATTTCAAATATGCAGGTGTCAATGGAATGTGGGGACTGGTTGGATATGCATGTCTGATTTCTTGACTATACCTGACCTTAGAGATAAAGTAGAAATATGAAGCATTCTAAAGACTATAGCATCATGTTCAACAACCCAACATGCTGAAGAATGTTCAGTACCAATCAGAACTGAATTAACATTGAATGGAAACTTGTTGACCTTTGGTGTTTTTTATGTACATCTGTATAGCTTGCTCTTACTAGTATGCTGCTCTGTTATCTGAGTACAATTTTATTTTCTGTTTGTTACTTGAAACCTCATTATTTCAAGGGCCATAGTTGCCTCACCCGGAAATATCTCTCATTCCACCAACTTGGCACGTTTCCTCTGGGGGCAGCTGACATCCAGCAGAATTCCTGACTGGTTCTATTGAATTTAGTAGTAATGGAAGTCTTAGGAGAGGCAAATAGTTGTAGGGTAGGGTTGAAACTAACTGTGATAGACCAGTGGTGGCATCACACTTTTTAAATGTTTCTCCTCTCATTTCATTCCTGTCCCTTCCACCTTATGGTCATGCCTGAACTACAAGTGTATGTATATTTTCTTTAATCAATCTGATGAAAGCAAAAACCGTATTCTATGTTTCCCCAATAAAAACTTCACCGGGTTGGTCCAGGAAGCCAACAAACCATGGTTAGTTGGGATGTGAAGGTGATCTCAGTGCTATCAGCCCATGCGCTCTCTACCCTCCTCCTTTTACCTCCTCATCTTGCATGCAAAGGGAACTCTGGTTTCTTAGACTACAACTTCACAACTCACCTGAAGCCAAGAGCTGTGGTTTAACTATGGTTCCACAAAGTAGCACTTCAAGCTAGTAACTGTGGTTTAAGTGGATGAAGCCAGGATGGTGTAGTGCAGGGGTGCCCAAACCCCGACCCTGGGGCCACTTGTGTCCCTCAAGGACTCCCAATGCGGCCCTCAGGGAGCCCCCAGTCTCCAATGAGCCTCTGAATCTCCAGAGATTTGCTGGACCCCACACTGGCCCAAAGCAACTGCTCTTAGCGTGAGGGTGACTGTTTGACCTGTTGCATGAGCTGTGGAACGAGGGCTCCCTCCACTGCTTGCTGTTTCACGTTTGTGATGCAGCAGTGGCAGCAAAGGAAAGGGCAGCCTTGCTTTGTGCAAGGCCTTTTATAGGCCTTGAGCTATTGCAAGACCTTCATTCATTGGTGGTTTTACAACTGATGAATGTACATCTTTAATATATTCATCTTTAATATATACATTTATGTAAATGTATGTAAATTTATTCAAATTTTAAATGTATATTAATTCTTTTCCCCCCCTGACACAGTGTCAGAGAGATGATGTGGCCCTCCTGCCAAAAACTTTGGACACCCCTGGTGTAGTGGTTTTGGAAATGGACTTAGATCTGGAGATCAGTCATGAAACTTACTGGATGACCTTGGGCCAGTCACTATATCTCAGCCTCACCTACCTCATAGGGTTGCTGCGAACACAAAAGGAGGAGAGAACCCATGTACACCACCCTGACCTCCTAGGAGGAAGGGTGGTAGAAAAATGTGAAATAAACTAAAATAAATATAAAGTGGCCTGAGTCCCGTTCAGGAACTGGAGAGGCAAGACAGGGGATGGGGACAGTATGCACAGGCTGTGCAGGTTTGGGGTTCCAGTTGTGGTTTGCTGTCTGTCTCAACCAAATGGTTGGTTGTCTGAAACTTGAGGGAGAAAAAAAAGCAGTGGGCTACACTTTGAATTTATCAGACTGTGTCGTTATTCTTTTTTCGAAGTGCAGGTTCTAACATGTGAATTGGTTGAGCATCAGTCTCCTTGACCCCCAGGACACCGCTAGTTTATAATGACCTCAATGCCAAGCAGGTCAAGTCACCCTGGACTGCACTCTCTGCTGGGCCCCTCCCCAGCAGGCTGACAGCTGTGACCCCAACACTCACCCAAGAAAATGCTCCGGGACTTCCCCACTTCTCCAAGAGACGTTTGCTCAGCCTGCTGCAGCTGGCCTGCCCATTTACCCTGGTGGAATGCAAGAGCAGAACTGACCAGAGAGGACAGAGGGGCAAATGTTTATGAGTCAAAGGCAGGGCCAGCTCTGAAACAAACCACTGCCCTTACTTCCCAGCGTGGTGTGAGCAGGAGTGCAGAGGAGGGAGGCAGAGCAGAGGAAGTGACTCTGAACAAGCCCAAGCTTTCCTGGCCCCCAGGTAGGAGGAAAACAACACCTGCAACTGAATGGGGGGGGGGGGAATTGGGAAATCTCATGTCGACCTCCACGTTCTGATGGTTCGGCCAGAGAGAGAGAAGGGGAAGCGCTGTAACAGGTTGTCAGGCTTGCAAATCCCAGGTTTGAGCAATAAGAGCACCTCCAGGGAGGGCTGGGAAACAATGGCATAGTCAGAGGGAGGGCAGTGCAGGTGCCACCATCTACAGCAGGAGCCAGACGGGCAAAAACTGCAGTGCACAGGCCCTTCTGCTCCTTTGCCTGTCAGAGTCAGCAATACTTTGACTCAGCGTAAGGCAACTTCCTGTGTTTCCTATATGCGGAGCTTTTGTTCACTTACTGAAAAGAAGGTCTCCCAACGGAGACTAGAAGTACTGTAAAAGGCACTCAGGGGCTTCAGAAGACTTTGGAGCTTCTCCTGCCCCTGGAACGGCTTTTGGGGGGCAGGTAGAGGCGGCAGCAGCACCCAGCAGTGGTGGGTGGAGTGGAGGCAAAGCCTGCAGGTGTGGCTCTTAGGGCTTTTGTCTGACCTGCCCCCCCCGGCCCGCCACTGCAAGGCAAGGCTCTCCCCATTGAACTTCCACTTAAAGGTCTGGACAAAGTCATGCAACCCTGCTTCAGCAAGCACTTAGACAAGCACGGTAGCCTCATTCACACGACGGTCCAAGTTGAATGTGTAGGTGAAGATGGAGGGATCCAAATCACACCTGCTCACCTTAGCCTTGACCCCCATGCATTTACCTGCACTTGTCCACAAAGCCTCCACGCATACAAAATAGGTATGCAGTCTAAAACCCTGAACATTCAGTTTGCCTGACTGTGGTTTAGATGAATTTACGAAGGTTGGAGGTGGTGTCGGTGGGTGTGAGCTGGACAATTGCACGTGCGGTTTTCAGCTTCAACCACTCACTTGCAATTCTGAAAGGATGATATTGATCTGATTTGCAAAGTCATTGCAAGTTATAGTGACATGTCCAATTGTGGAGTTTCTGAACACTCAAAAAGTGATATCAGGGACGTGCGGTGGGTGGGGAGGCAGGTGAGGCAGAGCCTCCCTGCTGGAGTTCTTTGAAAAGCACTGCTGCTCTGTGAGATGCTCAAGCACACTTAACCCATGGCAGTGCTTTTTGAAGGGCTCCAGCAGGGAGGCTCTGCCTCACCTGCCTCCCCACCCACCGCACGTCCCTGAGTGATATATAAACTAAATACACTTATTATTTTCCCCATTTGAAGCAACCTAAGAATCAGCCTCTCCTGCTACTACTGTATCAATCCCAGACATATATGCAGTGTCCTATCCCCTGGGGGCTGGGGATAAGAATAGGCCCTCAGTTTGGCTGTACTTGTCGTAAGAGGCGACTAAAGAGCCACCGGGTAGATGGGACTCGTCAGCCTGGGAAGGCAGCTCATCTGAGAGAAGGAAAACTCTGATCCCAAACCTCCACTGCCTTGTGGCTACATCCAGTTATGGAAAAGGCTTCAGGAGTCAACCTCGAGGCAAAATCCGGAGCCGGAGTCCCTGAGGCAGTTCGTGGCTGAACACAGTCACGTTCTGGCAACTCCTGCGACGCCGCTGGAACCAACCGTATTGGCCTCTGCCTTTCCATTGGACCATTTCAGCGACGTGGAGAGGGGGGATTTGCTGCATGGGTAACAGCCTATCCTCCATACCTACTTTACCCAGGCTTCGCGCACTGGAGAGGACACTGTTCCAGAACCACCATTCAGAGCGTGACACCATAGTCTTCTGAGACTGAAGGATGCCAACAGTGGATGCAGTGTCCTGCAGCCAGGCTAATAACATTTGTTCTCTCTGGATCCACAAGACAACATATAAGGGTTGGGTACTAGCCCCATTTAAACATAAATGTGTATTAACACAAACAGCTCTGATCAGAAGCGGAGCTAAAATAATAACCAATAACTAGGTATTTTTATACTGCCTTTCTGGTCATCAGATCACTCCTCTGACTTTATTCAAGGCGGTTTACATAGGCAGGCATTTCTAAATCCCTCAAGGGGATTTTTACAGTCATAGAGGTTCTCTCTTTCAAGAACCAACAACATTTCAGAATGGATCTTCCTGGCTTGGTCTCACTTCTGGCCTCCAGTTCTCCCAGTCAGGCTGACAAGCAGCTCCATCTCTCGCTAGAGGGGGACGGCACGGCACGTACAGCATGCTCTGCAACGGCCCATCCCCCTTGGTGTCAGAGCCATTCGGGGCAGTGACGGCAACATACAATTGCTGCCTCAAATGGCTCCCATGCTGAGGGGGATGGGCTTATCACACTGCCCCCCCCCCCCCAGCTCCACTTCTGGCTGATGTTTCCATGCTTAGTTTGGAATTTCTGTGCCCAGAAAAGTCATAATATTATTAAAATAAAGATCAGCAAGACAGACACACTCGTAAACCATGAATTTGTTTTGCATGTAAGCTTGTCATATGCAATGAGGAAGGGCTTTATCTTTTGGAAGGGGTTTACTGCAAGATCAAAGAATATAAACCAAAGCATATTTGCTTCTGTCACTCCTGTTATCTGTGGAGCACGAGGACCTTTCATCTTCCACTAGATTTCACATATTTCAGCAGTGCTGTGTCTTTCACTAGTTAGTAGGAAGAATATCAGGAGTTCTCTTTTAAAGTATGTTAGCAAAATCTAGATTCATGCTAGGAATCTGTGGCTGCAGGCCTGAGTGGAAACCCCACTGAATTCAGTGGGGCTGACTTCCGAGTAAATGTTCTTAGGACTGCATTCTCAGTGCGCAACTCTTGTTTGTAGCCATGTTTTTACTGTTAACTTCAGCCCTCTATGACAGATTGTAGCAGCTGTAAATTACTGGATCAGCTGTCTGCTGGTCTAAGTAGGCAGTTGGTACAGTAATAGATGCCGTCTCCGTGCCCTGAGAAATTCCATGATCAAAGATGCTTCTGTGCAGTCTATGAATTCAACACAAACCTGCTATGTGGTGACCCTATGAGTTTGTAAACACGTGCTTGCCTTATGTTCTAGAACAACTGTACAAGTATGCAAAGTGCGTAATATCCCCACAGTTGAGCTCTGCTGCACAAACCCTTTTAGATGACCGTAGTTCTAATCTGGACTTGGTGGGTGGGTGGGAATTGTTCTGTCTGTGGCTGGCATGGCTGATGGGATTTTCACTTCTCATAGAATGCTTTGGGGTAGACGTCCTCTCAGAAAATCAAACTGGGTTTTAACAAATGACATACAGGCTGAGCCTCATTATTTGCGAGGGTTCCATTCCAAGCACTCATGCAGATGGCAAAAAACGCACTATAGCAAATCAATTTAAAAAACAAAGTTTCTTTGCTCTGGAAAACAGCCTTGCTGACCTTTGTGATGTAAGATAAGAGTCATTAACAAGACAATCCATCAATCAGTCCTCCTCCAAGAGCTTACAAAGAGCTGAGAGCTTACACTCAGCCCCCCTCCCTTCACCAATGCAAAGTGATCACCTCTCTTTCACATGCTCAGGGGGAAGGGAGGGGTCGCCTGGAGAGAGAAGGACTGATGGATTGTCAGCCAGCTGCCCCCTCTCTATCATTAAGGAGGCTATTGTTAAAGGACTGTTCAGTTTTTTAAACTGATTTTAAAGGGGTGCATTTTTCCCCTTCTCCAGGGATCAGCACATTCCTTCTCATTTGCAGGGGCCTCTCCTGTTGAGTCAAATCTGTGTATAAAAACTCAGTGTATAAATAGGCTGGACCTGTATTTTTCGATTCATGTTATGTTGTTCTTTTGGATCCCGTAATCTGCATCATTTATTGTGGAACCTCCTGACCAGGGAACCCTGCCAAGCCTCCTCCCAGCTGGCCTCTAGAAGAATAATATTTTAAAAACTTATTTTTTCCAAGGCCTAAGCTTAGTGGTTCCCAAACTTCCCTGGGTCACAGTGCCCCCCAGCTTGTTCTTCCCAGCTCAGCCAGGTGCTGCCATTTTGGTTATCTCATGAACTCTGGGATGGCGGTGCCCAAATCTTGTGAGATTTCACGAGATCTAAGATGCTAGTGCCTGAGAGAAGAGAGAGGAGGAACCACCAGGGATATCCTATGGCACTCCTATGAGTGCATTGTTTGTGCAAAGGCATCGTCCACCAAACCATGGCCCACAGGCCGGATCCGGCCTGACACTGAATCCCTCCCCACTGTGAGCAGCACTTACTCTTCTGCTGCGCTGCTCACGAGAAGCCCCTCTGTCTTTATTGTGCGACCATCTGGGCAGTCATGTCTGCCCGGGAATTTGGGCGTGAAGCCTGCTGGGATAGTGAGCTGTAGATGTGACTGCCCAGAGTGTTGCATGATAAAGATGGAAGGGCTTCTTCTGAGCCGTGCAGCAGAATGGTAAGTGCTGGTCCGAAAGAGAACTGCTGTGCTGTAACACAGCGGTCACGAGTTTGGCTGCCCTAAGGTGTTGTGACCCACACTTTGGAACTCCTGCCTTAGCTGAATTATAGGATACTATGTTATCACTCTCATTGATAGTTGTTGCCTTATTGTTGTTTTTATCATTTTTATGTATTTAAATTGTTAGTGGTAGTTTTAAATATTGTGAATTGTCCTGGAAGACCCTTGGAGTGAAAGTGGGCTATGGACTTTTCTTTTTTTTATTGTCACCTTATATCTTTTTTTTTCTTTGTAGAGCAATATCTGGGTCCCTTTTAGGGAGAAGGGCGGGATATAAATAAAGTTTATTATTATTATTATTATATCTTAAGCTTAATTATCTATTAATTACAAGAATTAGTCATGCTTGTAATTCATCATTAATATATACTTATTATTAATATCATTAATATATCATTAATATATACTTATTGTTATATATACTTATATAACAATATATACTTATTGTAATATATACTTATTGACAATCAGCCTGAAGAAAACACAGGTCATGGTTCAGGATGTGGACTCACCTCCCTGCATTACAATCTCTGAGCATGAACTGGAGGTTGTCCATGACTTTGTGTACCTTGGCTCAACGATCTCCGACACTCTTTCTCTCGATACCGAGCTAAACAGGCGCATCGGTAAAGCAGCTACCACGTTTTCCAGACTCACAAAGAGAGTCTGGTTCAACAAGAAGCTGACGGAATATACCAAGATCCAGGTCTACAGAGCTTGCGTCCTGAGTACACTTCTGTACTGCAGCGAGTCATGGACTCTTCGCCCACAACAGGAGAGGAAACTGAGCGCTTTCCACATGCGCTGCCTCCGACGCATCCTCGGCATCACCTGGCAGGACAAAGTTCCAAACAACACAGTCCTGGAACGTGCTGGAATCCCTAGCATGTATTCACTGCTGAAACAGAGACGCCTGCGTTGGCTTGGTCATGTCGTGAGAATGGATGATGGCCGGATCCCAAAGGATCTCCTCTATGGAGAACTCGTGCAAGGAAAGCGCCCTACAGGTAGACCACAGCTGCGATACAAGGACATCTGCAAGAGGGATCTGAAGGCCTTAGGGATGGACCTCAACAAGTGGGAAACCCTGGCCTCTGAGCGGCCCGCTTGGAGGCAGGCTGTGCAGCATGGCCTTTCCCAGTTTGAAGAGACACTTTGCCAACAGTCTGAGGCTAAGAGGCAAAGAAGGAAGGCCCATAGCCAGGGAGACAGACCAGGGACAGACTGCACTTGCTCCTGGTGTGGAAGGGATTGTCACTCCCGGATTGGCCTTTTCAGCCACACTAGACGCTGTGCCAGAACCACCTTTCAGAGCGCGATACCATAGTCTTTCGAGACTGAAGGTTGCCAATACAATATACTTATTGTGACAGTGACAAATAAGTTCATTCATTGTTTTGTAAGTGGCATGTCTGAGATTATAAACAGCATGTGTTATTCATGAGATTATCTCTATCACTAACTTTCAGTAGCAATAGAGATGCAACCTGAGTGTTGGTTGACTGGTTAGGGAATTACTGTTTTCTTTGAATTCAAATGGACTGTCCTTTCGAATGTTAGTGTTCTGCCATTAAACATTACATAGAAAGTGTCAGATTTGTTTTGCCTCCTCTTTCCTTCCGTCCATACTTGAGAAGGAGCATACAGGTCATACTTTAGATAGTTCACATACCTTGGGAGCACTCATTGAGTGAGAAGTCATGAGGCAGCAGGCTGTCAATTGGTCTGTTCTCCACCTCCATGATGTGCCGGATTTAGTTAAATGACAAAATTGGCAGATCTTCCAGCATCCTTGTTGCTGGGATAGATGCTGGGTTACCATCACATCTGCTGCAATGGCTTGTAAATTCTTGTGAACTATGCAGTTTTACACTGTTGGCAAGTAGACAAGGGAGCACCAGTTAAACAAGAATTAAAGGCACCTTCCAAACAACCATCTGTAATGAGTTAAGACAAAAAGCAGCTACACTAACCTAGGGCACAATCCTAACCGGGTCTACTCAGAAGTATGTCCTATTTTGTTCAGTGGGTCTTACTCTCAGGAAAGTGTGGTTAGGATTGCAGCCCTAGTGGCACAAAATCACGAGGCCGGCTTCATACTAGTGTTGCAGGAAGGTGTAGCTAGAGGTGGTGCAAAGCACTAAGTTTTGCAGGGAGGCTCACTGCAGTGTGCAAGCAGCCCCTCCCCCTCTTCTTTGGAGCCATATGTCTCTGTTTTGCTCCCACTGCCCGGAGTAGCTCAGAAGGGGGCAAAACTTAGTGCTTTGCACCCCCTCTAGCTATGCCACTGGTTGTAGGGAGATATGTTAGCCAAAATGTTTGGGGCCCGTGATCATTTTCTTTGCAGTATGGTCTGGGCTCTCTTTCTGACATAGTGCCCTTTTCTTGTTTACCCTCCTCCCTCTAAAAATTACAAAATGAAGAGACATTATTAATTATTATTATTATTATTAACTTTATTTGTACCCCGCCTTTCTCCCTGGAGGGACTCAAGGCAGCTTACAAGAAGGTTAAAACAAATTAAAAACACAATTTAAAAACAGATAAAAGCATATTAACAGCACATCATAAAAACAGTAGTCAGATAAAAAGTAGTCAGGTAAAAGAGCATAGAGCAGCAAATCATAAAAGAATCAGGCCTGTAACCAGGTGTTTAAAAAGATATTAAAAGATGTTGAGAAGATGTTTAAAAAGGCTGGGAACTCAGAAGGCTTGTCTAAACAGAAGGGTCTTCAGGCCGCACCGAAAAGTTTCAAGAGAGGGAGCCGTTCTTAAGTCAAGAGGAAGGGAATTCCATAGCGTTGGTGCCACTACCAAGAAGGCCCTATTTCTTGCCGCTGCCCCACGTAGCTCCCTAGGTGGCGGCACTTGTAAAAAGGCCTTCTCTGATGACCTAAGGGGACGAGCCGAATTGTACGGGAGTAGGCGATCTCTAAGATACCCTGGCCCAGAGCAGCATAGGGCTTTAAAGGTCGTCCGACTGCAGTTCTCAGACAAGTAATCCAGCTGCATAGCAAGCTGGAAGTTTGCTGTGGCTTTCCACTACTTGATCACAGGATTGGTTTAGAACGACATCCAGTTTCTTCAAAGAGACCCATGTTGAATTATTTCCATCCTCGCTGTTTTTAAAGTTTATAAAGTGTGAGGCCTCACTTGATCACTTCAGTTTTAACAGTGTGTTTTGGGAGATCTGTTTTTTGCGATGTTTGTTCCTTACGGATGCACGGAAGTAATGCAATCTTTTCCCACAGCTGCCTCACTGGGATTTCAGTGTCTAGTGGTGCCCTGCCTGTCTGCTCAGCTGGAGTGCCTGCATGACAAAATGGACTGTATAGTTATTCCTCTTCTGCAGACACAATGTTTCTATTGAGTCTCCTCTCCAAAAACTTTCTATGAGTTTAGAGAGAAACTTCAGAAGAGGTCTCTAATACAGTGTGCCCTGGCTTCAACTGTTCCTGGCAACCACAAAGGAACCACTATCCATGTGTATTGCAAGCCCTTACACATTTCCACCTGGGCTTTCTGGATTGTAGATATATTATTAAATATATACAAATATATACACACCGTAGAATCTGCTTACTGTGAAACCTTGCAGCTAAGATTCTGGTTTTTTTCTCCCTTTTTCTTACAGGATATCTGTGAAGATATCTCCGATCACGTTGAACAAATCCATGCTCTGTTGGAGACGGAATTTTCCCTGAAGCTTCTGTCCTACTCTGTTAACGTGATTGTTGACATCCACACTGTGCAGCTTCTCTGGCACCAACTTCGAGTGTCTGTCCTGGTTCTGAGAGAGAGGATTCTACAGGGGCTGCAGGATGCAAATGGGAATTACACCAGGCAAACCGATATTCTGCAAGCCTTCTCAGAGGAGACCAAAGAGGTACGGCAAGTGAACATGAGAATTTACTTTTTGTACTGAAGTTGTGTTTGCACATTCAGGCTTTTTTTTTTTTTTGAAGGAAGCTAGGGTGCAGTCCTAACCCTAACCCTCAGGTAACCCTCACCTCCTAACCCGGAGGTGTTGCAATCATGCCATAAGGCATGTTTGCACCGACTCAGGAGTCGGGGAGGCCAGCAAAAGGAGTTATGCTGGCCTCCCAACATTGGAGCCAGGCCTGGTGGGGTAAGTCTGCGTCAGCTACACTCAGTCGATGCAGGGGTCTGGGGGAGTGCATGGAGAGAATGGGCCAGAGACATTTTGGGGCGGGGGAGGGTAGGCAGCAGGTGTTCCAAGGGGCAGGCAGGGAGCGGGAGGCGGGGCCAGGATCCGGTGGTTATGCCAGATTCCGACCTCATTCCCAGGTGGCATGGAGCGGCCCCTGGCCACTCTGTTCTGCTTGGATCTGCACCACCTCACCAGGTGGCGCAAATTCATGTAGACCCATTGGGGCCAGTGCAGCGCGACATGGGGCAAGGGGAAAGTTTTTTCCGTGCCTCGGGTCATGCCACTTTTGGCCCCAAACATACACTGGATGTAGCACAGGCTCACTGGCCTGCCTGCTCCAGTGCAAGTTAGGATTGGGCTGCTAGTTACTTTTGCCAGGGGAGCAGAATATGCTTGGTTCAGACCAGTAGCGTAACCAGGGGGGGGTACGGTAAGTACAGCAGGCACTGCAATGTGCCATGTTGGAGCCTGCATATTGCAGTTGCTGCCCAGAATGGCTCCAGAAGCAAGTAGGAGGGACTACTTACACAGCACATTGTGAGACCTGCAGTACTTACTGCATCTCTCCCCCCCCCCCCCCGCTACCAGACTCAGAACCCCGCTAAGGTTCAGGCAGTTCAAGCCACCTACTGCCCAATGCTGTCAGTCAATTTTAGGGTATTGCAGCAAGTCTTAAATTACTGCTGTTGTCATCCATTCCGAGTAGTTTTTTTAAAATGTGTGGGTCTGTTGTGCTTGTTTCCAAGCGGCTGTGCCAGGGATTCTTAGCCTACCTAAATGACAGGAGAGCTAAAAGCAAACACCCAGATCACTGAAGGCTTATAGCTGCATGGATTACTTACATTCAGTGATTAGCCCAGGAAGTGGGTGCATCAATCATATCATTCTCCTTAACAGAAAGTTATAGGTTTGCATTGACAATACTATCAAAAGCACCTTTGACATTCACAGCTAATATTTTCCCCATGATTGCACAAACGCGCATGCTTTACGCACTGGATTCTCCTGCATCTTGAACACATGTACCATAGATCCAATTTAAAATCAATGCAATTATGACCCCTGCTAATTGGGTAAGAGGCACTTTTTCAAGTGGGTGCTCCTTTTTTTAGCAAGGGGAGAGTAACTGGCCCACCTCACCCCAGCACTGTCTGTTCTAGTGGCTGTCTGCTGGTATTCATTTGCATCTTTTTAGATTGTGAGCCCTTTTGGGACAGGGAGCCTTTAGTTATTTGATTTTCTCTGTAAACCGCATTGTGAACTTTTAGTTGAAAAGCGGTATATAAATACTGTTGATTGATTGATTGAATTACTCGAAATGGAGTGTTTGCATTACAGGCGTGCATTTCAATCCAGTAGATGAGCTTCTTTCTTGGTGCACTTAAGACCAGCTATAACCCGCCCAGCCAACACAGCACTACGAGTTTGGCTCTAGGCTGAGGAGATCCCAGATGAAAAGCAGCTCATTTGGAACTTGTTGGTTTAGAGCCAGTGAAAACATGATAACTGCTGGGGAGGCTGCCCAAATACACAGACACATGCAAGCAATCCATGCAGTGGACACAACCAGTCCATAAGCATGTGGCATTTGCTTGCCAGTGGGGCATTGGCCTTGATCACTGGCATAGTTACTGCTGCACTTGTACGAACTGTGGCAAAGACAATGCTTTTGTGAATGTTATGCTAGTCATCTGCATGTCTATCCATGTAGATGTTTCTTGGTGGCCTCTTCATGACCATCTTTATGATTTAGGTAGCTCTCATGCAAGGGCCCTTGTATAGCACTGCCAGGTGTGTACAAGCTGTGTACAGAAAGCAGAAAGATCCGATTCAAGGGTACTTGAAAGTATGTCTTTAAAAAGAATCAGCCGAGGATTGTCTAATAATAATTTCAGAGCTCTGCATTGGTTACTTCTAAATACTGCTGTTGGTCACTTTGCTTTCCTTCTCTTCTACCAACTAAGAACCAAACTCATGTGACCTTAAATCAGTGGCATAGCTTGAGGGGGTGTCAAGCACTATGTTGTGGAGGGAACCTTACCATGGCGTGCAAGCAACCCCTCCCCCTCCACTTCGGAGCCATTCCAGGCCGCAAGAGCAAAACGGAGGCAATGGCTCTGAAGGGGAGGGGCTGCTTGCACACCGTAGTGAGGCTCCCTGCAAAACATAGTTTATTGCACCCCCTCTAGCTACGCCACTGCCTTAAATGTACGGTCTGGCCCTGCAGTTTTCAAAGGAGTTCTATCACAGCCATGGCAGGTACGGGAATCAGGAAGGAAAGCTTCCAGGGAGGGAATCTCCTATTGGCATTAGCGGAAACTTCCTTCCTAAGGCTCATAGCATGTTCAGATACTCAGAGGCATAATTTTTGTCAGGATCATAGGAAAGGATTCAGTTCCTCCCGCCATACATCCTTTTCCCAATGCCAAGTTCCCCCCTTTTCCTAGTGGCTGCTATTTACTAAAACGCACATGACAAACCAATCCATATCTGAAGTTGTGCCAGTGCAGGCCTGTTGCGCTGGCCCAGGAGTTTAGCAAACATGCCATAAGCATGTTCATAGTTACTCTAGAGCCAGCTAGGGTGGCACAGGCTCAAGGAGGCCAGATTCGGACCCAGAGTTTGCGCTGGCCTGGGCAGGCTGGTGCAGGGGGCGGGTGGTGGGAAAGCATTCTGGGGGAGGAAAGGCATTTGGGGAGGTGGATCGGTCCCAGGAGGGAGTGGGACTGGCTGAATCCTAACCCCTGTCCCAAGCAGCCTTACACAGGCTGCTAGGATTTGCTCCAGCAAATTGGCTGGTACAGATTTGGGTAGCCCCGTGGGGTCGCTGGGGTGTTACTAGGGGTAAGGAGAAACTATCCCCATTCCCCAAGTTGCCCCCCAGCCACCTCCTAACCTGCACTGGATATAGTGCAGGCCACTCAGCCTGCCTAATCCAGCTCAGGTAAGGATTGGGCTGTGAAGCAAACCGTGTCTGTAACGTGATGTGTAGTTTGGCCTTGCTGAAGGAACAGGACACGGCAGGCCAATTAATGTTGCAGGGAGAGATTTGGATTTTCCCTACTGTGGAGAAGAACCAGAAAAAGAGTTGTGGCTTGACAGGATCAAATCTTTAAGCCACACCAAAGAAATATCTTATACAATTCACAATTTCTGAATCTGAATTTTAAATCCAGTCTCCAGGCAAAACTTCTACAAGTTCAGACGCACCTTTAGATCTGCCACCATGAGCTTCATTGACTCAGGGCTCTCAGGGTTCCACCTACATCCACATTTTGAGCAGCTTTCAAGCCCTGGTTCAAGCCTTTCTCAAACTCTCTGTTGTTCTGCACACAAACCCATATGCCAAAAAGAGTGGAACCAATCAGTGCTCCTAGTTAGAAACTGCTTATCAGATGATGGATTCCTTTTACCCAGATTGCTTTTTGGTACCATCAGCTAGTAGTTTTCAAGGACTTCTCTTGCAGACACACTTTGCTGGCTCGGTGCAGTGGCACAGTTAGAGGGGGTGCAATGCACTAAGTTTTGCAGGCGCCCGAACATGCTGTGCAAGCAGGCCCTCCCCTTTGGAGCCATTCCGGGAAGTGGGAGCAAAACGGAGGTAAATGCCAGAGTAGACCCAGAGCACCTCCAATTTGCTCCCACTCCAAATGGCTCCGAAGGGGAGGAGGAGGGACCCCTTCCACAGCACATTCAGGTGCCTGCAAATCTTAGTGCTTTGCACTCTCTCTGGCTGCGCCACTGACTTGGTGATAAAAATATCAACTCGCTCATCCTTTGCTGAACTTGATCCAAGGAGAGTGGGAAACTTGGAATCAAGATCAATAGACATGCACAGGCCCACTCTATCCTTTCCCACCTTCATTTCCTGTCTACACCTGCCTTTTGCCTCCTACTGCTTGACTGGTATGTCCTTTGCTGGCCCATCGATGGCTCCTAAATGGGAAACCCATCGAGCAGGTTAAATTAATAAAATACCTGGGGGTGATTTTTCACTATCAAGGTGGCCGTTTGGCCCATAAAAACTATGTCGGTCAATCAGCACAGAAAACATCTGGTGCCATTTATCGTTTTTATTCATCCAAAGGCGCCAAATTTCTCCCTGCGGCTCTAAGGCTGCATAATGCTAAAACTAGGGCTCAATTGCTTTATGGTTCTGGGATCGCCCCATATTTAAACACCAGGTCTTTAGAGGTGATCCAGACCAAATTTTTGCGTCAACTGTTGTATGTCCCCCGATGTGTGCCGAATACTGTGGTTAGGCTGGAATCTGGTACCCCAAGTATAGAGATGTCGATGTGGCTAAATGCCTTGCATTATTTCTTGAAGATTCTCTCGAGACAGGGTAATTTTACTCATTTGATCTTTTTGGATCCCTTTATAGGCTCCTGGGAAAAGAGGTGCCTGGATTACTTTAATTTTTGTGATCTTTCCCCTGAGTCTTTAACGATGATGAGCCTGGGAGACGCAAAAGAAATTTTGCGTCAGAGGTTGGTGGATCTTGAAATGAGATCTGCGAGAGCCAGACTTTCTACATATGTTTTTCTTGGGGATCAAGCTCTTACGCTTTCTCCTGCCAGGTATTTTTATAACATTGTTATTCCAAAATTCAGGATTGCTTTTACTAAAGCCAGGTGCAATGCACTCCTATCAGCAGTTCTTTTGGGGCGTTACGCA
The DNA here is from genome assembly GCF_035046505.1 of Tiliqua scincoides. Taxonomy (NCBI): domain Eukaryota; kingdom Metazoa; phylum Chordata; class Lepidosauria; order Squamata; family Scincidae; genus Tiliqua; species Tiliqua scincoides. Next base: position 4,130,888 of record NC_089821.1, on the reverse strand, counting down.
AAGCGTCCTTATTCAGAGAGACTGTGCCCCTGCCATAATAATGTGGTGGAGACAACTGCCCACATTATTCTGCAATGTCCAAATTATGATGATTTGCGATATAAATTTATTTCCCCGGTTTTTGGCGCTGTAACGGGAATGCAGGTGGAGGAGCAGCTTGCCTTTCTGCTGTCTGATGTAAATCCTGATATATCGCTCAGGGTGGCCCGTTTCTGCCATGCTGCACAGTTGATAAGAAAGAAAATTGAGAGTATAAATTGATGATTTTATATATGTGTAAAGGGATGTTGGTTTTAATTTTGTGTATTTTGTTGTGTTGTTTTGTGACTAGCTGGTCGGATGACCGTTAATAAAGTATCTAAGCATCTATGTCCTTTGCTGGTAGAAACAATTTCTTGTGTGGGTTCTTCAGAACTAGGCCAGTCTCTCTAGCCAAGCACTTCCTAGATGAGCCTTACCAGGTGAATGAAAATTGATCTTCTTTGTCAAGCATGGCCCTGAACCCACAAAGCCATCTTCCAAGTTTGAGAGGAAAACAAGATTTGAGGGACGTGAGTACATGCACTCCCCCCTCCTGTATGCCTGCTGCCAAAGGGGATACTGGGAACCAGATCTGAAGATCTTGAAGAGCTTCAAGATCACAAATCCTCCCATCGTGCAAATTCCTTAATCTGTGTCTGATTGCAGCCCTCCTGTTGCTGTCTCCTGTGATTGGCTGTCTCTGTGCAAATGTTAAGGGTTCATCCCTGGGACTGAGAGAGAATTTACAAGCTGAATAGCAGCAGGCCTTGAAGCCTTGGCCTGAATCAGCCAGCACAGCATCCTGGGAAGAAAGGATGATGCAACATCGGGTGATGTAGACCAGGTGACTGCTACATTTGTGTGTGTGTGTGTGTGTGTGTGTGTGTCACTCCATGCAGAGTCAGAGTGACTTAGCAGTTTCTTACTCCACATTGATTGACTGACACACACATAAAGTCCAGCAGGGACAAGATGGGTTGTGGGAGATGCAGAGTGGAGTTAGTGCCGAAGGCTACATCAGTGAGAACCGTGATTCGTGTGATATCTGGACTGTTGTTGTACATATTGTATATAGTAAAGAGGCGTTTGGTGGAGAACTTCTGCCTTGTGTCGTCTTGTTCCCGGGAGTGCCGGTGCTCTGGCCTTGGGAGATAGGCAAGCCAAGCGGCCGGGCAGCAGCTGGCGCTGAAAACCGAACATCCAGCTCGCAACAAATAGGAAACACTAACAAGAAGTGTATTGGAGGGCTTAATATAATGTGGTTCTCCAACTATTGGCACTGATATTGGCATTGGTTGTGAAACTGCTATTTGGATATCCAAGTATGTGCTAAACACCATCCAAATGGCAGTTTCACAACCGATGCTGTTTTCAACCTTTTTCATCTCATGGCACACTGACAAGGCGCTAAAATTGTCAAGGCGTGCCATCAGTTTTTTTACCATTGGCAAGGCACACCATGTTGCTGGTAGGAGGCTCAAATCCCCAATTGCCCCACTAGTAAATGACCCTCTGCGAAGTTCCGCGGCTCACCTGTGGCCCATCCGCAGCACACCAGTGTACCACGGCACAGTGGTTGAAAAGTGCTCTTGAGAGTGAACAACTAGCAGCCCAGTCCTAACCTGTGCTGGTGTAGCTGGACTGCATGGCCTATGCTAGTGGGTTGGGACCCACTAGGTGGGTCACGAACCAATTTCAGGTGGGTCCCCATTCATTTCAAAGTTTTATTTTAATAAGTTACAGACCTTTGCTTTTAACAAGCTACTATGCATATTATTTTAACAATGGTAGTCAATGAGACTTACTCCTGGGTAAGTGGGTAGGATTGCAGCCTAGGACTGTGAAAAACTTTCCTGCTTGGTGATGTCACTTCTGGTCATGACATCACTTCCATTGGGTCCTGACAGATTCTAATTCTAAAAAGTGGGTCCCGGTGCTAAATGTGTGAGAACCACTGCACTAGAGTAGTTGCAGACATGCTTTATGACATGTTCGCAACACTCTAGGCCAGTACAGCAGCTGTTGCACTGTTAGATGGTAAGTATAGGACTGTGCTGTAGAAGAGATTTATACATAAGTTTTTAATGCTTAGCATTAGTAAATAGCCATTCAAAGAGAATTGGAGTATATTGTTCAATAGGAAGGAAGGCTCTGATGACTAACACATTTTTAAAAATCTGTTTCCTCAGCTGAATTCTTTGTCAATGGGGATAATATAATAATAGGGATAATGTATTAGTCATAATGACAACTTTTATTCATTAGTTGGCCAACGCTCCATGATGTTCACTGGCCTGGGAATTGTCAATAAGTTACTATTTACTTGAACAGGATGCTTCTAGACCAGGGGTGCCCAAACCCCAGCCCTGGGGCCACATGCAGCCCTCGAGGTTTCTCAATGCGGCCCTCAGGGAGCCCCCAGTCTCCAATGAACCTCTGGCCCTCTGGAGATTTGTTGGAGCCCGCACTGGCCCGACGCAACTGCTCTCAACGTGAGGGCAACTGTTTGACCTCTCGCGTGAGCTGTGGGATGAGGGCTCCCTCCACTGCTTGCTGTTTCACGTCTGTGATGCAGCAGAGGCAGCAAAGGAAAGGGCAACCTTGCTTTGTGCCAGGCCTTTTATAGGCCTTGAGCTATTGCAAGACCTTCATTCATTCATATAAGTTCATCTTTAATATATTCATCTATGTAAACTTATGCAAATTTATTCAAATTTTAAATGTAAATTAATTCTTTTTCCCCTGGCCCCTGACACAGTGTCAGAGAGATGATGTGGCCCTGCAGCCAAAAACTTTGGACACCCCTGTTCTAGACTATAGCGTAGCTACATGGAAGGAGAGCAGTATGTATTGCAGGTGCTGTAATGCGCCGGGTAAATGGCCACACAGTTGTCGTCACTGCCCAGAATGGCTCTGACGCTGAGTGGGAGGAGCCGTTTGCCCCACACATTGTGGCACCTGCAATATTTACCGCACTCCCCCCCGTAGCTATGCCACTGCTTCTAGATACTACTAAGAGTTACTAAATAGGTCGAGGAGTTGGTTGAAATTTTTCTTCTTCTTCAAAGGGAGACAAAACAGGTAAGAGACATCATTTAATGGGCCCATGTTTGCTCTCAGGCTGCTCCAATTAAAGGCATGGCCTTTCTTAGTTTGTATCTTTTGTAGTCTCACATCTGCCTGAAGTAATTTTTCAAGCTAAGCCAAACCAACGCTGATCAGATGCTGAAATGATTGCTAGGGCATCATCTAAGCGCAGTGATTTCCCCCGGGCCTCAGGTAATTGATTTAAAGTTTCCAGCTGACCTGGGCTTTATGCCATATTGTGCTACATCTCTTGGTTTTGAACTACATCACAGCTTGCTCACTTCTGCTAGGCAAAAGACAGTACTGTATTTAGGAGCAAGACTGCATCTTAACTGCTGCCTCCCCATGTCAGGAATCACCTATGCAGATTTCACTTCAACGCATGAAAATCTAATGTACACCGTGTCATGAGACAAATGTGCATCTATGCTTCAGGGCATGAGAGCAAAAGTTCCCTTACCATGAGTAGACCTCTGCAACTCCCCCCCCCACAGGATGCAGTGCACACTCTGTTTGCACAACTGCCTCAGCGTTGGGGTAGTTTAGTTAGGATTAAGGTGTAAGAAGCTTTCCTTTAGATTTATAAAGCATAACATTAATTGTGTTGCAACACAATCCTGAGCTGCACATGGGCTGGCGCAAGTCCCTTGCATCGGCCCAGAAGGGTCACAAATGTGCTGTAAGGCACGTTTGCACTTCCTTGGGAGTCAGCAAGGCCAGCACACAGAAGTGCACCGGCCTGCGGAGTCTGACACAAACCTCCAAGCTGACAGAGGCGGCAAACCTTGCGTCGGCCCAGCTGGGCCGATATAAGGCTCTGGGGTGGGTGGGGAGGAGGTGGGAGGGAGGCATTCTGGGGTGGGGAGAGGGAAGGTGGTGGGTGGCCCCGGGGGCGGGCGGGAGGGGAGTGGGAGGTAGGGCTGAGATCCAGCAAGTGTCGACCCAATGTGCGGCGGCAGTGAAGAAGGCCAATTCTATGCTTGGGATCATTAGGAAGGGTATTGAGAACAAAACGGTTAGTATTATAATGCCGTTGTACAAATCCATGGTAAGGCCACACCTGGAGTATTGTGTCTAGTTCTGGTCGCCGCATCTCAAAAAAGACATAGTGGAAATGGAAAAGGTGCAAAAGAGAGCGACTAAGATGATTACAGGGCTGGGGCACCTTCCTTATGAGGAAAGGCTACGGCGTTTGGGCCTCTTCAGCCTAGAAAAGAGACGCTTGAGGGGGGACATGATTGAGACATACAAAATTATGCAGGGAATGGACAGAGTGGATAGGGAGATGCTCTTTACACTCTCACATAACACCAGAACCAGGGGACATCCACTAAAATTGAGTGTTGGGCGGGTTAGGACAGACAAAAGAAAATATTTCTTTACTCAGCGTGTGGTTGGTCTGTGGAACTCCTTGCCACAGGATGTGGTGATGGCGTCTAGCCTGGACGCCTTTAAAAGGGGATTGGACAAGTTTCTGGAGGAAAAATCCATTACGGGTTACAAGCCATGATGTGTATGCGCAACCTCCTGATTTTAGAAATGGGTTATGTCAGAATGCCAGATGCAAGGGAGGGCACCAGGATGAGGTCTCTTGTTATCTGGTGCGCTCCCTGGGGCATTTGGTGGGCCGCTGTGAGATACAGGAAGCTGGACTAGATGGGCCTCTGGCCTGATCCAGTGCGGCTGTTCTTATGTTCTAACTCCCGTTCCCAGGGAATTTGGAGCAGCTTGAAGCCACTTTGCTCTCCTCAGACTTGTGCCACTTCAAGAGGTGGCGCATGTCTGAGGAGACCCATAGGGGCCAGGGAGCCTTACCTAGTGGTAATGGGAAAGTTTTCCCTTGCCTTTGGCTGGGCCAATTCTGGTCCCTATCCTGCTCTGTATACAACACAAACTTCTTGGCTTGCCTGTTCCAGCGCAGGATAGGATTGCGCCCTTAGTTTGCTAACTTGTCCCTACATTATTCTACTAACTGGTGTCTATTAAAGCACGCACACAGGCATACAGCATGGGTGGCCAACTCTGAGGTAGCTCAGTGTTTTGGGCTGAAGTTCTGCTATGTGCACATTGCCTCTGTCTTGGTCAGCCATCTCCAACATGCTGTTCCTTCATGCTTCTTTTTCAGCTTTTCCCTCCAGCCCTGGTCCTTCCCCTCCTTCTGTAAACCCCTCTGCTTTGCCACTGCCTGGTCAGCATTATTCCTTCCTCTTCCCAAGGAGCTGGCGCTCCGTCTGGTGGTATGTGGCTTCCTGTCTTGCACAGCTTGGCCAGTCATCTCTTATCATAAGAACATAAGAACAGCCCCACTGGATCAGGCCATAGGCCCATCTAGTCCAGCTTCCTGTATCTCACAGCGGCCCACCAAATGCCCCAGGGAGCACACCAGATAACAAGAAGACGTGCAAGGCATTCTGGGAATTGTAGTTAAGAACATAAGAACAGCCCCACTGGATCAGGCCATAGGCCCATCTAGTCCAGCTTCCTGTATCTCACAGCGGCCCACCAAATGCCCCAGGGAGCGCACCAGATAACAAGAGACCTCATCCTGGTGCCCTCCCTTGCATCTGGCAAAGGAAAAAACTTATCACTCCAGCACGCATCCTGTCCTTCAGTCATCCCTGGATGTTGTGGTTTTCTGTGCTATAGTTGGAGATCTTCCTGGAACCAGAGGAGTGCCTGACTTTCCTAGAGCTCGGTCTTGTCTGCAGATGGAGATCCTGTTGTCTTCAGGCACATTGGAACCCCAGCTTCCCTTTTCTTGCTGATACATGAGCTCATGCACTCAGCTACATTCCTCAAGCATCTGTTCAAAAATCAAAACCCCCGATGACTTATGACGTGGCCTTGGAAGACTCCTTAAAACTTCAGTTGGCATAGAATACAGCCACCAGGCTCCTTACGGTAGCCAGGGGCTGTGCCATATCACACCACCTGCATTAAGTGCCTGTACACTTCCAAGCCTGATTCAGTGTGTTGGCAGAGCTATAAAGCCCTAAATGATTTGAGACCAGGATACTTAAAGGACTGTCTCCACCCCATGTGAGCTTGGCTGTCCCATGAATTATCTCAGGCAGTCGTGCTGCATATGCCATGGCCTTAAATGTTTAGTTGACCCACCACAGCACTTCCTATCAGTGCCCTGTAGTCAGGTCTAGGCCCAGGGAGGCAATACATACACTCACTCTCTCCCTTCTCCCCTTAAGCTCAGTCTCTGAAACTCTCTCTCCCCCCTTCCCCTGGAAATAAATAAATAAAGCTCAGTCTCTGAAATGCACTCTCTTCCCCTGGAAACAAATTTTAAAAAACTCATAAGAACATAAGAAGAGCCCCACTGGATCAGGCCAAAAGCCCATCTAGTCCAACTTTCTGTATCTCACAGTGGCCCACCAAATGCCCCAGGGAGCACACAAGACAACAAGAGACCTGCAAGGCATTCTGGGAATTGTAGTTAAGAACATAAGAACAGCCCCACTGGATCAGGCCATAGGCCCATCTAGTCCAACTTTCTGTATCTCACAGCGGCCCACCAAATGCCTCAGGGAGCACACAAGAGACCTGCATCCTGGTGCCCTCCCTTGCATCTGGCATTTTGAGGTACCCTACTTCTAAAACTCACTTCTTCTTCCCCTACTTGGAGTTAGGGAGAGCTCAGCAACACACCCCCTGTAGCAAAAGTAAAGTTGTCTCTCATGTGCAGAACAGTTTGCACAGGTTCCCTGCTTTTTTTCATGACTTTAAAAAAAAACTGTGCTGAGGCAACTCTTTCCTTTGCCTCCAGAGATTGCTTATACAGGCATGTTGCTGTTTTTTTTTTTTTAATTTGAAAGCCAGCCACCCTGCTTTTATTTATTTATTTATTTGATTACGCCTAACCTGCTGGAGGCAAATCTTCTTGTTGCCTCCCCAGAGATTGCAGACACAGGCACCCAGCCAGTTTTTTTCATTGGAAGTCAGCCATGATGACAGTGAATCAGCTGTGTGTGTGTGCTGTTTAACTTACTGACTGTCATGGAGAAGAAAGCACTTTTTTTTTTTTAACTTGTTAGTTCAGTTTCAGTTTCAGTACCTTTATTGGCATACAGTTAAGAAATCATTAAACACTTTCATACAACTAAAAGTTCGTTTACTTATAACATACCAACTTGCAATTAACTCCCAGAATTCAGAGACTTCAAAGAAATGGGGGCATGCTTCAAATTAGACACCACAATTTGCGAGATAAATGTGGCTATCTGAAAAATGGTGTTAGGGTCAGTGGAAGCTAATAAGGCTTGCAATATAACAGAATCCTCCAAGAAAAAATTGAGATAGGGTTGGAGAGCTGGACATTTCCTCCTGGCCTCATAATGAAGCGGACAATGGAAAAGAAGATGGGCTAACGTTTCTACAACACACTGAGAACATGGACAGATTCTTTCATGAAGAGGAGTACCATTAAATCTGCCCCAGAGAACAGCAGATGGAATGGAGTTACTACAGGCCATAGAAAAGGCCCTTCTAGTTTTTGGACATTCCAAAAGATATAAATAGTTGGGGATTTCCCCTACTCTAACCGGTAAATGAAAGTGTAATGGTGAACAAATTTTGTTGGCAGCAGATAAAATATTGGAAGTATGAAAACTTGTTAGTTAAACTCCTTGGGCCTTTTATTTTCCTTGTTGGGTCAGGTGAGGCACTGCCTCCCCTGCCGCCCCTGATTGCACATCTGCTTTCTATGTGCCAGCATTCCACAGAGGAGGAGGCAGTGGCAGCAAGCAGTGCTAGACACTAAGTCCTTCCCATCCTCCTCTCACATGCAGCCGTGCAAGAAGAGAATGGAGCCGGTTTGGACTCCATGGGGACGGAAGGCTGAAGGGAGTGAAAGATAGGCCTGTTGCAAAGGCCTGGTGCAAACCTGGTGCGGAGTTTCAACTTGTGTCATGGGTGGGCCACCCCTCCAGGGAGCCTACTGGTTATACAAAACTGTGTGCTACTAGCTACATCCATTACGTCAATCTTATTCCATTATTTCTTACAGGAAAAGCATTCCCTTAAGTCATTGGTTTCCAAACTCTCCGGGAGTAGTAAGTCTTTGTGGGGGAGGGGGGAATACAGTGACACGATCCCCAAGGGCTTTGTTTTATTCACCAGCAGCAGCAGCTTCCCAGGGGGTGCTGGGAGCCCTGTGGAAACCTTCACAGGATTCCCCAAGACTTGGAAAATCTAAAACTAAAGATAGCAACCAACTTCCTGTTTTTGATCGTGAAACCCAAAGTGGGTCACAATCTTTATTTTTAGATTTTCCAAGACTTGGGGAGCCCTGCGGAGGCTTCCACGAGGCTCCTCGCACCCCCTGGGAAACTGCTGCTGCTGGCGGTGGGTAAAATAAAGTCCGTGTTGCGTCTGGCAGCAGCACGATCCTGGGGATCACACCTCCCCACCCCTTAAAGGGGCAAAGACAGAGCTCCTCAGATTGGAGGGTTGTGATGCCCCAATTTGAGAACTTCTACCTTAAGCCCATTGGAGGGTATGGATGTACATATGGTTCATATTAACCCCTATTTACATTATTTCTTTTTGGGAAAGTTCCTATTTATAATTTGTTTCACGTTTCCAAGCTTTTTGATACCTAACCCTGATTTATAACGAAGTATAATAATATTCCCATGCAGTAATAGTATCAGAAATAGTGGAATGCCTGTATGAAATGGTGGCCTGATGTCCTCTGTCATTTCAATAGGGCTACTTTGGTACAGGTGTTTTGGCCTTTCTGTTAGCACCACCACCTCCACAATGTTGCACAGCCACACCTTGTGTTACACCAGACACAGATACATCCATTTCCAGAAGATCGTGTAAGGCATGTGGCAATGTTATTTTTTGGTTATGTTATTTTCTAAAGCTCGAAGAAGAACATGGTCCCTCATTCTATATTTGTCATGTTTAGTGTGACAGGTTTCAATTGTGACAATTGTTTCTCAATTTCAAGCTTGTAGAAACAATATTCTGTTATTGTAAAAATTCCCTAGGGGGGGTTAGAGAGAGCCTGCCTATGTGAACCGCCTTGAATACAGTCAGAGGAGTAATCCGATGACCAGAAAGGTGGTATATCAATACCAGAAAGAAAACAACAACAACAATATGTTAGTTTTGACAAAACCCTTTCTCATTTTTGTTGTGTTGCAGGACCGCCTGGACTCTTTAACCGAAGTGGATGACTCAGGACAGCTGACCATCAAATGTTCTCAAAATTACTTGTCCCTGGACTGTGGAATTACTGCCTTTGAACTGTCTGACTACAGCCCTAGCGAGGACCTACTCGGTGCTCTTGGTGACATGACCTCTGGTCAGGCTAAAGTGAAACCCTTTGAGTCCTGGAGCTGCAGTGAAATGGAAAAAGACTTTCCTGAGCTCATCAGAAGCGTGGGCTTACTGACAGTCGCAACCGAGTCAGTTGCTTCCAGATGTAATGAAGGCATTCATGCTAAAGAAATCCATTTACCTCTGACAACAGACCACCGAGATGATGAAGAACACAGTGAGAAAATATCGCCTGCTGCATCCACTGAACTCTCACCCTCTCATCTGTCTGGAACACCTCTTTGTAATGTGCCTTGCACAGAAGAGTCTGTATCAGTTGAGAGTAAAACACCCCTTGACTCAGACAAGAAGGAGCCCAGTCCCTTAGCCTCCAGCAGTGCAATGACCAAGCAGCCCCCTCACTGTGAAAATCCAACTCCCAAGAGGCCCATCAGAGACTGTTTTGACTACAATGAGGATTCTCCCACACAGCCTACTTTGCCCAAAAGGGGTTTCTTTTTGAAAGAGGACATTTTAAAAACTGACATGATGGTCAATGATATAAAAAATCAGATCTCTCTCATGTTTAAGACGGAAATCAGTAGGAGCACGCCCTCATTGCTGGACCCTCCAGACAGATCCAAACTTTGCCTGGCCTTGCAAACAGCTTACACAAATTGTCCTTCTGCCCTCAGCCAGTCCTGTGATTGTTTACACAATCTAGGCGATCAGAATCTCAAATTTGCTATCCAAAATCACTTCAAGGAAGGTTCTCTGGGTCTGGGTAAGGCTAGTGACACCACAAGAAGGGATAAACGGAGGTGCAAGAAGTCACACGACATTCCAGAGGAGGTGGCCTCGTGCAGGGTAGCTGAAATTGTCACGAACGCAACTTCAGCAAATCAGGTGAAAAAAAGAGTGGCATCAACTTTGCAAAATGGAACTGATTTCAGTAGCTTGCCATCCATGGAAGGAACAGAGAGTGATTCCACTTCCACATCTTCTGATCCCTGTAAGCAGAATGGCCAATACTTCAGTGAAAGGGAGGATTCCGCCTCCCCAGCTCACAGCCCTGTGAGTGGCTTTTCAGGGGGTTCGGAGTCTGTTGTGTCCTCATCTCTGGTCCTTCCAAGAAATAAAAGCAAAAAGACCCACTCCTCCTCACCAAGTTCTGTTCGTACCGACGGGAAAGTTGTTGAGGCTTGGTATGGTTCTGATGAGTATTTGGCACTTCCATCACACCTCAAGCAGACTGAAGTGTTGGCTTTAAAGTTAGAGAATTTGACAAAATTACTTCCTCAGAAACCTCAAGGAGAGACCATTCAAAACATCGATGACTGGGAACTTTCTGGAATGAACTCAGATTCTGAACTGTACCCAACGTATCAAGTTAAAAAGAAGCACAAAAGATTAGGCAGAGTTTCGCCCAGCTCTTCGAGCGACATTGTCTCCTCAATCGGTGACAGCATCGAATCCGGCCCTCTCAGCGACATCCTTTCAGATGAAGACCTTTGTTCATCCTCACCCAGCATCAAAAAATACCTTGATGACAGACCACAAAGACCACCAGTAACTCAGTCCTCTGATAAAAATGAAATCTCCACCACAAGTAAATCAGCTCTAATTCAGCAGTTAATACAAGATATACAACATCAGGATAATTATGACATTATATGGGAGAAAATGGAGGTAAGGGAAAAAGTCACAAGGTTTACATCTGTCTTCAGTTGCATTGTGCCCGACAGCAGGGAGGACAGAGTGCAGGGGGGAGGGCTGATTGGAACCAAACACAGGAGTGGTTTGCAACAAGCCGCAATGTTGTTCACAGCTTCCTTACATTTGGTGTAACTTGGATAGGGACTTCTTGATTGCGATATACTGACAGCAGACTGGCTAGGCTCATCTGCAGGGGCCCAGGAAGGAAGGAGGGCCTATGCATGCCAGTGATGTGAGCCACATTGTCTGCATACCAGTATCCACCAGCTCTGAGATGGGCTGAACTATGAGTTCTTTAGGATTTGCATGGAGCGGTGGCGTAGCTAGAGAGGGTGCAAATGCAGGTAGCCTCGGTGCAGCATGCAAGTGGTTCTGCCCCCTCCCCTTAGGTGCCATTCTGGGCAGTGGGAGCAAAAGGGAGGAGAATGCAGGCTTGAGCACATGGGCAGTCGAGGCAAATGCTTCCGTTTTGCTCCCCTGCCTGGAATGGTCCGAAGGGGAGGGGGAAGGGCTGCTTGCGCATCACAATGAGGCTTCATGCTTTGCACTCCCTCTAGCTATGCCACTGGTATGGAGAGGGGGCCATGGCTCAGTGTTAGATCCCACCCATTGCATGCAGGTAGCCTCAGCTCCTATTGTTGGCATCTCTCCAGATAGGGCAGAGAATGACCCCTGCCCCAAATCCTGGAAAGCTCCTTCCACTTTGACAAAGCAACTTCCATGTTGACAATACTGAGATTGATGAATTAATGGTATGAGTCAGGATAAGGCCCTTCTTATATTCCTCTGTATTCCCAAGATCTATAGGGAGTCTCCCATAAAGTTCTGCAGGGAATTCATCTTTTCCCAAATGCCAGTTTGTTTGTTTGCTTAACAAATGTCATGCCTGCCTTTCCACTGTGCCAGGAGCTCAGGGCAACTTGCATAATGAAAGACAATAAGAGCAAGCAATGGAAAACCATACTGTAAGAACAGCCCATGAAAACTAGTCACACCCTAATTAAAAAGCCTGCTGTGATTTGCTATCCCAAACCCACAGACCTCATTCCAATTGCAGTCCTACCTGGGAGTAAGCCCCATTGAACACTGTGGGACTCTGACTAGACATAGGATGGTGTTGTTGTTTGCACTTAAGTCCCACTGAAATTGACAGGGCTTCAGTTAGCAGTGACATTAACATAACAAACTTTAGCTGCAGGTTTGAGGGCAGGTCAAGGAATGACAGAGCTACCTGTCCATCTGTGTGACTCAGGGACTCAGCGAGCCTAGGCAGGCAGCTCTGCCATTTCCTGTGTGACACGTGACAAAACTGGGTGGGAGGCTTTGCCTCCAAGCTGAGCTCTGTGCAGCCTCCTCTGGGAGCATGGCAACCCAGAACTTTGGTGATGACATCATCACCTCATTGCTGAACATCCGGCCCCTTTACCCCAAATGGTTGCCAACCCCTGTGCTATTCAGACAGTTCAGTACATGAATAGGGTACACGAACCCTTCAGTACATGATGCGCAGAGGAATAAGAGCCTGAAACTTATTTGAGGAGAAATTGCTCCTCATAAGAACACAAGAAGAGCCCTGCTGGATCAGATCAAAGATCCAGCTTCCTGCATCTCACAGTGGCCTACCAGATGCCTCAGGGAGCTTGCAAGGCAACAAGAGACGTGCATCCGATTGCCAGTCCCTTGCACAGAGCATTCTGAGGTCACCTATTCCTAAAACCAGGAGGTTGTCCATACCCATCATGGCTTGTAACCTGTGATAGACTTTTCTTCAGGAAACCTGTCCAGTCTCCTTTTAAAGGCATCTAGGCCAGACGCCATCACCACCTGTGAGATTTGCTCTGTGCTTCTATCATTTTTGCTGAAAGAATGGCGTGTCGGTTGCATAGCTATGGAGGGGCAGCGCGGTAAGTATTGCATGCACTGCAGTGCACCATGCGAGCAGCCCTTCCCACTTGCTGTCGGAGGCATTTGGGACAGCTTCTGTCACTGCCCAGAATGGCTCTGAGGGAGAGTGGGAGGTGCTGTTTCCTGGCACATTGCGGCACCTGCAATATTTACCACCCCCGAGTAGCTACACTACTGTGGTGTGTCAATCACATTTGGTTTAAAAGTAAAGACTGGCAAACAAGTTCATTTCTCAATTATTTTAAAGTTCATCTCACGTTTCTCCAAACCTAACCTTTCCTACCCTCCCACCCTGTTCGGTATAAAATAATGAACTAAATCCTTTGGTTGACTCTGGGTTGCTTTATCTTTATGTATGTTAAGGATGTGGAAGAAGGTCAATGTATTCATCAATTATCCAGACGCAAATGCCCATCTGTTTATCCAGTGGAAAAGTTGGGATTTGTTTGGTGAGCTTTTGTGTCTGCTGCATCTAAATCCTTCTAACATAGCAATGTGGTGCCCTCTTGTGGCCTACTGTTGCTAGTGTAGCTCTTCAAGAGGTGCCTTCTGTTACTCGAAGTCAGCTAGAAGCACACAGTTCTCAGTGAGGGAGCCCATTCTTGGCATGTAAAAGGTCCCACTTTCAATCCCTGGCAGCATCTCCAGGTAGAACAGAAAAAGACTCTTGTTTGAAACCCTAGAGAGCCACCATCACTCACTGTAGACAATGGTGATGGATAAGGATGGACCAATGATCTGACTCATTTCAGAAGAACTAGATGGGCCTTTGGCCTGATTCAGTGGGGCTCTTCTTATGTTCTTAAGAAGAGCTCCGCTGGATCAGGCCAAAGGCCCATCTAGTTCAGCTTCCTGTAGCTCACAGTGGCCCACCAAATGCTTCAGGGAACAGACAAGACAATAGATACAACCTGCGTCCTGGTGCCCACCCCTTCATCTGGCAATCAAAGGCAGCCTACCTCTACCTTGCACATACCTACCATGACCTGTAATCCGTGATGAACTTTTCCTCCAGAAATTTGTTCAATCCCCTCTTTTTTATTTTTTTTTATTTTCCAAAAACAAATATAAACAAACACACATAACAAATAACACATAAAACATTCACTACACACAAAAAGGAGTGCAGGAAATCATATATCATTATCATATATCACTAAAACTAATAAATGGTTACATATCTTAATCAATTTCCTCTTCTAAATTTACCTCTTAATATCATTTTTCATTCATCCGTTGTCTATTATATCAAATCAAATATAATATATATGTAATACAATCACCTAAATACCCTATCAAATATTTCTAAAACTTCATTTTCAACCAAGCATAGAATGGTTTCCATTACTCAATTTGTGTCGGTTTTCATTGTTGATCCAAATTTTCTGAAAACCTGTCCATTTCTTTACTCAGCATGTGGTTGGTCTGTGGAACTCCTTGCCACAGGATGTGGTGATGGCATCTGGCCTGGACACCTTTAAAAGGGGATTGGACAAGTTTCTGGAGGAAAAATCCATTACGGATTACAAGCCATGATGTGTATGTGCAATCTCCTGATTTTAGAAATGGGCTATGTCAGAAGGCCAGATGGAAGGGAGGGCACCAGGATGAGGTTTCTTGTTATCTGGTGTGCTCCCTGGGGCATTTGGTGGGCCGCTGTGAGATACAGGAAGCTGGACTAGATGGGCCTATGGCCTGATCCAGTGGGGCTGTTCTTATGTTCTTATGTTCCACCACATTCATTGTTTTCTCTATTAATTCATCTTTCATTGGTATTTTAAAATCCTTCCAATATCTAATATACGAGATGATATAAAAGCATCTCGTATAAAATCCTCGCTACAATTAAAATCATAACTAAATATACATCATTTTCTTTATCTATAACATCTAAAATAATATTAAACAAAATAATTCAGGTTTCAACAGTATAATCAATTAAACAATCTCATGTATTAGATTTCTTACTATTGTCCAATAAATTTGCTTTTTTTTAGCATATGTACCACTTATAATAAAATGTTCCTTCCACACATTTACACTTCCAGCAATTATTTGATATATTCTGTTTCATTTTTGCCAGTTTTTTTTGTATCATATGCCATCTATAAAATATTTTATATACATTTTCTTTAAAATTTGTTGCTCTAATAAGTTTTATATTATGCTTCCAGATCTGCTCCCATTGACCTATTATAATATTATGGCCTATATTTTGTGCCCATTTTATCATACATTGTTTTACTGTTTCTTCTTACATCCAATCCCCTCTTAAAGGCATCTACGCAAGATGCCATCACTACTTCCTGTGGCAAGGAGTTCCACAGACAATTTAGCTTCCTATACAACTTAGCTTCCTATACGCCTCTGCATTTGTGCCATGAAAGATATTGACTCCATGCAGGGTGGATTCCAATATCAGTGGCAGTGCACCTTAGAAAATTGTGTAGTTGTGGAGACCAACTGCTTGCAGTAGGCAAACATGGGCAATGCAACATTAACTCTGACAATTGCAGTGAGATTTGAAGGGATGGAAAACCCCACCATTTTAACACTCTTCTCAGTCCCAGCTCTATTGCTCAGATGGTGTTAGCCCCTACCAGTGGCGTACCTAGAGCAGGCGCAAAGCACTAAGTTTTGCAGGGATCCGCACTGCAGCATGCAAGTGGCCCCTTCCCCTCCCCTAATCCCATTCCAGGCAGGGAGAGCAAAATGGAGGTGTGTACCTGGCTCTGAGGGGGAGGGGCCACTTGCACACTGTAGTGAGGCTCCCTACAAAACTTAGCACTTTGTACCCCCTCTAGCTACACCACTGCCTGTAAGCTGCACAGGTGCACAACTGTTGCAACTGAAGCCCTGTGGAGCTTGCTTCTCAGTGCTCTGGAGTTCAGCAATGATGATGAAGTCATCGCCAATCACTCTCACTTTCTGAGGCGGGTGTCTCAGTCAACTTCATGGATGGGTTGAACCCAGCTGAGTGTACCAGCTCTAAATTTTCTCCTTAACTTTAACCATAAGGACTTCAGTGTACATGGCTCTTTCCTATCCCTTGAAAAGTTTCTGTATCAAAACCAGAGGTCCCATCATGTATCCGGTTGATAAGGAAACTTTTCTCTGGACAGGAAGGAGTCATGCAGTAACAAATACAGTAGGTCCTTGTTTTCTGTGGATTCTGTATCTGTGGATTTGACCCACCGAAGGTTCAGAATCTGTAGTGGGAGGACCCACAGAGGACTTCCCAGATGTGACCTCTGGTCTGTGCATTTCTTTATCCATGGTTTTTGGTATCCATAAGGGTTCCAGGAACCTACAAATGCCAAGGCACCACCTGTACTACATGTAACAACAGGATGGGGTTTGGACCAGAATTGCCATTAGAAAGCACATGAAAAGCAAATACTGTAACATGTACCCCTGTACTTGCATGTTGGATGTTTGGGGTATTGAGAGTGAGATAAGCACACAAATATTAACACCAGTTGCTCCTAATGTTCCATATCTCTGATGTAATAAACAGGAGCTATCGGTTGGTGCCCCAGGAAAGGCCAAGGTTGGTCTGATGCCGGGCAGTATTTTTGTCATGTCTGAAAGAGTGTAATGAGTGCAATCCACCATCTTCCTTGCAACAACAGTTGGTAAAATGAGCTGTACTCCATTTGCACCTCCAGATGGCGCTGTTTACTCAGACAATGACATTTAGAAACTGGACAATGTTATCCATCCTCTGACAGTAATTTTCAGTGTCAGGCTTTTAGTATTCTAAATAATTTTCAGTTTCTACAGTTGTTTTCCTTTGAACAGTCTCCATAAAATTTTATAGACATCATCTGAAAAATAGTGGCGTGATAGTGATTTGTGCTTTCTACTCGAAAATTGACTTTTTTTGTGGCAGAGATAGCCACTGGATACCTCTCCTTATAGATTTTTTAAAATCCTTTCCTGTTTAGCAGAGATGCACACACACAGTGGCAGTTCAATCTCTGCTGATGTTGCTAGGGGACCAGGTATATTATTTTTAGCAAATGATTCTAGTTTATCACAGATTTGTGCCATCGTGGTGTTGCCTATACTTGCTTATGTATATTCATGCCTCAAGATCATAATTTAAATATCCCCAACCACATTTTTTTTTCCTTTTGAAGTTTGGTGGGAAAAAATTAAATATAGACTGTTGATGGGATGAATCTTTAAAATATGATCATGCGGTATAGTATAGTTTATGGGCTGCCTGTCGTTCCATTTTGTCCTTCGGGCTACTAGTTATTATGGTTCATTTCTATAGCATGATGCCATCATAAAATGCTTTGGGTTTTCAGAAAAGCAGTATAAAAATCCTATAAATAAATAAACATGGAAAAATGTTTTGATAATCCTATCTTGTACATTGTTTTTAGCTAGAGACCATAGGCACTCAAAGTAAGCTTCTATCCAGCCGTGTAAAATAAGTTGTAGTTGGAGTGATCCTGCTGTTCAGAAGAAGTAGAAGAAGCCTGATTTAGTCCCCATTCCCAACTTCATTCTCCAGTCCAAAGCAGAGCCAGCCTTGGCACAATCTGGGCAAATTGGGCCCCACACCTGGAGAGGCCCTGCGTTGTGGTGGTGAGCAGAAGATCTGCAGTCAGCAGCTTGCTCTGCAACTGACACATCAGCATGGAATCTGCCATGCTGAAGTGTTGTGAGGGTACCCTTTGTCCTCCCACCCAGCTGCCTGTTTAAATCTTCCCGGTTCCCACCTTTTGATTTCTCTCTTAGTTTTTGTGGGGAGATTTTTCAAATGAACTTGTTGAGTGCGTTGGGTTAGGAAGCAGGCAATGGGGTGACATCGGTCTTGCTGTGTGAAACTGATGAATAAACACTTTAAAAATTCATCATGAACTGAAAGACGACAAGTAATCTGTGTATGTTAATTGCATGAAATTGACAGAGGGTGTGATCTGATCTAAATTAAACCCCTAATTCCTATTGATTGAAATGAAAATGTTAAGCATATTCCAAATGCACTGGTTCTGAATTCAATGGGGTGCTTAACTTTGGTTGGGTTGTGCCCTCACGTTTGCATCAATGCTGCATATCTTTGCAACAAGTGGCTGGATTGCTTGTTTTCTTGCTAGGTTGACCTGAAGTCAAGTGATGCCTATCCTATTGTAGAATCAGTATAAATAAATGGTCCTGAACCAGAATTTCTCACATGCAGGCATGGTCTGCATGCACCCCACTGTGAACTACCCTCTTGTTTCTTGCCAATTCACTGCAACCTGAATGGAGTCTTCAAGCAAATCAGTGGCACGGAAAATAAAACCCTCAATATCATGATGCAGATCTATGGTGGAGCCACTCTTGGAATACTATGTACAATTCTGGGCATTCTGACTGAAGAAAGGATATCACAGCACTGGAAAACAAACAAAATATAGCAACCAAAACAATCAGCACTTTCCCAGCAAGGAGAAGCTCGTGTATCTGGGCTTTGTGGTTTAGAAAACAATGACTGGGTGCATATGTGTAGAATGATAGAGATTCATGAAATCAGAGGAAGTAGCTGGAGAGTCTTACTTACTAATTTGAGAACTCAAGGTCATATGATTGGAAGGAGGAACAGGAAAAAATACAATATTTCTCCAAAGAGTTAATAATTAATATATGGAATTCACTGCCACTAGATGTGGCAATGGCCACTGGCATTAAAAGGAATTCAACAAGTTCATGGTGTATAAGGCTACAATCCTATATGCACTAACCTGGAAGCAAGGTCCATTGAACTCAGTGGGATTTATTTCTGAGTAGATATGCATAGGATTGTGCTGTATGTGTATCAATACTTAGCAATGCTGGCTTTTTGGACTCTCCATATTCTCAGAGAGCATTATTATTAACAATTAATAATAATAATTGAATTATAAACTTAATAAGTACATAATTATTAAGAATATTTATACAGTGGTTCCTCTTTATATGTGGGTTCGGAACCCACAGATCTGCCCCACCGCAGGCTCCAAACACATGGAACGATCCACAGAGGACCTTTAAGAGGCAACCAGATGTGGCTGGTTCCACAGATGTGTACTTCCGAGGGAGGCCACAGGCAGCCTATCTGGACCTCAAAGCACCCCCAGGGGTGTCAGAAAAAGTACTTCCAGTTTTACTGAAAACTGGAAATGCAACACCTTTGGGAGGTGCTATGAGGCCAGTAGAGGCCCCTGGACATGACTGAAAGGTGCTTCCGGTGAGGGCTCCTGACCCACTGATTTGGTTATCCATGGGTTTTAGCATCTATGGCGGTTCTGGCCAATCTTTATATCGCTTTTCAACAAAAAAAAATAGTTCACAGAACAGCTTACATTGCAAAATAAATCATTGTTGGAGGCAACAATGGTTGAGTGAAATCAGAATGGCTCAGGAAAAAAGAATAATGGACCCAATTCTATGCATATCTCTGCAGAACTAAGTCTCATTTTTCTCAGTGGAACTTGCTCCCAGGAAAGGTTGTATGAAGGGTGTATTACAGCTGATGATGTTGAAAGCTTTAAGAATATGTCAGCCTTATGGTCTTTTAATACATGTACTGTACTCTGAAACCGAGCTGGACAAATGTGATGGGTTTGTCCTTGGAGGTCTCTCAGGTGAGTGTGTTTAGGATTGCAACTTCAGTCTAGGACATCCTTGTTCTTGTTTTGATATCCATTGGTTGTATGGATATTTTTTTGAGCTTTGATTACCCGTGTAGTCTCGATGCATTCTAATCAAGTAAATTCTTAAAAACACATTGCAGATTGCCACATGTGCTATTTCTGTTTTCATTCAGAAATAATCACCTTCAGATAAGGATAAGATCCTTCTGTACCAGCCTGTGGAAATTCTTTATACTATGGCTTTAGAAATTCTCTGAATCAAAAATCTTAAATGAATTTGGGTATCCTTGTATTTTTGCCATGGTTTCCAGCCTTTGGAGATATTGTCTTTGCCTTTTCACTTTTTTTTTCCGGGGAAAACATAAATGTTGCAAACTTTAACAAGCTTACAGGGATAATGGCAGGAATTCTATGTATTGGTCATAAATTTATTCAATTTATGAGGCTAAAGTTGTCTCACCTCATAATCAAAGGCTTAAGTGCAGTTTTTTTAGTGTTAAAATATCAAAACAAAAACAGTGTGTTTAGGGGATGATCATTTTACTAACAGACCTACTATTTTCTTGTTCTTTTCTCTTGCTGTGGAAGGGGTTTGTAAGCAAACTGGATGAATTCATTCATTGGTTAAATGAAGCCATGGAAACCACAGAAAACTGGACGCCCCCGAAGGCCGAGACAGACAGCCTTAAACTCTACCTGGAAACGCACTTGGTAGGACAAGATTTTACTGTAAATAACTTCAATAATGGAAATGGCCTCCATTTGATTTTTATTAATTTCTAGCATGGATCATTTTAAGGAAATGTATGTCATAGTCTTGCTGTATGTATTAACTAAAATCCCAACCAATTAATTTTTTTTAAAAAAGAATCCAATTAGTCCTTTTTATCTTGTAAGCAAGCGTTGTGGAACAAATGCCATACCTGAATTTAGGAGTGTGGTGCTGTAGCGATGATCTCATCTCATAAAAAGAAATCTCACCACAGACAGCAAGTAACGAATTTTTACAAATGGCTTTTCAACTGACTGGTAAAATTTAAAGATGACTGCCAATGTTGTTGTTATTCTTATAAATGGAAGTGCTCTTTATCAAGAAAAATAAGACTTTTTCTACCTTTTATAGCTCCAGTACAGGGTCATTTAATACAATTAACATGATGTACATTTTTACAATGCACTGAATGCCACGATCATTGTTTTTATGCTAAGATCCAAAATACTGGTGAGGAGAGTGTTTGCGTGAAGAGGTTTGCAAACAAAAATGAGAGAGAGATTCATTTTGTGAGTCCCAAGATGTTTTTCATTTATTGCTTCTTCTGGTGCTGGTTGTAAACTGGTAAATGAAGTAAAATGGAGAAGTCACCACCACTACCACCCACACACCCCTTTCCATATTATTATAAAATAAGGTGCTGGTGGAGTTTTCTGCTGCCCTCCCCTTGCTGATACTCTAATTTATCATTTCTTAAATGGGGCTTCTTGAGACACTTTCAGGGCTCTGCACGCGCACCATAAGTGGTTGTCATCTGCTTCATGCTGTGCCACTCTGTGCATGCATTGGAGTCTGGGGCTCCCCAAGGCTTCATACATGTGCCAACCAGGCTTCCCAAGTCTCTGTTTAGGAGTGTAAAGGGCTTGGGAGACTGAAAAGTTTGAGAACCTCTGCTGTAGTTCATCACTGTGCTCGTTATCTAGATAAAGGCAATGATAGCATGATGCATTTATGTGTGTGCTCACAATAGTAGCACAATATCACAGCAGGTTGTGACGATGATGGCAAGGAACAGAGGATTATGGAGCAAGCCTGTCAAATAAACATAGTACTGGCTGGTCAAAGGTGTCTGGTCAAAGGTATCTGGTGTGCTCCCTGGGGCATATCTGGTGTGCTCCCTGGGGCATTTGGTGGGCTGCTGTGAGATCCAGGAAGCTGGACTAGATGGGCCTATGGCCTGATCCAGTGGGGCTGTTCTGATGTTCTTAACTACAATTCCCAGGAGGCCTTGCAGGTCTCTTGTTATCTGGTGTGCTCCCTGGGGCATTTGGTGGGCCGCTGTGAGATACAGGAAGCTGGACTAGATGGGCCTATGGCCTAATCCAGTGGGGCTGTTCTTATGTTCTTATGTTAAGGCCACACTGGATAGGTACTGCTAGATTCTCAATTTGGATAGTGCAAGTATAATCTGGTGTTTAACGAGGTGTGGGGAAAGACCTGTAATTTCCATTTCAGACACCACATATTTGGATGGAAAGTAAATTTGTGCTTTGAAACACTGAGCGCCCAAACAGCTTAATTTCCACCCCCCCCAAATGGAACACCTTTTCCGTCATTTACCTTTCTGAGAAGCAGATGATTAAATTATTTTAAAAGGGGATACTTTTGCAACTAGAAGATACCGTTAGTCATTGCTTTGTGATCTATATTTTATTAATGAGAATGTCAGCTTTTCATTTGGTTCAGGCAGAAATTCTAATCGGTGTTTAAACAGAAGTCTATGAAATTAAGTTCCCATTAAGTGCAGTGTCAAAAATATTTTGATATAGTATTTGCATTTGGTACTAAGCTAAAGGGTATAAGGGGGCAGGAGCTTGGCTTCTCAAAATTACCATCAAACTGTGCAAGGTATGTTGTTATAGACTATAGGTGCCTCTCATCTCTAAATAGTTTTAATAACGTGAACATCTTTTAAAAATTACTGTTATGAATTTAGAAAAGATGGATTGTAATTAATTGTTGTAAAATGTACCAACATGTGTTTAGATTAATATATGCAAGACATCATCTATGTGCTCTGTTTCTTCCAAAACGACACAGAGGGGCAAAGCTAGGTGGAATCAAGGTGCACAGAGAAGCAAAGGTTAATTCTTTCCCCATGTGCTGTTTTCATTTTGAAAACATCTATTTGCTCAAGCAGCATGGTAAAGAAAGGAATATTTTACTCTCTGGGCCTCAGAACCGTATGTTGATTTTTGGCATTATCGTGCACTAAAAAAAGAGAGAAATTCATATTTTTAGAGGACAAAACTGGAAAACAAAAACCCCTACACAGCAATTTAGGAGTGGCAATAATTATGCAAACTTCACTGGGGATCAGTTCCATTAAATTCAGCGCAACTGAGTAAAGAGGGCTGGCCTTAGGAGCTGTGGGACCAATGCAAAACATTTTTGCAGGGCCCTCCACACCTGCAGGGGCTCTACTCACCACCAGTGGCAGACCTAGAGGAGGTGAAAAGCACTGAGTTTTGCAGGGAGCCTGACTGCAGCATAAAAGAACCCCTCAACCTCCCATTCAGAGCCATTCCAGGCCATAAGAGCAAAACAACTTTCCAGAGCTTCCCCAGGCCGCCCAATGCCTTATAAGGCGTTAAAAATACGGCTTCCAGTTTCTTCGTGAAACTGGAAGTTGTGTTTTTTCACTTTAGAGCTCAGTCTGTGCTCTGCAGAGGCCGAGGACAGATGTCCCCCAGCCTCTGCTGAGCTCAGAGGACCCTCTGGAGGTGAGGGGAGCAGACTTCCCCTTGCCTCCAGAGGGGGTGCATGCGAGGAGGTGCACTCTGGAGGGGGGCCAGACCAGATCTGTGGGTAAGTGAATCAGCGGATACAGGATCCGTGGATATGAGAGCTCCCTTGTAATAACATTTTTTTTAAAATGCTACTTTTTAAAAAATGCACTGGAAAGTAAAATATTGTAGAAGAGTTTCATACAAACAGCACGAAGGAGCTTTGCAGATAGTGACAGCTCCAGAGTAGGGATTTTCTGCATAGAGAGGAAGAGCTGGCTTGGGATATGGGAGGTTGCAAACATCTATGTGCATGCCCATGCTCTTGGGTTACAGGGATATGGCCCTGTGTGTGGGCAGTGCACCCATGACCATCTTCTGCCTGGTAAGCCTGAATCAGAATCCTGAATTCAAATGCTATGCTTTGGGTACAGTCTCCAAGCCGTGGCCCGCTATGTCACAAGGTGACTTGTCTGGACATGGCAAAGTGATAGCAAAAGTTTTCGTTCTGTGCTGCAACCTCTCCTTTTTACAGCCAATCATAGCAACTGGTTCTGCCCAGCGTGAGTTGCTCTGACAAATGAAAAGCCTCAGCTATGCTGTGCCCAGACAGGTGATACTGGAGCCCTGGATCTGGCCTACGGCTGGTGTTTGGAGGTCCCCGCTTTGGGTCAGAGTGTCCATTTGCTTCTATCTTTACCTGTAAAATTGTATTCCTGGCACTAATCCTGCTCAGTCTGCTGAAGTCAGGTTTTTTTTTCCCCTGAGGAGTGACAAGCTCTGCTCTAAAGATTCAAGAGGCAGAAAAATATACACACACCTGAACGGAAATTACTCAACTCGCAACCGACGACCATCTATTTTGCTCTTGTTTGCTCGGATGCTTGGAGTTGGGAAAAAGAGTTTTCCCCTCAAGAACAATGTGTTACTGGTTAATCTGTTGCCGGAGTTTGCGGTTTGTGCAAATTAGACGCCAAGTCTGAATTTTGTAGAACTGTAAAATTGCAAATCAAGCCCCAGAGTTTTGGCCCATCTTTATTCATCATATTTTACTTCTTCAGTCAACATTATTACTGGTTAATAGGTGCACCTGTAAATCAAGCTGCATTGTATACTTGATATGTTATGTTAAATGGATCTTTTCTAGGGCAGCAAGTCTATTTTTTCTAATGAAGAAGAATACCTCATCTTTTCCAATTTTCCTATCAAACGCAACCACATCATCTTCAGGCAGAGCCGGTTCCAGCTGCATCGCTGCTCCGCTTCAATTATACAAAATTATCCACCCTACTCTCGGGTCCTTTAGGTTTTCTTCTGCTATATGAGGCGCCCGCATGGTGCATCTCTTGTGAAGTGCATGATTACAAACTATTCAACACCAGCCTGTTTTAAGTAAACAGCAAATTAAATATTGTCAGGGCTTGTTCGAGCTTGCTGGGTTGAAAGGAACTTGGAGAAAAGGTTTCCTGAAAAGTGAAGCTTTAAGAAAACGAGCTGTACAAAGAGGGGTGGTTCCCCCCCCTTTCTTATGGATGCTTGACCCACTTTATATTTTGGGATGTGTCTCATTTTCATCTGGTTTGACTGCTGTGTGCTTAACAATATCAGAAAGTTATTTTTGTCAGGAATCTCCATTTTAATTTAACAGGAATGCCTTTCTACAAATCAAAATGTTTAAATTAGATCCTGAAAATATAGAAAGATCCTGAAAATTTAGAAACTTTATTAGTAGTGTAGCTAAAGGGGGTGCTTGAGTTTGAGTTGGCATCCTTCAGTCTCAGAAGACTATGGTGTCACGCTCTGAATGGTGGTTCTGGAACAGAGTGTCCTCTCCAGTGCGTGAAGCCTGGGTAAAGTAGGTATGGAGGATAGGCTGTTACCCATGCAGCAAATCCCCCCTCTCCACGTCGCTGAAATGGTCCAATGGAAAGGCAGAAGCCAATATGGTTGGTTCCAGCGGCGTTGCAGGAGTTGCCAGAACGTGACTGTGTTCAGCCATGGACTGCCTCAGGGACTCCGGCTCTGGATTTTGCCTCGAGGTTGACTCCTGAAGCCTTTTCCATAACTGGATGTAGCCACAAGGCAGTGGAGGTTTGGGATCAGAGTTTTCCTTCTCTCAGATGAGCTGCCTTCCCAGGCTGACGAGCCCCATCTACCCGGTGGCTGTTTAGTCGCCTCTTATGACAAGTACAGCCAAACTGAGGGCCTATTCTTATCCCCAGCCCCCAGGGGAAGGGGAAGGGGGTGCACAGCACTAAGTTTTGCAGGAAGCCTCACCGCAGCATGCAAGCGGCCCCTCCCTCTCCTCTTTGGAGCCAGGTGTACACCTCCATTTTGCTCCCACTGCCTGGATTGGCTCGGAAAGGGAGGGGCCCCTTGCATGCTGCATCGAGGTTCCCTGCAAAACTTAGTGCTTTGCACTCCTTCTTACTACACCACTGGGCTTTGTTTTTAATTACAAATGACAAATTGAGTGCCATGAAAATAGGAAGAGAATTTATGGTGTGTTTTGAGCAATGGCTTAGTTTGGAGGCTTCTAAGGTGAAACTCTTTCCCATTATTTCCTTGTTTGGGTGATCAGGTACAAACTACCAGGTGCAAAGGAAATGTTTTAGTAATCCACACTACTTGAATCTATTTTCAACCAGTGAGCCACCGCACATTAATGTTTAATAAAACATTAATAAAATGTTTTATTTTTGTACATATTTATATATTTTATGTTTTTATATGATTTCTTTTGTAAGCTGCCTTGAGTGCCCTTCACCAGGACAGAAAGGCAGGATATAAATTCTATAAATAAATAAATAAATAAATAAATAAATAAATAAACGATCTGTAGGTGTGCTGCAGGAATTTAGGGGAGCGTCACTTATTAGTTGGCCTATTGGGGTATATGAGCCCCCCACTAGCAGTATATGATTTAAAACATTTAATTGTTGGGCAGACATAGGAATTTCAGTCAGTAAAGCTGTTCCTCTTCTTTGTGTGAGAGCCTTTATGACCTCCTTTATTTTATCAGCCTATATCTCATTGACTTATTTCAGGAGGCAAGATCATAATGTCCTCCTTCAGGTTCCATGGTTGCCTGTTAGCTTTTGGGTGCAACAGAATGAGCTGGTGATGACTAATAAAACCCTAAACAGCAGGGAAAGAACATAAGAACAGTCCCACTGGATCAGGCCATAGGCCTATCTAGTCCAGCTTCCTGTATCTCACAGCGGCCCACCAAATGCCCCAGGGAGCACACAAGACAACAAGAGACCTGCATCCTGGTGCCCTCCCTTGCATCTGACATAGCCCATTTCTAAAATCAGGAGGTTGCGCATACACATCATGGCTTGTAACCCGTAATTGATTTTTCCTCCAGAAACATGTCCAATCCCCTTTTAAAGGCATCTAGGCTAGACGCCAGCACCACATCCTGCGGCAAGGAGTTCCACAGACCAACCACACACTGAGTAAAGAAATATTTTCTTTTGTCTGTCCTAACCCTCCCAATACTCAATTTTAGTGGATGTCCCTAAAGTACAGTACAGTACTAAAGTACAGTAAGTACAGTACTCCTTTCCATTTATTAAGATCCTTAGGGCACAATCCTAAACTGCGGTGAAACAAGCAGGCCGACTGGCCTGTGCTTTATCCTGTGGGAATTTGGTGCAGCCTGGATGGCACCTTGGAATAAGGGGTTTTTCTTCCCCTTACCCTGAGAAACCCTATGGGGCTACTCGGATCTGCACCAGGGATTTCACAGGCACAAATCTGAACTGTCCGAGTAACACCACTTGGGCCAGCATCCAGGGTTGGGATTTGACCTACCCTGCCACAGCCAGTCCCACCCCCTCCCGGGCCCACTCTGCCCCCTGGGCCACCTCCCCTGCTCAGAAATGCCCCTGCCCTGCTTCTGTTCCTCCCTCCCTCCCACCGCCCTCTCCCACCCTCTGTGTCAGTCTGCCTGGACCAGCACAAACCTTCCACCTCTGGGCACAGGGCTGGCTACCCCTGAGTCATCCGAGAGTAGCATGTCCGAGAACGGGCTTTATGGCATGTTCGCAATGGCTGGGAGCTGGCACAAGGGACTTGTGTCTGCTTGGGGGGGGGGGTTGGATTGTGCTGTTAGGAGATGTTCTGTTCCAAGTGCTATATTATTTCCTTATTGTGGCACAAACAGCTTTGAGGTCCACCTGAGCCCAACCATGCAATTGTTAATAAACTAGTAAAAATCTATTTATTTATATTTCTGAATTTTTCTGAATCTGGCTCACAACATTGTAGATTTTGTTTTTTATAATAGTGCGTATTTTAGGTGATTTCTATTAAGTTGTGTTTGAAATAATGAATATTTTCTCCAGATATTAACACTAATAGGCTACAGTTGGTAGATGGATGCAGGTATAAGCATGTATGAGCCTACAAACCTAGACCTGAGGGGTGAAAATGATTGATTCAAGACTTTATTTCAAGGCCAAGTTCCAGAAGCTTATTGAAAAATAGGACAGAAAGTGCCCACTCAGCAAACAAAACCAAAAAATCCATAATTATCACATTTGCTGGGATGTGATATTACCATGGTTTTACCACGAACCTTTGCCATGGTTTCCTTGGGCACCAACAAGCATGACCCTTGTAGCGGAGAGACAGACTGCCTGCTAATTCTGCAATGGGATGATGGAATGGAAGTTTAGGGGATTTGGAAGAAGACGACAATTAAAAGAGGGTCCAGCGAGGTGTGCAAGTTCTGTCCCTAAGGGCCTAGTTTTCTTAAATATGCACCCATTTAAATATACACTTAGAAATGTAATATGCAAATACAGTCAACACAAATTTCAAAAAACATTTAGGCACATCAATCAGTTAGCTCAGAATGGCTACAGCTCCCTCTCAGTTGTATATAACACAGGCTGTCTTAAAAGTTAGATGTGTTCCTTGGTATATTTGGGGTGCTGACTCCTCACTGCGGCACAAAAGCACCCCTCTCCCTCAAGGCCTTTCTGGACAAAGCCTCTGGCAAAGCCTCTATTTTGTTCTCGTGGCTTGGAGTGGTTCTGAAGGAGAGGGGGAAGGGCTGCTTGCATGCCTCAGTGAGGTGTCCTGCAAACTAGTGCTTTGCACCCCCTCTATCTACGCTACTGAATTTTGCCTGATCACATCTAATTTCAGAGGTACAGCATATTATCATTATTGTTATTATGAATATTCAGTGCTTTTTTGTAAAAAAATAAAAAAAAAAAGGTGCAGGAACTCACAACTTCTTTATTTATTTATTTATTTATTTATTTATTTTTAAACCATTTTTTATACATGATTTTTTTTTAAGTCCCAGGTAGGACTTAACCCACAGTTAAGCTCCTCGAGTGAGCCCCCTGCTGGAGGCTGTGGGTTAAGTCCTACCTGGGACTTTAAAAAAAAGCCTGCCTGGGACTGAACTTTGAGGAGTTTTGCAGCCTCAACTGGCCCCCCTTTTGGCAACTGGCAACCAACCTTTATATTTTGCAGCCATGAAGCACCTTCCCACCTAAAAAAAAAAAAATTAAATAAAATTTATTCCTCATAGGGATTTGAACCCCAAGCAGACCAGCACTTTAGCCATTGAGCCATAAGAGCTCTTAGGCTCAAAGTGTTTGGAACTAATACTTAAGACACTGATGGCCACCAGCTGGGCTCAAGACCTTATATGTTAGTTCTGAACACTTTAACTATAGGCTTTCCTATAGCCCAATCGAGAGACTGCTGGGCTATAGAGCACAAGGTTGGAGGTTCGAATCCCTCCCTAGACAGCGGTGCGGGTGGGGTGGTGCAGACAGGGAAAAAAGGTGGGGGCAGGGAGGAGGGGAAAAAAGGGGGTGGTGCAGGCAGGGGGAAAAAGGTGGGGGCAGGGAGGAGGGAAAAAAAGAGATGCCAGAACGCTGTTCCGGTGCGTTCCATTACAAAAAAAGCCCTGTGAATATTTATAT
Organism: Tiliqua scincoides; assembly: GCF_035046505.1. Lineage (NCBI taxonomy): Eukaryota > Metazoa > Chordata > Lepidosauria > Squamata > Scincidae > Tiliqua > Tiliqua scincoides. The sequence goes on along the minus strand of NC_089821.1, from coordinate 4,101,799 downwards.
ACTGCTTTTCAACAGGAATAGTTCACAAAGCCGTTTATGTAGTAAAATAAATCAAAAAATGGTTCCCTGTCCCCAAGTGCTCGCACTCTTAAAAAAATACAATAGAGACACCAGCTGGGGTGAAGAGGGACTGTTGCTGCGCCCCTGCTAAATATAAGAGGGCACCACTTTGAAAGGTATTTCTTTGCTCAGTTAGTGAATGGTTCAAGCAGCTTCCTCATGATAGGGCAAAACTGATGCCATTTTTGGAATCAGCACCCCATATTCATCTATCACCACCATAAATTTTGAAAAAATATTTTTTTCTGACCTTCAATTTTGCAGGGTCAGAGGTTGTGTAATCAGAGGTTTGAAAAGTGCTGTGGTTTGAAAAGTCTCAACCTTCTGAGCCTGCAGGAAAGGAAAAAGGGATATCTCTTGATAAAAAGACCAACTGGAAACCAAGAGCAGGAATGAGTGTCCCACTCTTGAGTTGGGCAGGGCAAGACCTCTGAAGGGCCCCAGCAGCTGTGAAGAAAGCAATGTGATTTCCCCTGCTGAAATGCAAAATCTTCACTCTTAGTCAGCCACCCCTCCTTCTGGGCACAACTGTTGCAATAGCCCAGGAGGCAAAGGGACGAAAGATGTTCAGTGATGTCGTGGGAGAGAGAAGAGAGGGAGTAATGAACATGGGGCTACTTTGCCCTTGGCTGAGTGCTGAAATTTTGATAATAAATGAGCTAAATTCTTCTGTGTGCCTGCATGCTCAGAAGCGTAGCCAGAGGGAGGCAGCACAGCAAGTATAGCAGACACCACAATGCACTGTGTAAGTGGCCCTCCTATTTCATTGACCCATTTGGGTCAATGAAGGTGATTGGGAGAAGCCATTTACATGTTGCGTTGCAGGACTTGCTGTCCTTCCGCACCACCCCTCTCTGGCTACACTACTCTCTCTCTCTCTCTCTCTCTCTCTCTCTCTGTGTGTGTGTGTGTGTGAGAGAGAGAGAGAGAGAGAGAGAGAGAGAGAGAGAGTCCTTCCAACGAAATACTACAGGCCTTCACAAAAATATTTGTTAGACCTATCATATTAAATAATCAAAAGTGAGTACAATTACACAGAATCCTTGTAGTTTCTTTGTTATGCTACCAATGTATAATTGTCAAAATTAATTCATCTCCAAAATAAATACAGTAGTTGTGATGAATGCAGTGCTCTTGTGAAACAGTGATATTAATTGCTCCTATAATGGTGATGATCGAATGCAACTTGACAGAGCCAAAGTGAAGGAGAAAGGAGGCCATAGCAGATGAACAAGCATATTAATATATTAGCAATATTTTGTGCTAATAAATACAAATATATGATGCAGGTGTTTGTCTAAATAGTTCATTTACCAATGCTTGAAATAAAAACATGGAAACATTGGGCTCATCTGCGATGACTCCAACTTGGTTTATTTTATAGGATCTTTTTATTCCAGATATAGCCTACGGGTTACGACTTTCATAAAATCTAATGAATTTCTAGGTTTGTCAGCTGTTCCAACACAGATGCACTTTGCTAATCTAATGGAAACATTTTGAGTTCCAAAATATCAATAGCTTTTAGTATTGCAAATGAATGTGGCTGTTGGATAAATGGAGCTGTGGTTCTTGATAAAAGTAGCAAGTAATTTTGTACGTGTGTTTTCTGTTAAAATGCTTCTCCAGCATTTGATACTCATATATATACATTTTTCCTTGCAGAGTTTTAAGCTGAATGTAGATAGCCACTGTGCTTTAAAGGAAGCAGTTGTCGAAGAAGGACGCCAACTTCTTGATCTTATAGTATCTCACAAATCAGGTAAAATCCTTCTGAAATATTGCAAGTCTTTATGTCTCCAGACTATTAAAGAATAAAGAAGCATTGCTGTAAATTACTGCATACATTCACTTCCTTATGTATTATTAATATTTACATTATCAGTTTGACCTTCAAGATTTATAAATGTTTCATACACTGCATACAATGCTGTGATACTTATAAAATGAAATACTGCCTGCAAATAGTCTGTTCATTTTATTTTGGTCTCCCTGCTCAGCTGAGTTTCAATTGAAATTACATCACTGAAAACTTCACGCTGACATGTTCTTTGATGTAGATGCTATGGAAGTAGCATTAAGATGATAAATTAGGATTTCAGATCTATACACATATATACTTTTACATAGCCAGCATGAGTAATTGCATTGGGAAAGGCTCCTTTGCCATTTAAGCTAATTCTTACCGCAATTTTAAAGTATTTATTAGGAAAGATTTTCAAATTAGGAATAGTTATTTCCTTTAGTTATGCTTGTCCTTTTCAGTATAAGCCTTAAGTTAGGATGAATAATAACTTTGGTCATATTGTTAGAACTTCACGTGACTAGTTTAACTGTATGGCTTTAATCAACATGCAGGATTCCTAGAAACTGCTTCATTCCTTTCTTTCCCCTGTGAAGTTGTCCTCTAGCATTTGGTGCACTTATTATTGAAGTTCTTACATCTGTTACTCCTTTGCCTGCACGTGCTCATCTAGAACCTTAAATAGATTTTTTTCCCTTCTTTCCCAAACATGACTGCTATAGCAAATCAGTTGGTTGATTTGCATGAATTCCCTGGAGGTCAAGGAATGGTAGCAAGGCCTTAAAATCTGATGACTAATATGCCATTGAATATTTATCAAACCAGGAAAAAAATAGCAAAGGAGAGGAATAGTAAATATATGTCCTCAGTAGCAGTTTGTTTAACATGGTAAACCAGGCTGAATATGGAGTTTGGAGCTGTTTTTTTCTGCATATCAGTCACCCATTATTACAGGTGGGGGGAAACTGTGATAACAAAATAAAAACACATAACACTCATTTTGGCACGTCTCACTTTTTGTAAAACAAAACAAAACAGAAGACAACTTTTATTTGCTTTTTATTTATTATTTAACGGGGGATGCATAGATAATGACTGTGACTGCATCTGCTGACACTATACCACCTTTATTGGTAAAGGTATAGTGCACCTAGTACACTTTTAAAGTGATTATAAATTATAATTATATTGTAACTTTTGAATAAAAGCACATAACATCGCTGTCTGCACTTCTAACTTTGGAAAACACCCAAATATGTAAAAAAAAAAAAACAACACACACACACACAACAATTTTCCTCCCACCTCTGCCCATTCTACATTTTTTTGTTGCTGTCTTCCATCAGAACTTAACATGCCACACTTTGACTCAATTTGAACAATGGTATTGTTCCCAATACCAATAGGCTTTGTGTATGGCCTTCTGATCCAAGTACTGAAATATTTAAGGCGGGGTGTGTGTGTGTGTGTGTGTGAGAGAGAGAGAGAGAGAGAGAGAGAGAGAGAGAGAGAGAGAGAATTTTGTTCCCTTCAGATTTCTTCATTGCCCTTTGTATAAATTATACATTCAAGAAATTGTGTTGAATGTGTGACGTTAATGTGATTCTTTCATTTTGGAGAAGGACTGAAGGACATGCTGCAAATGATTTCAAGTCAATGGAAAGAACTGCAGAGGCAAATCAAACGACAACACAGCTGGATTCTTCGGGCTCTGGGTATCATCAAAGCCGAGATCCTGGCTACTGATGTGTCTGCAGAGGATGAGGAAGGGACTGAGAGCCCCAAGGTAAGTGGCTTGAAGTTTGTCTTATTTCCTCTTATTTCCTCCTGCTTTTGAACTCGGCACCACTGAAGTTTTCTTTCCACCCTAAGGCTTTTCATTTCTACTGGGTAAATTTTTTTATCAACAAAATAGAATGTCTTACTCTGAAACAATAAAAAAAAACACTCCAGCCAAAAACTTTTTAAATTTTTTTAGAAAGAATTATTTTGCTCTGTACTGGTGTGCAAGGAAGGGGACGTAAAATATTTAGTAAACAAAACATAAAGTATCTTTAACATGAATAATCGGAATGGTTTTAAATTGTTTTGTTGCAACTATAAATCACTATAATCAGTGCAATCACTCAGCTCTGACATCCATTAGCCGCTTGGTTACAGCAAATTAACAAAGAAGAGAGAAAGTGATTCATTATCTCATTCCTGTTAATGACTATCAGATGCATTGCCTAATTAGGGGATGGCCATTGTAGTGGGGAGAAGGTCATATGCTTTGCCACAAATCTTTTTTGCTTGGAGTTTAAGCTTTCTATAATGGGGCATGTGTGGAATACATCAAGCACTTTCAAGGTAAACTATAGATATCAATATCCATTTGATGGGGCTTTATACGGCGTGATGGAAGCTAGCTTTCTCCTAATGCTATTCTGACACTACTCTGATGGAAGAGGGAGAAGCCTTGCAGCAAGGTGAATGGCCTTGCTGTGGGAAGAGAACCTGCTTTTAAAACAGAAAGACTGGGAGACAGAGGAACAGGGCGAGCATGCATTCTTCAAAGAAAAAATGCAAAGAAGATATTGAAATGATGGGAACATGACTGCAGGAGGAATGGGACTATTTTTGCTTCCATTTAAATGGCTAAATGAACACTATCCACTATACTGTTCTAAAATGTAATTCAGTTTTTCAAAGAGAACCATTTCAAAAATCCCAAGTCATGGAAGGGTAAAATGTGTCACTGAGAACGTCACAGGCACTATCTAGTAGCTCCCCATCACTGTCAAACTGTAAAACATTGTCACACAGATTTCACTATACTAGCACTGGCTGTGCTTCTGGAGAGTGTGTTTTGACTCTTCAAGATACAACTTGAAATTAAGAAATTGAAAAAAATATTTATTTAAATGTTCTTTTCCTCATTTTTCCTTCATGTTTGAGGGTGCGCCTATGCTTTATTTCAAGTATATTATTATTATTATTATTATTATTATTATTATTATTATTCTTAACAGTATTTATATACCGCTTTTCAACGAAAATTTCACAAAGTGGTTTACAGAGAAAATCAAACAAACAACGAATGGCTCCTTGTCCCAAAAGGGCTCACAATCTAAAAAGATGCAAAAGAACACCAGCAGACAGCCACTAGAAGACACTGCTGGGGTGATACGTTTTATTTCTTCTTGTATGGTATTGTAATCTTGGATGGTGTCAGTAAAAGATATCTATACTAGTGTGCGCTGCTTAACAACCTTCCGCTTAGTGACAGACCACATATACGATGGTGTTCAAAGCACAACAAAGAGGCTCTTAATGACGCAGTCAGGTATCCCGTAGCCTTCAGCAGAGTGTCTGTTTACACAGGAAAGAGGCTCTTACTGCAAAGAAGAGGAAATCTATTTTCAGTAGTCAGTGCAGCAAGCTGGAGTGTGGCAGGTAGTATCTGTTTACACAACGAAGGCACTAGATTGGGCTGAATGTTCGCTTAATGACCTCATCGCATTACACAGGGATCAGAGAACATAACCTCATCGTTAAGTGGTGCACACCTGTATTCATTTCATTGCCTGAGTAGATAAAAGACAAAGTTGAAACCAAACTTTGCCTCCTAAAATAGGGTCTCTTTTCGTTGAATATGAATATCAGTGAGGGTGGCACAGGAGCATCGCCGAAGGGGCGTGGCACAGTAAGTACAGCAGGTGCCGCAACACGCCTTGTAAGCAGCCCCTCCCACTTGGTGTTGGAGTCATTCTGGGCAGCGAACGGACCGCTGCCCGGAATGGTTCCAGCAGTGAGTCGGACAGGCAGCTTCCATGGCATGTCACGGCACCTACAGTAGCTATGCTGCTGAACTAAGGAAAGGGTAAACAAAACTCCAGGAGAGGAATGGAAATGTTGTGCATCCTTCAATTTCCTGGGCACCTGGGCATTCCTTGGGCTCTGGCTTCAAGCACTCCAGTGTTTGCATCACTTCCCGTATTGACTTTTACACAGTGACTTTATGTGGATTCTGAGGAAACCATGGATTTTGACTTGTAGGAAACCACAGATTTCTCATTTATGTTTTTGAAGCCCTTCCTAGGAATGGGACTGCAACCTAGTAAGAAATGCTGGCTGTGGCTCTGGGTTAAGGGACTGTCTATAAGCAAAGACAAGCTCACCACCCATGACGGCCAATGGTAGGAAAGTTTTATTTTCCTGGCTGGATGGTAGATCTTTGACACTATGATGGTTGGGTTTGAGTTGGGCAATCGAGCTACCAAGTTAAGTTTTGTCACTTTCTCTGTTTGGCCAGCCCTATAGTAATATCCTACATTGGACCACTGTCCAGTGATTGTGCCCTACAACAGCTTACTCCTGGAAAGATACCAGTCTGACTTTGTCAAGTGCTTCCTCAATTTACTGGACAGGACTTGTAAATTTAAGAATGCCTTCAGGTGAAAGTTTCTCTCTGAGGTTTTTCTTAGGGTGTGTGTGTGTGTGTGTGTGTGTGTGTGTGTGTGTGTGTGTAAAATATAAAAAATTGGTCCATGGGCTTCTTCTTTAAAGTGGTGTTTAAATGCATGGTTACAATGCAGTGGCATAGCTAGAGGGGGTGCAAAGCACTTTTGCAGGGAGCCTCACTGTGGCATGTGAATGGTCCCTCCCCCTTCCCTTCAGAGCCATTTTGAGCGATGGGAGCAAAACAGTGGCAAACAGAGCCCAGGATCATTCTCAGTCTAGGAGCAGACGCACAGGCTTTAGCATAGGCACAAAGGCTGAGTGGCTCCAGTGGCATAGTTAGAGAGGGTGCAAAGCACTAAGTTTTGTAGGAAACCTCATTGCAGTGTGCAAGTGCCCCCTCCCCGTCCCCTTCAGAGCCATTCAGGGCAGAGGAGCAAACGGAGACATTTGCCTTGACTGTCCATGTGCGCCATCCTGCATTTGCCTCTATTTTGCTCCCCCGCCCTCAATGGGTCTGAAGGGGAGGGGGAGGAGCCACTTGCGGGCTGTGGTGAGGCTCCCTCCAAAACTTAGTGCTTTGCACACCCTCTAGCAATGCTTCTGGGTTGCTCAATACAATGGACCCATTGCTGTGGCAATGGGATCACTGAACAATTTGTGGGGGGCAAAAGGGAGGGGCAAGTCAAAGAAAGCCGTTAGCAGGGCCAAGAGCTGACATATTGCAAAGGCTGGCAGATTGCAAAATGAGACCACATGATATAGGATCCTGTAGTGCAGGTATATTGCAAATATCTTTTCTTATTTCAAAAAATATTCACTACTGATAATAGTAACTCTGGACAAGTGCAAAACAACTTACGTACAGATCCCTGGAACACCACTTGTTCTTAAGTAAGGAGCAGGTGTATGTTGGCTGATGTATCATGAATAAGAGTGGTGGCCGTGGGGGTGGGGCTGGGTTGTGATACTTTTCTACAGTTGCCATGTTTTGCCAGTTGACAGTTTCTGATTTGTGTATAATTATATGAATTAACAAAAGCAATTTAGCAGTCGCTCTGTGTGTGTGAAAGAGAGAGAGAGAGAGAGAGAGAGAGAGAGAGCGCACGCACAGAGCAAGCAAGTAATTTGATCTGTAAAGGGAGACAAGCTGGAACATGATAAGCCTTGGTTACCATATAACTGCTTCTACCATCTTAACTAAGCTCAGTAATGTAACAGGGGTTCTGTAGGTGAAGTGTGGATAATGTTACAACAAAATAAAGTAACAAGCAGCTGTCTTAATTCAGACTCATTTAAATCAATCTAATCTTGGTTTCAGGTTCAGAACATTTTATTTCTTGTGGGGAAGGTTGTAAGTTTTTGCTGGAAGCAAAAAAGGCTTGTGACATTAAATAAATAATGGTAAAATGTTAATCCCTTATTTGCAGAATTAAAACAAAATCCTACCAGTTAAGGGCCAATAAGGGCTCCTTCCAATGATGCGTCCATCTGGCTGTACCCATTGCATGGCACGGAACATGAGCCTGCCTGTTTTGCCCACCCTCCTTGGTGTGCCATCCTACAGTTGCATAATTGCATGTGGTGGGACATCTGAACTGGCCCTCATGCATGATTTCCATACTGCACAAATGGTCCTAAATTGTTTTGCGCTTACAGAGGTAAAGCTTCTGGATGACTAAAAAAATTGCAGTCCAGCTTCTGTGAGGGAAGGGAAAATTGTCCGTTTGGCTGGGATCAAAATTTCATACAGGGGCGCTTGGAGGACTGGAAGTGAGTTCCAGGATGTAGCAAGCTAAGGGATTGGTAGCCACAAGACAAGGAGGCAGAGAAAAGAGTGCTGGGATGGATCTGAAAAATCCATCCTGGAGGAATGAGAAATTACCATGGTGAATGAATCAGGGAATTGAGGCAAGAAGGGGCTAATCATTCCAAGTTCACAGCAGTGACATGTGGTGGGGTCTAGGCCGGGGGGGGGGGCACAGCCACATGAATCACTCTTCCCCTCTGAACAGAAATTTTTACAAAGTCTCGCCTTTTCTTTCCTCACTCAGAGCTAGGGAGAGTTCAGTGACATGCCCCCTGAGGCAGCTTGATAGCCACAGCCCCTGGTGCTTTGGAGAGCCTTCATTCAGACTCCCTGCTCTTTTCATGACTTTGAACCAAATGGAGGCAACTCTACCCACTTCTTCCCTGATTGCTGATGCAGGCGCCCTGCCTGTTTTTCATTGGAAAGTCAACCATGATTTTCGCTATCTAACTGAGGCATTCTGCCTGCTGCCTCCCAAGCGACTGCTGACAAGGCACCCTGTCTATTTTTCATAGGAAGCCAGCCATGACTGCAGCAAATCAGCTGCTAGCTGGCTCCCTCTGTACTGTAATGTGTGAATGTGTATTGCTTAATCCAGTGTTTCTCAAACTATGGGTCGGGACCCACCAGGTGGGTCGCAAGCCAATTTCAGGTGGGTCCCCATTCATTTCAATATTTTATTTTTAATTTATTAGACTTGATGCTCCCATGGTATGTGACTGCATTTGGGGAAATGTTATAGATCTGTACTTTTAACAAGCTACTATGCATATTCTTTTAACAATGATACTAAATGGGACTTACTCCTGGGTAAGTGTGAGTAGGATTGCAGCCTAGGATTGTTAAAAATGTTCCTGCTTGATGATGTCACTTCCGATCATGACATCACTTCTGGTGGTCCTGACAGATTTTCATTCTAAAAAGTGGGTCCTGGTACAAAATGTGTGAGAACCACTGGCTTAATGCATTGACTGGAGCACTGCAGAGAGGCAACGTACTTTTCTTTCTACTTGTGGGATCTGGTGAAGCTCCTGACTGCATATCCTTGGTTAGTGAATAAGGTGCATCAGTCAGAAGGAACTGTATGTTATTAACAGTCTGTGAGACAGACAGGACTCTTAGGAAGCCTGGTCAAGAGACGGGGTGGTTCAAGGAAGTTATTGCTTGATCTAGACTAGAGGCTAGACCATATCAGGGCAATTTGGCCCCTTGTGATCACTTCTGTTATTGCAGCGCTTTGGTTGGAAACTCTTAAGGGAGTAACAAGGGTTAAAAAGCTGGGGTGGGACAGGATTACACATACTGATTTGAATTAACCAGTCCATTTTTCTACTTCAGGACTCTAGTATAAGATATTTCAGGAGAGATGAGAAAAGCAGAGGAAATGGATTTCCATAGGCAATTTATTTAACTGTTACCATGTCTTTTTTTTTTTAATTATGTCATCATTGTACATATGTTATGGCCTTTAATTGGTAATACTTCCAAAATGTCGTGAAAGTATAAATTCCTGACTCCTTGCAGGATGGGAAAGTCATCATAATAAAAACACAATAAAAAAATCTGTAGATTTCTGCATATACTTACTTCAGAAACATTAAGAAACCCGTGAAGCATAATAGAAAATCTAAGGAATATACCTAGGGGGTATTTTTCTTTTTTTACCTTGTTGAGAGACTGCAGAAGAGAGCTGATTTTACAAATCTCTAAAGAAACCAGAAATAGGAGGAATTTCAAAGTCTCTAGGAAACTTTTCCCTTAGGACTTTTAAAAGTGTTTTCCACAATACCGTAGGGTCTTTTTATACGCATGTAGGGAGGGCAAAAATGGCAGTTTTAGAACTATATTGAGAGCAGGAACTCAGACTTTGTACCGAAGATTATTCATTTTATTATGTGACAGGTGTTTTGCTTATTCATAACAAGCAATAGGATTTGGGACACATTCAGTTTTGAAACTAGGGATTTTTCAAACTGCAGTTAACAGCTAATCCTTCAACTGCAAAGCATCCTGTCCTTGACCTTTAAATATGAAAAAAGAAACCAAAGGCAGGAAGGAATATTTAAAGTTCACCTAGAAAAGTGTTGTAATTTCCAGATATAATTAAGATAAACATTTTAAAACTGAAGCTAGTCTACCTTTAAAAATAGTTTTTGTTTGAAAATATCTATTTGGTTCAGATGATTAATTAAGCAGAATCACAATAATCAGTGTATATAATAAATTTAGGTATCTGAAACTGCAGTCCTGAAAGCACTTAAGAACCAGGTGACATCCACTAAAATTGAGTGTTGGGTGAGTTAGAATAGTCGAAAGAAAATATTTCTTTACTCAGCGTGTGGTTGGTCTGTGGAACTCCTTGCCACAGGATGTGGTGATGGCGTCTAGCCTGGATGCCTTTAAAAAGGGATTGGACAAGTTTCTGGAGGAAAAATCCATTACGGGGTACAAGCCATGAAGTGTATGCACAACCTCCTGATTTTAGAAATGGGTTATGTCAGAATGGCAGATGCAAGGGAGGGCACCAGGATGAGGTCTCTTGTTATCTGGTGTGCTCCCTGGGGCATTTGGTGGGCCGCTGTGAGATACAGGAAGCTGGACTAGATGGGCCTATGGCCTGATCCAGTGGGGCTGTTCTTATGTTCTTATGTTCTTATGTTCACTTACTTGGGACTAGGACTACAATCCTAGACACTTCCTATAGATACACCATTGAACAGAATGGTACTAACTTCCGAGTAGATATGCATAGGATTGTCTTGTAAGTCCCATTGAACTAAATAGGTCTTACTTCTTAGCAGACACACCTAGGATTGCCCTGTGAGTTTGCACTGGCCTTGCAAAATGTGAATCAGGGCCCAATCCTATCCAGCTTTCCAGGTATGATAAAGCCATACCAATGGGACATGCACTGCATCCCGCAGTTGGGGGAAGTCAAGGAGACCTCCTCATTGTAAGGAAATGTTTATTTCACTACCTTGGGGCTGCATCAGTGTGAAACGTTGGATTGAATTGGGCCCTCATTTGCACATTTTACACACAACCCACATAACCCCACTGACCTTCTCATTTCATTTCCCTTTTCTCTTCTTCTGTCTTGTTCCTTATCTTCCCACCTACCTGATTGAAATTAGCTGGATTTTCAATAATTCTGCAGAGGCCCAAGACTGTAACAAAAGGGACATAACTTAATTATTAGAAACTTTCTTAGATGGCTCTTTTCCCCAATAGCTATTTATTGTTATTGATAATAGCAAATTGTAATAAAGTACTGGTCAAAATTTTGGTAGAAAAATGAAATTAAAGTACTTATTCAAAGCAATGTGTAGTCCAAACTGCCGCCTCGTGAAAATGAATGGGGAGCAGGGAGATTCTGCCATCATTGTCGGATCCACCCCTTCGTGATGGAGTGATGTACCCTCACTCTGCCCCCACTGGTTTTTCGGCTGTACATTTTGATAGAACAAAGGTAGGACACATTCTGCATGAAATTACGCATTGATTGATAAATTACATGATGGTATTATTCCTCCAAACTGTGATTTTAGTGATTTTGGTCACTAGTGGTGTCACACACACACCCCCCCCCCAGGGTGTCAACTTACTAACACCTTATTGCAGCAGTTCTCAAACTTTTAGCACTGGGACCCACTTTTTAGAATGACAATCTGTCCAAGACCCACCAGAAGTGATGTCATGGTGGATGTGACATCATCAGGGAAATTAAAATAAATCATTAAAGTAAATAATTAAAGTAAAACAAATAATTAAATAAGCAGAAGCCAAGTGAATTTCCTCTGTGGCCTGCCTGCAATAACATCCCCCTCCAAAACCAGTAAGGTTTTAAGCCCTACCCAGTGCCCAGTTCAATTTAAGAACTTCTGTTTACACCAGATCACTGTTAGGATCCGGCTGACCTTGCAAGTCTCAAAAAGGTTCATCTTATCACCTGAAGCCTCTGTTTTGATCCTTTTTAGTGCGGGGGGGGGGCTGCCTTCTAGAGCATTTGTTTAGCTCCAGTTCCATCAGATAAGGACCATTCTGGTGGCTTCACATTCCCCTTTGCCTGACCTGACCACCAGCCAAGGCACGTTTGCTTACTTGCGAGTAAACGTGACCGTGAGCCTTATTTTCACTTCCCAGAGGGCTTCTCATTAGGTGTTTTGGGGGGCTGAGAACCATCTTCTCAGGTGTTTTGGGGGGCTGCATTCATTGGATCAGGACCATTCTGGTGTCGTTGGATTCCTCTCAGCCTACCCTCTCTGATGGACTAAGGCAAGTTTGCCTACTTGTGAGTAAACGCGCGATATGGCTCAGTTTCACTTTCCATAGGGCTTCATGCATTTTTTCCTGTTTTTGACCATAATGTTTGATAGAAAGGAGATACTTCACTCTGGTTTTTTGCATTGCATTCAGCTGGAAATTTCACATCCAATGGTATATAACATGACAGTATTACACCTAACCACTGTGATTTTAGCGTGTCACCCCCCCAGTGCGCGTCACCCCCCCTGTTCACGTCACCAGGTGCGGCCCGCACCACCCGCACCCCCTAGTGACGCCACTGCTGCAAGCTTCCTGCTGCTTGTTCCCCCCTCCGTTTTCATCCAGTTTCACCCCTCTCCTGAACCCAGCACTGCCTTACCTGCTCTGGTGGACATGCCAAAATGGCCACTCGTGGAGTGCTTTGCATAGTGTTGGCAGCCATTTTGCTGTTCCACTATCTCTAACACTTTCATACAACCACCCAATGCTACATAGGATTGGGTTGCATGGCTGCAACACACTTATCTACACACACTTATCATGCTTGAACTTACACTTATCATGCTTGAGACTTACTCTTGAGTGGACTGTAATGCATCTCGATTGGTCAAGCCACAGTGCTTATGCTGCAGTGTTTTAAGATTAGCATTATGATACAGAAAATAACAGGAGTGAATTGATTTGTTTCTTGTGATCAATATAGAGAAATGTCATCTACGTGAGTAAATACAATGTGTTGGTTTTCCTTGGTTCATTTAAAGGGCTTTTCAGCTCTAGATTTCTTATCTCCAGAGATTCATATTATGAATCGTCTGTTGGAAGCAAGTTATTTGCAAGGAAGTTATGATATTCAAAAATAGGCGTATCACTTCACGTAATAAGCAGTAAAAAGGGTGATGGCTTGAAATCCATTATTTTTCCATAGGTGGATTCTACGGGTTTGCCAAGCTGAAAAACAGTCTTCCATTTCCACTGCATTGGATGACTGTATTGAATTATATCAGGGTCTATGTGTGAGTTGCATTCTCCCCCTTTCCAGAAGTAGACTGATCCTTATTCTGTTACTCAAGATCTCTGATAAGACTTCCCTCTACACACCCGCAGACACACACTCCAATTTGGTGTAATTATCTGGGGGTTTCTGAGCATGGGAAGTGTGCCTGCAGGTTTCTTTTCGAGCTTTCTTGCAGCTTGTACAGTATGGTGGTAACCTGCTCATCACATGCTAGGACTACAGATGAATTCAGATTACCAAAGTCCAGCCTAGCAGTGGCATACTTAGAGGGCGTGCAAAGCGCTAAGTTTTGCAGGGAGCCTCAATGCTGCATGCAAGCAGCACCTGCCCCTCCCCTTGGGAGCCATTCTGGGCGGTGGGAGCAAAATGGAGGTGGAGGCGAAATATATCTGTGTATTAGAGAGATTTGAAATCCACTCGGATCTGCAGGTTTCCAGGGGCAAGTAAGGGTGCAATCCTAACTCCTTATGTCAGTACTTTCCAGCATTGGCATAGCGGTGCCAATGGGACATGTGCTGCATCCTGCAGTTGGGTGTCACTCACGGAGGCCTCCTCAAAGTAAGGGAATGTTTGTTCCCTTCTCCCAGAGCTGCATTGCCCTTATGTCAGTGCTGGAAAGCACTGACATAAGGGGTTAGGATTGTGCCCTAAGTTAGCTTAGTTCTCAGTGAGGTAGCAAGCCTGTGTCTTCCTGAAATTCTGTCTTCCATGTGGAGCAATGTTTGCTTTTATGTGTGTGAAGGAACATTAATTCATGTGAGCCCCACATGCAGTTCAAGTGTTACAACCCAGATACTCACTATGTTAGGGGCAATTAAGGCGAGTTGCCAAATTCCAGAGTTCAAGTAAACTTCTAGGATGCCTGAACATTTAAAGATGTCTCCAAATTTTTCTGGCGCTCACCAGTGGTCACCAGTGTAGGTAATCTGATTCGATCAGACATGTGGATAAAAGGCTTTGAACTCTTGTCCTCTTCCTCCTTCCTTATACTGAGGAAGCACAAATAGCTGCAACAAACTACAGGCACGTGCCGCTTAACAACATTAAACATTCGTTTAATGATGTTCTGTATATATGACGGTGGTCAAAGCACAATAAAGATGCTCTTAATGAGGCAATCGTGTCTCCCATAGCCTGCAGCAGAGTATCTGTTTACACAACAGAGTAGCTCTTAATGCAAAGAAGAGGCAATCTACCACCAGTAGCCTTTGCAGCCAGCTAGTGTCTGGCAGGGAGTGTCACAACAAAGGCAATAGATTTGATTCAGTGTTCACTTAATGACCTAATCATATAACAACGGGGATAGGAGAATGTATCCCCTTTGTTAAGTGGTGCACACCTGTACTGTGAGATCAATTCTCACATAACAGAAATGCACAAGAGACATTCCCCACCCCTTGGAATGAACTGCTGTTTGATAATACACTGCCCCACCCAACCACAAAAATGCCTACTGTAAGTGTCAATGATGGCAATTCGTGGAGGACATGAGTTCCAATCCAGCATTAGCAATTAAAAAGGTAGACAGAATTCCACATTTGGGTCTGTTTGCAGTATTGATGCAAAAAGCAGTTGCCTGCATTTGGGATGGTGATTGAACACCCTGATTAGAGTTCAAAGAATGCTTCAGATTTTCAGATTTGGTGCAGTATATAGCTCACTTGACCATGAAACGTGGTGGTGGTGATGGGATTGTTGCTCTGAAGACAGCTTTTGCATGGGTTATTTTGGTGTAACATACACAATTGGCTTCCAGTTTGTACTGCTACAAAGATCATGTAGTACTGTTTGAATCTGGCTTCTGGTTTGTTTGTTTTTTTGGTTTTTTTAAAGAAATATGTTTGTTTCTTAAAACAATGCAGACTATTTTATCCTTGGAATTCTCTATTCACTGTTTATTAGGAGGACTGTGATCACCAGTCTGTATTTATGAATGGGCATTTTTAATCTGCAATGTTTTGCATGAACTAATATTCTTTTTTCTGCCTTGACTCTAAGGAAGCAGTTCCCAAACTTACCATGGTCGTGGTACTCTGTAGTTACAGTCCCCTGTCATGGCAACTTCATTGCCCAGCTCCCCCAGACAGTGCCATCTTGAACTGTGAGAGAAGTTGCACAAAATCTTGTGCAATGTCGCATGATTCAAGATGGCGGCACCCTGGAGAGTTGGTAAGGATGCCAGAGACATCCTGTGAGTTTGCCGTGGTGACCTTGGGCACTGAAGGGCACAGTTTGGGAACCACTGCTCTCAGGTGTAGCTTCTTAAATCAGTACTGATTTATACCAATCACCATGTTCTGCGATTGCAAACATCTTGTGTTTTTCTTATGAGAAAAGAATGGAGGGGTGAAAAGTGTTAGCAAAAGTTCTTGTTCAGTCTCTTAAACAAATGCGTATGTATACGAATGTATTCACCAATTGTCATTAAAGATTTTTTTTTTTTTGCTTTTTCTTACAAGTTTGCCACCTCTGTTGTATTCCTGAAACAATACTTCACATTCTGAAATGAAAGGCATTTCTCCGTTCCATTGACTGGTGACTTGCAAGTTGCTACATTGGTTTTTTCAAAAGCATTTCACACTTTTATTGTATTTGTGTGTTAAATTAAGTGTTCATATCTGCAGCATAAACTAACACCTTATAAATATTACTGTGTTTAATTAGCAGTTCAGTGTTTGAATTTTTTGCTGTTACGGTTGATGTTGAAGAATGATTATCTCTGTAACAGTGAACAAAAGGAACACTGATGTGAACAGAGATACTGTTAGATAAAGGCAAATTTTAGGTTCTGCGTGTTAGCTTTCTTTTTAAACTATTTTAATTACTTTCATACTCTGCCTGGTTGCGTAGCACGTTCCCCTTTTTCTTTCTTGTTTCCGTGTCGGCCTGTTTAAGTCTTTCCGCACACCATCTTCTAGCAACCTTTTTATCTGGAGAATCTTTTAGCTCCACTCCCAACAGAATACATAAAACACGACTATTCTCCAGCAGGGTGGTCACAAAGGGAAAAACAGGTAAAACAATGTTTGAAGACAAAGTCTATTTGGACATCCTGCATTTTCTATATCGGGCGGACTTCAAAATGTTTTGTGCTGTGGTGGAATTGACAAGTGGACTTTGTGGTGAAAGAGTTCTGATACTATAATTCAGGGCCATTCAGGCCTTCATAAAAATCCTCCCTTTTCAGGCTCGGGAATGCAGTAAACAAAACACTCTCCATGACTTGTTCCGTGTCTGCTTGGTCGTCCGTCCGTCCCCCCAAGCTGAGACTGCAACCATCACCACCACACTCTCTTGCCACAGATATCAGGCATATTGTGGAAAACTCCAGCCTCCAAATCGGTCCCCAGCTTTCCATACAGTCATTGGTAACTGTGCAGTGTAAGAAAAAGAGGCAAATGCCCACATACATCATCACTCGGTAAAGAGCAGGACTGTGTTGCCCAGACAGATCCCACTGGAGATTTCTAGGAGTTCTCAACAGTGTTAAGTGCCCCCCTTTTTAGAAACCAAAGTTCCCTGCAAGACTTCCTTTCTACCTCATATGCCAGTCCACTGGTTTACATGCTCTCTTCAGTGCACAGACACATTCATCACTTGGGCAGGCATTCACTCGCGCACATTTATCTGTTCTTCACCTGGATAAACACCACACCCAAGTAGCCCAAGGACTTTTCAGCATGGAACCCAAGAAGACGTTCCTTCCTTAGCTTCAATCAGCAACCCCCAAATCTACCGGTATTACAGCTCCCTTTCTCTATGATGTCCTCTTCCCAGGTGACACCATCTTAAATTGTGTGAAATCTCATGCAATCTAAGATGGCAGTGCCTGGGAAGAGGATGTTGGGGACATTCCTCAAAGCCCCTGCGAGTACCCTATGGCTCCCTTCGGAGCTGCCCTTCACAGTTTGGGAACCACTGGTTTCAAGTTTTCCCCTTAATTCAGCCCCTAGACCCTGCCTTTTTTGACCTGTTTTCACCTTTCTGTGCATTTGTGCCTGCCAATTGCAGAGAAAATATGCTCTGGAAAATTAGATATTTGTACTTTCATATATGTGTATTCCAGGCCATCCCATTTTCCTAAGCTGGGAGTCTTAGAGCAGAAAAGCATGGTATTGTGAAAACACTCCTTTTTCATATCAGTTTATGTGGGCACAGAGGACGATTCATGCATTTTATCTATTCACTGGTGTGGTCATTTAACGAGTAAGATAGTCTATCCATAAGAACAGGATAACACATAGGTGGACTAGTGTCTCTTAATCAATTATATAGGATGTGGTGGTGTGTGGGGCTGACATGAACAACGGTCTTTCATCTGAAAAGGCATCAAGTAATTTCTGTTGTCAGAAGGTTGGTAATTAATGTGGAAGTAAGATGTGGGGTGTGCAACAGAAAGTTGCCACTATGGCATACTCCCATGCCGCAGAGTAGCCTCTGTGTAGTGTAGTGTAGTGTGTAGTGTAGCTAGAGAGGGTGCAAAGCACTAAGTTTTGCAGGGAGCCTCTCCGTGCCATGCAAGCAGCCCCTCCCCGTCAGAGTCATTCCGGGCTGCTAGAGCGAAACAGAGGCATATGCTGGAATGGCTCAGAGAGGGAGGGGCGACATGCACAGCACAGGGAGACCCCCTGCAAAAACTTCGGGCTTTGCACTCCCTCTAGCTACCCTATTGGGTGGAAGACAGAAGTTTGTCTCCTTCCTGATTCAGTGTCACAAGCCTGGGTCTAGCAGACCACATTGCCCGTCTGCTTTTGTTCTTTAGCTTCATTTCAGTCAGGCTGGGGATCAGCACATGGGGAGTTCCAGCACTGTATGAGTACATCCAGTCACAGGAAAACAAAACCTCTGGCAACTCTTTAAGCGACTCCCTCCCTCCCCCCCCCCGCGATTCAGTTAGAGCTGGCCCTTGACATTTCTCTTGTGAAGCAGAGAGAATGAACTGCTGTAACTTCTGTACTGTATAACTACTTCAGGGGAAATAACCGACACGCCTTGTAGATGGTGTTTGCTCTGAAACACTAAATTAAAAGCAAGCAGTTTTTTAGGATGAAATTTTCAAAACTGCGGGAAGTCCTGAAAAGGCAACGTGAACTGAAGACCTTGAGAGGAGAACATTTTCCCTGAGTCTGTAATTGCAACACTTCTCTATATGTTGCTTCTGACTTGAAACTATGGTCTTAGGAATTCACCATATTATGTTTGCGAAAAGAATAAGATAGTATCCGGGGAGAAGCTATACATTATGCTCACCTCCTCATTAAACCAATCCTGTGTATGGTAAGTATGATGAACAACTCAAAAATGACACATGGAAATATGTCTACAGTAGTTATGATCTAAATATCATGTTTATGGCTCTGTGTTTGTGACTTCTTTGCTACTTCGCATTGCAAAGTCAAGCGTAAGCATAATTTTGCATTTTTAAAATTTAAATATCAGTGTTTTCAAAATAAGGTACTTTCCCACTGCAAGTTAGGGACCTTGTAAAATAGAATGGATGATATTTTAATGCCTATGATTTAGGGGTGTAATAAGCCCAGGTCCTAACTTTGACCTCATTGCAAGGATTTCAACATAGCCCACCTGCAATGTATTCTGTGAGTCTGTTCCTGATTTACTTTGGCACAAGAACCTCCAAATATACAACGATCCTTAATTAAAACAAATGTAAATCACAGAAGGAAAATGTTGATTTTTGAATGCAGCCAGGTACTGCTACAGTTGTTAGTTTGTTTTTAATTCTTGAAAAGCATATTAAAATTAACTTTTTTTTTCCCCATTTGCCTAATGTGTATATAACTAAACTTCCTTCCCACTGTGAGACAGTTTCATTTATTGCTATTTGCAAACGGCTTAAAAAAGATGCATAGTGGATTGGGCTGGAAACTCCTTGAACAGTTTCTTTTGAAATAACACTACATACGTTAAGCTCAATTACACATCCAAACAGCCACAGCATACTTTTGGTAATTTATTCATTGATTTAACATAGTACCCAGAAGAGTCATGCCTGCTGTCAATTTTGTAATATATTATGTTTTAAATATACTCATGCTCAGCCATGCACGCCATTAAGGTGTGCATAAACCTGTGTTTTTCTCTCTTGACAGCTATAAATGTTTGTTATTATTACACAAAACATATGTTCATGTTGTTTTTGTCTAAATTATTCTATCTGGGGCTATAAAGTTTTAATGTTATTAGTTGCCCTTAGAATTTTAATGTTTCACTGCTGTAACCTTCTTAGGGTTTCTCTGCAATTAAATAGGAACTATTTCACTACAGCCTGAAAGAATAATATATTTTATACAAATAATAATAAAAAAAATCCTTCTTGCTTTTTTAATTTTTTTTTTTTTGTATAGTACAGAGTTTAACTCAATGACATTTTGCATAAAGAAACCTTTCACATGCTATTTTCCAGTGAAGCCCGGTGTAAGTTTGGTCATTCTTTCTCCTTTTTACCATTTCTTAAGGGGGGGGGGGGATATCTGTAGCCATTTTGAATAATTGCAAGTTTTAATTCCCAGTTTGTGAACAAAACATAGTGAATCAAAGGACAGTTTACAAATCACTCCTTAGAAATTGTTTTTTTTCGCACAAATAAAAATTTTCACTATAATATCCCTGCAATATTTTTCTCCATTTTTGTTCCTCTTTCTGCCATGGTTGTCCAAAGCTCATTCTTAGCAGTGAGAAATCATGGTTTTGCATTATGTCTGAACCCAGCTAATATGTGTGACATGTGTTATCTGCATGGTTTGATTTAGATGCAGTGAATTTCAGAAATGGGCTGTTTGTTCATTATATATAGGGAGAAATTTCAGCCTGCTATGTATCTTTCAATGGAGGGAGAAAACCGCAGGTGAGGCTGGCTGCACCACATTTATTTCAATGTGGCATCTCCTGGACAACGGGAAACACCCCATTGCTGATGTATCACATAGTGGCAAAGATACTGTGAATCAGGATATTTCCTCATTCCAGTCTCTCCTCTACCATGAACTCACTAGGTAGCTAACAGTGCAAGCCAAGGCATGACTACTCAGAAGTAAGCCCCACTGAGTTAATTGAAATATCTGCAGCCATTTTGAATAATTGCAAGTATTCCAAAAAAAATACCCAGGTTTTAAAATTTTTGACGAATAGTGTTGTCACCCCCTGCGCAGGTCACTTGATGTGGCCCACACCCCCTAGCAAAGCCACTGACATCAGTGAGTTCAGACAAAGGTGTTCAGGTGTTGCTGATATCTGCTGGACAGATACCACGGCTGTAGCCTAAAGAGGAGCAAGCAAGTGCGCTCCATAACTCTGCCCCTTGTTTTTCCCGTATACGGGTCCGTCCTCCTTCTGTGAATTTGGGACCTGCAGATTTAACACACCACAGGTTCCAAATTCACAGTGGTAGGGCCAGACGAGCTCCTGACCAGAGATGTTCTCCAGTCACGTCTGGGAGAATTTCTGAGGCTCGCAGAGGCTGCGTGCAGAAAATCTCTGAACACAACTAGAGAACCCTCCAGTCACGTCCAGATGTAATATCGGACCAACCTGCAGATTTGCTTATCTGCAGGTTTTGGTATCTGCGGGGGGTTCTGAGAACAGATCCCCTGAGATTACCAAGGTCTAACTGTACCCGGGGACTGTGTTTTCCCATTGATGTGGTGCACTGGGCATGTTCCTGGTCATAACTATGGGGACCGTCCATGGTTACAGTAATACCTAAACAGGGCAATAGAGCCTTGTGTTATGTTCATACCTGATGCCAGCTCTTGTTTATGCAGCCTAGAATAGAGGTTCCCAAACTCCTACCAGGGGGTAGGGAACCTTTTAAGTCCCTGCAGGGGCAAGGCAGGAGCAAGGGGGAAAGCCCCGACGCTGCCGCAGCGATCACAGCACTGTAGGGTCCCAGCAGTATTTGAGTGTACCTGGGGGGCTGCTGAAGCATCCATGAGGGTCCTGGAAGCTCATAGCCCCCTTGCAGCCCTCTTCACACAGCCGCACAGTTTGCCGAATGGAGCTCGCTTGCACAAACTGGAAGTGAGCTACGTTCGGCAATTGGAGCTCTGTGCAGCCATGCTGAGGGGTACACTCAAATATTGCTGGGACCCCGTGGTGCTGCGATCGCTGCAGCCCCATCAGGGACCCTGTTACTGGGCCACTCCCCTTAAGGGGGTATGGCCCACTTTACACGTTTAATGGTGGGTCGTAACCCAGAGTTCCAGACCCACTGGCCTGAGGCTATCAGTATTTTAAGTTTTCCTATGAGTTGCTGTAACTGTGGATGTACATATAATGCAGTGGTTCCCAAAGTTTTTTGACAGGTGCTGCAGGTCCCTTTACCTGCTGGGCATTGGCCATACCACTCCATTAGGGCTACAATCCTATACATTTTATAGGGTGGCAGGTTTTTCACCAGGATTCCGCAGCTCCCCTGGCCAGTTTCTGTGGCTCTCCAGGAAGCCCTGACTCAGTTTGTGAACCCTAATGGGTGACAGAATGTATGAAGTATATAATGTATAAAGGGAAAAGTATTTACATTCTTTCCACAGAGGAGCACTCTGAGCACACAAAAAGAAGTTTAGTTAATTCCTTTTCTATAATGGTTGATCTGAACTTTATGCATTCATTCATCTACTCAGTAATCTCACGTTTCATTTTCTTTTTGTTCTCCCTAGCTACAACTCCCATTCATCCCGCACTACTGATTCAAAATGTGGAGATTTGAATGCATGCATGCATATTTTTTTTAAACTGTCATGATCATTCGTTTTTTTCTGTATGAAACTATATCAGTGATATGGTGAGGATATGTCGTGAAATTAAAACATTTTCCTGAGGAATTGCAGTTTACCTTAGGAAATGGGGAGGCACACTATATGCAATGCAACATTTGCTAGGAAGTAGAGATACCAGGCAAAAACACCATGTCCAAGTTATGGAGCACTTGTAAGTGTTTAAATAATTGGCTGTTTTTGGGAGTTTTTTGTTTGGGAGTTTTTTGTTTGGGAGTTTGGGAGTTTTTTGTAAGTGTTTAAATAATTGGCTGTTCAGGAAGGTCAATTATCTTATGGTAATGACCACAGCAGTCATTAATGCTATTGGGGATACAACTTTTACTTTTTATTGGAGTTTTTACTGTATTCACTTCAATTCAACTTTAAATTGAGGTGTAACCATCCCAATTCATGAATCAGAAACCAAGAAGCAATGAACATAAAATTACATGTTCTTGAGAAAAGCCAATGACTCTTTAATACATTATAATCTCTAGCATATCCTCTGAGCTGTTATTAGTACATATTAGCTGTTATTAGGGGTTATTCAGAGATTTTTCTATTAGAAATTGGGTTCAGTGACTGATTCAATGAATAAGCCCTAGTCAGAGTAGTGTATGCATTTTCTAAACCAGAAAGCACACCTTTGGGAGTGTGTGTGTGTGTGTTTACTCTAGCCTTGAATCCATGGTGGCATTCAAGAGAGTAACTCTTGCATGTATGCCTTACCTAATGGCATATTTAAAATTACTAAATTCCACACTCATTCCAAGCATGATTTTTTTTTTTTTTAGTTTCTTTGGTTCCTTGTGTTTTAAACCAATTTGATACAAGAACTGGAGTGCTGATTTTCTCCTAGGGGGGTTTCCATTAAAGAAGAGAAATGGTCGAGGATGAATAGAAGTCTTCAGGCTCATTTTGAACCAGGCTTGTAGGTCAGACCACAATCTTATAGCTGCTATCAAAACTGTTGTTTATATACAATCATTCTTGAAGCTTGGAAGAGAGATGCCAGGTATATGGAATGATACACCCTGAAGTACTATGGCAAGTATAGGGTGTACCATGTTTTCTTCAGGGTGACCTTTTAGATAGCTCTGTGTCTCAAAGGCAGAGGTTCAGAAAGGCAATCTTTGACTGCTGATTCAGATACTCCTATGCCTGCATCCAGTTACAAAATACAATTGTTCATTGCCAAGTATATGTTGCTGAAGAATGTATGTTTTGTTCCATTACACATAAGAACATAAGAACAGCCCTACTGGATCAGGCCATAGGCCCATCCAGTCCAGCTTCCTGTATCTCATGCCAAATGCCCCAGGGAGCACACCAGATAACAAGAGACCTGTATCCTGGTGCCCTCCCTTGCATCTGACATAGCCCATTTCTAAAATCAGGAGGTTTTAATCAACATACACATCATGGCTTGTAACCCGTAAAGGATTTTTGCTCCAGAAACTTGTCCAATCCCCTTTTAAAGGCATCCAAGCCAGATAACGTCACCACATCCTGTGGCAAGGAGTTCCACAGACCAACCACACGCTGAGTAAAGAAATATTTTCTTTTGTCTGTCCTAACCCTCCCAACCCTCAGTTTGAGTGGATGTCCCCTGGTTCTGGTGTTATGTGAGAGTGTAAAGGGCATCTCTCTATTCACTTTATCCTTCCTGTGCATAATTTTGTTTGTCTCAAAATTGTATGTCTACATGAGGGTCACCACGATCCACATCCTATCAGATATATGTATTTTGAAGTGGAATGTGGCAAAAAAAAACAAAACCCAAGCCTGCAGTACCCTTCACTCGGTGACACATGTGCTTTTTATACAGGTGTGCACCAAGGATGAGCGGTGTGAGGGCACCTGGTGAGGCAGAACCACACCATCGTTGTCCATGAAAAAGCGCTGCAGCTGCCCCGCCTGTTTACACCCAAGGAGGCTCTCCTTACACCCACTTTCTTGGGTGGAAGGAGGGCTTCCTCAGGTGTAAGCAGGTGAGGCAGCTGTGGTGTTTTCCATGGACTACAATGGGGGCGGTTCTACCCCACCTGCCGCCCCACACTGCACATCTCTGGTGTGCACACCCAGGTACCAAACAGTCATGTGAAATTCAGTTCTCACAAGCATACGTGTAGTGAACTATTCATAAACACAGGTTCAGGTTCTTTAACTTAAGTGGAGAACTACTTTAAATGATATACAATTTGGGCGTCTCTTATCCAAAGTGCTTGAGACCAGAAGTGTTTTGGTTAGCAGATTTTTTCATATTTTGGAATACTTGCAAATACATAATGTGTATTTGCAGAGATCTTGGTGACGGGGCCCAAGTCTAAACACAAAATTCATTTATACACTTAGCCCTGAAGTTAATTTTATAAAAGATTTTAAATGATTTTTGCACTTGAGACAAGGTTTTTTTTTAAGGCAAAAAATAAAACTTAAAAAAAAAACTAGAGTCATGTTGACACTCAAAAAGTTCTGTTTTTCAGAATATTCCATATTTGAGAATTCCGAATAAGGGCTGCTCAACCGGTACTGCTGGGTGAGTTTTGAACAG
The DNA here is from genome assembly GCF_035046505.1 of Tiliqua scincoides. Classification (NCBI taxonomy): domain Eukaryota; kingdom Metazoa; phylum Chordata; class Lepidosauria; order Squamata; family Scincidae; genus Tiliqua; species Tiliqua scincoides. The sequence goes on along the minus strand of NC_089821.1, from coordinate 4,077,076 downwards.
TGTCCTGAATCCACTACGTGTGGGATACAATTATTATTATCTGGCAAGTGACTCACACAAGTTAGTCATGCACATTGCTTGTGTGAAGTCTGGCAGTAATGTAGCCAGAGGTGGGGCAGTGGGGTGAATACAACAGCCCCTCCCACTCACCATCAAAGCCATCACCAAGCACCAGTGCATTGCCAGCACTGCCCTGATTGGTTCCAACGGTGAGTGGGAGGGGTTGTTTACGCAGCATGTTGTAGCACCTGCTGTACTTGCCCACTGCCCCCTTCTGGCTATGCTACCTGAGGCCTAGCATATCTTCCTGCATTATTGTACAGCCAGTACTTCCTCTGCACCCCCTCCTTAACGTCCGTTACATTTTAGTGTTCACTGATGTGTGTCCATACAGGTGGTAAACTGTCCATGTCTGTTCTTTTTCAGAACAGGTGAGCAAGAGGTTGAATGGCAAATGGCTTTGGCGTAGTTAGAGATTCGGCTGCTAGAATGGTCATTAAGCGCTTTGACTTGTGTCCTTTTCATAAGCGGGAGGCGTTACTAGCAGGTGTTGCCAACTAACGTTTTAGCAGGCAACTCATCAGACACTTTCATTTTTAGTTCTCACATATGAAGAGGAGGCATAAACAGTCTATTACTGCTGCCAATGAAACTGATATTCTATGGCTCTGTCCCAGCGGGTGTTACCACCATGTCTGTTTGGCAGCAGGATTAAGTCCCAGCATGGGAATTTCAGTTATAATTGCATTACTGCTGCCGCTGCTTTATTTTTCTAATATGAATGATATTATTGATACAGTTAAAGTGTATCGCACTCCAAAAGTCTTCAGACTGAAGAGCAGGGAATGAAGCTGTGTGGCAGATAAATAAATAAATAAATAAATAAAATCCACACAAAGCCTAGTTTTCCAGAAGCCAAGGAAGCAGCATGCAGGATTCTGCGTAGCATAAAAAAATCAAAGGAAAAAATCTACAAGTTTTCAATGGCTATATCTGAAAAAGTGCCAATAAAGTATACTGAAGGCATAGTTCAGAATAAGAAAGTATGGGAAGGGTCTAGTATGTGTGTGGAGCATCTGCTGCATCTGCTAGAGTTTGCAGTCGAACTAGATATTATGGAAATGCACAATGTGGAATAGCAGTGGGGGCTGTGAAACCGGGCAGATGGCCGGAGATTAACAGTAGTGTAGTGACCAGAGGGCCGTGGCAGAGTAAGTATTGCAGGCGTCACAATGTGCTGTGCAACCGGCCCCTCCCACACTCTGTTGGAGCCATTCTGGGCTTTGCCAATATTGCCATCGCTGCCCAGAATGGCTCCAGCATTGAGTGGGAGGGGCCGGTTGCACAGCACGTTGTGACGCCTGCAATACTTACCATACCACTCCCCCCACACCGGTCACTTCGCTACTGAGGTTCGGGCTTTGGAAATGGAAAAGCTCTGTTTTTCTTTTACGCACCTCCTTTCCCCTACACTCTCAACTCTCTTAGTATTACTTTGAGCAAGGACTCAGTCGCTAACAGTGGATCAGGCAGGAGTGACTCGGTGAAGAGCCAAGTGTACAAGAGGGGGACTGTCTTTGATCAAGCTGCTAGTTTCTGCCAACAATATCTGGGCTGAAGGATTGGGAAGTTTCTGTTGACCTTGTGGGTCCTTCTTGTCCCCTTCCCATTGCCTCACCTGGGCTGGGGGCGATCATGTCACCGTGGACATAGTTTCAATTGAGTAAATTGATGGTATAGAACTGGAGGAGAACACAATACAGGGATACCATTTTTTGGTGGTGCTGGTGTGAGACCAGGGCTGCCTGGCAGTGGCCTTGTTGCGGTCAACAGCATCTTGCATTTTGTGACCGCACAAAGAACATGCCACCAGAATGTGAGTTTAAATGGTTCAGTGGTCTCTTAGGTTTGGGCCCTTAGCTGTTTAACTTCATAACTCGGTACTTGAATTTGCTTACTTTTCACTTTCCTTCCTGTCCCTTTTTCCTTCTGAGAGGAGGCTTGTAGCCATCCTTTTAAATCAGAAACTTTCTTGAGTGCTTTGGAGCACTCAAGTTGGTAGAAAGTTGGTATATGAATGTTAATAAAAGTGCAATTCTATCCATCCTTATTCGGATGTCTCATTGAATTCAATGGGACATGCCCAGGTAAGTGTACAGAACTGCAGCTTAAATAATATTGTGCGTATTAAATGGTTATTTCAGGAATTACAGAAAAATCATATGTGCTAAGTGCTTTGAACTCTCTAATGGCCTCATATCAGCAATTTTCAACCAGTGTGCCACGAAAGGTCCACAGGTGTGCCACGGGAGTTTGAAACACAGTGTTGAAAATTGCTGAAAAACCCTTCCGGGTTTTGTGGCTCTGTTTCGAGGGCAACTATCTGTAGTAACGAATTGTCTGAAGAGGTTCAGACAATTTGTTACTACAGACAGTTGCCCTCGAAACAGAGCCACAGAACCCAGACAAGTCTCCCAGAAGTGACATCACGAGAGGCAGTGATCATGGAGGTTCATGCGGTGTGTGAAGAAGACATGGAAAATTGCTGCCCCAAATAACTGCTGATTACTATTACTATTTTATTAATGTGATTTTCAGTGACGTGCATATCGAGTGTCTCCACCCATATGCGTGAGTAGCTGCCATCGTTCATTAAAATGGGAGAGGCAGCCCCCTGTGCAAAAAATATATGCATTGTGCTGGGTACACACAGCTCTGAATTGGAACAGAGACTTTTTTTAAACTGTGGAATGGAAACATAGATATTAATGACAGGGTGAAGTATCTAAATTTCAGGCAAAGTACCTTGAAATAGCCTTTAATATCTAGAAATGTTTCCCATTTCCTGTGCTTCTTCATCCTTGAAGTTAAAAAAAAAAGGAATGGAGAAAAAAAAATAAGATTTCTATCACCCAGCTTGTTTATCCTAATCAGGATTAGCTTTATCCTAATCAACAATCTTAGATTCAGTTTTAATGATATTTCATTAGCTTCTCAGAACTACCTTTCCTGTCTAGATCTAATTATATCTAATGGAATGTATCTCAACTCAATATATTAAATCATGTTAAAGAACATTTAAAAAAATTATTTCAAGGCCTTGAGTTGGAGATCAGGAGAGGAAATGGCTTGTCTTTTCCCCCCCTCTAGGACCAGAGGACTTAATAAATGTAACTGCGTCAAGAAGATGAAATTAGTGACAAATTTGTTGCTCTTTCTGTAACCTGAATTGTAGCTCAAGGAAGAATCTCTCCATCTTTCTTTCAGTTTGGAATTGAAATGATTATAGTGACCTTAAATGGTGCTGGAAATATCTCTGAGCTGTCTGTAGGAATAGGAAGGCCCATTTGTGTCTACTTTTCCAAACTCCCACATTAGCTCAAGTAGACTTTGTGGTACAGGGCCATTCTTATCCTCAGCAGGCCTGTGCAATTCAGCACTGCTGATGCAGCTTCTGCCAAAAGAATTTTTTTTTTACTTACCTTTTACTTACTTACTTTTTTTTACTTTACTTACCAAAAGAATTTTTTTTTACTTACCTTTTTCCGTTACTCCGTTACTCAGATCTATGCCAGCTATTTTGCGGGGGAATGAATTTTGAAAAATCATCAATCAACCTACGATGCAAATCAAAGCTTTTCTTTGATCTCAGTTTCTGCTCCATATAAGTTTAACACAGACATTAACTAATATTTACTGGTCTCCCAGCATCAGTATATATCTAACTTAGCACTAGAGGTGCTGAATGTAATGGCATAATTTCTTTCCATTATATTGCATTATAGTCAGCACCTCTAGTGACTGAATATGGTATATACCCATGCTGGGAAATCCAGATATGTGTCTTTCAAGCTATTTTTAGCTCCAAGAGGCTGGGGAACCTGGCAAGCCAGTTAAAATCCTCTGGAGGGCCGGATGTGGCCCCCAAGTCAGGGTTTGAAGACCCCTGGTCTTGATAAATCTGGGGTATCAATTGATGGTCTGCAGCTTGGAATCAGGAATTCCCAATATTCCTGGAGGAGGCAGTGTGAGGCAGGACTTGCTGCTGATTTGTTGAGCCTCATGATTTGCTTATCAATAATTTGCTTGAGTATTTATTTGCTTGCATGTGTTTATTGCATGTATTGCATGTGAATTATCATAATAGAGACTAACACAACCTAAATGCAGGGTTTCAAAACTATGAGTGAATTCATTTGAAGGCCCTTGAAAACTCTGCAGAGGATGAGATGCATGTAGTCTTATTAGGTGAGAATGAGCTTTATAATCTGTTTATACAAATAGATAGAATGCTATTAAGGTACTTAAACTAGGAAATACGTTTCTGACACATTGAAGGAGTCAGATCTGATATCAGATTAAGATTACTTGAAAGAAAGAGAAAAAATCAACAATAGTTTTTCAGCAATAGAGTACCATTTACCAAGAAGAGGGATGATTAATACAGTCTTTGTATTCAATAAAGCTATTTCATAAGATAAAGGGCTAGTGATCTAATAACTAGCATATCTATATTGTTTTGCTTGTTTATTTCCACCTTGCAAAATAATTTCAATGCTATCGCATTCATTTTGTTATTCTCTCCTAGTTATAAAACTATGATAAGAGAACATAATTAATGTGAAAAATTATACTGCAATAGCTGCACTTTATTTCTTTAACATTACCATTTTAGAGTTTGGCACATATTTTCCACTTCTTCCATTCAATAAGAGGGAACGGCCAGTGGGGCTGTATTTATTCAGTGTTTGGATTTTTTTGTCAAAACAATTTTATCTGTAATAGATTTTTATCTACATCAGCTGAAAACTTGTGTTTCTATTTAAAACTTTAATGTAATTTCTTTCTTCCTCATTCAGGCAATACAAAAACTTGCACTGACATTCTCTTATATATATATATTTTTCTTTATTTTGCAATATTGATTAAATTTAATAAAATTGAAGGGGGGGTTTGCAATGAATGAAATTGAAACAAAGCCTGTTTATGAAACATGGAAATTACTATCAAAAATACAACAATGATATAACAAATATTGCAATGATATTTGCAAATAAATTCGCTAAGGCCTTATAACAAACCTTAGGGGAAAAAAACAAAGCAAGGATGTATGCTTATTCTAACTGACTCAAAATTTGTATTTATCTGTTCGAAATAAGGCTATCATATTTATTTTAAGGCAATGGTATTGCTGGCATTACAGTACCATTAGATGAGAACTGGTGTTTGCTAGGGAGGTGGCAACAACACAATCACCACGATCGTGCTGCTGCTGGGGAAGAAAGGATTTTTTTTTCCTTACATGGGATCACTGTGGCTCTACAGGGGGTCCAGACAGCATGTGACCTCCTCTGCAGCTTTCCTTGCACCTCCAAAGTACCGTAAAAAGTAAAAAGCAAAAAAAAAAAAAAAAAAAAAAAAAAAGACATACAACATTATGCAGGGGATGGATATAGTGTATAGAGGGATGTTCTTCTTCTCACACAATACCAGAACAAGGGGACAGCCACTAAAATTGAGTGTCAGGAAAGTTAGAGCAGACAAAAGAAAAATATTTCTTTACTTAGCATGTAATTAGTCTGTGGAACTCCTTGCCACAGCATGTGGTGATGGCATATGGCCTAGATGTCTTTAAAAGGGGATTGGACCAATTTCTGGAGGAAAAATCCATTACGGGTTACAAGTCATGATGTGTATGTGCAACCTCTTGATTTTAGAAATGGGCTATGTCAGAATGCCAGATGCAAGGGAGGGCACCAGAATGAGGTCTCTTGTTATCTGGTGTGCTTCCTGGGGCATTTGGTGTGCCACTGTGAGATACAGGAAGCTGGACTAGATGGTCTTTGGCATGATCCAGTGGGGCTCTTCTTATGTTCTTAAATCCCATGAGCCCTTTCACTTTTCTTCCTGTTTGGAGGAAAAGGAAAAGTCCTTTGTCACAATTGAAACTTGCTGATGGGTCTCTGCCAAGAAGAGAATGATAGCAGATAGGGCTCCCTGTGTTGATGGGAGGTTCCCCCCTTCTCCAAGAGAAGACTTATTTTGGCTTGGGGCAGGTGATAGTTGAAAAAAAAAGGGAGCAGTGACTTAAGTAGGATTTGGGGGTGTTTAGACATATACATTCAAAATATCCCTAGAAGCTTTTCAGGTGGAATGCAAAAAAAATCTCACTGTTTAAGAGGTGAGCAATATCTGTAGTATCAACAATAAATACAAGCCCTTAGGAAATTAGCACGCAAAATAATGTAGTCATTTTCCACCCAAAGGGCACCCTTAAATGTATCCCCTCGTTTGCTACTCTCTCCCTTCTTTCATAATATTGAATGATAATTGCTTTGGCTGCTATACGGGAACCCTAAAAATCTTGAAAGTGGTATTTAGTTATAAGACTCCGTTGATATGAATAAAGGCGTTCCAGAGTAAGCATCTCTGTTCAAAGGTTTGTTTTCCCAGCTGAAAAAAGAGAACCAGGTCCTTTGGTACTGAGATCTTTGCCATAAAATGTTTGCAGGCATATTTGCACAGGGCTCCTGTAAAAGAGAAATTTTTCCTTTAACTAGAAGACCTTTTCTGTTAAAAGGTCAGGTGGAGTCAATACCATCCTGCCTCGATGTGCATACGGAAAATAATTAGATCATAAAAAGCTGTTAATAATTTTTGGACATAAAAGCTGAGCACGTTATTGAAAAGTACCAACTGGAGGAGATTTTAAAGCAATGACAACATCTGGTAAGCTGTGCAAAAATGTCATACTTTATTTAGAGCTTGCTAAGTTATTGTAGGCATAGCATGGAGCTTCTTTCCCCCCAAATAATCCTGAAGCTTAAAATCATGGAAGCAGGCTGTCCCGATTCATGTACACTGGAAAATATCCAGGCTTTTTTTTTGGTTTAAATTCCTGACCAGAGGTTTACATGGTTTGTCCACCTCTTTCTAATCTGGGAGACACTATACTCTCCCAAAGATAGTCTAGCACTATGGCCATACCCACACCAAGGCAAAAAGAAGAATGCAGACCATAATACCCAGCCAACAAGCCAAGGGATTTAAACCCATGTGAAAAAATTTCCCCAAACTGAGGCAAGGTAATCAGGGAGCCATCCAAGTGCCGGAACAAAAATCCACTCACCATGTGCTGCCCATTCAACAAAACCTGAAGTGCCTAACAGGGATCCAGGAGCCTTCCAGAGGTGAACTCTTTGAGCACACCCACTCTGGTCCATCTTGGAATGTCTCAAAGTAATCTTAACCCCACCCATGAACCAGAGGGTATAATTTGGGCAGTACTCTTTTCTTCTACAAAATAACTCCCCAGGATGAAATGGTGAGATGCGCAAAGGACTGAGAATGCCTAAAGCAAGCTTGCCAAAAAATGACAGGGGTAGTAGACCACTCATGATCTGGAGCCCAAAGGACCCCTAGCCAAGCCTCCTTACCCTGAAACACTGGATGAATGCTGAAATTCCAGTGCCTTGGCAAAAAAGGCTACTGCCAGTACGTAGCCAGATAGCATGCTAACAGCTTTACCTAAATCCTGTAAATGCAGGAGAAAATGCATCAGGTGTTTGTGGGAACCGGTCAGTGGTTATCCAGGCAAGCCCCCTGCTTCCTTAACTGGACTGGGTGCTGATAGGTAAGGAAGCCCAGATAGGTAAGGAAGCTCCTGTGCCCTGGCAAGTCAAGGGCCACTAACCACTGATGCATCCTGATAACACTCAGGATTTCCAGTTTTCCACAGACAATGCCACAAATCACGCCAGGCAAGGGATTCTCCAGTTGTTATCATTATTGTCACCAACACTCCCCAGGGGCCAGGCGACCTGCCTGTTCTGGCGCAGATTAGGATTTGGCTGCCAGTCAAACTTTTGCATACTGCTAACCAAAAAGATCCAAGCTAAAGATACTTAATAGACAAGTAATTTAATAGCTAAGAAAAGCGATATACTCTACATCAGAGCAGTTGCTTACTTGCTTTCCAGTTTCAGTTAGAATTAATTTTTCCTCTAAACCGATGTCCAATTGGATGCAATGTTTCAAACTGGTCTCTTACTAATACCTTTTGAAGTAGTATTGATATTTTGCTACCCCATTTGGGAATAGCCTCTTGCAGCGCATTGAGAAATGTACTTGCCTTGAAGTTGCATTGTATTGGTGACTCATAGCCGCCTTTTGATCAATTGAGATCCCTGGATCTCTTTCGGTCTCCATAATTGCCAGCTGACTGGATTGCTTAAGCAGCAAATGCTTTTTACTGGTCCTTAAAGGCATTATTTTGTTTCCCAAGATCATGTGTGCTGCAGCATGGAATTAAGCTGGGCGATGCAATATAGTTGTTGCCTGGGGGCCCAATCCTAAGTCACCCAGCACCAGCACTGGGTGCCATAAACGTGCCATAGAGCACATTTACAGCATTTGGTGAGTAAGGAGCGCTGGCACTGGGCCCACGCTGGAAATGTGGCAGGCCCAGCACTAGCATGAAGAGGACATGCCGCTGCCAGAGGTAAGTGCAACTGCTAAGCAGCAGTGCGGCCTCTGGGGGGGAGTGGGGTGGTGGGAGGGACTGGGTGGGTCGGTGGAGCTCTGCTTCGATGTATCCGGAACTCCATATCCAGAAGGCCCAAGACGGAGTCTCAAGTGTTCTGCCGGCAAAATAGCTGGCGAAGACTTGAGAAGCCCCAATGCGGAGCTTGGGGCTTCCTCCAAGGAGACTTCTGACTGCACCCCACTGCTTTGGTGCCGCTGCTCCAGCTCAGGATTGGGCTGTGGGCCAACAATAGTTTGCTAACCTACATCCAAAGAACCAAAGTGTCGAGAGTAAAGCTTTATGCAAGGTTATATATTGTTTACTAGACGGGCAACCCAATCCTGAGCTGCCTGGAGCTCCCGGACCTGGTGGCTCCACGGAGGCTCCCGCTGGATCCTGTGCCTCCCACGCTACCACGGGAGGCTCCTCAGGAGAAGGGGACGTTTGTCCCCTTCCCCTGAGTAAGGGAAGCAGCACCTCAATGGTCGCCGCTTTTGGTTGCTGCTAAAGTAAAGGCGCTTGTGTAGGGAGCTTGAGTCCACGGAGCTTGAGTCCACGGATCCGCCTCTCCCTCTCCCCCCAACACACCTCCCCCACGCCCCTGGCCATGCCTCCCCCCTCCCCGGAACACCTCCTTCACACCCCCAGCCACGTCCCCACCTCCACTGCGCTAGCTCCAGCGGGAGCCCGGCGATAAGCCGTGCAAACGTGCCTTACAGCACGTTTGCAACTGTGGTCTGCGGCGCACGGCTGCGTCACGGACCACAGGATTGGGCTCTAAGGGCACAATCCTAATCCTCTTTCCAGCACTGACATAAGAACAATGCAGCTCCTAGGAAAGGGAACAAACATTCCCTTACTTTGAGGAGACCTCCGTGAGTGTCCCCCAACTGCAGGATGCAGCACACATCCCATTGGCACCGCTGTGCCAGTGCTGGAAAGCTGGTTAGGATTTGGGCCTGAGATGCATCATAATTAAATTTTGTAAAGTGTTCTAAGATTAGATCACATTGGTTAGTTTTTGTACATGCTAAAGATTCCATGCTCCTTGTAAGCATCGTGCAGCTTCATCCTATTTTCAGTTTTTACCATTTAATATCAGAACTGCTGTCTCTAATATTTATTACAAGACTTTGTAATAGTCTTGTTATTTCCCTTAAAAAGTGGAAAATGAGACTTCTAGTTGGTCATGATGAAGAAAAACAATTCAGTGAAGAATTTCTTGATTAAAATAAACGACGAAGCCATGAATTCTGTGTAATGGTAAGGGAAGAGCATTGAAGTATATGTTTGATAACTGTCTCCTGGGTGCTATGGGTCCGTGCTTCTCAACCTGCGCGCTGCTGTGCCTGAAGGTGCAATGGCAAACTCTGAGGGGTGTTGTGGGAAGCCCCTGGTGGTCTCTTCTGGATCTTCCAGGCACCGCCATCTTGGATTGTGCAAGACGTTGCACGATTCTCGGGAGATTTTGCAAAAATCGCATGAGATCTCACACTATCCAAGATGGTAGCACTCAGGGGAGCGGAAGCAGAGGCTTCCACGAAAGAAGGGTGCCACGACCCCAGTAAGTTTGGGAGATTGTTGGCAACCTTCAGTCTCGCAAGACTCTGGTATCGCGCTCTGAAAGGTGGTTCTGGAACAGCGTCTAGTGTGGCTGAAAAGGCCGATTCGGGAGTGACAATCCCTTCCACACTGGGAGCAAGTGCAGTCTGTCCCTGGTCTGTCTCCCTGGCTATGGGCCTTCCTTCTTTGCCTCTTTGCCTCAGACTGTTGGCCAAGTGTCTCTTCAAACTGGGAAAGGCCATGCTGCACAGCCTGCGTCCAAGCAGGCCTCTCAGAGGCCAGGGTTTCCCACCTGTTGAGGTCCATCCCTAAGGCCTTCAGATCCCTCTTGCAGATGTCCTTGTATCGCAGCTGTGGTCTACCTGTAGGGCGCTTTCCTTGCACAAGTTTGGGAACTACTTCTATAAAGTGGTAACAGCATGAATTACTGCAGTGACAAAAAAATGGCACCTCACCCTATGAAAGTGGAGTTCATCCATTCCTCTGTCCTGCCAAGCAATTGCAATTCCACTGTTATACATTGGTCAGTATATTGATGAATGAATGATGATGAATGTTCAGATGCTACCATTTCAGAACCTTGCTTCTGCACACCATTTTGTCATCTAGCATAGGTGCTGGCAGTATGTTATTTATGTGGTCATACTGGCTCTTGGTGATTCAGGACTGTGCAGTGCTAGCATGATATTCTGGGTCAGCTCACAGTACCAGTACAATGAGTCAGGTTGTGATATTTCACCATTGCACCACTTTGGGCCAAATGTCATCCTCTGACCATATATCTAGGCAGAGGAAATGATTTTAAGGTCATCGCCGATGACAGAGGATTGGCTGCTCCAGAGATAGATTGTTTTGCATATTTGCCGTTATGTTTTGCCATCATAATCATGTTGACCTGCTTGATGCAGTAATAAATAGCAGCAGTTGGACAGCACTGCATTGGAAAGTGAATATATATTTCAAATTTTGACTAATTCAAAGTGGTTTTGAAACATGTTTTTATAGGTTGAAAGCCAGAGCCTTAGAAAAAGATATATGGAAATCATTACCTAAGAAAAAATCCAAGTCTTTTAATATTGTTTTAACTCCAGCATCCATTATTTCCCAAAATGTAATAGCTGAACTAGCAACAATAAAGATGTCCAGGTTTCAATGAAATATATTTCATAAATTAGCTTATCATTGCTCTGATTTAGCATGCCTAGCAGGTGAAAGACAAAAACATGTGTTATCTTCCCTAGGGAGCCTTCAATGAGTGTCATTCCAGCTTCATATGTCTTCCTTCTTTCCCCTTCTTGAACTGATATAAAATTCTAATGTGTGCCCTCTGGTTCCATCTTCATTGAAATCTAGCAAAACCGCTGAAGGTAAGATAGTGGCAATGGTGCATGCAAAAAGGAGAAAGGAATACAGTGATTCATAGCACACTTGAAGAAAGTTGCCATTGTTAACAGCACTACTTCTGTATGTAGACAGGTTAAAATATGTCACATCCGTGTTCAAAATAAAGTTATTCATCTCAGCTAGTTTCTCAAAGTTCAGAGGCTGGGCAATAAAACTCTGCAGTGTGTACATTTATAAATTATTTGACATCTCTCTAAAAAAAAAACACAAATATGTTCAGCATCTCAAACAGAGAAGGCAGCAGATTGTTCTCTCTCGCCACTAAAAATTACTACTCCAAAAATTATTAGTCAGCCTATATTAATACCAGCAGTGTCCTGGGTGCTAATATCTCCCAAGTACTTTCAGTGCTTGCCCACTCTGATATTTTTCTACTTGCTTTCTTCCTCTTTACAGGAATAATAGCATTATGAGAACCAAGCATGGAAAATATTTAGTCAAGTTGTGTCTGCAGGAGCAGGGAAGGTGAGCCAAACTCTGCTACCCACCTGCCAAAGGAGGTTTATCAGGCACTGATCCTTACATACCCCACCTGCCTCTCTTTACCTATGCTGTACTGCATGTGCACACTCACAGGGGCATCTCAGGATGTTCTTGGTTGCCCCTCCTACCAGCTCACCTGGTGCCTCCATCTTAGATCTCACAAGATGTTGGTGGATCCAAGATGGTGGAATCTCACTGAGCCAGGCGGAACAGGCTATGGAGGCTGTGTGACCCCAGTAAGTTTGGGAACCACTGTTCTACAGGAGCAATTGGGATGCAAGATCCTTGCCTACCTCTTCAGTAACCCATGCTGGGAAAATGAAGATGTTCCCTAATTTTTTCTTCTTCTCTTTTTTCTGTATTTTACCCTGCTCCTTTTTCCCACTCTACATAAGCCATTTACAGCACAATCCTATGCATGTCTACGCAGATGTAAGTTACACAGTGTTCAGTGTGGCTTACTTCCCAGAGGTGTGCATAGGTTGGCAACCTTCAGTCTCGAAAGACTATGGTATATAAGCCTACAGCACCCAGTATTCCCAGGTGGTCTCCGATCTAAGTACTAACCAGGCCTGACCCTGCTTAGCTTCCAAGATCAGATGAGATTGGGCATGTGCATAGGATTGCAGCCTTAAAAACATAATGGAAAAAAAGAGGTAGGAGAGCAAGAGAATGGAATCTCTCCCTGGATCAGGAGAGATCTCGCCTGCATCTGTGAATTGTAAATTGGCCAGCCAGGCAACTGTTACCCTGCAGATGCCCGATCTCGTCTGATCTCGGAAGCTAAGCAGGGTCAGGCCTGGTTAGTACTTGGATGGGAGACCGCTTGGGAATACCAGGTGCTGTAGGCTTATACCATAGTCTTTCGAGACTGAAGGCTGCAAACCAACAGCCAGGTAACACCACATGATGGATTTGATCCAAAGCCCATTAGTTGACATCTTCAACCTAGTTCATCATTATTTTCAGAATATTAATTTCTTAACATGAAGGATGCATTGAGCCTCAGTTAAACAAATGCAATACACTTGCACATTTACAACTGAATGCAGTCAGTCACTCTACCAGCAATGACTGAGAATCCCATGCAGACAGAGTGTCAGTCATAACATTGCACTGGTTAGCACCAGACAACTAGGGTAGTACCAGAAAAATCAATGGGGCCATATTTATCTGTGCACATCATCATCATTCACCACACCAATCATTAAAGGTCTTCCATTGGTGAAATGTAGCTATGGGACTCTGGAGGCGGTCTGCCTAGGGTTGGTTTTGGCATGGCTATCTGCCTGTGCAGGATACCACAAAGCCCACACAAGTGGCAGCCCTGCATGATGAAGAAGCAGTGTGGAAATGCATCCATCACCCAATCACATGCAAAGAGTCTGCTTTAGTGCCACCAGGATACACTTTGTTTTTACAAAAGGAAAACAAAATGAATCGGCTGCTTCAATGGAAGCCGAAATGTGCGTTTTGCGGAATCCATGCTTTCCACTCCGTCTTTTGTTCTCATTGTGCATTGTCCTCAAAAGCATAGTGCTTTGAAAAATGCACTGTAGCAATCAGAGTGCGTTCTTTTCATGGAGCAAGCATCACTTGCGCTTTTTGGTCTGGTTTGTATTTATAAATTCTTGGTTCTTTGTGAATTAGTGGTTCATTCAGTGGTAACATTTAGCCAGGTAATGAAATAGCTTTATAAACAATCAGTGACATCTCTCTGCACATGAACTTTACACTTCTGTATGAGTACTTGGGATAATGTTGGGGGAGGGGTGACAGTGGCATAGCTAGATGGAGTGCAAAGCACTAAATTTTGCAGGAAGCCTCACTGCAGCATGCAAGCTGCCCCTCCCCCTTCCCTCCAGAGCTATTTCGGGAAAGGGGAGCAAAACAGAGACATACACCTGGCTTCAAAGGGGATGGGCCACTTGCATGCCATGGGGAGGTTCCCTGTAAAACTTAGTGCTTTGCACCCCCTCTAGCTATGCCGGGGGGGGGGGGATTGTTAGGAAAATAAATTAGAATACCTGGGTTGTCTCTTCTTTTATTTCACCGTGGCATCCAATTTAGTAGTATCCTTTTTGATGCCTATTGAGATTCTAAAGCAGCTTTTTATAAACAGATCAGATGGACTATGACAGTAATACAAGTTGCATATTGGATCTCTAATGTGCACCGCACATCACCCAAGCAAAAATATATTTGGTGGCATGTGTGTTATTAATTTATACCGCATATTTGGAAAAGCATACTCTATGTTTTTAGGCTAATGTTTCTGAAAGCATATGTGATGAATTCCAAGTGTACAGCCAAATAAACCTGCATTAGTCATAAGCATATGTATTCGCATATTCAAATGTACAAAATCCAATTAAGCTCCAGCCCCTCGTACTTCTTCATTCATGAGACGACATCTTTACGACAAAAGCAAATAAGTAAAAAGTTTCTTTTACCCCAAATATAAAAAAAATAAAATATAAGTTTGAAGTTAGTCTTCCACAGATAGCCAATTTAATTATGCTAAAAATGACATTTTTAATTAAACACCAAGGTAAGCATAAATGGATTTCAAAATAATTAATCAAACATCAAAAAATTGAAACCTTTTTCTGCTTGAGCAGCAGAAATGAAAGAACCAGTCTTCGGGTCTCATAGAGATTCAATCTAATTTAATTCTCTGTCTTCTCTAAATAAACATTCCTAAAACCTTTTTTTCATCTGGGGGAATAAGGATGAGAGGGGTAATCAATATTTCTAGCATTTTAATTAAAACCGTTAGTGGAATAAATCCATTTAATTATCAGTTAATGAAATACAAGGTCATTTACCTGACAGAAACTTTGAAGGTGGATTACTAGCTGGAATAAAGTAGAGGCACCCAATGTCACAGCCATTTAGCTCCTGTCAAATTTAAGGTTAAAATCCTTTTAGACTGTTTAACCTATTCTCTACCATTTTTCTATTATGTATGCAAATTGGCGAGAGGAAATACATGATCCAAACTTATCTTTACATTTAATTTGTCTCCAAAGTTTCCACTAAGTTTCTATAATTTTATTGCTATCCTTCGAAGAGAAGAAAATCTGGCAGGAAACACTGGCAGGAAAGACCAGGCCAGAAATCAAGTGTTTTTTATTTAAAGAAACTTGCACCAGGAATGGGCCAGTGGCCTGATCCAGTGGGGCTGTTCTTATGTTCTCTTAATTTTTAGAAAATTCTTATGCTTCTACATGGAAGAGGAAGAACTATAGCACACTGATTGTGTACATGTTTTGCATGCAAGAGTTCCCATGTTCAAGCCCTGCTATCTTTAGTTTAGCAAAAGATCACAGATGTCTGCACTGCAAAAGTTTTGGTGGATCTTTTCCAGTTGAAGCAGATGACGCTGGTTAGATGGACCAGTTAGTTGATTCAGAGCACAATCTGCACTTGCTCTGCTGGTGGCCACTGTGCCGGCCAAGGGTGTTGTCACTGTGCAGTAAATCACATTAGTGATAGCCTGGAAGATAGGCAGCAACAGTAGGGAGGGCTATACTGCCCCGCTGATGCTGCATTGGTGCCAAGTGATGCAAAGGTGTGGGGAGGGTGGTGGTGAGGTGGAGAGGGGGCATTTCTGGGTGGGGAAGGGCAGAACGGGAACAGATCAGGCCCAGGAGGAGGGCAGGATCTGTGGAACTACTTGCCACCGGATGTAGCAATGGCATCAGGCCTGGGTGCTTTTACAAGGAGATTGGACAGATTTCTGGAGGAAAACATCCATCACAGGTTACAAGCTGTGATGGGTATGTGCAACCTCCTGATTTTAGAAGCAGGCTACCTCAGAATGCCAGATGCAAGGGAGGGTACCAGGTTGCCGTTATCTTGTTGTTTTGTGTGCTCCCTGAGGCATCTGATGGGCCACTGTGAGAAACAGGAAGCTGGAGTAGATGGGCCTTTGGTCTGATCCAGTCAGGCTCTTCTTATGAGATCAACAGAGGCCTCCTCCACTGGTGGTGGACAGGTCGATGAAAGTGTCGACCCAATGTGCGGCGGCAGTGAAGAAGGCCAATTCTATGCTTGGGATCATTAGGAAGGGTATTGAGAACAAAACGGCTAATATTATAATGCCGTTGTACAAATCTATGGTAAGGCCACACCTGGAGTATTGTGTCCAGTTCTGGTCGCCGCATCTCAAAAAAGACATAGTGGAAATGGAAAAGGTGCAAAAGAGAGCGACTAAGATGATTACGGGGCTGGGGCACCTTCCTTATGAGGAGAGGCTACGGCATTTGGGCCTCTTCAGCCTAGAAAAGAGACGCCTGAGGGGGGACACGATTGAGACATACAAAATTATGCAGGGGATGGACAGAGTGGATAGGGAGATGCTCTTTACACTCTCACATAATACCAGAACCAGGGGACATCCACTAAAATTGAGTGTTGGGAGAGTTAGGACAGACAAGAGAAAATATTTCTTCACTCAGCCTGTGGTTGGTCTATGGAACTCCTTGCCACAGGATGTGGTGATGGCGA
This sequence comes from Tiliqua scincoides, assembly GCF_035046505.1. Classification (NCBI taxonomy): domain Eukaryota; kingdom Metazoa; phylum Chordata; class Lepidosauria; order Squamata; family Scincidae; genus Tiliqua; species Tiliqua scincoides. Next base: position 4,060,590 of record NC_089821.1, on the reverse strand, counting down.
CTGGCCTGGATGCCTTTAAAAGGGGATTGGACAAGTTTCTGGAGGAAAGGTCCATTATGGGGTACAAGCCATGATGTGTATGCGCAACCTCCTGATTTTAGAAATGGGCTATGTCAGAATGCCAGATGCAAGGGAGGGCACCAGGATGAGGTCTCTTGTTATCTGGTGTGCTCCTTGGGGCATTTGGTGGGCCACTGTGAGATACAGGAAGCTGGACTAGATGGGCCTATGGCCTGATCCAGTGGGGCTGTTTTTTAGGTTCTTAACTACAATTCCCAGGAAGCCTTGCAGGTCTCTTGTTATCTGGTGTGCTCCCTGGGGCATTTGGTGGGCCGCTGTGAGATACAGGAAGCTGGACTAGATGGGCCTATGGCCTGAGCCAGTGGGGCTGTTCTTATGTTCTTATCCAGACCTCCTTTCTGGACCTCCCACAGTTGCACTGGGCCTCTTGGACTTCTGCCAGCTAAATATCCCCTTACACAAGCCCCTGATCTGTGTTTGATACAGCAGAAGCCATGTGGCCCCACTACACCAGTGCAGTTGAAGATTGGGCTGCCTGTATAACATAGCTTCTTAAGATTCAAGTTTGCAGGGTGAGGGGGTACCAAAAGACTTCACTTGAAGACTGTGACTTTTTTTTTTTTAAGTATCGCTAAACCTTAAAAGAACTTTCAAAGAAACAAATGATTATTGCAATGAAGTCAATGTTATGAGGACAATGCGAAGGACCAAATCAAGAAGCAGATGGTGGTATTAACACAAAAATGAAATCATTTAAGAAAAGATGTATTCATATCTTTAAATATTGAGAACTGTAGGAGAAAAGAGGGGTGACTGTTAAGAAAAAGGGAAGATGTAAGGATTTTCAGGTCAGTGTAGAGTAGGAGATTATTTGGTAGTTCAAAAAATATTGAGGACTTCAGAAGCAAATGTCCCTGTAGTTTCAGTCAGGTCAAAATTCTACATGGAATGTGCTGTTGGAAGTGGAGAATCACAGACCTCACTGTGAATGTTTTGAGGCCCTGTGCATAGGCAACCTCAAGCATCTAAAATCTTTGCAAATGGCACCCTCTGGGACCCATAGCAGCTTAGGGGGCAATTTTTAAACTATGAAAGAGTACTAAGAGAAAGAGTTAAACACACTCTGCCATGACCCCAGTCTAGATCAGACCCTGTATCTATAACTCTTAGCTTGCTTGTGCAGTACACAAGTGTAACATGCAACACAAGTTTCATGTTTAAGCCACTATCTACCTGCAGGGACAAAATGCACTTGCATTAGTAGCTAATCCTAAATGCTGTGTGCTTCAAAATTTCCTATTTTCTCATTTTGCCCAATGAAAAATCTATAGGTTTTATGCCTTACCTTTAGACTTTATTTTCAGTACTTATGGGAGAAAAGACAGTGGGGGCCTTAATGGAATCCACAAGCTTCACCCCTAACTCCCCAAGTTTAGTGAAATCATGGTACATTTGAAGTTTTTGTTTTTTTTTAATTAGGAACTAAGGGTATTGTCATGAAACATCAGTGAGCCAGGCATCCTCTAGTACAGGTGTCTCCAAACTTTTTGGTCAGAGGGCCGCATTAAATATCTGGTGCAGTGCTAAGAGCTGGAAAAAATTTAAATATAAAATTTAAATAAATAAATTAGAGATGGAACTTAGATGTATGAATAAATGGATGAGTGGGCTCACTCACTCAGCCTCTCTGGCCCTCAGAACACCCTCCAGATGCAATCAGAGCACAGTTCTGGTCGTGTTCAGTCGAGTGGGCCAGAGGCTTTCAGGGGACAAGAGGCTGGCCGCGGGCCAGATAGAGGCTCGCTGCGGGCTGCATCTGGCCCCCGTGCCGGGGTTTGAAGACCCCTGCTCTAGTACCCCACTGTAATTCAAGTTGAAGAAGGAAATAATCTTTGACCACAATTTCAGTAAACAGAGAAATAATAATTTGTTTCTGCTGAGGATAAGAAAGAGTTTACAAAATAAGTATTTCCTTTCTTTTAAGAATTTCATTTGCACAGCGTTCCCCATCCCTGGACCCAAGATTTCACAAACATCCCTGTAGCGACACAGACAAATGCTAGGAGAGAAGACTGATCATTTTGTTTTCTTTATTTAAAAAGTGATAATCATAGATTCAGATTTTACATTTCTGTGTATGTGTTTATGTAAGAACATGTGTGTATGCACAGTGTGAATATGAAACACACCGTAAAGCTTTGCCCAAAATAACATAGAATTTAGCCCCCCATATTAATTTCACTATGTGCACTGAAGGCATCTTGCCCTGCAGACAATCATTTTGTTAGTAAATCAAATCTTTCTTCTTTGCTTTTCTTCTGCAGGTCTTTTTTCCCCCCTGAAATATGTTTCAGGGAAGAAAATTGACTTGGTACCTCTAGAGACTTCAATCAAAGTGTAGTTCTTCTCTGAGTTGCATGCATATAGTTGTCTCTTACCTTAGCTGGTGCTGTTCCTGTGTCTCTATACAAAATCTAGCTTCCAAAGTTCCTCTTCCCTGGGAAGACTGAATGCACAGTAATCTGGGTTCTTCTTCCAAGGGGCTGTTTTACATGTAGCACTTCTCATAGATTTCCTTGGCAGCTGAATATGCAATAGATAGTTGCACTTTGTCATCAACAGGAGGTTAAATCGCTCAAGATGCAACACTGGATTCTGATCAGGGTTCACAATCTGAGTAATTGAACTGCACCATTGAAAAACTATTGAACACATTGTTCTAACCAATTTTAGCAACAGTACTATCAGGACCATCCAGAAAACAATTTTTAGCGTTCACAACCCTGTAAGAGTTATGTTCTTTAAAAATGGTTGTTGCTGATTCAGATATGTTTGCATCCATTAGACCAGTGGTTCCCAAACTTTTTAGCGCTTGAACCCACTTTTTAAAGTGACACTCTATTGGAACTCAGCTAGCTTTACAAGATTTAAAAAAAAAAATTGATCTTACCAGCTGCTCAAGCCTGTGTTTTTATCATTTTTATTAGGGGGGGAGGGTACTTCTCGTGCATTTTTTGAGCTTCATGTTCATAGGGTCAGGACCATTCTGGTGGTGTGTTCCTCTTCGTGGGGCATAGTTGCTTACTCATGAGTAAATACACACAGGCAGCTCACTTTCACTTTCCTTAGGGCTCAATACATTTTCCTTGTCAGCTTGGAGAGAGGGGGCTCCCTTTTCAAGTGTTTTTTGTGCCGGTGTTCATCAGATCTGGACCATTCTGGTGGTGCAGTGTTCCTCTCAGTCTGCTTTTCGAAGTGGACTGAGACACGTTTGCCTACTCATGAGTAAATGTGCACGTGCACCTCATTTCATTTTCCATAGAACTCAGCACATTTTCCTCATTAGTTATCAGCTTGTCATAAGAACATAAGAACATAAGAACAGCCCCACTGGATCAGGCCATAGGCCCATCTAGTCCAGCTTCCTGTATCTCACAGCGGCCCACCAAATGCCCCAGGGAGCACACCAGATAACAAGAGACCTCATCCTGGTGCCCTCCCCTACATCTGGCATTCTGACTTAACCCATTCCTAAAATCAGGAGGTTGCGCATACACATCATGGCTTGTACCCCATAATGGATTTTTCCTCCAGAAACTCGTCCAATCCCCTTTTAAAGGCGTCTAGGCTAGACGCCAGCACCACATCCTGTGGCAAGGAGTTCCACAGACCGACCACGCGCTGAGTAAAGAAATATTTTCTTTTGTCTGTCCTAACCCGCCCAACACTCAATTTTAGTGGATGTCCCCTGGTTCTGGTATTATGTGAGAGTGTAAAGAGCATCTCCCTATCCACTCTGTCCATCCCCTGCATAATTTTGTATGTCTCAATCATGTCCCCCCTCAAGCGTCTCTTTTCTAGGCTGAAGAGGCCCAAACGCCGTAGCCTTTCCTCATAAGGAAGGTGCCCCAGCCCCGTAATCAGCTTAGTCGCTCTCTTTTGCACCTTTTCCATTTCCACTATGTCTTTTTTGAGATGCGGCGACCAGAACTGGACACAATACTCCAGGTGTGGCCTTACCATCAATTTGTACAACGGCATTATAATACTAACCGTTTTGTTCTCAATACCCTTCCTAATGATCCCAAGCATAGAATTGGCCTTCTTCACTGCTGCCGCACATTGGGTCGACACTTTCATCGACCTGTCCACCACCACCCCAAGATCTCTCTCCTGATCTGTCACAGACAGCTCAGAACCCATCAGCCTATATGTGAAGTTTTGATTTTTTGCCCCAATGTGCATGACTTTACACTTACTGACATTGAAGCGCATCTGCCATTTTGCTGCCCATTCTGCCAGTCTGGAGAGATCCTTCTGGAGCTCCTCACAATCACTTCTGGTCTTTACCACTCGGAAAAGTTTGGTGTCATCTGCAAACTTAGCCACTTCACTGCTCAACCCTGTCTCCAGGTCATTTATGAAGAGGTTGAAAAGCACCGGTCCCAGGACAGATCCTTGGGGCACACCGCTTTTCACCTCTCTCCATTGTGAAAATTGCCCATTGACACCCACTCTCTGCTTCCTGGCCTCCAACCAGTTCTCAATCCAGGAGAGGACCTGTCCTCTAATTCCCTGACTGTGGAGTTTTTTCAGTAACCTTTGGTGAGGGACCGTGTCAAACGCCTTCTGAAAGTCCAGATATATAATGTCCACGGGTTCTCCCGCATCCACATGCCTGTTGACCTTTTCAAAGAATTCTATAAGGTTTGTGAGGCAAGACTTACCCTTGCAGAAGCCATGCTGACTCTCCCTCAGCAAGGCCTGTTCGTCTATGTGTTTTGAGATCCTATCTTTGATGAGGCATTCCACCATCTTACCCGGTATAGATGTTAGGCTGACCGGCCTATAGTTTCCCGGGTCCCCCCTCTTTCCCTTTTTAAAAATAGGCGTGACATTTGCTATCCTCCAATCTTCTGGCACCGTGGCCGTTTTGAGGGACAAGTTGCATACCTTAGTCAAGAGATCTGCAACTTCATTCTTCAATTCCTTAATAACCCTTGGGTGGATGCCATCAGGGCCCGGTGACTTATTGATCTTTAATTTATCAATGAGGTCTGAAACATCTTCTCTTTTAACCTCTATCTGACTTAACTCCTCGGTTAGAAGGGGCCGTTCGGGCAGCGGTATCTGCCCGAGGTCTTCTGCCGTGAAGACAGATGCAAAGAACTCATTTAATTTCTCTGCCATCTCTAAGTCTCCTTTTATCTCCCCTTTCCCTCTCTCACCATCCAGAGGGCCAACCGCTTCTCTGGCGGGTTTCCTGCTTCTAACATATTTGAAGAAGCTTTTATTATTCCCCTTAATGTTGCTGGCCATGCGTTCCTCATAGTCTCGCTTGGCCTCCCCTATCACCTTCTTACATTTCTTTTGCCACAGTTTATGTTCCTTTTTATTCTCTTCATTAGGGCAAGACTTCCATTTACGGAAGGAAGCTTCCTTGCCCTTCACAGCCTCTCTAACTTGGCTGGTTAGCCATGCGGGCACTCTCCTGGATTTAGTGGAACCCTTCTTTCTTTGCGGTATACACCTCTGCTGGGCCTCTATTACTGTTGTTTTAAGCAGCCTCCATGCACTCTGGAGAGACTGGACTCTTTTTACCCTCCCTTTCAGCCTCCTTCTAACCAGCCTCCTCATTTGAGGGAAGTCCGCCCGTCGGAAGTCAAGGGTTTTTGTTAGAGATTTGCCTGGTATTCCTCCCCCAACGTGCACGTCAAAACGGATCGCAGCATGATCACTATTCCCCAATGGCTCAGTAACGTTTACATCTCTAACCAGGTCCTGCGTACCGCACAAAATTAAATCCAGAGTCACCTGTCCTCTGGTGGGCTCCGTGACTAGCTGATCTAGTCAGTTTCAGTTTCACAAGTCAGGACCTGCTGATGGGTCCTGACCCACAGTTAGGGAAACACTGCATTAGACAACTGACTGTTGTTCAAACTGTCTTTGCAAAAATGTTTTCTATCAAGATTTAAATATCATGATTCACTGCATCTTAGTGGATAAAGCAGTGGTTTTCAACCACTGTGCCGCAGATGGCCCACAGGTGTGTTGTGGGGATTTGGGAGAGGGTCATTAGGGCCATTGGGGGATGTGAGCCTCCCCCCTACCAGCAGTATGGTGTGCCTTGTAATTATCACAAATCTCATGGTGTGCTTTGTCAATTTTAGCACTTTGTCAGTGTGCCCTGAGATGAAAAAGGTTGAAAATTGCTGGGATAAAGGGACTGCAGGTTTTTGTTTACAATTTTTGTGTTATTCTAGGGTGAACTTGGGGCCATGGGAACAAATAAAAATTAATTGTTGATACAGCCAATTGTTAGATCAATTGCTAAGATTAAAAATAAAATAGCTACTGTTATGCAATCTTTCCAATCACACAGTATTCTTCACCAGAAAAACAGAAAGATGGCTGATGAAGACGTCTGTATAGGTCAAAACTTTACACATGGATGCATTTTCTGAAAACATAGCACTTGTTTTTATTAATTTTTTGAGTTCAAAACAATTCAAAGTAAGTTTAATTTTAAAAATAAAAATGAGTAAGAGTAATATATTCTTAAAGTTTGCATTATTTAAAAGACTTACAATTTGCAGAATTTCCAGTAACTTATTTATTGAATAAAATACTTCTAAAAACTGTCAATGTGCTATGTGATTTACAGCCTTGGGGAAAAAAACATAGAAGTCATAACTCTGCAGGGTTTGTGATGCATGAAGATCAGATTTTTTAATGTTGGTTAATGCTTTACTAATTAAAGTGTGCATGTTAATTAAAGCAGAGGCTAATGTTAATTACCTATATTAATGGAATCTCATGTAGCACCTGCCTGAAGCAATGGGTTCAATTTTCAAAATATCTCAATTAAGGCTGAAACTTTTGATTTGCATCTAGTAGAGTTTCAATTAACTGCATTGCAAACTTAAATAACACACTTAAAGGCATAATATCACAAATCACACACAGCACTGCAGAATTGGTCCGTTCAATTAGTGGCGAAGGCTGTGGAAGCTTTCACAGTCAGTAGGTGAGGGCCATGTGAATATCACCTAGGGTTGTAGTCCTCTCAATGGCTGTTGGAAGAGAGATTTTAAATATTTCATTGGTGCTGATGGTGAGGAGAGTTCCACCACATCTAGAGCAATGTGCAAAATTTAATGGGGAAGAATAAAATCAATGGACCTTAGTTTCACATAAAAGTATATAGGATCAGGGTGCAAAGTCATTCATCAATTCAGACAGCTGTTGACAGTTCATTGTGCAACTTTCCCTTTTAGCAAAGCCAAAGGTGGTGATTACATTCTAGATCAGGCCTGCTGGATACGAAGCTCACAAGCTGAATGCTGACCTCCCTCTCTAACTGTACCTGATCTGCTTGGAGAATTCCCAATATCCATTGATTGTGGTCCTTTCATACCTTTTGCCTATCAAACATGGATGCTGGAGACAGCACAATATCTGCATGAAACAGGGACGTGCGGTGCATGGGGAGGCAGGGGAGGCAGGGCCTCCCTGTCTTAAACCTTTGAAAAGCACCACCGCCACCCTGTGAGGTGTGCAAGCACTCACAACCCACATGCAGAGCTCATGGGTTGTGAGTGCTTGCACATCTGTATTGGAATTGCGAAAGATATTACTGAGGAGATAGGGTGTGGTGTCCACAGTGCCCCTTGCTCTGAGTAAATACAGGATTAAAGCCCAGGTGGTAGCTGCAGCCACTAGAGCATAAGGAGATCCCTCAGGTATATAGGGAGCATCTGAGGCAGAAAGGGTGGTGGGTGATAGAAGGAGTGCAGGTTGGAGAGGAGACTAACTTGGCAAAACAACATCTCACAGGGTGGTGGCGGCACTTTTTGAAGGACTACGGTGGGGAGGCTCTGCCTCACCACACATCCCTGGCATGAAAATATTTGCCCACTTCCTGAATTCAGAGGCACTGGTGAAATTGGCGCAAGTATTTCCAGTCCCTCAGAGCCAACCAGCCATACTTTTCAATCTTGTTCCTAGGAAGATGGATGCAGCTGGTAAGACATGAACACAAACAAGTTGTTTACAGTGCTGTAGCTCATGCCTCTTTTCTCCTTTCTCAGTCCTCTCCATTCTGCCTCTCCTTACCCCTTCTCTTCCTCTGCTCCTTTTCTGTTCTACCAGAGCCCTCTGGGGACAAAATTATGAGAAACAAACCGGGAAGGGACTGCCATTATAAGTATACACTGCATAGTCTGTCTGCATCTGAGACTGCTTGGTCTGTGAATGGCTTTTCAGCCACGGACATGAAAAACTCAGCAAGGAGTAGAAGGCACAGAAAAAAGCAGCAGCAGCAGCAAAAAAAAAAAAAGAGGTTGGTAAACAGAGAGACTAAGGTTGCTGACCTTCCGGGATTGACCTGGAGTCTCCAAGAGTCAGCTTCAGGGACCGCTGAAGCAGTCCTGGAGAGAGTAGCATAGCTACGGGGGAGTGACATGGTAAATATTGCGGGTGTCTCAACATGTTGTCCAACGGACCCCTTTCACTTACCACTGGAGCCATTCTGTGCAGCAAGACATGCATGTTGCCATCATTGCCCAGAATGGCTCCAATGACAAGTGGGAGGGGCCACTTATGCGGCACTTGCGACACTCACTGCACTGCTCCCCTGTAGCTATACTACTGCCTGAAGATTTTAATAGAGCCTTCCTGGACTCTGATTTCACATATAATGCAGAGTTGGGGGAGGGGAAAATGTCCAGAAATAGTTAGAGTTGCAACCCTAAAATAGACCTAGGAAATCAAATCGGGGAGGGGCAAGAGAGATGGGGGTTCTGAGGGAGCTGTGGTTGTGGAGAGAGGGAGAGCGATGCAAAGGAAAAAAGGGATAACTAAACAAAGAAACTGCAGGTCTGTAGTAGTGAGGAAAAAGAGAGAGAGGTTGTTTTATGAATTGTAATGAGGTAAGTGCGCGAAGTGAAGCAGGGCTGTGTTCTTGCACCAACCTTGTTTGGGATTTTCTTCGCTGTCCTGCTGAAGCAGGCCTTTGGAACTGCAACAGAAGGCATCTATCTCCGGACCAGATCAGACGGAAAGCTCTTCAACCTCTCCAGACTGAGAGCAAAATCCAAAGTCCAGCTGAAATGTCTGCGTGACTTCCTCTTTGCCGACGATGCAGCTGTCACTACCCACTCTGCCAAAGACCTCCAGCAGCTCATGGATCGTTTTAGCAAGGCCTGCCAAGATTTTGGACTGACAATCAGCCTGAAGAAAACACAGGTCATGGTTCAGGATGTGGACTCACCTCCCTGCATTACAATCTCTGAGCATGAACTGGAGGTTGTCCATGACTTTGTGTACCTTGGCTCAACGATCTCCGACACTCATTCTCTCGATACCGAGCTAAACAAGCGCATCGGTAAAGCAGCTACCACGTTTTCCAGACTCACAAAGAGAGTCTGGTCCAACAAGAAGCTGAAGGAACATACCAAGATCCAGGTCTACAGAGCTTGCGTCCTGAGTACACTTCTGTACTGCAGCGAGTCATGGACTCTTCGCTCACAACAGGAGAGGAAACTGAGCGCTTTCCACATGCGCTGCCTCCGACGCATCCTCGGCATCACCTGGCAGGACAAAGTTCCAAACAACACAGTCCTGGAACGTGCTGGAATCCCTAGCATGTATGCACTGCTGAAACAGAGACGCCTGCGTTGGCTTGGTCATGTCGTGAGAATGGATGATGGCCGGATCCCAAAGGATCTCCTCTATGGAGAACTTGTGCAAGGAAAGCGCCCTACAGGTAGACCACAGCTGCGATACAAGGACATCTGCAAGAGGGATCTGAAGGCCTTAGGGATGGACCTCAACAAGTGGGAAACCCTGGCCTCTGAGCGGCCCGCTTGGAGGCAGGCTGTGCAGCATGGCCTTTCCCAGTTTGAAGAGACACTTTGCCAACAGTCTGAGGCTAAGAGGCAAAGAAGGAAGGCCCATAGCCAGGGAGACAGACCAGGGACAGACTGCACTTGCTCCCGGTGTGGAAGGGATTGTCACTCCCGGATTGGCCTTTTCAGCCACACTAGACGCTGTGCCAGAACCACCTTTCAGAGCGCGATACCATAGTCTTTCGAGACTGAAGGTTGCCAATACAATACAATGAGGTAAGAGAAAGAGGGTGCTGGAGCAGAGGAAAAAATGAATGGAGTTCAAGGGACCAGCCATGGGGCAGAGCAGATATACGAAATGGGGTGTATAACAGACGGGAAAAGCCATCATCTGGTAGTTGAATGGGAGTACTGTGATTTTGCCACATGAGGGAGAGACAGTGATAAACAGTCTATCAACTATAAATATTTATTACAATCAACCTTCTTAAAAAGCAATAATGGAGCAGTCCTGATTAGCAGAGCAAATACTGTGCATAATTCAGAGGTCTCTGTGAGTTCGGATGTGCTCGCAGTCCACTTTCATTCATGGGTTCTCCCCTTCATTCCAGCAGGAAAAGTAAGCACAAAGCAATCCGCAGCAGAATGCCAGCACCTGAAAGATGTCGGCAGAATGGTGCAGTAGCCTTTATTGTATCTTCTAATGATCAGAGATGCCAAAACAGGCACCCAGGAGAAAATGTCTGGCATTTTTGTCTGGCAAAAATGTCTGGCTTTGGTGACTTTACCGGGGTAGGCTTCTGTTCCTTGATCAAGATGTCACAACAAAGCACACTCTGGAGAAGAGCCAGGATGTCCCTCAAGGGTCAATGAACTCCACTGGTTGGTTGGCAACCTTCAGTCTCAAAAGACTATGGTATAAGCCTACAGCACCCAGTATTCCCAGGTGGTCTCCCATCCAAGTACTAACCAGGCCTGCCCCTGCTTAGCTTCCGAGATCAGACGAGATCGGGCATGTGTAGGGTCAGCTGTATTCCTATCCACACTTACCTGGGAGTAAGCCACATTGACTATAATGGGAGTTAATTCTGAATAAACATGCATAGGATTGGGTTCTTAATTCTGTGTGGGGATGGAAATCTATGGGAGGGACTGATGTACCTGATGGATCAGGAGGCCAATGCCTTGGAACACCACCCAGCGGGGGGGCACCACTGCGACTTCTCCCCCCGCTATCCTTTTTTTCCCCTTGAGGACCATTTTCCGAGCCTTAAAGGAATGTTTTTAGAATTTGAGGGCTGGAGAAGCTGTTTGTGACCTCCCTGGTCCCCAGAAAACCTTCTGAGGCCTCTGGAAGGCCTAAAATTGTCACTTCTGATGTAGATCTTCCAGAGGACCCAGAAGGTCTACTGGGGGCTGGAGAAGCCAAGCTTGGCCTCTCCAGCCTTCAGAAGACCTAGAAATGTGTCGAATCCTCTCTGTGATGAGGAACACAGACTGAGCACACTCTTGCTGGTAGAATGCACTTTGGGAAATGTCTGCATATATTACGTATATATGAACCTACTTGGGAATCTAAGAGGCACGTGGCTTTGAGGTTCAGTGGCTAAAGAAAGAGTACCAGAGCATGTATAAGGAGAATCAAGGACTAAGGCCAAATGTTTGAATGAGACAGTGGTAGTGGTGTCACTAGTGGGGTGTGGGCTGCACCGGGGGGGGTGCATGGGGGGGCGACACCACTACTGGCCAAAATTGTTAATGTCTTGGTATTTTTGAGTAATTCCATCATGTTATATATCAATTCAATGTGTAATTTCATGCAGAATGCAATGAAACAAACCACATTGAAATATCTCTATTCTATCAAATGTTACAGCCGAAGAACCAGCAGGGGTGGGGTAATTGTACAACACCACGTCCCACCACCTGGGGTGCTGCCCTACCCACTGCATGGGAGGAGGTCCATCATGGGGGTGATGCACTGGCCTCCCGCACCAGGTGACACAAACCCTAGTGGCGCCACTGGACAGAGGCCTTACGGAAAGTGAGCTGTGAAGATTGAGAGAGAGAGAAAGGGCACTGTGGGGAGGACTCTCACATTGATCAGAAGGTGCAGAAAAGGTGTAGCAAGGCAGGTAAACTTCAGAGGATGGAGGACTGTAGACCAGGGGTGTCCAAAGTTTTTGGCAGGAGGGCCACATCATCTCTCTGGCACTGTGTCGGGGGCCGGGGGGGGGAAAGAATTAATTTACATTTAAAATTTGAATACATTTACATAAGTATACATAAATGAATATATTAAAGATGAACTTATATGAATGAATGAAGGTCTTGCAATAGCTCAAGGCCTATAAAAGGCCTGGCACAAAGCAAGGCCAGCCTTTCCTTCCCTGCCACTGCTGCATCACAGATGTGAAACAGCAAGCAGTGGAGGGAGCCCTCATCCCACAGTTCACCTGAGAGGTCAAACAGTCACCCTCACGCTGAGAGCACTTGCGTTGGGCCAGTGCGGGCTCCAGCAAATCTCTGGACGGCCTGAGGTTCATTGGAGACTGGGGTCTCCCTGAGGGCCACATTGAGAAACCTTGAGGGCTGCATGTGGCCCCAGGGCCGGGGTTTGGGCACCCCTGCTGTAGACCAAAGGTTGAAGGGGGAGAATTTCTACACAGGTTTCTAAAAAGTATAGAGTTTTGTGAGAGTGAGCACAGTTTTGAGTAGAGGAGCGTTAACCTGAGCAAGATATAAAAGTTACACTGTCTTGGCCCAAGGAAAGATATGTATTTAGATTCCTTCTTCTGAAAATTTTAAAAGTGAGATCAATCTTTGCTTGCATTTGGTTTTTAGACATACAGAAGAAACATGTGAATCAAAATTCATGTAAAGTGAACAGATAAAAGGTTTTCATTAGATTTGGTCTATTTAGATAATGCAATAAAAGTGGTCTCACATTATTATCACTACCTCACTAAAGTGAGTGTCTATGAAAGGAGGTAACATTTGTCAGAATTTTTTTTTGTTAAGGGCCTTTTATTCTTCTTTCAAATGTGTTGCTTGCATTAATTGTGTGTGTGTGTGTGTGTGTAAGAACCAGCTCTAAACTCTTTCTCTTTGGTAGCGGATCACATCTTAATACAATATGTAGACATAAAGTAAGGATTTAACAATACATTTATATTCTCATCTTTTATTTTACTACATGTTACAGCCTGTCTCCAGAGGCATAAAGCATTTTTATTTTCAAGTTAATTTATATTAGCTACAGTCTCCAGCTGTTTTAGATATAGGATCTTTTCCTGTTGATACTGTTTCCAGGGCAATTCTTTTCTTTTTCCTCCTGTCTCCCTGCCCCCTTACCCAAAAATTGAAAAATTGAATTTAACAAAGTCGTTTTATAATTGCCTTTGTATTCAGCTATCTAAATATTTTATTTTATTTAAAACATCTGTTTGCATAATATCTCATAACTGTACTAGCAGATACCAGCCTTCTGTAAGTCATCTGCTGCCACTTTTATTTAATTTATAAAAAGAAACTAACAAAATTGCTGTTTAACTTAAAGGCCTTCTACTGAGTCAGGATAACATTATTTTGCAAAACCAAAATTGCTTGCGTGTACAATTTTTGTTGAGCCAATCCTGTTCTTCTTTTCAGATTTTTAAAGCATTTAAAACATCACTGTAGAAACGACTGCTCTTGATAGACTTTTGATATACATTTTTTAAAACCTCCTGTATTAAAAATGAGTTTATATTTCTTATCAAACCTGCAGCCAATGGAAGTTGCATCTTAATTGCTTGGCTGTTGGGAGCAAGTTGGGGCTACTGCTGAAAGTCTTTTCATAATAAAGTTGTGAAGCCTTCGGGCTTATTAGATCAGTCAGCTAGAATTTGACTGTAATTTTTAAAAAAAAATCTATGTAGAAAAAGCATTTTTAAAGCTCTTTGTTTCCTTAGTGTTCCCATTAAGAAACCCAGTTGCACTGCATTGAAACCCTTGCATTGAAACCCAGTTGTAAATTCTGTTTCTTGTGAGAGCAAAAAAAACAAGCATTTAACTTTTAATCGGTGTTATCGCTTGTTTCAGGCGCAGCAGAAAGAAACAGACACTCAAGCATTCTACAGTAGGTTTAAATAGGACAAGTTTACTTTTTCAGGGGAAGTAAATCAAACTACTTCTTTTTTGGAGCACTAACAGTATGAAAGGGAAATGATTATGGTTCCCTGCTGGCAGCCTGTTATGACTGACAGGAAAAACCAACAAGGATGCCACTTGGGATGTCTTGTTCAGGAACTTTCTGGAGGGTAGTAAATTGGTGTTGGCACAAACACAGAAAAATAAAATGTCTTGATTCAGCAGTTTTCATTTGGAAGTCCCTGAGCGCTAAAGAAAGAAGTAAATATTCATCAAATGATCAAAATATATATTGATTTTTATTCTGCATTAGCAGCTCAAAGTCGAGCTTCTTGACAGGGTGGATGTCGGCTTGAATGATTCTCTTTGAAATAAAGATATAGGCACCGGGCTGCATGTTACTGTGCATTCCTGAGCCATAGGAAAAAGACTATTCGGACCACAGGAGGCTAAATTTTTAAAAAGAACCCCATAAAGTCCTGCTTGTTCACTACTGTTTTGGTAACTGAATTGTTATTCATATGTAAAGCAACTCTTGTTGTCTCTGCTTTGTTCCTTCCTTTGCGCCATTATCCAAGGATTACTGTTTCACAGCATTTCTGGGGTACTATGTGGATTATAGCCATTGAGTAAGAACCATTTATTATTGATATACTGGAGAGACAGGAAGTGGCGAAATAAGAGAAACAGGATTTGTTCTTCTCATTATATGATACATTTAAAAAAAAATTCTAGTTGTATGATTTTGTTAGGAAGTAATACAGTAGCATAGCAATTTTTGACCTTTTTCCATCTTGTAGCATGCTGAGAAGGCACTAAATTGTCAAACACACCATCGGTTTTCGGACAACTGACAAGGCAAACCTCACTGCCAATAGGGGGCTCACATCCCCCGATGGCCCTACTAATAAATGACCTTCTCCCAAACTCCTGCGGCACACCTGTGGATCATTTGTGCCACACCAACAGTCTGCGGCACATTGATTGAAAATCACTGCTGTAGCAATAGAATATATGAAAAGTAGAAATGAATACGGCGGCTGCTTAGGACACGTGGTAGGCCCATGAAGAGTAGGGAAAGTGATTCAATAAGCAGGGAGCTTTTAGAATGACAGAAGAGTGGTATGTTTTTCTGCTTTGATGTACCAACACATAAAACTGTACCCCAGGCCAAAAATAAGCAAATAAATGCATAAAAAGTTTTCTATTTTATTGAATGCAAAATATTGAAAATAAAAAGACAGGTTGCCTTCATTACTGCATTCCTGTGATAAAATTTGTTTTTTTGTTTTTTTTAAACACCTTTTCTGGCATTAAAATCTCATTTATTGGTGTAAAGTAGAGAGGGATTTTGTTTACTACCTTCCAGACTAAGGCACAAACAGTGTAACTATCCGAATGTTAACAAATTTCCCAGCTGTCATAGATGCTTACAATTCAGCAAACATCTTTAACAGCACAGCTTTAAAATTAAATTTTCCAAACATTATGGCTAATGCTTTAATGGTATGCAAATTGCAAGGAATTCAGCAGCAGCAGGGAAGCTGACCTCTCAACAATACAAATACTTTATGTTTAGAACAGTTCCGCTTTCTAAAGCGACTCTGGACGTTGCAAGAAATTCTGCCAGCTGGACGCGTGAGTGACGTATCTTTAGAATAGCAAAAGATAGACTGGTGCAGGAGAGACACGAACAAGCGTCCATTATGCAAACAACTTGTGCATTTTCGATGTGTACACTTCCTTCTGATGTTGTAGAGAAGTGCAGCTAGCTGGGTGTACTAGCACACTGGGTAGGTGGCACTCCCTACAGCATCTGAGTTTCTCCAACATCTGTTGCTGACCGATATGCAAGAGGTTGGTGTTGATTTCATTCTGAGCTCAATAATATTAAATCCTCAAAGCAAGACTCGCAGGTTGAGATGCACACGTACAGTCGCACGTTTCTTTCAATGCTGCTTTGGCTGTGCCAGTGATTCTTGGTGTCCAGATATATTCCCCAGCACTGAAACAAAAGAGACATCCTGGCACTTGTATGTGTAGACACTAAGGAACTTGGGATGATGGATGGTAGCTTCTTTCCCATTTTACCAAATGGCTGCATGGGTCAGCCTAGACCACCTCTGTGAAATCTGCCTTATTTGTAACTTAAATTTCAGTCTAAACAATTATCTAAATAGTGTCACCTGGGATTGAAGTTGTCCATCAACTGTGTTTTATTGTTTTTGTGATTTTAATTGTTTTAATTATTTTAGTGCTGTTTTTATTGTATTGAAATATCGTTGAAGCTGCCTTGAGAGCCCTTAAGTGGGGTGGAAAGGTGGAGTATGAATGAATGAATGAATAAATAAATATTCCTTGTACTCACCTAAAATCCCATGGAAAAGACTAAAACATAGTGGCATAGCTAGAGGGGGTGCAAAGCACTAAGTTTTGCAGGTGCCTAAATGTGCCATGCCAGTGGCCTCTCCCCCTCCCCTTCAGAGCCATTCTGGATGGTAGGAGCAAATCGGAGGCATTCGCCTGCAAAACGTAGTGCTTTGCACCCCCTCTAACTACACCACTGAAATAAGCTTCTTGAGACTTAGTCCTATTTCCACCTGGCCTTCAGCTACTATCACATGTATAAAGAAAGTATATTTTGCCAGGATTTCATTACATAAATTCAGTAGTTTTCAAAACTTCTTTATACTACACTTCGTACTTCAGTGCAGTCACCATGTTGTTTCAAGAGTCCTGTGTGTTGCGTCTAAGTTGCGTGGTAAGTCAGGAATTTTTTTTTCAGCGGAGGAGATGGCATCTGTGCTTTCGGCATCCTCCCAAGAAGAACATATCTGCTGGGTACATTTTTTACATTGTCCCCATTTCGTCATTTCTCTCTCTGCTAAAACGGCATCAGCAGCCCATCACTGTGCAGGTTAAGAGGAGGAGGAGGAGAAACAGCAAGGTCCTTCCATCGGCCTGCTATGACAAATTCGTATTTCAATACTTTCTTGTTTAACTTTCTTGAATGCCATGATCAAAAGAAGAAAACCAAAATATAAAACACTGAGTTGGATCCAAAAGTCGATGAAGGGAAGGGAATGGCTTCTGGCTGTGCAAGAGCTGTTGGAAGACTCCTCAAAGCACTGAGTGTGGTGTTATCGCGGGTTGCATTACAAGACAAGGAGCATGGTGGATGATGAAGACATAGACTGTACTATTTAAGCTTTAGCAGGCCAAGTCTTTCTCAATGGCCTGCTCAAATGGAGAAGCACCTCTGGATGGGGGGCAGTTCATTATGGGTTACAAGTCATAGTAGGTATGTGCAGGCTCTTGGTTTTAGAGGCAGGCTGCTTCCGATTGCCAGATGCAGGGGAGGGCACTGGGACGCAGGTTGTGTCTGTTGTCTAGTGTGTTCCCTGAAGCATTTGGTGAGCCACTGTGAGATACAGGAAACTGGACTAGATGTCCAGGGGCTTTGGCCTCATCCAGCAGGGCTCTTCTTATGTTCTTATGTTCAGTAACTTTCTCATTTGATACTCTTGAGCATAGTCAGGGATTATATTATGGAGATAAAAGGATGCTATTTTTAGGATCCCTTTAGGATTCTATCTGCACCTGATCTTTAAGGGCAATAAATGTCCAGTGATAATTGGTTGCAAGGAATCCAGGCAGGGCCAATCAAAGCTGGACTGGTACCTAAAAATGCATTGTGACTCCGCTGCCCCTCCCACTTTTCATATGTGCATTGGTGGCTCATGTGTCACTGCCCATCATAATCTGCCCATCACCACCACTGCTGGCTTCACTTGCTCTACCACATGATGCTTCTTCAAAAACTGATCAGGTGGGGAAAGTCCTGGGAATGGAGGATGTTCTTCTTCTGCTCCAAATCCTTTACAAGAGGTGGAAGTGGTGAATAAGGTCTTCTTATCCCCATGTCACCTTCTTACCTCCTACACTACCTGGCACTACCTCAAAACTGGATAGAAATGGAGGATCCTACAACTGCCCAGAATTCCCTCCCCCACCCAGTCAGCTTTGAGGAACTGCCCAAGGCAAGGAGGTGGCAATCCTCGTCCTGGTTGTTCTTCTTCCATGAAAACAGTTGGTAACCGTATCACTGCAATAGCTCTCTCCTGTTCAAGTTCTTCCACTCTGATCTTTGTCAGTGTTACTAGAATGGAAGTAAGTCTCCAAGGACAGTGCATGAGAAGAGAACAGGGCAAAGGCTGAGTGGGATGGCTGGGCAGGTGGCGGGCCAAGGGAGGTAGCGTCAGATGAGGGGCACAAAGCTCTCCCCCTAGCACTGCGGTTTTCATACTCGCAGGGAGTTTGAATCCCGCAGTCAGTCTTTGAGGGGGCAGGGGGGAGGGAGATCACACCGCTCAGGGGGGCTGCAGGGGCTTGGTGCACTTGTCCAAGCCCCCTGCAGCCCCCGGGGGTGCGGGAGCCCTGTGCGACCTTCGGCAGGGCTCCCCGGGTCAGGGAAGGTGACAGCGGAGCGATCGCGCCCCACTCCGCTAAACCGGAAGCGGTGCGCGATCGCCCCACGTTCCTTTTTGACCAGGCTGCAGGGACTGGGGTGCAACCTCCAGTCCCTGCAGCAGCCGCCCCTGGCTGCGGGGAGCTGGGCGTGAGCGCCTGCAGGGCTCCTTGGGTCAGGGAAAGTGAGAGTGGGGCGACCGCGCTCCGCTTCCGGTTTAGCGGAGCGGGGCGCGATCGCTCCGCTGTCATCTTCCCTGACCCGAAGGTCATGCAGGGCTCTCCGCACCCCCCACAGCCCCCCTGAGCGGTGTGATCCTGGGGATCGCGCTGCTGCCTCCTCCCTGCCTCCTGGCTGCCCCCACCCCATAAGGGGAAAGGGACTAGGACCCTCAGGCTGGGTCACGACGCCCCAGTTTGAATACCACTGCCCTAGCAGTTCATTGCCTTCCCCGCCTCCTAAAGCAGCCACTTCTGTCTGTCTCGTGGGCCAACCAGCCTTGGATCTAGGAATTTTTCATCCAGGTTGTACTTGGGAGGAAATCACACATTCCAGGGGTGGAGTGATCACACAGGAGTGAAAGCCATTTTTTTTTTTTTTTTTTTTTACTGGTAGAATGCAATAGAATGTGCCTGTACCATCCTGGGGAACTGTGGTGAAGTTTGGTTTCATATTGTATGTTTCTTTTAGCAACTCCCCTGCTATGCCATTTGCAAACAAATGCTTCTCCATTCCTGCTCTTCTGGGCTGGAGCACAGCTGCTCTTCCGCTATGTGGAATTAGTTAGCTTTGATATTAGGTGACTAGTGGTACGAAATAGTACAGTTTGTGTAGTCAGGTCACCTTCACAACTAGGAAAGGATAAAAACGGGTTTCAACATGGAATTCACTCAGGGTTCAGTAATGTAGTGACCTCCCCTCAAATCTTTTTCAGCAGATATTTCTGATCTCCTTTGGATCTATACATCTGCCATATGGAGATGTGGGATTGTTAATTTTACAAAGTGGTACTCCAAGCCTATAAGAACATAAGAACAGCCCCACTGGATCAGGCCATAGGCCCATCTAGTCCAGCTTCCTGTATCTCACAGCGGCCCACCAAATACCCCAGGGAGCACACCAGATAACAAGAGACCTCATCCTGGTGCCCTTCCTTGCATCTGGCATTCTGACATAACCCATTTCTAAAATCAGGAGGTTGCGCATACACATCATGGCTTGTACCCCGTAATGGATTTTTCCTCCAGAAACTTGTCCAATCCCCTTTTAAAGGCGTCTAGGCTAGACGCCAGCACCACATCCTGTGGCAAGGAGTTCCACAGACCGACCACACGCTGAGTAAAGAAATATTTTCTTTTGTCTGTCCTAAGCCTGCAAGTGTGAAACAAAAATTCCTCAAATGCAACATCTTTGAAGTTCCAAGGAGAGTAGCTGAGCCCACAGAGAAAAATTTGCAATGCAAAATTTATAGCAAATATTGCTTACTTTATTATGCAACAACAAGCTTGAAATGCAGGCTTTCAGACCTTTTTGCTGGTGCTGGTTCTGTTTGACAGAGTTTTAGACCATGACAAGGTAGCCCTTGTCAATCAAAGCAATCCTTAACTTCGCCTCAGCTCGAGTTATATATAGGTACTTGATTATGGAACTCTTTATCTCCAGTAAAGAAAAGGAGGGGTCCGACATCATTTCTCACAATACTGATCATTAAAATGACTTTAAGAGCTGTGATGCAAAACAGAGACCTGCAAAATCTTTTAAAGAAACTTAAAAGGAAACCTAAAATGTTAATTATCATTTGGTACATAGATTTGTTCTTATACCTTTTGTTGCAGTGCAGATTTTCTTGACTAATGTTACAGTAGCCTCTGAAGAATATAGGATTTTTTTTTTAATTTAAGCTAATCAATACTTACTTGAGGTTTTCAAAGTCTCTGTGGAATTGCAATGATATCAGTAGAACATGAGCTGTTGGAAGGGGAAAATAAGCCTTAAGTGCAGAACACTGTGATAGATGACTTCATACAGAAATCAGAAAGATATATTTGAAGCTCACATCTGCCTGGATTTGTTCCTATTGAAAATTTATACAGTAGCCAAAGATGGCAGTAACATATAAACATAGTTGATGCCAAGTAAAAAACACAATGTATTGTCAAATGATAAAGTGGGACACTTCTCCCGAGGGCAGTTGTGTACAGCATAGATTCACGGGAGGGTCATCCAAGTGAACAAAGAAAAGATTTGCTTTATGGGGGGGGGGGGTGTGTGCAACACAGCAAAATGCCAATCCACATAGGGCAAAAGTGTACAGAGGAGAACATATTATTTGGTCAGTCATAGGGTACAAATGTAAACATTATGGATATGTCACTGTCCTTTTATAAGGTTTTGCTTATTAAAAAAAGAGGTGCAGCAATCACATTTAGGATCTCTAGAATTCTATTCTATTAAAAAAAAATCTTATTTATTTATTTAGTCTATTTAGGCCAGTGTTTCTCAAACTGTGGGTCAGGACCCACTAGGTGGGTCGCGAGCCAATTTTAGGTGGGTCCCCATTCATTTCAATATTTTATTTTTAATAAATTAGACTTGAGGCTACCATGGCATGTGACAGAATTTGGGGAAATGTTACAGACCTGTACTTTTAACAAGCTACAATGTATATTCTTTTAATAATGTTAGTAAATGGAACTTACTCCTGGGTAAGTGTGGGTAGGACTGCAGCCTAGGAGTGTTAAAAATTTTCCTGCTTGATGATGTCACTTCCCATGACATCACTTCCGGGGGGGGGGGGGTCCTGACAAATTCTCATTCTAAAAAGTGGATCCTGGTGCTAAATGTGTGAGAACCACTGATTTACAGCCCAATCCCATCCACACTTTCTTGGGAGTAAGCCCCATCAACTCAAATGGGACTGACTTCTGAGTAGACATGCATAGGATTGGGCTGTTAGGCATTCGTCAACTGTATTCTTTGCAGAAAAGCAGCACCTCAGGTGACATGGAATGCCAAGCAATACCTGTAATTTAAATAAATAGCATCAATAAAACATAACTCATTAAAACAATCAATTAAACTTAGACAGAAGAGCCATTTAGAAGAATCACAAGTTAATGTAGCCAGTGTTAAAAGACCTTCAGGTGGTCAGCAGGGAATGCCTCCTGGAAGGATCCCATCCTCACTTGTGAAAAGGTACCCCAGAAGGGACAGAATTCCATAGTCTGGCTCTGTGCCTCACAGCCTGTCCTTAGGGCAGCCATTTTCAACCACTGTGCCATGGCACACTAGTGTTCCGCAGATGGTCCCCAGGTGTGTCTCGGGAATTTGGGGGAGGGTCATTTATCAATAGAACCATCGGGGGATGTGAGCCTCCATTGACAGCACAGTGTCAATTGTCAAAAAGCTGATGGTGTGCCTTGATCATTTTAGTGCCTTCCCAGTGTGCCACGAGTTGTAAAAGGTTGAAAACCACTGCCTTAGGGAAATGCCTCAGTGCATCCCCGCACACCTCTATGAGGAGATGTTTGTTGAGGTACTTTGGCTTACAGGGAAGTCCTATGCATGTCTACTCAGAGGTTAGCCCCACTGAGTTTAATGGAACTTACTCCTAGGTATATTTGGATAGAAATGCAGGCTTACAGCCCAAACCTATCCAGAGGTTTACCTCTGGGGCTTATGACAGTGGAACAGAGTTCCACTGTTGCAAACTGGCTTCCAGCAGCACATGGAATAGAAGCAAAGGTAGGTACAATGGCGGGAGTGGAATAGGGGAGAAGGAGAGGAATGAGTGTGTTCCTGGGCAGGACGGAGAGCAGGAAGTACTATCAGCAGCACCAATATCATAACTCCATTTGTCTACCTTACTCATTTGCTCCAATATCCTACTCCATGCATCTCCCTCACCACCAGTTACACAACTTGGACTTGAGCCTGCTAAACAGCAGGCATAGATCTGAGTAGTCCCATGAGGTCAATGAAGGCTTTCCCTGGGATCCAAAGTTGAACTTACCCTAAAGTTACCTTTCCAACTGAAAGGTACCTTTCCAACTGAAAGACTTTTAGTTGAAAAGCGGTATATAAATACTGTTAATAATAACTGCCTCCCTCCTGTGGATGCAGCATGAACTGGAATTGCTGCATTGGTGGGGGGGGGCGGATTTCAGTAGGGTTGGACTGCCCAAGTGGTTAAGTCTTAGGTCTGCAATATCACTTTGCATTGAGCCTTGAAGCAGGAGGTCAACTGGTGGAGTGAAGTTGGAATGAGGAAATTCTGTGTGATACGCCCTGTATTGCTCTTGTCAAATTCAGCGCTTGCAACATTTCGTGCATACTTTCCTGACCTCTAGACTACCACTGTAATCTGATTTATGTGAACTCTCTGGAAAATCATAAAGATAGATGAGTTGGTGTGTGTTTTGCGAATAATAAGGCAACTCATTTTCTGATCAGATTCTTGGTCCCTGTTTCTAGGGAGAGATGTAGCAAATGCTCTCGAAGACTGGAAAAAAAAAGTTTGTACGCCTTGAAATGGGGGAGGTATGACGTGTACCCTGAGTAGTTAAGGAACTTCTACATCACCTTGAAGTGTGAAATTTGGGACACACATAGGCTTGCATCCAGAGAACATGAACAGTGCACTGCTCACAGCAGTGAACTTTTCTGCCTCAGCCTCCATCCAACAGCTCCCCATCTCCCTACTGTTAAGGACCCTCAGAAATAGCATAGGGAGCTACCAGTGGATGGGGGAGTCAGTAGAAAAATGGGTCATCATCCTGTGCATGGAATAATTCAGCTCATGCCAATCTGTTTGGAATCCCGCTATAGTCCTAGACAACCTTGAACACTGGATGAGTGAAAAGAAATTTTTTCCCCTTAGAAATATGGGTGAGGGAACAGGAGTGACGTTCTGGCACCTTGGTTGCTGCAGACCCTGGGACAAAGTTCTGCACTGCCCTCCCCCGTGGCTCCCTTTGCCTGTCCCCTGTATCATAAAGTCACTGTATTTTATGTATGTTCTGTTTTGATTCCCTTAGGTGGGGGGACAGAACATGGTTCCATTAGCAGCTAGGAGCATGAATCTATACTTGCAGAAGGTTTCATTTGTTAATACAGGTATGCATTGCTTAACAACAGGGTTACATTCTAGTAACGCTGTCATTAAGCAGTATCGTTGTTAAGCAAAAAATGTATAAAAACATATCTTGGTGGTGTTCTTAGGAGGCCACCTCTGGATTTCACCAAGCCTCCACTGGCCTCAGAATGTCCCACAGAAGTGTCAGGAAGCTACTTCTGGTTTTTGGAAGCAAACTGGAAATAGTTTTTCAAAAGCCAGAAGGGGCTTCTGGAGGCTTCTGCAGGCCATTTTGAGGCCCATGGAGGCCTGGAGTGACCCAGAGGAGGCCTCTGGGGTCTCCTAAGGACATGACACCACTAACATGAACAAGGCTGGTGTTGTTGGTCATAAACCAATGACAGACCATCAGTCCATCATTGGTCAGAATGTCCGTAAGTGATGCACACCTGCAAATATCTAGAGCTAGCTATCTATGGAGAGAGTTGAGAGTTGGGATTGATGACAGGCGTATCAAAGTGGTATTTTTCCATTACCTTGGGACCTGATATTTCCAGGCCACTCCACTGACTAGAAAAGTTTGCAAACTAAATGGAGACCCATGGCACAAAACCGTATTCCGTAAGACACTTCATTCTGGAAAGTCTTCAGTGGCTGACAACATGTTAATAATAATGATAATAATGACAGTAAAAATGCTGTTAATTGGTTTTCTGGCAAGCATAAATCAAAGCTGAAGTTTGTTATGAGTAATACCAGATACCCAAAGCTATTAGACTAATAAACGTTAGTGATTTGTGAGGCACTTCTTTGAAAAGAACTTTAATTTGGTATCTCATGGAAGAGAAATTACCTGGATAGTTAAGGGAGCATCTGCTTTTCCTTTTGTTGTTGTTTTGGGGTTTTGTGGGGAGGGGGGTTCAGGGTCACTAAAGAACTTTTCTGGAATCTGTAGACATTTCTCTAGACAAGCCACCATCTATTAATCATCTTACTTCCTTAGTTATACCATTGCTGGACTAAAAACTATACCATGGTGTGCAGTAAATCCGAAGCATGTTGATAAACATTTATTACTGGATTAGAAAAATTCTATGCTGCTTCTCTTAAAAATCAGTCCCCCACATCTTCCCTTTTAGCAAAAGGCAAACCTTATTCCTAAAACCAAGTGCTTCTAATTTAAATTAATAAAATTTGCATAACTTGGATATGGGATGCAGGGAAGCGCCTGTAATTGCCTGTAGCCTGTTGCTAATGGGGAAAGAGAATTAAGTGGCTAAGTTATGCCATTTTTGGAAGCTCCTTCGGTGTGTTTTTATTTTAGTGGAGCATGTTAAAAGAAAACAATGCCATATTGGCCCCAGAGTGCTCTTGAACTCAGCCTCGCCTCTGCACACTTCCCTGCTATCCAGGGGCAAGCCCAGCAATCAGCCAAATCCATCTCCATGTCATCTGGGGATCTAGAATCCGACTCATGCACACAGCTGCAAAACATAAAGTTTCTGTTCAGCAGGGTCTGAAGCCAAATAGTATTCCACATTCTTTTGACCAGGAAATAGACTAAAAAGAAACATCAGGACCCATGCACTTCATCTTGCTCAAAGTTGAGGTTACTGAGAAACCTTTGGGAAGCCGACTGGTGCAATCATCAAAGCTCTGCGCCTTTGCTTTTATTTACATCATCAGTAAAACCAACCCTAGAGCAGGAAGAATGGCATCTGATGCATTCGGGGACTGCTAAGAAGAACACAATCCTATGATTGTGTTACAGAGCAGTCCTGTATGTGGCTTCTCAGAAGCAAGCCCCATTGAGGGATTTACTCTGCCTCACCTGCCTCACCATCCACCGCACATCCCTGAACGATATAGTTGTCACACAACTGCATTTCTTATTACATTGAAATGAATATTACTGGGATCCCAGAAAAAAAAACAAAAAACCCATGCCATTACTTAAATAAAACAACCAAAAAAACAGAAAATACTGGTAAGGGACTTCCACACCCAGGCCTTTTGGTCCTTGTTCCTCTGCCCCTTAGTTGAGCCTTTACATGTGCAAAAAAAAAAAAAGAATTCTGAGTTGCATCTTAAGGTTTCACAGAGTACCACTGTGTCCTCAGAAGTGCTTTTTGTTCCCAGAAGGAGTATTGCGCAAGGAGAAGGGGTCTTTGCACAAGTAGAACACGCATTCCAGAAATGGAAGGAGATTCTGATGACTGAGCAGCTTTCTGCAAAACCTTGGGATACAAGCTTCTGTGTACAATGCATCATGTTTATACCATCAGCTGTTTTTAGAAAAAGAAATATGAGCCTAGAGCCTAACATTTGCAATCCATCTCCTGAACCCTATCTCACCCCCCACCCCCAGAAAAACCCTTTTATTGAAGATTGGAACAGTGTGGAACATGGGAGATGCTGTGGGAGGTGAAATCAGCAGAAATTGGAGGGCATACTTTCTGCAAAGTGGCTTTTCCTCACTCAAGAGCATCTTTAGATCCAAGCCAGGCAGTAACTTGTGCAAATATCTTTTGCACCCCTGCAAAACCCCTTCTCCCTTTTTCATTGATTTAGGACAGCAGTTTTCAACCTTTTTCATCTCACAGCACACTGACAAGGTGCAAAAATGGTCAAGGCACACCGTCAGCATTTTGACAATTGACCAGGTGCACCTCGCTGCCGATGGGGGGCTCACATCCCCCAATGGCCCTGTGTTCTGCCAAATCCCAATCCACCAGGCCTCCTGCCTGCTTAAGGCTGATCAGTCCCCCTTGTGCAACTCACCAGTGCAGCAAGCAAAAGTCAGAGTCCAGTTCCAGTCCACAGATGCCAAGTAAATCAGTCCCATCAATCAGAGTTGCCAAATCAGAGTCCAGAGCCAATATGCCAAGTTACAGTCCAAGGTCAGGTTCCAGGTAGGTCAGTCAAATCCATCAGGGTATCCCAGTCCAAGCCCAAAGTCCAGTCACAATCCACAGTCAGATTCCAAATTCAATATGCCACATCAGTCTCCTCTCCAACCTGCTCTCCTTCAAAACCCACACCCCCTTCCTGCCTCAGGTGCTCCTTATATCCCTGAGGGCCCTATTGCCTTCCAGTGGCTGCAGCTGTGCAGCACACTCTGCTGGATGCCCAGGCCTTACCCTTAAAGGGGCCACTGCTGACACCACATCTACCTCCTCGCCAGTTCTTCCAGATTCCAATACACCCTACCAATATATGACCCTCCCCCAAACCGCCGTGTCACACCTGTGAATCATTCATGGCACACCGGTTGGAAATAGCTGATTTTGGGGTTCAAACAGAAGTTGAAGTTTTTGCAGCCGGTCTGACCGCACAGCTTCTTTCCCTCCCCAACCCAAATTCAGGCAATGTGTTCTGCTTTGTGCCAGGCATTCACGCCATGGTGATCAGAGAGCCTTGCAGTCTCAGGGCCCAATCCTATCCAATTTTCCAGCTCCGGTGCTCCAGTGTAGCCACAATGCAGCCTCATGGTAAGGGAACAAACATTCCCTTACCTTGAGGAGGCCTCTGTAGCTGCCTCCCAACTGCAGGATGCAACATACACCTTGTTGATATTATTCTGCAATGTCCAAACTATGATTTGCGATCTAACTTTATTTCCCCGATTTTTGGTGTTGTAATGGGGATGCAGGTGGAGGAGCACAGCTTGCTTTTCTGCTATCTGATGTTAATCCTGATATATCGCTCAGGGTGGCCCGTTTCTGCCATGCTGCACAGTTGATAAGAAAGAAAATCGAGAGTATAAACTGATGATTTTATGATTTTATATATGTGTAAAGGGATGTTGGTTTTAATTTTGTGTATTTTGTTGTGTTGATTTGTGACTAGCTGGTCGGATGACCATTAATAAAGTATCTATCTATCTATCACCTTGTTGACATGGCTGCATGAGCCCTGGAAAGTTGAATAGAATTGAAACCCCAATTAGCTACCCATACAGCTACACTTCTCAAATTGATTTCATTCCTAGGAACAGTGTCATCGTCACATAGCCAAGTCACTAGCTAGCATCATTTGTTGCTCAAATGGAGACAGATTTGGAGCAACCCCCTCCCCCAAACAAAAGACTACCAAACCAACAGCAAGATTGGGGTTGTAAACAGTGGTGTGTGTGTGTGGGGGGGTAGGTGGGTGGGTTGTAGAATATTTTAGCTCCCTAAAACCATATAAAGTCAATGTTGATAATCATCAGAATAATAGTGTGAAATTTAATACCAGTGCAAAAGATAACCTTGGTTCTGGTCTTTGTTAACCCTGAAGAACGAGTAGTACCTTCATAAATGCATTCCTTATGTATTAAAACAAAGGCTTCGTTTCTTATTGTTTTCTTTCTCTAGGCTGAGGTTCAGCTATGCTATCTGGAAGCACAAAGAGATGCTGTTGAACAGATGTCCTTAAAGCTGTACAGCGAGCAGTACAACAGCAGTAGCAAGCGAAAGGAAGAGTTTGCGGATATGTCAAAAGTTCACACAGTGGGAAGTAATGGGTAGGGAACTATTCTTTTTGTTGTTTTATTCTCAGTGATCTGTGCCTTTTTAAAAAAAAACAACATGATCTTCTTTTCTTCATTCCAATGTTGGATTTTCCAACTAAGCCAAAACGCAAAGAATCATTCATTCTGAGCATGTGTGTGTTCAAAATTATAAAAGGTGTAATTTCTTAATAAAAGATGAAGTCGTTGTAACTCATTTCACTATGTTAGCTGAGTACTGTACGGGCTTCTCGACCACAGCCGCTCATTATCTCCAGGAGAATGCATGGAATACCCTCTGACTCTGCCGTGCATGGTAAAAGTCTTGGTTCTTTTTTCCCTTTGGATTCCCCAAGGTTCCCTAACATCATTTTATAAAAGATACAAAAACAAGGAGGGGAATAAAAAGCACAAGGATCACCTCACTGCAACACACCAAACACCTGTCTTCTCCAGTCCTTTTTCTTTCAGCAAGGGCTAGCCTGATGCCTCTGAGAAACTCCAAAGCGCAGCATGTTGGAGATGGTGTGTTGTTTTTCACCAGCTTCTGGTAATTAATCAGTATAGTAAATGCATCTCGATATGCAAGCACCAGCTTACATCACTGGGCTATGCTTTTCTTGTCATTATCAGAAGTTGATCTGTGGTTCTGCCTGTAACTACCCTTTATCTTACAAAATCTGTAGCGGTTGTGAATGGTTCGCTGCATGTTTTAAAATTTATACAGTTGTTAAAACAACTGTCATGTTCTCCCCATTCATGAGCCTGCCGTAATCATTACCCAACGTCTCCTGCCATCATTTTTTTTTCCTGGGCATGCTTTCATATTTTCCATTTTGCTTCTTAGTACTCTTGAATTTCATTTATCTCCCTCTGTGCATGTTCAGGAAAACGGACAAGGGGGCTGTCATTGTCCTTTTAATATATTTTTATCCCCGTTTCAGAACCTCCAAACTCTGCGTGCTAATTATCCAATGAGAGCCTGGTTCACACGGACTGCGGTGCTGGGAGTGGCTGTGCCGAATGCCAGCTTCACTCCACTCAGCCTCTCTGTTCTTGCCTCCACTCCGTACTTTTTGTGACTTAGAGCAGGGGTCTCTAAACTTTTCGGCTAAAGGGCCGCATCGCATATCTGGTGTGGTGTCGAGGGCCGGGGAAAAAAATTAAATAATAAAATTTAAATAAATATATCAGAGATGGAACTTAGATGAATGAATAAATGAATGGGTGCAAATGCCCAGGATTTCTCCAAGCACCAACACAGCCTAAGAAATAAAGTACAAACTTAAATTGACCCCCATCCCCCCACCCCACAAGCATAACTCCGGTTGCGTTTGGGCAAGTGAGCCAGAGTCTCTCAGGGGATCAGAGGCTGGCTGCAGGCCAGATTGAGGCTGGCTGCGGGCCGCATCTGGCCCTCGGGCCGGGGTTTGGAGACCCCTGACTTAGAGGAATGTTTGCTTCATTTGTACTTAAACTGAGTTAATTTTAGTCTCTGCAACACTATGCAGTATGTCTTCTTGTGCCTTTGCACATTCCTGAATTGCCATGGCGCAGCGCCAGAATTATCCAAATGTATCTGCCCAACTTGGAGACTTTTCCTGGGTGCAGGGGGTTGCACATTTTTTACCCCTCCAAAATAGATGCCCTGCCAACAAAGACCCCACCTGTCCTCTTCCTGGCCGTGCTGGGCACCTTGTTCTCTGTATACTTGGAGCCGGCATGTAAGGGTCTCAGACCAGGGCTCCAGCACCTCATCTCCTCCGTCATCAGCACTCCAGCTCCTGAGCAGGCCAACTGCTGTGGTTCAGGAGCACCACCCAG
This sequence comes from Tiliqua scincoides, assembly GCF_035046505.1. NCBI lineage: Eukaryota > Metazoa > Chordata > Lepidosauria > Squamata > Scincidae > Tiliqua > Tiliqua scincoides. Next base: position 4,030,732 of record NC_089821.1, on the reverse strand, counting down.
CCTGTGGTGGCAGGTTGTCTGAATATTGTCAGCCTCCCCTCAGTCATCCTTCTTCACCAAGCCTGGTGAAGAAGACCAAGAACTGGTCTTGCACCTTGATTGGAGCAACTGTTTTGTTCAAGGCCAGTCCTGTGAACTTCAGCGTACACAAATGTAGTGCTGCAACCATCCTTCCAAGAAATGTCTGGGTGGCATATCCCAAAACAACAGCATTTGAGTTGTGTACAACAATTGGGGGAGGGGGGGCGCTGGCTGGTTGGCAACCTTCAGTCTCGAAAAACTATGGTATAAGCCTACAGCACCCGGCATTCCCAGGCGGTCTCCCATCCAAGTACTAACCAGGCCTGACCCTGCTTAGCTTCCAAGATCAGACAAGGGGCAAGGCTCAAATAATTCCATGGATTCAAATGCTTTTTCAGCATTAGTCCTGAATGAAAGAATATCATACATACAGGGCACAATCCTAACCATGTCTACTCAGAAGTAAGTCCTAGTTTGTTCAATGGGGCTTACTCTCAGGAAAGTGTGGTTAGGATTGCAGCCTAATGCTGGCATTATTTTAATCTAATTCAACATTGAAAGATGTATACCTAGAATTTACGTCTGAGCTGTCAGTTTTGCATTTTCTGTGGGTTGTTCATCTTCCTTTGCGGCCTACAAGGAGCCTAGTGGATATCTCTTACTTAAATTGAGGTATACTAACAGCTCAGTCCTAACCTGCACTGGAACAGGCAGGTCGCCTGGCTTGCGCTGTATCCAGCGCAGGGTTGCAGGTGGACCTTGTGCAACTCAAAGGGGACGTCTGACCCCTTACCCTGGGTAATGCTCCAGCCACCTCAATGGGGCTATTTGGATCTGTACCAGCTAAATCACTGGCACAGTTCCACGCAGCCCAGTGTACGGCTGGGCTGCTTAGGAGCAGGGTTAGGATATGGCCTAAGTGCCAGGGGCCTGTTCCACCCCCTTCCTGGACCTGACCCACCTGCTGTCCACCCTCCCCAACCATGAATGCCCCCCCCCAAACACCCCTCCCCTTCTCTCCCCAAACCCCCACTCCAGCAGCCTGCTGCTGGCTTGAACTTACCTTTGCTGGGGCTGAATCCAGCACAGTGTGTGTGTCCTTGTGCCAACCTCCCCAACTCGCATCATGGTGGCCCAAAGTGCTTCATGGCACATTGGCGATACCCCAAAGCTGGCACAAGGGACTGCACCAGCTTAAGTGCAATTTAGGATTGTGCTCTAAGCTAATTAGCTGTGGCAAGCGAAAAGTGCAGCTATCACACAAGATAGTCTTCCTAAGGGCACAATCCTGTGCATGTGTATTCAGAAGTAAGTTCTGTTGTGTTCAGTGGGGCTTACTCTCAGGAAAGTGTGGATAGGACTGTAGCCTCAGATTCATGGTTCTGCTTTAGTGTCATAGGTGAACTTTTGGAGCATTACAGTTTAGCAAGCTTAGGTGATTCCTTTTGTGAGTTCTCCTTCAGACAATTCTGCAGTGCTTCCATGTGCCCCTTCTTTTTCTTTTTTATATTGCAGTGTTTTACTTATTCACTAGGCTTTCAATAGAGAATAACATTAATCCTTCTAAGCTCCTTATTCTAATGATTTATTTTGTTGGAAACCGTTGTGATCCTTCTTTGAATTTTAATGATTGCTGGCTATTCAAGGATTCATTGTTTTGACTTCCTGTCCTTACCTTTGTTTCGAACATGTCTGTAGGGAACACCTGTCTAATACTGTATCTGCCCTTAGTTCTCACTGGCTTCCCGTATTCACTCAAGCCTATCTTAAAGCGTTAAGTTGAAACGCGAGCTACTCATGCATGGAAATAAACGCAGGATATATATTTGCCGAGATAGGCAGATAGTCAGCTGTGGGACGGCTAAATGGATTGAGTCATTTTTCTGTGAAAGTCATATTTTTGGTGCACATAATAGCACATAATGCTCATTGCAGAGAAGTTTGCTAAATATGCTGGCACTTTAAAAGCCATTAAGCAACCCTATATGTTATTCCTGTTTCTTGAGTTTTTTGATGAGCAAGTGAAATATGCCTGCTGTTGTTGACAGAATCTAACAGTATTTGCTGAGATTTAGGTCATATCTGATACTGAATTTTCACCCATCCTGTTGAAATTTAGAATTGCTTTGGAGATAGGATGAGCAATACCATGCGTCTTCAAGAATATCTTATTCTAATACAAGATTTTAGCAGGTATACCCTGTGATGCATAATACATTTTGTTCCTTCTCTGCAGCCTTTTGGACTTTGATTCAGAATACCAGGAGCTCTGGGATTGGCTGATTGACATGGAATCCATAGTGATAGACAGCCATGACCTGATGATGTCAGAGGATCAGCAGCTGCATCTTTACAAGGTTAGCGCTTCCGTTCCTGCCTTTACCTAGCTATAGAAGATCTGATTAGTTTGACAAGTCTTTCTCTTGCAGGATAGCCCTGCGCTCATTGTATATATCATGGTGTCTATTAGAATTCCCTTCCCTGTCCCCAACCTCATTTCCATCCCCTCTGTGCTGACAGCCTGCACCAACATCATAATTGTGAGAAAGTTCCCTTTATCACATTCTATTTGGTGCCGTTTTATAGGAAGACAAAGATTTGTCTTTAGAGTGAATAGAAATAGATGAAACAGCATTCATAAATAGATCGAAACAAAATGGGGAAAAAAATGATAGTAGCATTTAGAAAATGTGTTTTGATTGGGGCTTTCTTTTGGATATTATCCACCTTTCAGACCTCTTTAGTAAATCTTTCATCCAATATGCTTACACAGACACACACCCTTGACTAAATATTTTTTAAAAATCCTTTTTGATTTTTGCTTGTGATACTGTAGCCGCAATGCCTGGTCATTTCTGCTGAAAAAAAGGCATTAGGATAACTTCTTCAAAAGCTGTAACTTCACTTTTAACTTCGGTTCCAGGATATTGTATGTGACTAAGAGTCAAGGTGGGGGCTGGGGATGTATTTTGGGAGTGGAGAAGGGGCTTCCCACAGAAATATCAGGCTGTAGTAAATCTTCCTCATTTAGGCAATTTTTATTGGACTAATTCTGACAGTTGTCATCTCTGAATTGCTCTGAGCATATGGCATATCTCCAAGAGCAGATTGTGAATCATAAAAAATAAAATTAAGAACTAACCACAGAATCAGCAACAGTATAATGGCAAGCAACAACTTCCCCCTAGTTTTTTTTTTTTAATTTCTTATAAAAGAAATACTACATTCAAGGTCAAATAGAAGTTGTTTTCTTTCTACTGTGCTTACGTGTTTTGATAATTTATTCAAATTTTTTTTTATTTTTTACATTTAAGTCTTTATTGTTTATGTAAAAACTCTTTGGGAGGGGGAAATTTTTCCGTTGAAGAAATGCCTGTTTATGAACGGAGCCTGATCCTAACAGCCATAGGACCCAGTCCTATCCAACGTCCCAGCACCTGTGCTGCCACAATGCAGCCCCAAGGTAAGCAAACAAATGATACCTACAGGAGTTTTTCATGATTCCTGCCCACCACCACTGGATGCATCACATGCCCCATTGACAGGGCTGCATCAGTTCTGAAAAGTTGGATAGGATTGGGCCCATATCTAAAGAAAGCTCGTCATAACTAAATCAACTAACTTATTTACCTTACTTACTTACTACGTAACTAACTTACTAACTTACTTACATATCTAAAGAAAGCTAGTCATAACTAAATCAACTAACTTACCGTATTTTTCGCTCCATAAGACGCACCTGACCATAAGACGCACCTATTTTTTAGAGGAGGAAAACAGGAAAAAAAATATTCTGAACCGAATAGTGTAACAAAATATTTAATAAACTATAACAGAATAACATTTGAACCATCCCCCCCTTCTTAGGGTGAATGGGATCATAAACTGGCATGAAGATCCCTCCCTTTATTAGGGCGAATGGGATCATAAACTGGCATGAAGATCCCTCCCTTTATTAGGGCGAATGGGATCATAAACTGGCATGAAGATCCCCCCTTCATTAAGGTCCCCAACGTGCACTCTTTTTTGCAGTATTCGCTCCATAAAAGGCACACACTTCCCCCCCCCCACTTTTTGGGGGGGGAAAGTGCATCTTATGGAGTGAAAAATACGGTACTTACCCCCAGCGGCGGTAAGTGGCGCATCCTCCTCCTACCAGTGCTGGATCCAGTGCCCAGCACCAGCACTCCCTACTCACCTAGTGCCATAAACATGCTTTATGGCATGTTTATGGCGCCCAGCACGGATGCCAGGGCTCAGCGCCAGCACTGGAAGTTTAGAATTTGGTCCAAAGGCTGCAATCCTGTCCACACTTAATTGGGAGTAAGCCCCACTGACTATAATGGGACTTACTTCGGAGTAGGCATGGATCAGATTGGACCCAAAGGCATTTTGTATACCTAAAATAAGGTCATGTGCTGTTGCAGTAAGATTTGCGTGTACAAGCCAACATGCCTGGGCAAAGATACATATATTTTGTAATCTTGATTGGCTGTGTCAGTTCGGAAGCTTTTGTTCCAGCAGCCATAAATTGGAACAGATTGGAACCGTGTAATATATATATATACACCCCTCAGAGCCCCATATACATTCCTCAGAGCCTTATGCTGCAGGGCAGTTTCTACATTTCTCTAATAAATAAAACAGAACAAAAATACAATGTGGTAGCACTCCTGGTTTACAAAAGGGACACAGTCTTGTATGTTATCTTCTGTATACAGTACAACAAAATAACTTGCAAGAATTCCTGACGGTCAGAGCAAAATGCACACATCACTCCGTTGCATGTACACCCCGCCCACCCCCATATTTTTCTTTACGTATAAGATATATGTGGAAGCTGATATCTACAATGGAAAATTAGGGTGGGATGGCTTCTTAACCCTTTCCCCTCTGGCAGTTTTAGCACAAGAATTGCCCCAACGTTTGCTGTCTGTAGATGAAAATACATGGCTATCATCTCTTTCACCTGTGAGGGGAAAAGAAACGGGGTACTGCTTCTAGCAAGAAAAAAGGAAAGGAAAGGAAAGAGTTAAGGAAGCCTCTCCCTCCCTCCCTCCCTCCCTCCCTCCCACCGTTTCTGCTATAGATTGTAGCCTCTGTAACTGCTTTTATTCCAAAGGAAAAAATAAGCATTGGGGCAGTGAGGGGAAGTCACCTGTAATTTAGCCCTCAAGAGAAGAGGACACAATTATCCTGGGAGCCTCACCTATGAGGTTGCACCTATGAGCTGCATAAGAGTAGCACACGCCTGAACAATCCATCCTGAATTGCAGAATACTCATCAGTAAAAAAAATCAAAATAACATCAGAGTACAACAATAAAAAGAGGAGAGGGCAAGAGCAACAGAAAAGCACATTAGTTAAAAATGCTAGCATGAGCCAAACTTGTCAGTGGCTTCTCCCGTGGTAAACCGGAACAGGAACCTGTTCATTGTATAAAGGTAGTATGCTTTAAGTACAATTATCTGAAGTTATAGAGGTGGTTACCCTGCACATTCCTGATCTAAGCTTGGAAGCTAAGCAAGATCAGGCCTGGTTAGTATTTAGATGGGAGACCACCTGGGAATACCAGGTGCTGTAGGCTTATACCATAGTCTTTCGAGACTGAAGGTTGCCAACCAAGATGCCGCCTTAGGCTGATTCGAACCAGTTCATGCATCTTGCTCAACATACACAATACAGTGGGCCTTCGGTATCCATGGGTGATCCGTTGCAGGAACCCATACCGAAATCTGTGGCTAATGAAGTCCACAGGGAATGGTGTGGTGCTGCAAAACTTACCTGGAGGCTGCGCCTGGCCCTCCAAAGGTCACGTGCAATCTCCTCAGAAGGCCTCCCAGATGCAACCACAAACCACATCCAGTTCACGCCAGCAACTTTCAGTCACATCTGGGAGGGGTTCTGAGGCACTGGAAGGCCACATGTGGCCTCATCATGCCTTAGAATACCTCCCAGAAGTGACCAGAAGTCACCAGTGTGAACCAGTAGTGGCTTCTGATGTCTGGGAGCAGTGGCATAACTAGAGGGGATGCAAAGTGCTAGTTTTGCAGGAAGCCTCACCGCAGCATGCAGGCACTCCCTCCCCCTCCCCTTCAGAGACATTCCGAGTGAGGGGAGCGCAACGTAGGCATTCACCTCCGCCTTGCTTCCCCTGCCTGGAATGGCTCCAAAGGGGAGGGGCAGCTTGCATGCTGTGGTGAGGCTCCCTGCAAAACTTAGTGCTTTGCACCCCCTCTAGCTACAGCACTGTCTGGGAGGCCTTCTGAGGCCCTCTTCAGAACAGGCTCAGTCCACGAATGCTCAGATCTGTGGGTGTTAAGCGCACAGATAATAAGGGCCCCCTGTATTGTCTGTCAGCAGCTATCCAGTGCTACAGACAGGCGCTCTTTCCCAGCCTTCCCCGGAGAGGACAGGGGCCTTCCGTATACAAAGCATGTGTTCTGCCACTATCCACCTCCAAGGCAGAGCCTGATGGCTCAAGTTAGCCAGAACCTGAACCTGCAATCTTCTGGTCTGGTCAGAGGAGGTGTCCTTTGTGCCACGGACCTCCAAAGGGGTCAGACTTAATTCTTAGTCAGGAATTCAACTATTACAGTTGGAAGATTTGAAGGCTTCCTTTAGCATAGAACTTGTGCATCTAGCCATGTTTTTGCGCATGTTTTGCAGACATGTTGTATGTCTAGCCATACATTTAGCATTCAAAATGTACTTTGATGGAAAAGGTTTCAAAAAATATTTTTAGTTGACGAACCAAGGCAACTTTCCTAAGATAAATATTAAAATGGGTATAATTGTGTTCCCAAGAACATGTGTTAATCTGCTTGAATACATAGTACAGAGTTGCTTCACGCATTCCTTTTTGATGTGATAAAGCCATCACGAGAGGATTTTACCGCAACAGTTTCACATGATGGTTGCCTCTTGTTGGGGGCTTGCCCATGTAGTGACCTCCACTGTTTACCACCTTCAGGAGGTTAGCCATTCTGAAGCTTTCCATTCTGAAGTCTCTGCCACATGAGGGCGCATTTGAGTGATGCATTTGAATTTGCACATGCAGGCTGTGAGTTTCCTTGGTGGAAAATGTATATATTATTTTACCAATATACACCCTCATAGTTTTCGTGTTGCTCAGTATGGGCTGAAAGTTAAATTGTGAAAGTTGTCATCTGCCTGCAGAACCACGAAACAAAAATCTCTTTGAAAGACTGGCATCACTTCTCTCTCCTTTAAAAAAAAAAATTCAAGATGTTTCACTTCAACAACTTCATATGGAAACCAGTTTGTTGCACTTGTTCTTTTCTGGTGGTGTGTTCCTTAAATCCACAGAATCTTCCTCCCATTTATTGAATTGATAAGTAATTGCACCTCTGAGCCAGCTCAACAAACCTTCCTTGCCAGGTTACCTGCTGTGTTATCACTATTGCCAGCAGTAAGCTTTGCCTCTAAGGAGTCTATAAATGGGAAGGATCTATAATAAAACAAGTACTTTGCAAGGCAAGAGCATACATTAAAAGCATAATAACAATATAGAAATGCTAAGGCTGGGTAGGAGAGAATTGACTGTATATTCACCGTTCAGTCTCTATTCCCACTGATGTGTTTCTCAGATTCCATACTGATTCAAACCCCTCTTTCTGCCTGATTTTATACTGGATATAAAATTGACATAGTGCTTGATAATAGTTTTTGTCCTTGGTTGGTTCAGTGGTTAATTTAATCTTATACCCAAAGACAAGTCACCTTCTTCTGCCCTCCAGAGGGCATTAGAATACAATTAAACAAACAAAGGAGCCTGCAATTATTTCCAAAATTGAGGACTGATGTAATATAAGAAGGGAGCCACCATGCCGTCCACATGCTAGAAGCTTCCTTTGTATATTAACATCTATATCATAACAGCAAAATGAATGCCGATAATCTTCCCTGCGCCTCCCCTGTGGGATAGCTACTGCTGCTACCACTTCAACCTGTAAACAGTGTGTCCCAAAGGCAGTGGCATAGCTGTAGGAGGGGTGTAACAGTAAGTAAGTAACGGTAAGTACTGCAGTTGCCTCGACTCACCATCGGAGCCATTCTGGGCGCTTGTGCATTGGCATTGCTGCCCAAAATGGCTCCGCTGGCAAGTGGGAAGGCCTGGTTCCATGGTGCATTGTGGCAGCTGCAGTGCTTACCACACCAGCTCTCCTGTAGCTATGCTGCTTGCCGGTAGACTCAGGTACAATGTCCCGCTAAGTGAAACCATGCTGCACAGCTTCAAATCCTGGAGGAAAAAGAAAAGTGCTACCAAAAGCATGCCTTCTGGTCCACAAGGAAAACATTTCCTCCAGAGACAAGAGTTCCAGGTCAAGAGACTCTCCAAGCAGATAAAACCTCACAGTAATGGAGAGAGACAAAGTCTTTATCAGGGCAGAGACTATCACTGTGGACAGCATGAACACCTTTCGTGAGGAAGAAAATGCTCAAGATTCAAAAAATGCCGCATCTCAAAAAAGAGATAGTGGAGATGGAAAAGGTGCAAAAGAGAGCGACTAAGATGATTACGAGACTGGGGCACCTTCCTTATGAGGAAAGACTATGGCGTTTGGGCCTCTTCAGCCTAGAAAAGAGGCGCCTGAGGGGGGACATGATTGAGACATACAAAATTATGCAGGGGCTGGACAGAGTGGAAAGAGAGATGCTCTTTACACTCTCACATAACACCAGAACCAGGGGACATCCACTAAAATTGAGTGTTGGGAGAACAGACAAAAGAAAATATTTCTTTACTCAGCTTGTGGTTGGTCTGTGGAACTTCTTGCCACAGAATGTGGTGACGGCATCTGGTCTGGACGCCTTTAAAAGGGGATTGGTCAAGTTTCTGGAGGAAAAATCCATTACGGATCTATACATAAAGTTCCAGAGATAATTATCCTGCATCGGATTTAAGGGATCAGGCCCCAGTGTCTAAAACGCCTCTCATTAATCCTTTAATAGAAACCTCTGTATTGATGCAAGATTCCTGCCTGGAGTGTTCAAAAATTAAGCAAATCAGGGTTTATTGGAGCTGTGGAGATTAGAAATAAATGTACTAGACAGAGAAAGTTAATGATAATTCCTTACATTTTCCCCAGAAGATTAATTGTGCGTTAGATTAAAACCCCATTAAATTGAGTAAGATATGATTGTTAAAATTGTTAGCATGTAGGGAGTAAAATTAACCAAACATTTCTTTACAAATATAAAAATGTTGGCATCTCCTTTGACATTTGGAGGGTTGATTATAAAAGCATTTAAGGTGCTTGAAATACATACTGCATAAAATGTGCCCTGATTAAATCTTCCACAAGGATGTGTGCCACAATGGGTAGGAGGATGCAAGCACTTCCATCATGATTTATAAGCAATGCGTTGATTTAGCAACAGAGAAGCTGGAACACACAGCGGTCCAATAAAAGAGGCTCACTTCTCTTGACTAAATGGCGTTAAAATGCTTCTCGAAAGGAAGTGTGTCCTAAAGGAGGCGTGAGAAGAACCACTCCCAACAGTTCAGTTGTCTGATGCAACATCATGCATCTGCCCCAATTCTCCTTGTTTATTAGAGACAATCCCCATGTTCTGTTACCTGCCGCAAGCAGATCGTGGTGTCCCCATTTTACAATTTGGGGACATCTTGGAGATGCCTCTTAATACGTTTGAGACTGTGAGTTGCTGGAGTAACGGTCTTAAGGATGGGCAACCCAATTCTGAGCTGCCCAGTGCACGGGGCTACCACGACGCCAAAATAGCACCTGCGGCATCCTGAGCGCACCAGGCAGCTGGCAGCGGCTCATCAGGAGAAGGAGACATTTGTCCCTTTCCTCTAAGGGAAGCAATCCTGCAATGGGGGTACTTGACTCTGTGTCAACTAGTTATCTGGTGCAGAGTAAGGACCCCTCATATCGAGCTGTGAGGCCTGACACGGGGCTCTAGATCCAGTGGAGCTGAGCTCCTTTGGTCCTGCCCCCTCCCCTGCCACACCTTTTCCCCACCCTCTTCCCACCCTGGAACACCTCTTCTCCACCTCTCCCCCATCCTGACTTACCTCTCCACCACCCGGTGCTCTGCAGTGCAGGTTCACACTGGACCAGCTCCGGCAGTGAGATGGATTGCACTGCTCTGGATTGGGCACTCAGCCCCTTTGCTGAGGTTCTAGAAACCTCTCTGACGGTAGGGGATTCAGATGCAGCTTTCTAGTGTAGAATCACGTAAATTCAAGCGTATGAATAACAAGTTTCATAAGAGCACCGGAAGAGGTCTTCTGGATCTGGAAGAGGCCTTCTGGATTACAGCAGGAGTCCATGTAGTTGGAATTATCCTGCTTCCAACAGTGGCCAACCAGATGTTTCTGAGAAGCCTACAGGTAGGGCATAAAGGCACTCCCTCTCCTGTTGTTTGCTTCTAAGCAGCTGGTATCTCTACTCTGCTTCTAACATAGCGCTGCCATTTAGTCATCATGACTGGTACCTGAATAGAACCTGAATAGAACCATCATTACCCAAGCTCCTTTTAAAACCAAGAGACAAACTACACATTATTCTAAATGTGAAATATTGCCTGGTAGATTTTTCAGTTATTAAATTCCCCCAGTTATTAAATCCCCCTAGGGATTTAATGTGTGTCCCCCCCAGGGATATAATGTGTCCTCCCCCCAGGGGGGGACATGTCCTACCAGGAGACATGATAGCAAGGAAAAGGCACTGGGGGAAGGTTTTTTAAAGTGTTTATACCATCTCCACTTCACTGTTTTTGGAACGTCTGCCACTGGAGCTGTTTGCAGGCCAAACCCAATTCCAGGGTATTCCTGAGGCTGCTTGTCTCCTTCCTCTACCCCACGCAAAGGGAAGTATTGCCCCTGCACTGTGAGTTGCGTATTTGCTTTTTAAGTGATCGGTGTAAATCTTTCAAACAAATAGCAAAACTTCTAGCCTTCTTGGTCAGAAAACCGCAACTAGTGCATATCCCGTTATCATATATGTGAAGCTGGAATTTTTTGTCCCAGTGTGTATCACTTTACGGTTATTTGTTTAAAGCCATTTGCACAGTTTGGCCTGGTCCTTTTGGAACGCTTCACGGTATGCTTGAGTTTTCACTAACCTGAATAGTAGAACAACTAGCTGTGCATGACTATCCTGTACCTACCCAGCTAGTTGTTTCACACACATTGCTGCTGATGAGGTTCATTTTCCATTGCTGATAACATTACAGGCAATTATGCTTTTCTGTGCAACTTCAGCCCAAAGAACAGGCACACTTTGGTTTTAAATCAGTTCAGAGTTAAATTAATGCAGGCAGAGAAGACCCTCCGGTAATGTATAATGGGGGAGGTGGGGAGGTAGGAGGAGATGAGGGCAGTGATCACAGGCAGAAGAATATGGCAGTTAGTGCACAAGATTGCCCACATTTTTAATCAGAAAACTGTTAGAAGGAATGGTATTGTTGGTGTTCTGTGCTGTGCATTTTCTCCTCTGGGTGCGCTGCTGCTCCACTGTGCCTTTCACTTGGGCTCCGCGCAATGCTCTGGCCTGGAATGGATCAAACAAACCATGGTGAAAGTTTCCCTCATTTGCATCCCTTCTAGACAGCCCTGGCGTACTCACTGCTGACAGGAAATCACTGTCTTTGTCACCTTTCTTCAGTGATCTCCTTTTGGCAGGGACGGTCCATGTGACCAGATTAATCACGACAACACTTCGGGCTCGGAATTCAATGGCGTGTTTTGCTCCATACTTCAAGAACCGCGTGGGCTGGAGTCAGGAGGGAACGACGACATTAATTTTGCCGCGGACAGACAATTAACACTTAAAGACTCACGTTGTAACCTACAAGGCTGTGATTCACGTTGAATCTGGTTTGCTGGAAACTTGTTGGAGGGGGAAATAGCTTTCTGCATCACGGTAAAAATAATTTGGGGGCCCCAAAGGAAAAGAAAAGAAAGCTGCATGGAAAGGGAAAGGAAAACAGAAGCTATAATACTTAAGTGTTTGAAACTGCAGCCTGAAGTGTGTGTAAAGTGCTTACTTAGATGATCTGAATAGGATTCTGGAAACAAAAGCAGCAGTGTGCTCCTCGAATGCTGTGCCGTGCGGAGTTTCCTTGGCAACAGAGATGCCGTTCCAAAAGTAGACAGAACTTTCCTCAGAAAACATGCTATTAATAACCACCTTCCGGAACAACCTGGAACAACTTGACGACTTGGCAGTGATAATGCCGAGTGTTCTGCAAATTAATGTAACACAACAGTTATATGTTTATCTAGCCCATAATTCTTCTGAAGCTGAAGTGTGAGTTCTGTTCAGTTGGCGGATGTGAATGTAAGGAGGCACTCCGAATGTTGGCCGCGTGAAAGGAAGCCGAAAGACCGGTAGGCTCCAAAGCTCGGCTAGCGTCTTCTGCATCGTTTCTCGCTTGTAAAACAGATTAGGCCAATTAGATTACTTTATTCTAATTAGGGGAATGAGAAAGAGGGCATGATTACTGAAGCCAAATGGAAGTGCAGACCTCATTTTACCAATGTACAGCTGAGCAGACCAATGTACTAAACCAGTGGTTCTCAAACGTCTAGCACCAGGACCCACTTTTTAGAATGAGAATCTGTCAGGACCCACCGGACATGATGTCATGACTGGAAGTGACATCATCAAGCAGGAAAATTGTTACCAATCCTAGGCTGCAATCCTACCCACACTTACCCATTTGATATGATTGTCCCATTGACTATCATTGTTAAAAGCATATATAGAATAGCCTATTAAATGTAGGGTTGATGGCACATGGCCTGGATGCCTTTAAAAGGGGATTGGACCAATTTCTGGAGGAAAAATTCATTATGGGTTACAAGCCATGATGTGTATGTGCAACCTCCTGATTTTAGAAATGGGCTATGTCAGAATGCCAGATGCAAGGGAGGGCACCAGGATGAGGTCTCTTGTTATCTGGTGTGCTCCCTGGGGCACTGGGTGGGCCGCTGTGAGATACAGGAAGCTGGACTAGATGGGCCTATGGCCTGATCCAGTGGGGCTGTTCTTAGGTTCTTAACTACAATTCCCAGGAAGCCTTGCAGGTCTCTTGTTATCTGCTGTGCTCCCTGGGGCATTTGGTGGGCCGCTGTGAGATACAGGAAGCTGGACTAGATGGGCCTATGGCCTGATCCAGTGGGGCTGTTCTTATGTTCTTAACTACAATTCCCAGGAAGCCTTGCAGGTCTCTTGTTATCTGGTGTGCTCCCTGGACATTTTGGAGGGCCGCTGTGAGTTACAGGAAGCTGGACTAGATGGGCCTGTGGCCTGATCCAGTGGGGCTGTTCCTATGCTCTTATGTAAGTACAGATCTGTAACATTTCCCCAATGCAGTCACATGCCATGGTAGCATCAAGTATAATATACAGGTGTGCACCACTTTGTGACGTTCCGGCTTACACTGAGATCGCACAACCAACGACCACATGTGGTCACATGTTCATTGGGGGTGCACACCCCAACCCTCCAGAAGCAAGGGAACACTGCTCCCCTCCCCTCCGGAGGGTTGTCTGAGCCTCCCAGAGGCAGTGCACATCTGTGCACTGCTTCTGCAAGGCTCAGACTGAGCGAAATCATGTCTCTCACATGATTTCCGGTTTCCTCCATGAAAAGATTTCCCTCAGTCTGAGCTCCACAGAGGCAGCAAGCGGACGCATGCATGCCTCTGGGAAGCTCAGGCAGCCCTCTGGGAGTGAGGGGAGCGGACCATCCCCTTCCCTGTGGAGGGTCTGGATTGCGTTAAGCGCCGCTTGATGACAGGGATCGTGGTCCTGATCCCTTTTGTTAAGTGGTGCACAACTGTATTAAAAATAAAATATTGAAATGAATGGGGACCCACCTGAAATCGGCTTGTGACCCACCACAGTTTGAGAAACACTGTGCTAAATAGTTTGAACTGAGGAATTCTGTGTACACTCTTAAAATTCTGTTTGATCCAAAAGCTTGATGCCTTTCATGTGCTCTCCCAACTGTGTGCATACACACTCACACAAGTGTCTTTTTTAGAATATAATGAGAATATTGTCAAAATGCTAGTATTTGCTTTCAGTTTATACATTTCTCCACCCCATTGGCTGAGGATAGGTTAAATGACTAGGTGCTAAAGTTACTCAGACACCCTCTGTGTGCTCTCAGCTGATCCAAGCAGCAATATGGAACAAAATATGCTACCCATGCAGACTCTTTAAAATGTGTCATCATTTCTGTCTGCCAGAAGAATAAACTAAGTTCAGATCTGCCTTGCCAACTGGAATCATTAGAATTCTGTTAAAGGCCATAAGTTTACTAGACAGGAAAGGTAGACTACTGCCTTGACCTTTCTTGAATCTGTAGATCTAAAGGTTAAAAGTAATCAATATCTCATTGTGCATCCTGGTAATAAGTAATAACCATCATGTTAAAATCTAAATGATTGCAGATCGCACTTAAGTATGTTGACCCATTTGGGAGCCTTTTTAATTGCAATCAGGATAGCGATTATGGTTTGCTAATAAACTTTTAGCCTAAATGGCAAAAATTGCAGCCTTCAGCTTTTTGTGAAATATGACTTTGACTTCTCGTGCTGATTGAAAAAGGTGTGCTGCAGGTTAAAGGCAAAGATGTGTCTGATACAAGCCTAGGTGCCTGCTTCATTTGCTTTATTTGTTTTAATGGTAACATTTATGCAGTTCTTAAGAAGGTGTTTTTGTCTTGAGTTTGTTTTTCAAACAGCCATGTAGTCCATTCACATGGTCACAACAAACTGTTTCATAAGAGATAAAACTAGTAATGTTTTGTCATAAAGTCAGCCTAGAGTTTAAAAAATGTGTTTGGGGGGGAATTGTGCTAGCCTATGCATCTTAACTAGAATGTCTCTAAATTGGTCCCACATGTGTTCTGTGCAAATGGGGGGCTCTCTATCAACAATTCTAATGAACACAAGAGGATCATATACTTCCCTACAATGCTTCTCTTCACCCCCCCCATGTTCATTTTACCTGACACTGAGGCTGCAATCATATACACACTTGCCTAGGAGTAAATTCCATTGAAATCAGTAGAGCTTACATCTGAGTAGACATGCAGAGTCTTCAGCTGTGAACATCTAAAAGGGCTACAGGCATCAATAACCAAAGTCTTTGATTCATGTGAAGGGGTTGAGGTTCTGTACACAAAAATATAGGAAGCCAATGAGCAAGGGACAGCTAATGGCAGCCAGGATGTGTAGTGGTTTGGGAGTTGGACTTAGACCTAGAAGATCCAGGTTCAAATCCCTGTGCAGTCATGAAGCTTCCTGGGTAATCTTGGGCCAGTTTCTCAACCTCATCTACCACACACATAGTTGTTGTGTGAGGACAAAAGGAGGGGAGAAACCATGTACATCGTCCTGAGCTTCTTGGAGACAGGGTGGTCTAAAAATGTGAAAATTTGCCTGATGAGCTCCATGGCATCGACTTCCTCAAGAGGAAGCTGCTTGAATCAGCATATAAGGTGGTTGTGCCATATCCTCAAAACTACAATCAATTCGGCAAAATAGATGCCATTTTTTTCAGCACCCTTAAAATATCCTAAATTCATTCAAACATCCCTGGCAACTAAAAACAAGTGTCTTTATGTAGGCCTCTGAGTGAGGTGAGGGGGAAGGAGCTTCCTCCTCCTCTTCCTCCCTCAGAACTTCTGAGCATCAGCAATGTTGCTCAATGGTATGTTCCTTCCTGAAGAGAATTCAGAAATCCTGACCTGTGTGTGGACATATTCCTGGAGGACCATACAGCCAAGCGTGCATAAAATGTGCATAAAGGAGGAAGGGAGGTTGGGAAGAGGCAAGCTGGGTTACCTGATCTTCTGCACTTTCGCCCCCCCCATCAGCCAGCTGGTCTCTCCACTAGTTACTGTTCCACCCATAGAGAAAGACTGCAGTCTACCCTAGGCTAGATTGTACCCCATAATTAATAGCATCCACTTAAGCTATATAGTGACAACATTTCTTGACCAAAGAGCTTCAAATTATCTTTAAAGCATGATCATGTTTTGCTTACACAACAGGTCAGGGAGTTGAAATTTCTGCAACTTTCTTATGCTTCAGCTATAAGTATGTATAGCTGAAGCATAATTTGCAATTTGCAAGAAGTTTGCATTAATGTGTGGTATGATTTTCCTTCTCATCTGTTCCATCACTGAGGAGGAGGAGTTAAACAACAGTAGAATTTGCAGTTTCTTTGATTGATGGCTTTTATTATCAGAAATGTGAACTGGTAATCTAAATACCATAGAAATGTCCCAACTGTAGAGATTTGTATGGACTTTTGCTCAACAAGTTGTTTAGAAAATGATTCCGATAAATTCCTTTGAAACTACTCATTGGTTAGATTTCAGGTTTTTAACAGTTATGCAGGAGTCTCTGCTGCTAGTCTAGAGCAGAGAACTGTATATGCAGAAGCTGGGTGCAAAACACTAAGTTTTGCACAACACAAACTGGAGCTGGGTGCAAAACACTAAGTTTCTTCAGGTATCTGACTTTTACAGCCAGACTGGCTCTGAAGGGGAGGCCTGCTTTACACCAGTGGCCAAGAGCCTGAAGAAACTTAGTGTTTTGACCCCCTCCTCCAGGAACACCAGAATGCAGAAGTGGATTCATACATCCACACAGTTCTTTATGCAGCATGAGAAAGCATTGTTCTTTATGTGTGTGGTGGTTAGAATGTCACACTAGGAGTAGGGATACCTGCATTCAAATCTTTGCTCCGCCATGAGGTTCATCAGATAACCTTGGGCCAGTCAAGATCTTTCAGTTTAATCTATTTCACAGTTGTTGTGAAAATAAAATGGAAAGAGAAAAATAATGTACACCGCTCTAGAGGAAGGATAGGATGTGCACACATCCACACTAAAACATACAGTTCAGTCCATGCCGTACTTTAAAAACATATGTCATTACAAATCTATAAAGTGTAAATTCACTTGTCTTCTAGAATAAATATTCATTAGTTGAGTGTCAATATAATGAGAAGGCATGGCTTGGTCTATAATTTAAGTATAGCTAGGATTCCCATCAGATGTTTTTGTTTGTTTTTTTCTTAAAAGGACATTTTCAATTTTTCAAGATTCTTTCCCAAACTAATTGTAAATTACACATTCCATAAAGTACAAAAAGATTTATTTGGGGGGAACGTGATGCCACTCATTTTAGGCCACAGCCTTGTAAAGGTCTTCAAAATACAAAGACACAAAAATAAATATGTGTATGAGGTCAGAAAATCAGGTGCTAAACCACTAGCAATCTAACAACTACAACATTCTCATCATACTGTGCCTTTTAAAAACTCAGCTCCATGGTCCCTCTGTGGTACTTCATTCTCTGTCACAGATTTATAACAGAAGTATAATACACTGAAATTAACAAACTCAAGGGCTTTAAGTCACAGAATATTTTTAAAATAAATAAAACATACATAACTTTAGTCCTCATTCTGAACTGTGGATGGTATAATATATGAAAATGAAACAGCTAGTTTCAAGATTTAAAATAATAACAAAAGAATTTCTGTGTACACTGTAGCATTTAAATACATCTTAAATACATCTTTAAATACAGCATTTAAATTTTAATTAAATGTGTACCCTATTTTGGAAATACTATGGAACCAAACTTATATTAATACTAAGAGAGTGATGTGTAAGATATTATTTTACAGTATGTACTACCTGACAGCCGTCTATTAGAAAAGGATAGACAGGAACATCTTAAAGAGGATACAGTGGATGGCAATGTGGGAAAGGCAGTGACAGCTCTTAGATACACAGCTGACTGGAGCAGGTTGTGACAGTGGAACTGGCTTCCACTGTTTGAAATGGCTGTTGAGTGGCGTTCTTAGCCGCCATGGTGCCCGGGGCCACCCCTCCAGAGGTGCTGCCCCCCACCTGGAGGTGCTGTCTTGTGCCCACTGCCCCCCCAAAAGTGTTCTGAGGGCCTGGGAGGCTGTCTGTGACTTCCCTGGCCCTCAGAATGCCTTCTTAGGGCCAAAAATGATCACATCTGGTTTTTGGCCAAAAATGAGGAAGCCCCTAGAAAAATATAGAACTGGGACCAATAACAAACAATCAATACTTGCAGAAATTCTTTACATGCAGAAAGAAAGAAAAAACAGAAAATCTATTTGTTTTCTGATGTATCTTAGTAAAGCAATATGTGAGCAAACAAGAAGCTTTGCACAGTGGCAAAGAGTCTGAGCTGTGAATCAGGACTTCCATGTTGAATTTCACCTCTACCATAACTTACTAGAAGGCCTTTAGCAAGCAGCATCCTCTTATACTCTGCTCCACAGCTGCAATATAGGAAGCTAATCCTTACCTTACAGATTTCTTGTAAGAATAACATCCAGATAATTCATTGAGTGCTTTGCTCACTCAGAAAGTGTTATACAAATGCTAAGTGTTGTCATTCTTTGTTCTCTGTTTCCATTTGCAACCTGGGGTGTTGGTTGCTTGAGTGGCAAGATGTCAGGAAGACTGGCTACTGGCTACTTTCTTGGCTGGGCAGAGGATGGAATTTTGGCAGCTGCCACTCATCAGACAAGAGTGTAAAAAATGCATCTTCCAAAATTCCCTCTCCATTATTTCATTATTCAAGGCACAGGGCCCAACCTGAGCTCCCAAGAACTCTTCCCAAAAACACGTCACTGACGAAAAGCTGTTCTCTGTGCATATCTTGTTTTATCAGTCTCAGCTTTGCACCTTGTGGAAGTTCTTCCAGCGTTTAAGAAATTTTCCGGTATCTTTCAAAGTACTTTGTCCTCACCTGCTGACGTTATCATCGACAGTCCTGAACGGATCAAGAAAATGTAATCATTAGGAAATTGTTCACCACATCAGATAGTTAGTTCCCTGTCCAGTTTCCTAGTTTCATGATGAAACATCCTACAGAGTGTTTGTTGCCATCATCCATGTCTCTAGTGTGCATTGTCTAGTTCAGCTACAACGTGTTTAAGTGTACGTTATGTGCTTTTAATTCATTAGCGTCGAACAATATTTTACTTGCATGGCTTTCTAGTTTAATTGATCCATTTGACCACCAGGTGGCCTACCACACTGTATTGTGTACCATGTTGTATAGTCTGGCTCAGGTCTTAAGACTCTGAAAATGTAACAATATTTATTAAAACGTCTGTTGCCTGCAGGAATGTCTTTGTGGGTGTGACGTTACGGAATTTGCAGTGTTAACTCTAGGCTATGGGGTCTTTTTCAGACATGTGTAAGTGTGTTTCTCCTAATGGAATTTATCTGCTTATTGAGTGAAGGGTTGAAAAGTGAATATAAAAACAAAATCCTTATAGATCTTTGCATGATTTAAATATTCAGGCTTTTTTTTTCTTATATGCTTAATTGCGGTTCCAAATGACAGCTAACTTCTGCCAGCCTCACTTTCTCCAGCAGATTATTTAAAATGCGAGGAACAAAATCAATATAATGGCAATTCCTCAAATGTCAGTATCTAATGCCAATCACCATTGGCCTGAAAAATTGCATTTAATAGGGTCAGTGTACTACCAGTGTACTACTACAGAATACTGTAGATTCTCCTGAAGCAGTAATATCTTGGTCTTTAACAATAATAATATATGCCAACAATAATATATGCCATATTGCCTTGTGCTATAATCTGCACTAAAAAAAAAATCAAAAATTTTATTATTATTGTTAGTTGAAATAGCATATTTCTTTACATGCACACTATGATGAATATAGGAAGAGTGATGAATTTTTAAATATGATTATGGAAAGAATTATAGTTTTCATATTGGGCTAAACAATGAAAAATAGTATAATGCTAATTATTCAGAAACCTCATTATCTGTCACAGGTTTAAGATGATAAAGTTAAAAAAATTAGTTTTGAAAGGACATATCCAGTCAAAATTAAGCATTGATTGTACTGGTTTCAATGAAAATGTTAATCATATTCTTAAATCTTTTTCCATTGAGATCAATGGGACGTCAAGGTGCTTAACAAATTTAGGGCCCAATCCTACACTTAACATGTGTGCTTGTTCCTTGAGCTCTGCTGGCACAAAAGTAACAAAAGGCACTCCATCAGCTGTAGTCTCTGATGGTTTCTGGACACTCCAGTTCTCACCTCCCTCTTCAGGGCTAGGGAGGGCTTCTCCACAGACCTGCCAATACGCACAATCTACCTCTGGTTCTTCCCTTCCTGCTCCACCCTCTTCCTCTTCAGAAGCGTCACTAGGTTTGCATCCTCCGGGGTGAGAGCTCATTGTATCATGATGGACTTCCATCCGTACCAGACCATACAGAATAAATTACAATATCATACATACTGCCTAAATGCAGTGGCATCACTAGGGTTGGTGTCACACCATCACATTTATTTATTTATTTAAATATATAACAGTTAGGGTCATCCAAGAAATCAGTAACCAGCAAAAAAAACAAGTGACCAACTTGATGACACTCACACAACTGAATAGGAATTATTGTACTAGCTCTGATACATGGAAATGAGAGCTGACTCAATAGTATCTTATTGGTTCCCTGTTGTGGCTGGCTGTAATAATACCTCTTTGGCTCTCAGAACAATCAGTCTTGTCAGTCGGTTTTGAGTTAAGGAAATCCACTTTTTGTTCCATTTGACAGTTGTGTTTTGGGTTTTTTTTCTGGTAAATTGGGCATAATCTTTAATAGAATACAGATAATTCAAGATGGTTTGTTTTGTTGCATTCTGCATTACATTACCTCTTGAATGATATGTAAAATGATGATATATCAAGGTTTCCAAAGTTTTTGTCACTAGTGGTGTCACCCCCCCCAAGGGGGTCACCTGGTGTGGTCCACAAACCCTGCAACCCTTAGTGATGCTACTCTTCCTCCTCCCCTTACTCCTCTACCTTTTGTCCTTGTTCTTTCTCCCTTTTCTTATCCATCTTTCGTTTTTCCACTTTTGTTTTTCTCTCCTTCATCCTCCTTGTGGTTTCAGTATTTCCCTCTCCTGTTTCTTCCTTGCTTCTTCGCTGTTCTGTCTCTCTCCACCCCTGCCCTCCTTATGAGGATGAGACCAGCTGATTGGCTCCACCTGTATCAGCTGCTGGTCAACTGGGCGTCTGTCAGCTTCCCTGTGCTTTGGAGCTCTGGCTGATGATATCATCATCTGGCTCCATAGCAGTGCCTTAGCAGCAGCGGTTGTTGCCGATACTGCTGACAAAGTCAACTCCCACCATGTGCTATAATTTTACACACTGTGTAAACTGCGTTATAATTTTACACACACCCAAGCACCTTAAACAAAGGAACATGGAGCAGTCTGCTAGACAAATATTTAAATGACATTGGTGTTGCATCAAGACACAAATTGGTCTGGTTTCTAGCTGATCTGTCACATTAAATTGGCATGGCATGTGCAAGTCTGGGCATGATCTCTGTGTAATGTATTGAAATATCACAAAAAAAATGATCTAGTTTCAAAATGCAGGCTCCAATGCAATGGGCAAGAGCCCTAATTTATTTGAATCAGTGCTGTTGCTTGCTTAGAACACATCTGCTGAAAGCCAGTGTGCCCCTTGCCCACATTTCTCATGAATGTTGTTATTGATTGATTCATTGAGGTCATAAAGAGGTATGCTGACATACACAAAGCAAGCTGCTTTTCAAGCTGCAAATACTTTTCATTTGCTTCCCTTTGTCCTGAAAGTCCTGGTCCTTCTTACCCATCTAAGAAGCCTACATGCTTATCCTGAATCCCATGCCTCTTGTGAGCTTCTAACTGTTAAGTTACCTGGATATTGAGCTAGATATGATCCTGTGTGTTCAGCAATGAATCTGCCTTGCGTTTCAGTCTTGTGTCCTGTTCTTATGCATCTTTTCCAAGTCAACTTTGTGATACTTAGTTAATATCATGGTTCCAAACTTACACATATAGATCCCCAGCCTGTAGTCAGGATTGTATTGCATTCCTGTCCTTGTCTGTATTAGTCCATGGAGAGCCAGTTCCTGCTGTCTTCAGCATATATGAATACATCTTCTTTATACCCCTATATTAGTTGTAGGAAACTGACTGTCTTGCTCATGTGGTCCTTGCGCTTGTGCTTATTAATGCTTTTTGGCTCTCCAGCTTACACTCAGCTCCATTGAAGGAGGCAATAGGAAGGAGGCTGTACGCTTTTGACTATTGGCCAGTTCAGGCATTTTTTTTTTCTTAAAGGCATGAATAGTGAAAAGTAACACTGGAACCCAGTCATCAAGGAGCCTGTGGCATTGTCCAAACAGATGGACAATGATCATGAAGTCCATTAATAATTAATTTTTGCTCTACTGCATTAGCGTTGCAGCAAATTACAGCTCAGTTCTCGTATCCAGGGTTTACAATCCATGAATTTGACTCAGTGTGAATCGCAAGCCTGCACTGGAGAACCTCAGAGGATTACCTAGGATGCAACCTGACGGCACTTCTAGCAGCATTCGGAAGTCCTCTGATGGTTCTTACCCATGGATTCAATTATCTGCAGGTTTTGGTGTCTGTGGGGGGGGGGTCTGGGACCCCCCACCCCATGGATACCGAGGACCAACTGTATGCTATCAGACCTGCTCCACCTATGATCAGGTATACAGGACTGGTTGTAGAAATACTTAGGTAATAATCTGCTGTGCTTGCAGCTGGACTGTGATTGGCTCCTTGTGCCAGTGGGAGGGAACAAACTGGCAATACCTTAGTCTTGATGCAGGAGCATTTGAGGTCTGGCCCAGCAGACTATTATTGCTAAAAACAGGGGTGTCATTTCAAAATGGCAAAATTTGCATCATATTGAATGTAAATAAACGGAAAAAATGTTTGCTCCGGAAAAAAGACATAGCAAAACTTCCAATTCATTGGTAAAATCCACTAATGCGATGTGTGCGCGTACGTTTGGTTTCCCATAGGTTTCATGTTTCTGCAAATGTGAATGCAGTTGAAAGCCAAACATCTGGATTATGTTTGAAAAACCTTGCATCTATGGAATTTGGACACTTTGAGCCTCAGCATTTGCAGCATGGTGTTATGGCTTCCAATTGTAAAAAATAAAAATAAAAATCAGACTTTTGTTTTACTTAAGGCCCTTCAGACAGCTAGTTGTTGGCAACCTTCAGTCTCGAAAGACTATGAAAGGTGGTTCTGGAACAGCGTCTGGTGTGGCTGAAAAGGCCGATTCGGGAGTGACAATCCCTTCCACACCAGGAGCAAGTGCAGTCTGTCCCTGGTCTGTCTCCCTGGCTATGGGCCTTCCTTCTTTGCCTCTTAGCCTCAGACTGTTGGCCAAGTGTCTCTTCAAACTGGGAAAGGCCATGCTGCACAGCCTGCCTCCAAGCGGGCCACTCAGAGGCCAGGGTTTCCCACCTGTTGAGGTCCACGCCTAAGGCCTTCAGATCCCTCTTGCAGATGTCCTTGTATCACACAAGGTACAAGATGTCCTTGTATTGTATTGTAAGGCCCTTCAGACAGCAATGTAGCTAGAAAGGGTTCAAAACACTGAGTTTTGCAGGCAGCCTCACTATGTAGTACAGGTGGCCCTTCCCCCCCCTTTGGAGCCATTCCTGGCCTAGATCAAAATGGAGGCATACACCTGGCTCTGAAGGGGAGGGAACAATTGCATGGCGTGGTGAGGCTCCATGCAAAACTTAGTGCTTTGCACCCCCTCTAGCTACGCTACCTCCTTCAGATGGTAGGGAACATTTACCAGGCTACCTGCCATAATTCAATCTGCAGAATTCTGTTACAGTGTGTTATTTGAACATGGTGCTGCAAACCATTTCAGGTGAACTATGGATTAAAAAAAACTTACTTAATTCAGAATTCATGTTCAAGTGGTCCTGCAGCTGAGATAATAGTGCCTTGAGAGAGGACTAAATGTTTACTGCTCAAATGGGTCAGGGTTATAGGTCAGCATCATTATAGGTACATGTTACTGATTTTGTTTCTTATTTAAGTATATCCTTTTTTTTCCTTGCCCAGCAAATATGTTAAGAAATGCATAAATTTCCATAAGCCATGCAAATGTATGCAGGCAATTTGAATAAGGTATGGCGAATTTTGTCCATGTGCTTGAAACACACAAAATCTGCCTGTGAAATGGGTGACAGATTCAGGCAATAATGTTTTGCAGTAATGTTTCCAATGAATTCATCTAAAACACCAAGATTTGTGGACTCTAAAGGCCTGATCCTGTGAGAGCATTTTTCAGATCTGAAGCTCAAATCACCTTTGTGCCTTTTTCATACTTTTGTACCTCCTCCTCCTATGACTGTGTGATTATGTGTGATCTGCTCCATAATGTGAATGAGCAATCTGGCCAGGTTGGTTTTACATTCACATTTCAAAGCAATATAAAATGGAAAACAAAAACACCATTAAACTTCATGTGAAAATGCCCTGTATTTATACTGGTTATGGTAGCACAGTTGTGGTATTGTGGCTGCAATCCTACACACAATTACCTGGGAATAAGTCCCACTTCTCACAAAGGTACTTTGATAATGCATAAGGTTGGGCTCTTTGGCTCAAGTGTAATCCCAAACTAGAATGGCAGAATGAATATTATTTGTTTATTATATTTTTAAACCACCCTTCCTCCAAGGAGCTCAGGACGGTGCACATGGCTCCTCGCCTCCTTTTGTCCTCACAACAATTCTGTGTGATAGATGAAGCTGAGAATGGCTGGCCCAAGGCCACTCAGGAAACTTCATGACCGAGTTGAGATTTGAACCTGGATCTTTCAGGTCTAAGTACAACTCCAAAACCATTACACCATATGGTTTGTATTGAAACAGACCAATATAGTGCCTTGTTCCTTATATAGCAGCGTTCATCAACCTGTGGGTTGTGACCACAATGAGGTTGTGAAGCTTCAATGGAGGGGGGGAGTTGTGGCAACCTTTCAAAGCCTGTGCAAGAAAGGGCATGGATCCCTTTCTTGGGGATCAAAAATGGTACCAAAAATGGTACTGCCTTACCAAAACTGATTTCTTACCATAAGCCTACACAGTCTCTTCTCACTGTCTTGCCAGTCTTGCTCAGGCAGTTACCTCAAAGTGCTGTTGTGAAGACACAAGAGGTAGGGGAAAATGGGGCAACAGGCCCATGGTTGCAGGAACCACTTCCTGACAGTGACTCATACGAGCACAGAGCCATGTTTGTTGTGCCAATAAACTTGTGCATGTCCCTGTCAAGAAGCTGGGCTTATTATAACTGTGGACATGTATGCTGTTCCTGCCCCGTATTGCCCAATGAAGGGGTAGACAGAGTGTGAGAACTGCCTGAAGATAGTAATTCTTACTCTAGGATATCAAACCAAGATATCCTAACTATACCTCCTTATAAGCGGAGTTGTAAATATTGGAGTAAACAGTTGGTGTTGCCTCAAACAAAACTATTTTCAGCAGGTAATAAGGCAATTGTTGGCCAACAATTACCATTACTGAACAAGGAGAAAAAAGCAATCAGAACTTATATGAAACCAAGTCAAGATGTAACAGCTAAAAGTTGTTGCATCAAGCAGGTAACCCCCAGAATAAAACATTAAAGAGGACTTGTGAGCAGCGGCATAGCTAGAAAGCGTGCAAAGCACTAAGTTTTGCAGGGAGCCTTAGGGCCCAATCCTATCCAAAGTTTCCAGTGCCGGTGCAGGCATGCCAATGGGGCATGCACTACATCTTGTGGTGGGGCAGCAGTCACAGAAGCCTCCTTAAGCTATGGGAACATTTATTCCCTTACCGTGGGGCTGTATTGCGGCTGCACTGGTGCTGGAAAATTGGATAGGATTGGGCCCTTACTGTGTAGTGCAAGTAGTCCCTCCCCTTCAGGGACATTCAAGGCTGTGAGAGCAAAATGGAGGCAACAGAGGGGAGGGATCGCTTGCACGCTGCGGTGAGGCTCCCTGCAAAATTTAGTGCTTTGCCCCCCCTCTAGTTACACCACTGCTTGTGAGGGAGATTTTTTTTTAAAAAAATCTTTATTTATGGTAATAAAACCAAGCAAAAACTTTCAAACCCTTGTTGCGGAAGAATTATCGCCAGCCAGTAGCTCCGTGGGGCTTGTACGGCTAAAAGCCACAACAGACTTTGTAACGCAATGATGTAATCTTGGCTTTGTGTCATTTACATTCACCCTAAAAAAACAATTTTCCTGAATAGACAGGCTGACAACAATATTGTTCAGTGTTGGATTTTATTTGGATTGCTTCCAAATTGCTCACATGCCTCCCCAGGAACACACCAGGCCTGCTGCAGTTTTTTGCTCTGAATGTTCTCCTTGCCTCAGATTTTATTTTGCTTTTAAAGTCTCAGTCATGTTTGCGAAACTAACCAGCCTGGCCACAAAATTAGGATGTATCTTGCCGAGTGCATTCATTTTACTTTTTGCATATTTTTTCCCGAGGTCATGTCAAGGTTAGTTTGAATTCCATCCTACATTAAGACTTCTTTCACAGCTATTTAGCTCTGCAGCCTACTCCCCGCTGGGGTCTGCCCCTTGGGCACGTCAAAGCTTCAGACCTGACAAATCACACACAGATGAAGCTGTACAGTTTTTTAAACAGTTTCATCAGTAATGTTTGCCTGTACAATATGCTTCTTATACAGGAGTATATTCTCTTGATTGCAATATTGTGGAAACGGATTTCTGTATGCAAAACACGGTTTCCGTTCAGGAGCTGCTAAATCTGAGGCATTGAACAGTTATGGTTGGAATGACATTGCAGTTTACTCTGATGGAAGTGCCACTGAAAATGAATAGGGATTGCTCATGAGTAAATAACTTGGTCCTTATTCCAGATTCTGAGACGAACTTGCATCATATAGTATGTAATAGCTAGGAAGTCCCTGGTTCACAGTTCACCCCTGACACAGACCTACAAGGCTCCCTTTGTCAAGCCACTTTCTGCTAGCCTTAGCCCACTCACCCTCCCATCTGCAATATGGTCCTACCCTACAGGGCTGTTGTAAACATTAGTGAGATGAAAATTTATAACGTGCTTTGAGCAATCAAATGCACTGTATAGGTGCTAGATATTAAAAGTTAATTCAAATACTTTTATTAGTTATAGGATATGGCTCTAATTATAAATTGGGGAGGCAGGAGAGCTTAAATCAATCAAAGTTAGCAAAGTATTCCAAATTGGTGACTTGTCCAAATTCCAAATCTTGTCACAGTAGTTCTTGCAGAGGGAATTTCTGTTGATCTCATTTGGACTCCTTAAATGAGCAATTGCTTAAGTGCATTAAGAAAGAACATGCTGTATTTCAGTCTGACTTCACCCTTGCTTTGCATGTGTGTGTTTCACACAATACATTTTAAAACAGCTTAAATTCACAAACGCAGATTGAAATTTTGGAAAGGATTGTGTGAATGAGGTGTAACTACTGAAGCGTGTGCATGAGAAAAGCATACAAATAAAAAATAGATGCAGCACATATTATATGACATGCATTAGGAAATGCTGCATATACGTTCAGATATTGAAAATCTGATAGTATAACAACATTTCTTGTTTTAATAGGTGACACCGAAAGTCTCAAGGCCCCTAATGACTATATTAGCCAACAATATATCCGTAACAGGCTTAAGCTGTTCAGGATTTTAAAAAGCAGCTTACAGTCTTCCAGGTTTTCATTGGACAAAGTGCCCTGCCTTCTGCAAATTGCTTGATTGACTGATGAAGTGCCATAATTATAGCTGTATTGCCATTTTGACAAAGCCACAATAACAGATTGTAGTTTAGTTCCCACTTCAGGCACACAACTCTTTGCATTACAAAACCCAGATTTACTGGTCTAATTCTTATTCAGAACAAAAGACACCTGGAGATGCTAACTGTATACTAACAAGGAAACTTAGACCCTAGGAAATAATAATATTGGCGTACAACTGGGGTTTTTTGTACAGTTATTTCAGGAGGAATGGTATCTAATGAAGAGTTGTCTAAAGGGCTGCTTGTTTGGAACTAATTAAAGACAGATCTCCTAAATAGCAAAAGGATCATGGGAATTGCATGAGGTGTCTGGAGACTTGTTATTCTTTTGGCACTCTGAGTGGATTGTTGAAGTTGTTAGTCTAGAAATAAAGCAACCTAATAAAAACTCCTATTCCCCCCCCCCCCCAGTATTGGCTAAACCCCACTGTATTTGTGTTGCTGCTGCTGTTGCAATAAGATTCCCATCACTGGTCCAGAGTCTTGAAGAAAACATTTTTTTGCATTAACACATGATGGTGAGAAGAGACCTGCGCTGCCTTCACTGCATGCATTTTCAGCCTTCAATTAACGTGAAAGCAGTACAATGCGTCTGCAACTTCTCTTGCCTAGAGATGCACCATTTATCATTGCAGTTTTACATTGACCTTGACACCCACTTCATTAGAATAAAGATTGTCTACCATTTAGGTTACATTGTTCCTCTGCACAGAGACCCCATGCAAATTTCTGTTCAGATAGAAGAGCTGTGAGCCTGTCAGAGGTCATCTGCATTAAATGATTGCAGCTATTTTCCAACTGCTTCTTTTCATTCTACTCAATTCAGGCTGGGAGGATCAATCAAGCTTTCTGCCTGAAACAGTGGGACTGCTGGGAATATAACTGTTTTTGGTGGTACTGGGTATGCCCTAAACAGTATTAAATATTTAATATAAACTCATTAAAGGGCAAACAGATATTACAGTTACAGTAAAATTTAAATGGTTTGGATCACCTTCTTTCACAAAAGAAGAGCAATTGGTATAAATCCTATATTTTACTAGAGAGAAAAATGAGTCCACTAAGTTATTACAGCTTTTCTTCCATTGAAACATGACAGTGACGTCGCTGGGGGAAAAAAGAACAAAACTCTATGATGAAATATTAGAAGCCTTGGCTGTTGTGTATATTTTATATTCTTTATCTGGAATTCTTGGAACAAAATTAATTGTTGTTTTGCAGCTGGAGAAGCACTAAGCTTTGGATTTCATGTATCAATAAAGCAGAGGTTTTCATTTGTCCTCAAAAGAGATCTAATAATAAGTTACTGGTCTTCTCCTTGAGTTTCAGAGTGATATAATTGGAATTAAATTATTAATGAGAGATACTTTTAAAAAGATTGTTTTATGATCTTCTATTAGGAGATTTGCAATTCATTTTCATATTTGTAGTTTGATTTATATTAAAAATAATGCAATCTATGTCCAATTAACAATACATGGCCAATGTAATATGATTTCTGGATCATGCGAATGGAATGAGCTGGAAGAAGAAAACGAATTCTTTGCCTCAGATGTTATTTGCAGTGTGAGTTCTGGCAATTTTAAATGACATTGCACTTTTTAATTTTTTTTTCCCCAAGACTCAGCAGCAAATTTATCCCAATCAAGAAAACTTATTATTAATTTACAAGGACAACTGTAGGAGTCTTTTAATAATTTCCCTATGCAATTATTTGCCATAAATTGATAGTAGGGGAATGCAAGAAGTTTGCAAGAAATAATGGCTGCTATTTGTCTAGACAAAATACTCGTCCAAGGACTTGAACACTGTCCAGACATTCTGGATGTATTGGCTATGTATGAAATATAACCAAGCCTCTGGACTGTTTGTAAAATGTCTCGCTTTGGTATTACGAAAAAGGTGGGTGTCTAAGAGCCGTTCTGAAGGGTAGTCTGGCCTCTAGCAGATTCCTTCACTCTGCATGTATACAGCTGAGCTTTGCACCCTGGACTTTGGAATAAAAAGACTCTTTGTTCATCAATGAATGGCATTAGGCATGGGCTTCCTAAGGGGCCACCATGAAGCCTAGGCATGAAGAGTACAAACACTAGCCAGCAAGCACAATAAGAGTGTATATGTAGACAGATGACAGACAAAATATCATGTTATATGCGCATGAATTTTTTTAGTGCAGCATGTTTTTAGGAATGTGTGTATCCCTGGGCAGTGCTAGAAACATTAGACATTTTTAGTGGCAGTAGAGAGGGAATTTTTGGACTCTGTGTGTGTGTGTGTGTGTGTGTGTGTGTGTGTGTGTGAGTGAGTGACACACACACACACACATACATCTGTCTACATATGGCAATTACTTTCCTGCAGGAGAGACCCTTTGAAAACATTTGCACTGTGATTGCAGTAAGCTGCCAGCAGGTCACTTAATTCCTGAAGTCAGTGGGTATAATTAAAATAAGTCTAAAATGTGTTGGGTAAAGTGTCAGAAAGCACAGGAGCCCTCCAAACACCGGAACCTGCTTCCAATCGCGCAAAACTTTTCAGCGGCTTAATTCTTCTCTACTGCCATAGCCAGAGCTCCACTGTGTGTTCAGTGTGTCTGGTGTCTTTTCACTCCAACCAACAGAAGCACCATACAAAAGTCTTACAATGGATGTCTTAATCTCTCTGTGTGCTTTTCCAGCATTATTTTGAATTCCATCATGCAGCCTTTTTTTCCATTCCTCTTCTGAAGTTTTATTACAACAACAGAATTCCCAGGGAGCTTTAGGCGCAAGGGCTGCATAACATTGCCCTAGCGTTTCGCTCCAGGGAGGGAATACGTATCCCGACCCAGAACATCTTTTTGTGACGTTCCTCCTGCTGAAAGATTATGCAATGAAGTCTGACCATGTTAATAAATGTGTACAGGTTTTCTTTTCTTTCTTTTTTTGGGTATGATTTTTATTTACCATGTGGTTGGCACCTACAAACCTTTCATGATGATTTCTTTCTTTGACCTCTCCGTGACTAGGCAGCTTGTTCCTTAACACTGAAGGAGACAGAAAAAAAATGCTTTAGTTCCTCAATGAGCGCCTTCTAGGCCAGTTTCAAAATGGCTTATTCTTCTGGTTTCCATGGTGACAATTAATGTTGTTTCAAGGCATTGTTCCAGACTATTTGGACAGAATTTTGGGGTGTGATTTTTCACACACACACACACACACACACACACACACACACACACACACGGAGAGAGAATTTTTAACAAAAAAGAAAACTTTAGCAAACATGGATCACAAGTTTCTCAAGATACTTTTTTTCTCTGAACGTCTTATTTTCTGACAAATTGGCTTAGGAAAAAAAAAAACCCTTTAAAAACAGCCAGCATGATTGAACGACACATCTTTCATTACATTTTGTTTGTTTTGCTTCTTCTTTTTTTAAACATCGAGATAGTTTGTGCAAACCAATGCTGGGAAGAAGAAGAGAGCCAGCCAGCCAAAATGCCTTAACTTGAGGGTGCAGCCACCTTTCACTTTTGAATAGCAAGTCCCTATTTCTGCTCAGGTGCCCACAGTCACCTACTGTCAAAAAAACATGTTTTGAGGGCCTTTTGTATGAGGCAGGTGCTGTAGAAAATGAAATATTAATGGTTTTATTGGCTGCAGCCATTGTTGGGGAGGGGAGGCAGGAAGGGCTTCCTGTGACTTTTTCACATTCTTAATCTCATTTTTGGCTATTGAACAGTAATCTATATCATAACATTCGCAGCCTGTCACAATGGAGCAGACTTTGCTCACTTAATGCCGACGGTAGAATGAATATGAAGATTAAATTATCTTCTCACCACAGGATAAAGAAGCCCTACTAGACTGGGGTTGTGCAGCACTGATAGAGCCGGGTAGCTCATTTTGCCGGAGAGTGTAGGTGTTTGATTGGGGAGGGGGGGAGAAAGCACAAGAAAGCATTAGCAGTACCATGTTGTGCTATCAGAACTTCAGCCCACAGTGCAGCGAACACTTTTCTCACACTGAAATAAAGAACTTCACTTTAATTTCTCTACCCTCAAACAATACTGCACTGGCTGTTCTCCTCTTAGCCAGTACATCATGCAATTAAATGGATTTTTTTGCAGCGTTCCTGCCACTGCTTCATGTATTTTCCATCCATCACTATCTTTCATCATGCTGTTTGTACAGTAGGTTACACAGTGAGGAAGAGACAGAAAGCATAAACAAAGCGTGTTTATTTTTTAATGTCATCATCTTTTAGAGCATCTGTCACAGGGACTCTTGGTGCCGTGCTGCCTAGCAAAGGCTGTTTATTTAGCACAGAAAATTAAATGATACGTATTAAGTCTTTATGATAACTAGAACATTATTCTCCAGCAGCATATGCTGCCCATTTTGTTTCGTTATTGATCTTGCACAACTCCAGAGCACCGCCAAAATCCGTGTCAGCCAACAGCCGCTGAAGCCAGCCTATCACAGGTGAAAAATATTAACTAGCCAAGTCCACAACAGTGTCAGGCAGCTAGAGGACTCCCTCAGTCTATTAATCCACTTGGCACAAAGAGAGAAGTAAAACCAACTGGAATTCAGTGCCGAGCTGAAATGGACTTGGATTTCCCCTGATATTATGTGTACTTACAGAAATAATTATGTAAATCCTTTCCAGCTATATCATCTTTAAATAGAAATCAGATTACATAAAGCAGATTGTAATCTCCTCTAGTCACCCGTTCCAGCTGAAAAGGCAATCATATAGCGTAAGCATCCTTGTTGGCAATTTTAGCCAAGAGAAATGGGTGTCTGCTGTGTGATCCTGTCCCACAATTCCAAACCTGATTGCCTCTTGTTAATGCACATTTTTAGAAACATCTCGTTTCTTTTCGTGCATTGAAATACAAGTTTTGTGATGCATATTCATGCTTATTTTGGATACACCAACCAACACCTGATCATTAATAATGAGAAATGCTTTAAATCACCTCATTTAAAACATTTTGCTCTGTGATCCACAAATGACTAATATTTGAAGTTGGCAAAATATAAATGATATTCATGTGCAGTGCAAATGAAAGATTAAAATATGAAACTAACAATATGCAAAGATATTCATGCAAATGCTGAGGGTCTATTAGCTGAAACAGTGATTTCACACCTTTCTTATTTCTTGTAAGAACTCTCTAATTGTAGTTTTGTTTTGTTTTGTTAGACAGCGTGTTCATGGATCTGGCAAAAGTACCCATGTTTTAAACATTCTTTATTCTAGTTTGACTTTGCTATAGTTAGCCCTGACTTTCATTTTTGTTTTTCTGCAACAGGAACAGGAGTAGCTTTCTTCACTGAGTTCCAAGGAAAGGAAGCTTAGTGTTTAGCATGCAATCTGCTAATAGCTATGGCTGATTTATGTAGGCCTTTTAAATGCTTTTTGGATAATTGTGTTTCATACTAGTATCCAAATAAGAGGTACATTTTGGCACTGTTTTCCCATAAACATTTTTTTAGTACTGAACAGGAAGAAGGAAATAGTACAGGTTTGCCCCAGTATCTGTGGGGGTTCCATTCTAGAACCCCTAGCGGTGACACAAAACCACGAATACCAGGGAACACCCCTCCACCCTCCAGAGGTGAGGGGAGCCTCGCCTCTGGAGGGCCCTCTGAGCCCAGCAGAGGCCATGTACTCTCCGTGAAACCGGAAGTGACATTTTTAATGCCTTAAGGCAGGGGTGCCCCAACCCTGGCCCGGGCGCCACTTGCGGACCTCGGGAACTCCTAATCTGGCCCATGGGAAGCCCCCAATATCTAATGAGCCTCTGGCCCTCCAGAGACTTGCTGGAGCCCGCGCTGGCCCAACGGAACTGCTGTCAGCATGAGAGTGACTTCTTGCATGAGCTGTGGAATGAGGGCTCCCTTCACTTCTTGCTGTTTCACATCTGTGAAGCTGCAGCAGCAGTGAAGGAAAGGCCAGCCTTGCTTTGTGCACAGCCTTTTATAGGCCTTGAGCTATTGTGAGACCTTCATTCATTCATATGTCCCAGCTGTAATATATACATTTATGCAAATTTATGTAAATTTATTCAAATTTGAAATGTAAATTAATTCCTTTTTTCCCTGGCCCCTGACACAGTGTCAGAGAGATGGTGTGGCCATCCTGTCAAAACGTTTGGACACCCCTCCCTTAGGCATTAGGAGGCCCAGGGAAGCTCTTAGTGGCATACACGGCGGGGGGGAGGTGTGGGCAAGCCTCAGACCCAATCCACATATAAGTGAATACGGGATCTATGGATACAGGGGCACCTCTGTACAGTGGTGTCACTAGAATTTGTGTCACCCGGTGCGGGAAGTTTGCGCATCACCCCATGTAGTGGGCGGGGCAACGCCCCAGGTGGTGGGCGTGGTGATGTACCATCACCCTGCCCCCACTGGTTTTTTGGCTGTACCTTTTGGTAGAATACAGATATTTCAATATGGCTTGTTTCATTGCATTCTGCATGAAATTACACATTGATTGATATATAACATGATGGTCTTATTCCTCCAAATTCTGATTTTAGTGATTTTGAAAACTTGTAGAGTCACACACACACCCATGTCAACTTACTAACACCTTACTGCAGCAGTTCTCAAACTTTTAGCACTGGGACCCACTTTTTGAATGATGAATCTGTCCAGGACCCATTGGAAGTGATGTCATGGCCAGAAATGACATCATCAAGTAAATTAAAATTAATAATTATAAATAATTAAATTAAAATAAAAGAAATAATTAAATAAGGGGGAGCCAGTCCTGTTCCACCAAGTGAATCTATTTATTATTATAAATATATTATAAATATTATAATTATAATAATAATTATTATTATTAACAGTATTTATATACCACTTTTCAACTAAAAGTTCACAAAGTGGTTTACAGAGAAAAATCAAATAACTAAATGGCTCCCTGTCCCAAAAGGGCTCACAATCTAAAAAGATGCAACACCAGCAGACAGCCACTAGAACAGGCACTGCTGGGGTGAGGTGGGCCAGTTACTCTCCCCCTGCTAAATAAAAGAGGAGCACTCACTTGAAAAAGTGCCTCTTACCCAATTACCAGGGGTTAATCTACTCTGAAGTAAGTCCTATTGTGGTCAATGGGGCTTACTCTCAGGAAGGTGTGGGTGGGATTGCAGCCTGTGAGCCCAATCCTATGCATGACTACTCTGAAGTAAGTCCCATAGTGGTCAATGGAGCTTACTCTGTAGTCTGCCTTCAATAACACCCCCCAAAAAGAACCAGTGTGATTTCCAGCCCTCCCAGTGCGCAGTTGAAAGTTCTTCTATTTCAGAGAAGACCCACAAAGATCAATACAAAGACCCACCTGGCTTTGCAAGTGCAAAACAGAAAACATTCCCCTTACCATTCAAGCCTCTTTTTTGTCCTTCTTAGTGGGGGGGGGCTGCCTTCTGGAGCATTTGTTGCACTCCAGCTCCATCGGATCGGGACTCTTCTGGTGGCCTCACATTCCTCTTTGCCTGGCCTGACCACCAGCCAAGGCACGTCTGCCTACTCATGAGTAAACACGATCATGTGGCTGAGTTTGCTTTCCATAGAGCTCAATAGACTGCAGGAGGGAGGGAAGGACCTCCTTCTCAGGTGTTGGGGGCTGCATTCATTGGATGATGACCATTCTGACTTCCTTGGAGTCCTCTCACCTGCCCTTTCTGACAGAGTAAGGCAAGTCCGCCTACTTGTGAGTAAACGTGGCCACCTGGCTTCATTTCGGGCTCAGACTCTCAGCTGGGAGGGGGAGATTCTTGGGTGTTTTGGGGGGGCTGCATTCATTGGATCGGGACCATTCTGGTGTCATTGGCTTCCTCTCAGCCTGCCCTTTCTGACGGACTAAGGGAAGTTCACCTACTCATGAGTAAACATGCGATATGGCTCACTTTCACTTTCTATAGGGCTCAATTCGTTTTTTCTTTCCGGTTTTTTGGTCATAACTTTTGAATGAAAGGAGCAATTTCGATTCTGTTTTTTGCATTGCATTCAGCTGGACATTCTGCATCCAACGGTGTTGGCACGATGGGGTAGCACCCTCCATCCCCAGGGTGCATTACCTCGTGCGGTCCACACCCCCCGCACTTCCTAGCGATGCCAGTGCCTCTGTATGTGCAAGTGAGCAAGAGTTCTAGAAACATGGCAAACTGGACAATTAACTAAACTGGCCATGGGCAAAACCTGTGACCTTCCCCTAAATTGGCCATAAGTAGATATTGTTTACTTTTTCTTATTTAAAGAATAACTCACATTCACTTCTGTGGGAAAGCATACATTGAAGTATGGTCTGGTCTAGAGGAGGTAAAGGTCTGGTCTAGAGGGTAGAGCCTCCATTTGCCTGAAGATAACATCCACAAGGTCGCCAGTTCAAGGCCACTGGCACCGTGCAACCTTGAAGCAGCTGACAAGCTGAAGCCGAGCTATTCTATCTGCTCTGAGCGTGGGAGGATGGAGGCCAGAATGTGAAACCAGATCAGAAAGAAACACCTGAATGTTGTGGTTCTTGAAAGAAAGAACCTTCTTTCTACTGTAAAAATCCCTACGGGGATTTAATCAGCCTGCCTATGTAAACCGTCTTGAATAAAGACCAAGAAAGGCGATATATAAATACCTGTATTATTATTATTATTATTGTTGTTGTTGTTGTTTAAGTACTTGTGGACAGCATTGCAGAGGGGACAAAAGTGGACTGGACATTGAATGTCCAGGCCAGGGGACCCCAAAGGTAGGCTCATAAGAACATAAGAACAGCCCCACTGGATCAGGCCACAGGCCCATCTAGTCCAGGTTACTGTATCTCACAGCGGCCCACCAAATGCCCCAGGGAGTACACCAGATAACAAGAGACCTCATCCTGGTGCCCTCCCTTGCATCTGGCATTCTGACATAGCCCATTTCTAAAATCAGGAGGTTGCGCATACACATCATGGCTTGTACCCCGTAATGGATTTTTCCTCCAGGAACTTGTCCAATCTCCTTTTAAAGGCGTCTAGGCTAGACGCCAGCACCACATCCTGTGGCAAGGAGTTCCACAGACCAACCACACGCTGAGTAAAGAAATATTTTCTTTTGTCTGTTCTAACTCTCCCAACACTCAATTTTAGTGGATGTCCCCTGTTTCTGGTGTTATGTGAGAGTGTAAAGAGCATCTCTCTATCCACTCTGTCCATCCCCTCCATAATTTTGTATGTCTCAGTCATGTCCCCCCTCAGGCGTCTCTTTTCTAGGCTGAAGAGGCCCAAACGCCGTAGCCTTTCCTCATTAGGAAGGTGCCCCAGCCCAGTAATCATCTTAGTCGCTCTCTTTTGCACCTTTTCCATTTCCACTATATCCTTTTTGAGATGCGGCGACCAGAACTGGACACAATACTCCAGTGTGACTATACTGAGAAATGTACGTGCCCACAGCATTCTGCAGCAAACAACCCTTTCTTGTAAGAGTGAGCATTTTGCTGGTATATATTTATGCACCTGCATGCTATATAGCATATTCATCTCAGGTGTTTAAGAAACAGAACTCAGTTGTGCAGATAAAGACATGGTCCATGTAGACAGGAACTAGTTTGGTTCACAAGTTCTCCCATTTCATTCTCTGGAGAAAAGGCTGAGGATTGCACAATGAGTTCTGCATGCTTGAAGGGGACTTTGGGTTTAAGGGAACACACATTCCCTTATCTTGAGGAGGCCACTGTGACTGCTGCCAACCACAGGATGCAATGCATGCCCTGTTGGCATGGCTGCATCAGGCTGAGAGAGAGTGGTTCACCTAAAGAAATGGAATTTGAACTTGATTTGTAGCTCAGACTCTTATCCAGTTCACTACATCAACTCCCCAGCACAAGTTACAGCAGGAAGTCTGTTGGGGGCATGACAAAATCTGGACCACTCAAGAAGCTGGTGATGGTGGAGTGGGGAAATATTTAGACCGCGCCTGAGCATCCCTCCCCATGCACTCATGTTCTTTCTCCAGTCTAGGTGAAAAATTTCCATTCTAAGATGTCACTTAATTGAGAATATTGTACTTTAGCTGACTCATTTCTTTTTTTCATTTTAGAGGTACAGTGTAGAAATGTCAATCAGACACCCCAAAAAGATGGAATTGCTGACTAAGGTCGAAGTTTTGAAGAGAAGTGGCGTTTTACTACCCAACGATCTCCTTGAAAAAGTGGATTCAATTAATGAAAAATGGGAACTGCTTGGGGTATTTGCATTTTTATTACTGTTTGTGGGTTATGTGTACATTTTTTGTGTCTTGAAGTATGCTGTCTGTCTGACTTCTAATTTGAAGCACAAATATCTCTTTCATTCAATTCACTACATACATTTCAAACAAGCCACTCCTGCTATTACAAAAAAAACAAAAACAAACACCACACCACCCAGCATAGTATTTTCCTTGTCTCCTTTTTTTTTTTTATTCCCTGCTTGTCTCTTGTCTGACTTTAATAATTTTAGTTCTTTAATACCGGAAAAAGGTAAGTAAAATATTATGGGTACGCACCAAGTCAACTATAATACAGTATATCTGATATACACTGACTGTCATGCTTGAGTGAATGTTAATAGAATTTATTCTGAAGGTACATGTTAGAGACATCTACTCTTTAACTATTTACTATACCCTTAAGATGAAAAGTGGGGATGTCACTACATATTTCAGGTCACATTGATGGCTCAAAAAACAAATATGCAAATTGTGTACAAATCGGAAGTCCGGAGTCTGAGGACGCAGTCAGGATATGTTGCATATGTCTGCATTCATCTCATATTTGACAAAAGCAAGAAAAAGTTTCATATAATTCATTTCATGCTATGATGACTTCAGACTTAGCAAACATGCAATACAAGAAGGTGGCAAAAAAATGCAATATAGCGATTCTCCTACCCAGACAACAAGAGCATGATTTAGGAAGCACTACTGGTGATTATTGCAAGACACAACAGACGAATGTGGGGGAAGGAGAGGATTTTTAAGATCCTATATTAAAAATAATATTTTTTAAGATTATAATGCCGTTGTACAAATCTATGGTAAGGCCACACCTGGAGTATTGCTCCCAGTTCTGGTCGCCACATCTCAAAAAAGACATAGTAGAAATGGAAAAGGTGCAAAAGAGAGTGACTAAGATGATTGCTGGGCTGGAGCACTTTCCTTATGAGGAAAGGCTACTGCGTTTGGGCCTCTTTAGCCTAGAAAAGAGATGCCTGGGGGGGGGGACATGATTGAGACATACAAAATTATGCAGGGGATGGACAGAGTGGATACAGAGATGCTCTTTACACTCTCACAGAGCACCAGAACCAGGAGAAATCCACTAAAATTGAGTGTTGGGAGGGTTAGGACAGACAAAAGAAAATACTTCTTTACTCAGCATGTGGTCGGTCTGTGGAACTCCTTGCCACAGGATGTGGTGATGGCATCTGACCTGGATGACTTGGACAAGTTAAAATTGACAAGTTTCTGGAGGAAAAACCCATTATGGGTTACAAGCCTTGATGCGTATGTGCAACCTCCTGATTTTAGAAATGGGCTATGTCAGAATGCCAGATGCAGGGGAGGGCACCAGGAGGCAGGTCTCTTGTTATCTTGTGTGCTCCCTGGGGCATTTGGTGGGCCGCTGTGAGAGACAGGAAGCTGGACTAGATGGGCCTATGGCCTGATCCAGTGGGCCTGTTCTTATGTTCTTATCCTTTTCATAAATGCTTTCACTAAAAATCAATGTAAAGTTTATAATCTGCTTAAATTATAACTCAATGTTTAGAAGTATTTATAACAGAGATGGTACAATATTTTGCACACTATGCAAATGCTATCGTAGAAACAAGAAGGATAATCCGTTATCCTAGTGAGCAGAACTTGCAAGTGGGCTGCATGTGTCTTACAATGACACATAGCAACTAATATTAATCTTGCAGGGATTTTATGGATGAATTTTTGGAGGTTTATGGATGAACCTCCTTATTTAAGGATGAACTTTTGATGCTTTGATTCAGGAAGGGCAGTGCATGAGGAGAAACATCCCCTGTGGGAACTATGTGCACAGAAGTGTCTTACATATACAAGAACACAAGAACATAAGAAGAGCCCCACTGGATCAGGCCAAAGACCCATCTAGTCTAGCTTCTTGTATCTCACAGTGCCCCACCAAATGCCCCAGGGAGCACACAAGACAACAGACACAACCTGTGTCCTGGTTCCGTCCCCTGCATCTGGCAATCAGAGGCAGCCTGCTTCTAAAACCAAGAGCTTACTATGATTTGTAA
The DNA here is from genome assembly GCF_035046505.1 of Tiliqua scincoides. Classification (NCBI taxonomy): domain Eukaryota; kingdom Metazoa; phylum Chordata; class Lepidosauria; order Squamata; family Scincidae; genus Tiliqua; species Tiliqua scincoides. Next base: position 3,990,684 of record NC_089821.1, on the reverse strand, counting down.
CCCATAATGAACTTCTCCTCCAGAAATTTGTCCAATCCCCTCTTAAAGGCATCCAGGCAAGATGCCATCACTATCTCCTGTGGTAATGAGAGTTGCATCTCTCCATGGGAGTGCATGCAGCATTCCTCAACCTGGATAAGGCACCACATGTGCAGTGCTCAGCAGGGAGTCTGCACTGTGTGAGTTAACAAAACAAAACTGATCCCATGTTGACAGGGATGTAGCTAGAGGGGATGCAAAGCACTAAATTTTTCAGGGAGCCTCTCTGCAGCATAAAACCAGCCCCTATCCTTCAGAACCAATCATACGCCTCTGTTTTGCTCCACTGCCTGGAATGGCTCTGAATGGTAGGGGAAAGGGCCACTTGCATTCTGCAATGAGGCTGCCTGCAAAACTTAATGCTTTGCACCCCCTCTAGCTACACCACTGTGTTGAGACAGGTAACTGAGGTTTGGATCTAAAGAGCTTTTCTAGCTACACCAAGGACTTTGGCCTGCCAAGTGGCTTTCTCAGACTTTTTTCCCCTTTTGAATATAGATTCCATGCCATATCAAAATCCCACATTGAAAATTCCCTCAGATTCAAAAGCAGTTTGCCATGATATTTATTATTATTATTATTATTATTATTATTATTATTATTATTATTATTATTATTATTTATTTTATTAATTTGTACCCTGCCTTTTTGCCCAACGGGCACACAAGGCGGCTAACAAACAATTTAAAAATACAACATGAAAAACAGTTAAAAACAATTTACAATGATTAAAAAGCTAAAAACAAAACAAAACAAACCCCGTGGGTTTTCATATAAAAAGCAAGAACGCCAGCCAGCCTGTCAACAATTAAAAGCTTTTTGAAATAAAAAGGTCTTCAGTCCATGCCGAAACATTAGCAACGAGGGAGCAGTTCTCAGTTCTAAGGGGAGGGTATTCCACAGTTCAGGGGCCACCACTGAGAAGGCCCTCTTCCTGGCTGCCACCCCTCTCACATCTCTTAGTGGCGGCACAGTCAAAAGGGCCCCCCCAGAAGATCTAAGAGCACGGGCCGAATTGTAGGGAAGGAGGCGGTCCCTCAAATACCCCGGACCCGAGCCGTAAAGGGCTTTAAAAGTCAAAACTAGCACCTTGAATTGGGCCCGGAACAGAACCGGCAACCAGTGTAGCCGCCGGAGCAACGGCTCGACAGAGTCAAACCAACGTGCCCTGGCAACCACACAAGCAGCCGCGTTCTGTACTAGTTGTAATTTCCGGACCGTCTTCAAAGGCAGCCCCACGTAGAGCGCATTGCAATAATCTAATCTAGATGTCACTAGGGCATGGGTTACTGTGGCCAGGTCCGCGCAGCTCAGGTACGGTCGCAGCTGGCGAATCAGCCGAAGCTGAGCAAAGGCTCCCTGGCCACCGCCGCCACCTGGGACTCCAGGAGCAGCTGTGGATCCAGGAGAACCCCCAAGCTGCGGACCTGCTCCTTCAGAGGGAGTGCAACCCCATTCAGAGCAGGATGATAGTCCTGTACCCGAGCTGTGGATTTCCGAACCAAGAGCACCTCTGGCTTATCCGGATTTAATTTCAGCTTGTTCGCCCACATCCAGTCCCTAACCGCCTCCAGACAGCGATCCAGGACCCCAACCGCCTCCTCAGAATCAGGGGGAAAGGAGAGATAAAGCTGGGTGTCATCAGCGTACTGGTGGCAACCCACTCCAAACCCCCGGATGATCTCTCCCAGCGGCTTCATGTAGATGTTAAAAAGCATGGGGGATAAGATGGAACCCTGCGGCACCCCAAACCTCAGAGGTCGGGGTGCCGAACAGGCATCCCCCAGCACCACCTTCTGGGATCTGTCAGCCAGGAAGGAGCGGAACCACTTCAAAACAGTGCCTCCAATCCCCAACCCGGCCAGCCGGCCCAGAAGGACACCATGGTTGATGGTGTCGAATGCCGCCGAGAGGTCCAGCAGGACTAACAGGGTTGCACTCCCCCTGTCCATCCCCCAGCGAAGGTCATCCACCAAGGCGACCAAGGCAGTCTCCGTCCCGAACCCCGGCCTGAAGCCAGATTGGAATGGGTCCAGATAATCCGTTTCCTCCAGTACCCTCTGAAGCTGGGACGCCACCACCTGCTCAAATCACCTTGCCCAGGAATGGGATATTCGAGACCGGCCGAAAGTTATTTAAATTAGTGGGATCCAGGGAGGGCTTCTTCAGGAGGGGGCGAACCATCGCCTGCTTCAAGGCAGGCGGGAGCACCCCCTCCCTCAGAGATGAGTTCACCACCCTCCCCGTCCACTCAGCCAGCCCTTCCCGGGCAGCCCTAATTAACCATGCTGGGCATGGGTCGAGTGGGCAGGCAGCAGGTCTCCACTCCAGAGAATCCTGTCCACATCCTCAGGCGCTACAAGCTGAAAAGAATCCCAAATAGCAGGATAGACAGGTGCCCCGGGGACATCACTGGACATGCCCACAGCGGCGTCCAAGTCATGCCGAATCTGATCGACCTTCTCTGCAAAGTGATACATAGGAATGAGTGAGATCCTGAGGAACTGAATTTCAGGATAAACAGAACTAGTAGTGCCTCACATTGGCTTCTTGCCTGAGTGTTTGATCAACTTAATTCAAGCACAGTTCTAAACTTTTGGTTACTTCTGATAGGACATACGATCAATTGGATGAGCAGCTCATCAACTTCCCTTCATTAAAATAATCCGATTTTAAAATAAACTACTCTGCTCTTTGAAATGGATTTTAAAGGCCTTGTCTTTCTGCATGTTGAGATCAAGATTCAATTTTATATCACTTTTTTGTAGTAATTTCTCCATTTACTAAAAAGTTGCTGTTTCTTCCTAAATGAATTTCATGTATAATAAGCAGTTTTTGATTGGGTTTTGTTTAATTTAATAATAAAAAAAAAACCTCTGTGAAAACTAGCAACACTAGGCATACTGTTTTAATTGGCATGATTACATTTTAATTGGCATGACAAAAATTAAAGACAAGGATTTTAACTTCTAACAATGGTAAAATAGAGAGATATGGTTTTTAATATTACTTTCATCTAAGGTGAACAGTGTGGAATGGAAATACATTAGAATGAAATGTCAGTGGTGCGTACAGTTTAATCTGTGAAATTTTGTCCCCTGTGCTGAATATTACTCTGTCTCAATTGCATATTAAACAAGCCTATCAAGGCAGGCATTGGCATCTGCTGTGCTGACACAAATTGTGAATTAAATGAAATTGATGTCCTCTGTCGTATATTTATGAAGACGGACCATTCTCTGAAGTATTCTGTTTATGAAGAATTTATGATTGCAAACTGTTCCAGAACAAAAAAGTGGCAATAAATTCTTTTTTGTGACCCTACCCTCCAAGGGCATTGATTTCACCTCCTGCTGCTACTTTTGTTACAGCATAAAAACAATAGCTAAAGCTTGATTCCACTGAGAGCCTTCAAATTATCAATATTTGAGCCATCAAAATAGAAGGGTGTTGCCAAGAATGTGTTGTTGTTTTACGTTGTGATCTCCCAAACACTATTTGCAGAAAGCTTTGGAATAGATGAGTATCTGTTGATTTAATTCCGTATGTATTTCAAATTTGAGTATTAGACTGTAAGGGCCCAATCCTATCTTGTGCTTGAACAGGCAAGCCAGGAGGCTTGTGCTGTATCCAGCAAGAGATAGGGCTGCAAAGTGGCTCAGCCAAAGACAAGGGGAAACTCTTCCCCTTATCCCTGGGTAAATCGCTGCAGCCCCTATGGGTCTCCACGGACTTGTGCCATCTCAGCATAACAACTGGATCCCAGCCCCACCTTCAGCTCCCTGCCCGTCCATCTCCGAGACTGCCCTCCGCCTGCCCTCCCCTGCCCCAAAACACCTACCTTACGCCGCCTCCTGGATTCAGCTTCCATGCGCCAGCACACCTTGGGCTTGCTCCCAAGAGGCGCAAATGTACATTACGGCAGGTTTGCAACCCTCCTAGGTCGGAAGATTGTTAGGATTGCGCTGTAACTCATTGTTAGGATTGCGCTGTAAGTCTTGTACCACTTACTCCATCATCATCCCATTGACTTGAATGGGGCTAGTACTAACCCTGCCCACCTTCAAAGATGCACTGATTACTGCAGCCAGTTGATCGCTGGCTTCTAAGGGACAGCTGTCACAAGCTTTGATAGACATGGGTTTGGTTCCAAAATAAATTTATTTATCTACTATATTTTTTATCCTGCCTTTCTCACCCTAAGGCAGTGGTTCCCAAAATCCTACTTGAATTTTGGAACCTCACTAAGTTGCTGCGGGGGCAGGGCTGGAGCAGGCAATTGTGCAAATGGAAGCGAACTCCGACATGCCAGATGCAATGGAGGACACCAGGATGCAGGTCTCTTGTTGTCTTGTGTGCTCCCTGAGGCAACAGGTGGGCCACTGTGAGATACAGGAAGCTGGACTAGGTGGGCCTATGGCCTGATCCAGTGGGGCTGTTCTTATGTTCTTAAACTACAATTCCCAGAAGCCTTGCAGGTCTCTTGTTATCTGGTGTGCTCCCTGGGGCATTTGGTGGGCCCTGTGAGATACAGGAAGCTGGACTAGATGGGCCTATGGCCTGATCCAGTGGGGCTGTTCTTATGTTCTTAACTACAATTCCCAGGAAGCCTTGCAGGTCTCTTGTTATCTGGTGTGCTCCCTGGGGCATTTGGTGGGCCGCTGTGAGATACAGGAAGCTGGACTAGATGGGCCTTTGACCTGATGCTCTTCTTATCTTGATAGCAGATTGGAGCTTATTACCGCATGGAGGGTCGCGGAGGCGGCTACAAGCCTCCGGGACCCTTCAGAAGGATGAAGGATGTCCCCAGATACATTAGGATGTCCCTGGGTACCTGCAGAGTTGCAATCACTGCAACGCTGTTGGGGACCCATTCCTGGGCCACTCACTTTAAGGGGCAATGCCCCTTTTCTGGTTCCCCTGGTGGGAACTGCTGCCCTAAGGGGACCCAAATTTCCCAAACATACCTTATCTCATTAGGAAAAACTAAACAAGACTGAAACTTTAATACTTCAGAATCTGGTTATTATCTAAACTGTTCTCACGTCAAGCTGAATATTATTATTATTATATAGCAAATACATCACAATGCCTCACAATCTCATTACATTACAATGTAATTGTAATTGTAAGCGCATTACAATCTCTGAGCATGAACTGGAGGTTGTCCATGACTTTGTGTACCTTGGCTCAACGATCTCCGACACTCTTTCTCTCGATACCGAGCTAAACAAACGCATCGGTAAAGCAGCTACCACGTTTTCCAGACTCACAAAGAGAGTCTGGTCCAACAAGAAGCTGACGGAACATACCAAGATCCAGGTCTACAGAGCTTGCGTCCTGAGTACACTTCTGTACTGCACAGAGCAGTACTGTACTGCACTTCTGTACAGGAGAGGAAACTGAGCGCTTTCCACATGCGCTGCCTCCGACGCATCCTCGGCATCACCTGGCAGGACAAAGTTCCAAACAACACAGTCCTGGAACGTGCTGGAATCCCTAGCATGTATGCACTACTGAAACAGAGACGCCTGCGTTGGTTCGGTCATGTCGTGAGAATGGATGATGGCCGGATCCCAAAGGATCTCCTCTATGGTGAACTCGTGCAAGGAAAGCGCCCTACAGGTAGACCACAGCTGCGATACAAGGACATCTGCAAGAGGGATCTGAAGGCCTTAGGAGTGGACCTCAACAAGTGGGAAACCCTGGCCTCTGAGCGGCCCGCTTGGAGGCAGGTTGTGCAACATGGCCTTTCCCAGTTTGAAGAGACACTTGGCCAACAGTCTGAGGCTAAGAGGCAAAGAAGGAAGGCCCATAGCCAGGGAGACAGACCAGGGACAGACTGCACTTGCTCCCGGTGTGGAAGGAATTGTCACTCCCGAATCGGCCTTTTCAGCCACACTAGACGCTGTTCCAGAACCACCTTTCAGAGCGCGATACCAGAGTCTTTCGAGACTGAAGGTTGCCAACTACATCACAGTGAGCAGATAATGTCTACGCTCCAAGAGAATGGAGTCAGACCACCAGACTCCACCCTGCTGATACAATAACAACCAAGAAGGAAATGTTTCTTCTGTAACATAATGCAATCATGGACATCCATGTGATACTGATCAACACTTCCACACAATTTTTTTTTGTTTTTTGGTTCACAAACTAGGGTGTAACCAAGTCCCCAGTTACCATAGTTAGTGACTCAGCTCAATTGCTAGGGGTGGAGAAATCTGAAGAGGATTTCATTTTATGCTCTAATGTTATACTTATAGGTTACGCAGCAAGTGAGCAGAAACAATAGACTGGAGCTAGAACCAATGAGTCAGCCTCCTTTCCTGAAATCCTACTCGAGATTTCAGAGGATCGAGAGGTGCTCATGATTTTTTGAGAATTATTCTCTGCATATAAGCAAGCATATAAACAAGTGTGTGAAAATACTGTGTATTGATTTTTAAAAGATATTATTTAAAACCGTCATATTACAATTCTAAATAAAAAAATAGACGCGAAATACAATTATCGTAAACCTACACTTAGTGCCCAAGGCTATTGGGCTTCCCAGCAGTGCTTCTGGCCCACGGCCAGCGCTGGACATCATAAAAGTGCTGTAAGGCACTCAGGTGCCAGCCATGAGCTGCAGTGCTGGCAGAGAAGCCAGCACCAGTTGGCACTGGGTCTCAGCACCCAGAGGAGGTGTTGCTTGAGTGCCAGGCGGAAGCATCCCCGACCCAGAGGGGAGATTTACTGGGGTGGGGAGAAGGCAGAGTGGGGGCAGAACAGGGCAGGGGGAGGGAAACCAGAGAATCAGGCCTGGGAGGGGGACAGAGATGGTGGCAGAGGTTACTGCCAATCCTATGCCCCCTCCCAAGCCACGGAGCCCTATAATGGCCTCCTTGGTTCTGCACCAACTCAAGAACTGGTGCAGCGCCGAGGAGACGCATTGGGGCTGCTTGGGCTCAACACAGGGTAAGGGAACATTTGGTAAGGGAAGACTGCAGTGGTTCCCCCAGCCCTGAAGGATGATGGCCATTTTGGTACCGCTGGACCTTGCAGTGGTGCCGGAGCATAGGATTGGGCTGTTAATTTTAAACAGTATTACATTTGTTAAAGAATGTATGGATTTTTAACAGCATCCTCGATTTTCATTTTTCTGTCATTCTGGAATTCTGATTGGAGCTGTCCTGCTAGCAGAATAGTTGTAAACTCCAAACCAATGAAGCAAGTGACAGTCCTGCGTCATTGTACAATTGTGTCTGTCTTTTTTACGTGCAGAGTTAAGAGAACAGGGTTTCACTATGGACATGCTCTCAGTAAAGCCAATGGGAATCTTTTGTCCTGGATTGCTGTGACAACAGACGGTGGATACAACGACCATTTTATAATACGTTTGCACACATCAGCACCTGATGTGTGATAAAATTGTCCATCCGACTTGGCAGGATGACACAGATGACCAAACGACTGCAGTGTGGGTGTGCTGCTCCTGGGTCATTGGTTTTTTTCTACAAGCTTAGACGCTTGGCTTACTAATGGTTATATATACGTGTGTGTGTGTGTGTGTGTCTGTGTCTGTGTCTGTGTCTGTGTGTGTCACTTGGGAGATTATTGTCTCTCCACTCAGAGTAAGGTACTGAATAAGCAATTGAATTGACTCATATTGGTAATACCTAAATACAGATAATTGTTGGTCAGCTAACGTATGCGCATGGTACATAAGACTAATCTTTGGTTTCTTTCTCTGTTACATTAGAAAACTCTAGGAGAGAAGATCCAAGACACAATGGTGGGGCACAGTGGGTTAGGTCCACGTGACCTGCTTTCTCCTGAAAGCGGCAGCCTGGTCAGGCAGCTGGAGGTCAGGATCAAAGAACTGAAAGGGTGGCTGCGAGATACCGAGCTTTTTATCTTCAATTCCTGTCTGAGGCAAGAAAGCGAAGGAACAATAAATGCCGAGAAGCAACTGCAATACTTTAAGGTAACAAAACAAAACAACCCTACAGGATTTCTTTTAAACGTGAAATAAAATATGAAGTACATATGTTAGCCTCATGTACCTGCACATGCAATAATGCACACTTTTGTTTCCTGTGCAATTTTATAGAGGCATTACTTTTCTGTTAGTAGAACTCAATTACTTGCTTTTAATATACATTTTTCTGTACATAAATGCTTACAAGAATTAAAATAACACCAGCCTTATATCTGAATTCCTTATTATTTTCTCATTGTATACAGTTTAAGGAAGACGCATATGATTTTGAGGTTGATGCATATGATATTGAGGTTTGACACATATGATATCGGTAGACAACTACAATATTGTGAATCACCCATGCATAGGTTTAGCATAAATATACAGAGAAGGAAAGCTCACATAGTTTATCTCATAGTATTGTGGTAGCACCTTTGCTCTAATACTGTGGTCCAGTTTTGCCACCCTCCTGACTGTTGGTACTGGTGAACCAGTGCTCTAGACAGTGGCATAGCTAGAGGGGATGCAAAGCACTAGGTTTTGCAGGGAGCCTCACCGCAGTGTACAAACAGCCCCTCCCCCTTCCCTTCGGAGCCATTCTGGGTAGTGGGGGCAAAACGGAGGCGTACGCATGTCATGTGATTTTAGTACATGATGATTGCTATGCAATAGCTACGTCAATATGGACTGCGCTGCCGTAGTAACTCTGCATGTTCGAGACAACCAGTGTCTTTGGCTCAGTTCAAACATAACACTGAAACATGGCTTAGCGCAACATGCCTGGGCTGATAGGAGCTGCAGGCATGTGGCCTTGTGCGCACCTCCTCCCCTCTCTACTCTCACGCATGAGAGGAGTGTGAAAGCACGTGGCACGCTGACCTTCATCTTGCTGTGTCTTCCTGTGTAGTCAGGAGTGAAATTCTATGAAATGCACGGCCACAGCATGTGGTGATGGCCACTAGTTTTGGATTTTTAACAAGTATTAGAAAATTAAACTTGAACTTCCCATACTTCCCATACATATATCTGGCTATAGCAGCAAGTGTTACCCTGCAGATGCCCGATCTCGTCTGATCTCTCAGAAGCTAAGCAGGGTCAGGCCTGGTTAGTACTTGGATGGGAGACCACCTGGGAATACTGGGTGCTGTAGGCTTATACCATAGTCTTTTGAGACTGAAGGTTGCCAACCATCTGGCTATAGTTAGAAACAGCATACTGGATGAAATGAACTCTTGGTATGATTGGGGAAGGCAATTCTTATGCTCTTAATGGCTTGTGTTAAATGTTAGGGACAATTTACATGCCTGTGACAAAATATACTTTGTAGCTGATAACCCTCTGACCAAACATAAAAACGATTCTTGACATATATTTGATATTGACAGATTTGAATTGTTGTGGAGGCAACTGGAAACCCTCACAGCGTCACTGACAGCGGTCAACTGGAACTACTGGGCACTTTTTAACCGTTGTAAAGTGTTTCTTATGTTTAATTATGTACTAGGGCATCTAGAACCTGAGCCCTAAATACAATGTTTTTTAACCAGTCTGAAAAGTAGCGCCACTGTTTCTCCTCCTCCAGTACCGAAGTAGATGCTCTTGAACATAAAACTGGAACTTTCTGCTAGCAGAACTGTAGACTTGCCTGACAGAGAGTCACTCATTCCATGGGCTCCCCCCGTTCATTCCCACTTTATCCCCTCCTGCTTGATAGAAGATATGCCCTGCTGAGCAGCCTACCTGCTGCTTTTGTTAAGGAGTCTTGGAGCACAATCCCAACCAACCCTTAGCTCGGGCACCAAGCTCCATTGCTGGCACTGGGTGTTGCAAACATGCCATAGCACACACCCATAGCACCTGGGGAGGAGGGGTACTGGGACTCAACATGAGTGGACAGCCAGTCAGCCAGCACTCTTCCAGCACTGGCTGGTGGTAAATCTTCTTGGGTAGGTGGGAAGTGGGTGGAACGGTGTGGAGGAAGGGGAGGATCGAGCCTGGGAGGAAGGCGGAGACGGCAGCAGACTGCCACTGTATCCTAACCTCCCTCCCAGCCTGGACAACCCAACATGGGCCTCCTCGGGTTTGTGCCCACTCAAAAGCCGGCGCAGATTTGAGGAAACCCACTGGCATCATGGCTGCATTACCTGGGTTAAGGAAGCAAACACTCCCTTACCTTAGGGAGACTCCCAGCACCCATAAAATCCAGCGGTAGCCATTTCGGCCCTGTTGGAGCCATGGGCGCCATTGAACTCAAGAACATAAGAACAGCCCCGCTGGATCAGGCCATAGGCCCATCTAGTCCAGCTTCCTGTATCTCACAGCGGCCCACCAAATGCCCCAGGGAGCACACCAGATAACAAGAGACCTGCAAGGCTTCCTGGGAATTGTAGTTAAGAACATAAGAACAGCCCCACTGGATCAGGCCATAGGCCCATCTAGTCCAGCTTCCTGTATCTCACAGCGGCCCACCAAATGCCCCAGGGACCACACCAGATAACAAGAGACCTGCAAGGCTTCCTGGGAATTGTAGTTGAGAACATAAGAACAGCCCCACTGGATCAGGCCATAGGCCCACCTAGTCCAGCTTCCTGGATCTCACAGTTGCCCACCAAATGCCCCAGGGAGCACACCAGATAACAAGAGACCTGCAAGGCCTCCTGGGAATTGTAGTTAAGAACATAAGAACAGCCCCACTGGATCAGGCCACAGGCCCATCTAGTCCAGCTTCCTGTATCTCACAGCGGCCCACCAAATGCCCCAGGGAGCACACCAGATAACAAGAGACCTGCAAGGCCTCCTGGGAATTGTAGTTTAAGAACGTAAGAACAGCCCCACTGGATCAGGCCAAAGGCCCATCTAGTCCAGCTTCCTGTATCTCACAGCGGCCCACCAAATGCCCCAGGGAGCACACCAGATAACAAGAGACCTGCAAGGCCTCCTGGGAATCGTAGTTTAAGAACATAAGAACAGCCCCACTGGATCAGGCCATAGGCCCATCTAGTCCAGTTTCCTGTATCTCACAGCGGCCCACCAAATGCCCCAGGGAGCACACCAGATAACAAGAGACCTGCATCCTGGTGCCCTCCCTTGCATCTGGCATTCTGACATAACCCAACCCAACTTAAGTTTGGGTTGCCGATCAATGTGAGGGAGATATTTTCCCTCCTGTCTTTCTCCCTGGTTTTCAATTTCTTATAAAGTAAAAAGATATTTTCAGCAGTTAGACTATAGCCAGACATCTAGTTCTCAGTTAATCAAGAATAATTCCATATATCCCCCAGGGACTGAACCTGGGTAAAGCATCAGGCAACACTGTTTTTCCCACTTCCAGAACTAAGAAGGGCATGACAGAGTTAGAAAATCCTAAGAACTTTTTTTTTTTTTATGTTGGTGGACAGCTGTCAAAACTGTTTGTGGACCAGGACCCCGGATCAATTGTCTCATTGCTTTGCTGATTAATAACCAAGTCACATTTCATCTAATACTTATTTTCAAAATCGTAGCTATCATGGCATAGAAAACAATTATGCTCTAGTTGTGTTCAGAGCACATCACATTCCCACATAGATAGAGATAAAATCTTCAAGCCAGCTTTATCTCATTAAATTTAAAATCCATGATAAGTAAGTTTTCAAATCCCCACAAACCTCTTGGGGAAGTGAACATAAGAGAAAATGGTTATAATTAATAATATGAAGTGTATAATATGTATAATTCAGAGAAACCATTTAGAACATTTTAAAGAACTTTAGTAGATAACCCTGCTGTGGCGTCTTTCAACTTACTTTCGACTTAGCTAAAACTACAGTCTTATTAGTGTTTATTACAATATGCAAATCATACTTTCACAACAGAATCTTTAATATTATAGTCATGCTGATGATGTACAGAATGACCTGGCACAGATCAACATTTCTATCCATCAACAAACACTCTGTTTGATATATAACAGTGTAGCTGGAATCCCTAGCATGTATGCACTGCTGAAACAGAGATGCCTGCGTTGGCTCGGTCATGTTGTGAGAATGGATGATGGCCGGATCCCAAAGCATCTCCTCTATGGAGAACTCATGCAAGGAAAGCGCCCTACAGGTAGACCACAGCTGCGATACAAGGACATCTGCAAGAGGGATCTGAAGGCCTTAGGAGTGGACCTCAACAGGTGGGAAACCCTGGCCTCTGAGCGGCCCGCTTGGAGGCAGGCTGTGCAGCATCGCCTTTCCCAGTTTGAAGAGACACTTGGCCAACAGTCTGAGGCTAAGAGGCAAAGAAGGAAGGCCCACAGCCAGAGAGACAAACCAGGGACAGACTGCACTTGCTCCCAGTGTGGAAGGGATTGTCACTCTTGGACGCTGTTCCAGAACCACCTTTCAGAGCGTGATACCAGAGTCTTTCGAGACTGAAGGTTGCCAACAACTGTATTTTAAATTGTGTTTATTCTATAGAATGGATGTATGAATTAGCTATTCATTTATAGCTATACCACCCAAGAACACAGCCCTGCTTCACTCCGCTTCGGATGTCAAAAGGGTCTGATGTGGAGCCATCGAAGACAACATTGCCCTTCATGTCCTTGTGGAAAGATCTGATGATGCTGAGGAGCCTGGGTGGACATCCAATCTTGGGGAGAATCTTGAAGAGGCCGTCTCTGCTGACCAGGTCGAAAGCCTTTGTGAGATCTATGAAGGCTATAAAGAGTGGCTGTCGTTGTTCCCTGCATTTCTCCTGCAGTTGTCTAAGGGAGAATACCATATCAGTGGTGGACCTGTTGGCTCAGAATCCACACTGCGATTCTGGATAGACGCTCTCTGCAAGTACCTGGAGCCTCGGTACAACTCGGGCAAACAGCTTTCCTACAACGCTAAGGAGAGAGATGCCGCGGTAGTTGTTGCAGTCACCCCTATCACCTTTGTTCTTGTACAGTGTGATGATGTTTGCATCCCTCATGTCTTGAGGTACTCCACCTTCTCTCCAGCAGAGACAGAGGATTTCATGCAGCTCAGTGACGATGATCTCTTTGCAGCATTTTAGGACTTCAGCAGGGATGCTGTCTTTTCCAGGTGCCTTGCCAAAGGCAAGGGAGTCCAGGGCAACGTGAAGTTCTTCTAGGGTTGGTTCACTGTCAAGCTCTTCCAGCACAGGCAGGCACTCAATGTTGTTCAGTGCTTCTTCGGTGACTACATTTTCTCTGGAATATAGCTCAGAGTAGTGCTGCACCCAGCGTTCCATCTGCTGCGCCCGATCCTGGATCACCTCGCCTGTGGCAGACTTCAGAGGGGCCTTTTGACATCCGAAGCGGAGTGAAGCAGGGCTGTGTTCTTGCACCAACCTTGTTTGGGATTTTCTTCGCTGTCCTGCTGAAGCAGGCCTTTGGAACTGCAACAGAAGGCATCTATCTCCGGACCAGATCAGACGGAAAGCTCTTCAACCTCTCCAGACTGAGAGCAAAATCCAAAGTCCAGCTGAAATGTCTGCGTGACTTCCTCTTTGCCGACGATGCAGCTGTCACTACCCACTCTGCCAAAGATCTCCAGCAGCTCATGGATCGTTTTAGCAAGGCCTGCCAAGATTTTGGACTGACAATCAGCCTGAAGAAAACACAGGTCATGGTTCAGGATGTGGACTCACCTCCCTGCATTACAATCTCTGAGCATGAACTGGAGGTTGTCCATGACTTTGTGTACCTTGGCTCAACGATCTCCGACACTCATTCTCTCGATACCGAGCTAAACAAGCGCATCGGTAAAGCAGCTACCACGTTTTCCAGACTCACAAAGAGAGTCTGGTCCAACAAGAAGCTGACGGAACATACCAAGATCCAGGTCTACAGAGCTTGCGTCCTGAGTACACTTCTGTACTGCAGCGAGTCATGGACTCTTCGCTCACAACAGGAGAGGAAACTGAGCGCTTTCCACATGCGCTGCCTCCGACGCATCCTCGGCATCACCTGGCAGGACAAAGTTCCAAACAACACAGTCCTGGAACGTGCTGGAATCCCTAGCATGTATTCACTGCTGAAACAGAGACGCCTGCGTTGGCTTGGTCATGTTGTGAGAATGGATGATGGCCGGATCCCAAAGGATCTCCTCTATGGAGAACTCGTGCAAGGAAAGCGCCCTACAGGTAGACCACAGCTGCGATACAAGGACATCTGCAAGAGGGATCTGAAGGCCTTAGGGATGGACCTCAACAAGTGGGAAACCCTGGCCTCTGAGCGGCCCGCTTGGAGGCAGGCTGTGCAGCATGGCCTTTCCCAGTTTGAAGAGACACTTTGCCAACAGTCTGAGGCTAAGAGGCAAAGAAGGAAGGCCCATAGCCAGGGAGACAGACCAGGGACAGACTGCACTTGCTCCCGGTGTGGAAGGGATTGTCACTCCCGGATTGGCCTTTTCAGCCACACTAGACGCTGTTCCAGAACCACCTTTCAGAGCGCGATACCATAGTCTTTCGAGACTGAAGGTTGCCAATACCATACCACCCAATGGATGTTAGGGGGTGGGACCTGGAAACCATTCTGATCCTTTTGTAATAGTAGGCACCCCTCCCCTGGCAGCCGTATCCCTCCCCAGGCAGCACTATCAGCTGCCATTGCTGATACTGGATAGCAGCGAACCCTACAAGAGGCAGTTTCCAAATCCCCCCCCCCCCATGCAAATGACTTAAGTTGTCTCGGACTGCAGCCCTCCTGATGCTGTCTCCTGTATCTGGCTGTTTATGTGTTGTCTGTAAATGCTAGCAGGAAGCACTAACAGAAAAGCAGGTTGGAGGGCTGAAAACAATGTGATGCTATACTCTGTGATATGTGTTGATAAGGGTGGAACAGGGGGAGGGACTGACCTGGGAGGAGGGTGGGACTGGCGGAGGCCTCCTCTGACAGATCCTATGCTTCATGTTGGACTTGGAAGCCCAACACAGGGTTTCTCAAATCTGCGTCCTCAGTTTAGCTGGTGCAGCCTCGAGTAGTCCCTTTGGGGGGTTAGGGCTTACTTGGGGTAAGGAGATGAATGTCCCCTTCCCCCAAGGAGACCTCTGGCAACTTCTTCGGCCCCTCAGGATACAACGGTGGCTCTTTCAAGCTGCTGTAGCCTGCAGCGCCGGGAAAGTTAGGATTGGGCTGTAAGAGCAAACATTAACTTTCTGCTTCCTGCTCCCTCTTATGTTGCAATCCTATCCACACTTTCATGGGAGTAAGTTTCATTGACTATAGTGGAACTTACTTCTGAGGAAACAGGCATAGGATTGGCCTCTGTGTCTCCACTCTAGCCTGCAGGCTGCCTGCCTTCTTGACTTGCTATAATTTTTCTGCTTATAGAGTTTGGTTCAAGCAGGACACATTATTGTTTTGAGCAAATGTACAGGAGATAAACAAAGGTATTAAGTGGGGGGGGGGCCCACGAGGATCCTCAGATAACTGAATCTGTGGATACCAGGGGACGCCAGTGTAGATGATGTACAGATACCATGTATTTTCCCCTGCTTAAGAGCTTAAAGGGGAAATGCAAATGGGGAAAATGGCACAGGGGAAATGGTAAACATCCCCCAGACCATAATCACATTCCCAATCGTGTCAATTCTACCTGCCACTATGTGTTTATAAAAGACTCATGAGCTTTCTAATCATGGAATTCCCACCATCTTGTCTTGTGGGGAGGGGGACCACTCCACCAGGGCTCTTTCTGGCTGTGTATGTTCTCTTCAGTAGCTGATGGTATGAGCCTCTTCTGAGCTTCTTCTTCTGGGATACTTTTCTTTTATCCTCTTCTGAGGGCAAAGAAATCTCTAGCTATTAACTGAGCTACTTGAAGAAACAAATAAAATAGAGAGTGACATAAATCTATTTAAGAGCGTGCACATGAAGGCTGCGTTCTAAGGTGCCCTTCTGCTAGTACATAAGAACATACAGTCTCTACTACTCTACTACTAATCTGTAGTAGATTAGTTTATAGCAGAAGAGCATTGCATGAAAATTCAGATTCAGGCTCAAGATTCAAATAAGTTCTTCCATTTGTACAAGCTCCTGCACAGTAGGAAGTAGACTTCCTACTACCACTTTTCCAGACCCATTAGAATTTAGATGCCACAGCCTCTCTTCCATATTTCTTGTGCTTGCAGCACAACTCCCACACAGTGCTGCAATAAATCTTCTGATTGCACTTGTGTAAGAGTTCACAGAACAGCCCTAATATGTTTTGTTCTTCTGCCTTCATTTCTTTGGATCCAAGCCAAGGTGTGCTCACTCTGGAAGCCCACAGTCACCAGTCTTCCTAGCATGTATATGTGCATTCCACAAAAGAGCCACTTGTGAGACTGCCACACTTAAAGATATGTACGTTATTTGCCACGTGTTTCTCTGTGCTGAAAAATAACATTTGAAATGGCCCTGAGACACTTTAAATGAGTCACAGATGACTGAACAACCAGTTGCCAAAGAATCCCTGCATATTCATTTCTGAAGCCTAATTGTCCCTATAGTCTAACAATATAAAGAGATCAAGAGTAAGTAATAAACTCATAAAAAGGAAACAACAACAATAGAATAAATGCAATAAATTTTTAAAACCGAGAAGCACTACAATTTTAGAAAAATCAGCATCACAAATCATTTCTACATGTGTGGAATACACTCAAAAAGTTCTTACAGTTTTCTGCCATTCTCAAGGTTAACCCTCCTTTTCCTTATCTCAGCTATAGGACAGCATAACTTACAACCCACATAGCAAGCCCAATAATTTTGTAATGTTTCTGATTTTGATCTGGTTTTATTTCAAAACAGAGTGACTTCCGATTCTCAGAATAATTGGGGAGCCCACAGGAAGTGCAGTTGCTTCACAGCTCTTGTTGACAGTCCCTCCTAGGCTGCAGTCCTAACCTCACTTTCCTGGGAGTAAGAACATAAGAACAGCCCCACTGGATCAGGCCATAGGCCCATCTAGTCCAGCTTCCTGTATCTCACAGCGGCCCACCAAATGCCCCAGGGAGCACATGAGACCTTATCCTGGTGCCCTCCCTTGCATCTGGCATTCTGACATAGCCCATTTCTAAAATCAGGAGGTTGCGCATACACATCGTGGCTTGTACCCCGTAATGGATTTTTCCTCCAGAAACTTGTCCAATCCCCTTTTAAAGGCGTCCAGGCCAGTCGCCATCACCACATCCTGTGGCAAAGAGTTCCACAGACCAACCACATGCTGAGTAAGTTTCATTGAACACAATAGGACTTACTTCTGAGTAGACCTGGTTAGCATTGTGCCCTTAGTGTCTTTCAAAGTAGAACTTCTGTACCTCTGTCCAGAGAGCTGTGCAAACTTCTGATGGAAGAACCCAAAGCCAACAAAGCCATGATGCAATCTGGTGTAGCTTGTGTCGGCAGTAGGGTGGAGCAGTGGAGCAGTAGCATTGCCAAAGTGTAGGTAGCATGATAAGTATTGCAACGCACAGTGTAAGTGGCTCATCCCACTTGCTCGTGGAGTCCTTGGGGCAGTGAGGGCAACGTGCAGACCCTCATTGCCGTCACTGCAGATCACACTGCAGTCACTGCCCCAATGGCTCCCATGATAAGTGGGAGGGAAGGGCCCCTTACATGGCACATTGTGGCACCTGCAATAGTTACCAGACTGCCTCCCTTCTGGCTGCACTACTGTGATGGAGGATTTGGGGTATCCTTTATGCCAAGTCTTGCCTCTGCAGCCACAACCCTCATTGATCCGCTTAATATTCGTCATGCATTTGTATTGCATGGTTGTCACAAACTCAGAAGTGCATGATTTCCAGTTTTATTTACAAGAACCATGCGATTGAAGGAGCTCCTTTATTTGCGCAGACCCTGTAAATAAAATCAGAAGCCCTGCACTTCCAGGTTTGCAAAAGCCACCCAACAGAGCATGGTACAGAGCGTTTACCCATTGTGACAAAAGCAGACCACAGACAGCCTTGGGCAGCATCTCTGGTTGCACTGCACCTGAACCCCCTGGGAAGGGAAGGTATGAACATTTTGTTTGAGAGAAACTCTAGAAACAGGAGGAAGCCTGATACACTCCCCCTTCTTATTCCTCTATGTCAGGGGTGCCCAAACCCCGGCCCGGGGGCCACTTGCGGCCCTCAGGGACTCCCAATCTGGCCCATAGGGATCCCCCAGTCTCCAGTGAACTTCTGGCCCTCCAGAGACTTGCTGGAGCCTGTGCTGGCCCGACGAAACTGCTCTCAGTGTGACGGCCAACTGTTATACCTCTCATGTGAGCTGTGGAACGAGGACTCCCTCCACTGCTTGCTGTTTCACTTCTGTGATGCAGTAGCGGCAGAAAAGAAAGGCCGGCCTTGAGCTATTGCAAGTTCTTCATTCATTCATATAAGTTCCATCTCTAATATACTCATTTATGTAAATTTATTCAAATTTGAAATGTAAATTAATTCTTCCTTTTCCCAGCCCCCGACAAAGTGTCAGAGAGATGATGTGACCCTTCTGCCAAAAAGTATGGACACCGCTGCTCTGTGTTGTTCAAACCACCAAAACCAGGCTCAGGGTCCAGTCATGCAACCTCTTGACAGCACAGGTGCTGCTGGAAAATACTTAGGCTGCAATCCTGCGTACACTTACCTGGAAGTGAGGGCACAATCTTATCTCCTTCCCAGACCCAATCCCATGGCTTGGCTCCATGCAGACCTGTGCCAGCAATTTCACCAGAGCAGGTCTGAGTAGACCCCTTTGTGCTATGTAAGCTTACCCCAAGGTAAAGGCACAATAAATTCCCTTATCCAGAGAAGACTTTCATGACTGCCCCCCTCCAGCATGCAGCAGTAGCCATTTTGGCTTTGCATTGTCAGGGGAGGGGTCTATATTATTCAGCCAATTAAGGAGAATTTTGTCATATTTCAGTATCAGAAATCTGGGAAAGCAAAGAAGAGGTAAGATTCTCTTGCACATGGTACTAGTATACAGAAGGCTGGCTTTTCAAGTGGTTACACGTGTACCACGATAATTACTACCTGTTAAAAGCTTGTCAAAGTCACTCCTAAGAAGGGCCAAAAGGGGGGGGGGGTTACTTCTCCATCCTTCAATAATATATATATATTTTTTACTGAAATATATCCTCCTATAATGGCATGCTGGATGAGACTTCAGAAAGCAGAATTTTAAAATAATTGATATGTTTTAACAGATTATTGCCAAAAGTGCATGTTTTATTCCATGGAGGCATGGTGATAGATGCAGGCATTTCAGTAATGATATAAGCAATCTGTAACCTATTAGAATTTCCTTTCAGAGTAACTTAATTTTCATATTGTTTTATATGACTAGAATTTTAATTGTGTTTTTAATCTAGAAAGAGAAGTATACAACGCGTTACCTATTCCATAGGAACATGGCCTGAGTAGCAGTGTAGCAAACTGCATTCCTTTAATAACAAAGATTTTAATAAGTACTTAACTCAGCATAAGAAATGACACCAAGAAATTAAGGAATATTGTGCCTGGATAATCATAGCTTTCATGAATCAAAAAGGGGGAGGGGTGCAAAGAGATATCGATTCTTGACTTATTATTGGACTCTAATCCATATACTGCTGGAATCAAGCTGGGATGAATGCAAGCTGGGATGAATTTTGGGGCTAGCAGTGCTATTCTGTGTTTTAATTGTTTTCAAGTAATTTAAAGATAATTTATTTGTATGTATATTTCAAAGCCTGTAATTAGGTAGTAGCAGAGTTATGCGAAGATCTTTCTGATTTTATAGCAATGGATCAAGCAGAAATTCCTCAGCAATCAAAACTTACTTAAAAGAAATTTGTATTAAAACGGTTTGAGGTTACTTGTTTTTTTTCACATGTAAGGAGAGTGAAAAGAAAAATAAATTCTTTGTTAGAAATGTGGATATTTTTAATAATAAATGTCACATGCCATTTACAAACTTGTCAGTGAGACGCTGGACTCTTTGAAAAGAATCTTGGCAAGAGAAATGCTCATTGCAGCAATTTAGGGGATAATAGCTTAAAAGGTATGTTTTTTAAATGAAGGAAACCAGTTCACTATTTTGAAAGAACTCATGATCTATTTTAAACTGTCATTCCATGTTTTTGACTTGCAATTAGATGATATTTCCAAAATGTCAGTCCAAGATTTTCCTCCGACCATCACCCTAATAAAATCTGACAGCGAAGATATTATATCCAAACTTTTTGCTCCGTAATTAGCTTCAAGGCCCTCACAAGGGTTAATCAGGAAAGTCATACAAAGGGTTTCCCATGAATGGCCATGAAAGCAGCAGTATGCCTTTAAAAACCTTTTAATATAGCCAAGATGGATGGCAATCAGTAGACAAATGTATGAGCAAAGCTGTGTGGAGAGAATAGTTTTGTAGTGTATGATGTATGTTACGCAAATGAGCTTATTAGGACTCTCATCTATTTTATTATTGGTGCCCAATTTAATAGAGGCATTTAAAAAACAATATTTCTGCCTGACTCCTTGGAAGGAAGAAGATACATTGAAATAATTGAAAGCAAATGATTGCATGTTGTGCCATTTAATCATGTCATTTTTCAGTGGCTGTTTCTTGCACTTCACTGCATGCTTAGGGAATATTTAGCTGCAGTATAGATTAGGTCCCACCACTGCTAACGGAGCACAGTTCCTATATTAGGTGACATTTTCTTTTAACCTTGAAATCAGTTAAAACACACAGATTTGCCAGTGTTTTCTTTAGGAGATGACAAGTCATCATTCACTTCCAGTATGTGGCATTTGTGTGTGTGTCCTTTAATTTTGAGAGATTACTTACTCTTGGTTGTTCTTTTTCAGTCTCTAATGGAAAACCTGGTTTTTCAGCATTTAGGAGGTACATCTAGCTAATTTTCAAGACACTGGGCTCAGCACAACCAGCAGCAAAAATGATAAAAGGAGTTGATGTCACATGAAATACGTGGATAGTTATTCCAGCCACAGTCAATTATTTTGCTATCTAATTAAGAAACGTGGCTAACAAGAGCACATAGATTTGGGACAAGCATGGAGTTCATAGAGGGGCTTCTTATTTGACACTGCTTGAACTTTGCTGTCCAATCACCAAATAAATAGTTTCCGAGAATAAAAGAGAGGCCATGTATAAGAACATAAGAAAAGTCCTGATGGATCAGGCCCAATGCTCCATTAGGCATCTGTGGCCACTACAAGCTGTTATCGGTTTCTGCAAGGGCAGCAGGTGACCCTGCTCTGCCTGGAGCTCAACTCGGTGCTCGCGCACTTGTACCCCATGGTGGAAAGGAAGGCATATAAATGAGCAGGCATGCCCTTGTTTCCTCTTTCCTTACAAAGAATGTGCTGTGCTGCCTGCCTGCACTATGCTGCTTTTCTTTAAAATGAATAGAGCTGGGGCAGTAGCTTACGTGAGGGGCAGGTACCTGGGCCAGGTGACATAGTGATCCGCCCGCATCATCTCATCACCCCCTTGCCTGCGCTTCCATCCAGCCTGTCACCAACTATGGGTACCAGTTCAAGGACCCCACTGCCGCATCTGAATCAGGTATAGATCTCAGTAACATCAGCATATGTGCCACCAAGCCCAACTTAATTTTTTTTAGTTGGTCCTCTTAGATGTTTAATAGCCCAAGAGACAAAATGAACTCTTGCAGCACCCACAGGACAGCTATCATGTGACAGAACAGCAGTCTCCCAGCACCCGTGTCTGGTACCTTCCAGCTACATAGGTGTTGAAAAAATGTTACTCAACCCACAATCCAGGCAGCTGGTCCAAAAATATGCTATTGTCCTTGACAGCTACTCAGGAGTCCAGAGGAGCAGTCCAATCCTGAGCTGCCCGGTATCCAGGGCTGCAGCTGCACTGAAAATGGCTGCCGCTGAATCCTGCACACTCCAGCACTGAGGACCATAAACATGCCTTACAGTACGTTTGCGACAGGATTTCACCCTTAAATGGGTCACAGTCCCACTATTGGGCTCTTATTGTAGATTGTCAACCAGGGTAATCACAGCATTCCAGTTTGAAAGCTGGACTAGAAGCTGAAATGCAATATTGTTGATAGGACTACAGGGTATATATGCCCACAATTATCTGATCAATGCGCTAAGTACTCTTAGCACTATATTTCTATGCTTAATAAGGGCTTCAACCTTATTGTACTTTGGCTTTTTCTGCTGTTAGGTGACTGAACTTCATCAGGAAGTGAATATGTCAGATACAGTGGAATGGCTATAGAAAAAAGAGGCATGAAAGGAAATATGGATAACACCTGGGAAAGCACACAGGAAAAGGCAGCCCCTGTATAGATTGAATAGTAGAATGCCTGGCTATATTTTGCCATGAATCGTAGTTCTGAAACTTGTCCTTCAACTTATTTGCAATTCTGAAATGTTTAAGGCAGAGAAATCTCTCATTACAGAAATAATGGCATTTTGACTTCTTAAAAGTTAGGCAACTCCCAAGAGTTATAGAATTCATTGTATTAATAAGAAGAACATCTGTAGGAAATGTCCACCTGCTGATATAGTGCTCAGGTTCTTTACGATGCAATGTACTTCATCATTTTAAGACATCTTTTTAATGAAGCGTTATTGGGATTAACAATTTGAATGCAAGTACTTTTAGGCATTGAAAATACCCATTCTAAACGAGATTGCATTGTTTTGTTTACGCTTGTTCATTAATAAGCAATCTGTTAACTGTTGGAGCAGTCCAATTGTGCAAGTGGAAGCTGATTAGGAAGTAATTCTGCTATATTAACGGGTCTAATCATAATTTCTGAGGACGACTTTCAGTTTAACAGTCACTTTCCTATTTGTAGGGGGAAATGGAATGTCAATACAGGGTCTTCTTCTAACTCTGTGCTCTATGAACAAAAGCTCATTCCATTTGCGGAAGGAAGATTGTACTCCTGGACACGGGTGGCTTTCCATGGAAGGCTTGTTTTTTTTTTTTACAGAGCACAATGTTAGGACAGAATTTGTGGATCAGTAGTGTAGCCAGAGGGGGGCAGCGTGGTAAGTACAGCAGGTGCCAGGGCAGCAACACACATCCTTATTGCCACAGGATGTGGTGACGGCATCTGGCCTGGATGCCTTTAAAAGGGGATTGGACAAGTTTCTGGAGGAAAAGTTCATTACGGGTTACAAACCATGACGTGTATGTGCAACCTCCTGATTTTAGAAATGGGCTATGTCAGATGCAGGGGAGGGCACCAGGATGCAAGTCTCTTGTTATCTGGTGTGCTGCCTGGGACATTTGGTGGGCCACTGTGAGATACAGATGATAAGAACAGTCCCACTGGATCAGGCCATAGGCCCATCTAGTCCAGCTTCCTGTATCTCAGCAGCCCACCAGATGCCCCAGGGAGCACACAAGACAACAAGAGACCTGCATCCTGGTGCCCTCCCTTGCATCTGGCATTCTGACATAGCCCATTTCTAAGAAACAGGAAGCTGAACTAGATGGGCCTGTGGCCTGATCCAGTGGGGCTGTTCTTATGTACTTAACAGCAACAGGCCATTTCTGGGTTTTCCCTGGAGGAGGGAGCACTTGCTGTGGTGGCTTTGCGCCCCCATTCCTTCTCCACTTGAAGAGAAGGAAGTACCTCCACTAGTGCCTCCTCCTTAACTAGGGTGGAGCCTAAGGTGCAGTCAGGTGGGCCCCCCTTGGAACCAGGCAGGTGCTCCTCAAGCTCTGTCCTAGTTACATCTGTGGTATTAATACAGATGTGCAAAAAGTGTCACAAGAACAAAGAAGGATGGAGGATGGACAAATCCAAAGAAGAACTACAGCAGAGAACTACAGCCATGGGGCACACAGAAAAATCTGTTGCTCAGGTTGAATTTCCACACAGGTTGCAACGTCTCTCTTATTCTATGCTTTTCCAGCGAAATCGGCTTCTAAATATTTAAATCGGCAGCACACACCATCATTCAGAAGACACGCTGGCTCATTAGAATGTAGACACAGAGACAATAAAAGCACGGGTTTCTTAGGACCCACAAATTAACGTACGGAATACGGAATGTGTTGCTTTTCCCTTTATTTTCTTGATTGTTCAGCCTGAGGAAGTAACTCAAAACCTGATATGCAGCATCATGAACCTTGGAAGGTCCTAAGAAAATAATTATTCTGTTGGCCCTGCAAATTTTATTTAAAGCCAGTGTTGTGATATTTCTATATGCAGTATCTTTGTAAAGTTAATGATAAATAAAATTAAAGCACCCAGGAGTATTCCATTCGTCGTTTCTGTACTTCCTGGGTGCACATGATTCTTACAGAGATAAACATATGAGGTACAATCCAGAAGAAGTTAAGCTCTCTTTTAGCTTCTGTTCAAATCAGGAGGACTTGGGCTTTAACTTTGTTCTGAATTCAGCTGGATTTTATGGGGGGGAAAGGCACACTTGACTTTCTGAGAACTGTGTCAGCAGTCAATAATTGTGGACGGTTTATCTATAAATGACTTTACTTATTGGGAAATGGTTACAAGTTTTTCCCCTTGGAATATTTTTTAAAAATTGCTTTTGATGTGCAAAGCACTTTACAGTTTTTTGCCGTCATAGCAATAGGATTATAAGATCTATCTGTGCTGGTCCATCTGCCTGTTCTGAACAGGGTTGCACTCCCTCTGCAGGAACAGGTGCACAGCTTGGAAGCCCTCCTGGGTACACAGCAGCTGTGGCCAGGGTTTTTTTTTAACAGCTTGGGCTGGTGCACCAACTGTGGCTGTACCTGAGTTGGACTGACTTGACCACAGCAGTCCATGTCTTGGTGAGAGTTCAGCTCTACTTGTTGCCAGTTCATTTCCAAGCCCACTTCAAGGGACTGGTTTGGACCTTTAAAGACCTTTACAGCTCAGGACCAAGGTTCTTGAGGATTGCCTTCTTCCATACTATCTGGTTTGCCCCCTCAGATTATCTGAGGGAGCCCTCTTTCTGCTGCAGCCTCTGATAGCGGTTGGGTCAGAGATAAGAGACAGGACCTTCTTGGTGGTGGCGCTGCAGGGAACCTCCTCCCTGAAGATTTGAGTATTGATCCTTCCCTTGATGTGTTCCAACAGGGACTGAAAACATTTTTATTTTAGTTGGCTTTTGGATAGCTAGCGTGGGTGGGAGGGTTATTTTGTTTATCACCATTTGTCTTTGGTTCTCTCCCATTTTACTGAGCCTTTTAAGTAGCACTATTGTATTCTTTCACATCTGACGCTTATGTTTTTAAGGATTTTTATGATGCTTTATGCTGCTGGAGTTTTGGTGTGTGAGGCTCTATTCTATTGTTTTATTACTGATGTGTGTAGGGTTTTTATGCTGTTGGTTTTTTTTTTTATTGTGCTATGTTTTATTCTTGTTATATGGATTTTATTGTTTCATAAATTATGTTAAATGCCTTGGTCACTCCCCATATGAAGAAAAGGCAGAACCTAAATTTATTAAATAATGAATGAATGAATGAATGAAGTTCCTGCCACAAAGCAGTATTTTCTCCAGCAAGCATGCCACTGCCACAATATATGCTGGGTCATTTTATCTAGGTCAGGGGTGCTCACACTTTTTTGGCTCGAGAGCTACTTTGAAACCCAGCAAGGCCCGGAGATCTACCAGAGTTTTTTTACAATGTTCGCGCCATCATAACATATAACATTTGTATGTTGGTGTACCTTGAGCCCCACTGAGTATAACAGGACTTACTCCTGAGTAGACATGCCTAGGATTAGGCTGTGAGGCTGCAATCCTAGCCACACTTACCTGGGAGTAAGGCCCATTGAGTACAATGGGCCTTACTCCCGGCGTTTCCTCCCAGAGGCACCTGAAGGGGGGGATCGGCACTCCGCGATCTACTCATTTTGCCTCGCGATCTACTGGTAGATCGCAATCCACCTATTGAGCACCCCTGATCTAGGTCATTTAATTTATGGGGTTTGCAGCCACAGTATGATAATGGCCACTAACTCAGATGTCTTTATAAGTGGATTAGACAACTTCATGGTTGTTACTAGTTAGGTTGACTACATGTAAGGGGTGACCAAACTTGCTGAACATTAAGAACCATATACCATAAACTGCAGATGTTTGAGAGTCATGCAAGAGATGTTTGAGAGTCATGATATTTAAGAAGCACTGAAATTCTTAAGTTTATTTACTCACCGTGGACATTAACGTTTTGTTTTAATACAGTGGACTCTCAGTTTGTACCCGGTAAATAATTATAAAGCTTGAAAATTTATTGTTTACCTTTTATATTAACTGTGATGCAAAAAGGAGATCAGCCAACATATTTCTGAGAACCACACGTAGAGCCAAATGTGGCTCTCAAGCAGCTGTTTGGCCACCCTTGGGATGTGCTATCTCCAGGTTCAGAGACTGAATTTCAGTTGCTGATTCTCAGTAGTTATGGGATGGTATGGAACTGATCTCTGAAAACCATTTCTGTTTGTTCATATGTGTAAAATGGGTAGATGTTGATGGAATATTTAATTTTTAGATGATAGTTTATTTTGAATCAGGGAGAAAAACCTTAATGTGGAGAGCTGTAAAATAGTCCCTAAGAGAACTGAACTCTGGAGTTTTTCTATGTTTCCGTATCACGAACTGACATTGGCCCTCCTTCTGTCCACAGTCACTCTGCTGTGAAATTAAGCAGAGACGCCGCGGCGTAGGCTCTGTGTTGCGCTTGTGCCAGCACCTCCTTGATGACCAGGAGACCTGCAATCTAAATGCGGATCACCAGCCTATGCAGCTGATCATTGTAAATCTCGAGCGGAGGTGGGAAGCCATCGTCATGCAAGCTGTCCAGTGGCAGACCAGGCTGCAGAGGAAGCTGGCCAAACATGCAGTAAGTGGCTCCCGCCTGACGTTCCTTCCCTCCCACCTCCCACATTCCTTCAACTTCCTTTTGATGTCTTCAGGAAAGGTTTTACAACAGTCCAATAATTAGGTTCCTGCATTGTTCCCCCCCAAACTTACAATGGTCCTGTCAGGGGGAATCAGCTGATTAATGGGTTTGTGTCCATGCATACAAACTCCATGTTTTAGCCACATAGATTCTGTTCCTTTTAAGACACTGAAAGGGTTTGGTGAAACAGAAATTACTGGCCGGTGAGGGATGCTGTTCCTTTTCACAGTTGTGCCAAAGCATTTTTCTAAGTCATAGAATCATAGAGTTGAAAGGGGCCTAGTAGGTCATCTAGTCCAACTCCCTGCCTTAGGCAGGAAATCCTCTTAGAGCATCTCCAACAGGTGCTTGTCGAACCTCTGCTTGAATATCTCTAGTGAGAGAGAATCCACCACCTCTCTTGGCAATCTGTTCCACTGCCAAACTGCCCTGACCGTCAGGAATTTTTTCCTGATGTCTAATCGAAATCTCCTCTCTTGCAGTTTGCACCTGTTTGTGCCCAAGTCACAGTATAATTCATTATAATCACTTACCTGGATCTCTGCAATGCAAGTCTCTGCTTTTTCTGAATATTATATTCAGCACTAGTCTATATGCTTTCTTTACTGTCACCCACCTCCAAAACTCCAACCTAGTGGACTCAGGTCAGGGAACAAATGCTTTGATTATAAATGATTTCTTTAATTGTAGTTTAGTTCTTTAGAAGCTAGAATAATTCTGTAGGCAGACTGGATCAACACACTGCCCGGAGACAGGCAATGAAGGCATCCTTGATACAAACCAGCCCAACCTTTCCTTGCAAACCTACAAAATTCTGTCCGTGGCTACCGTGGACAGTGGTGAGGGGAGCCTGATGGCCACCGAAAGGATAAGCAAAAGTTTCTGCTTTATTCCATTTAAAATAGCAGCAGCTGCCAACAGGCTGTGCTGTTTTTGCTTTGTTGCCACTTTAATTTCACCTTCTAAAACTCATAGTTGCTGTTCTGCAGTGCCTGGAGCAGAGGCAAGAAGCAACTGAGAAAAAAACACCCTGCGGGCCGCCATATAAGCTGCTGCCACTGCAACCAGATCTGCTCTCATCTTTTCCATGGGAGCGGCTGCTGTGAGTAGGCTGCCGTTCCTCTAAATAAGCCGCGATGTGCTAATTAAAGGCTGGTGCTGCTCATGCAGCAGGAGTGGAGTAGTCTTGTGGCTCTATTTGGCAAGGAATCGATTGGGAGGTGAGGTAGGGGGAAAAGCACTGTGTGTTTTCTTGATGTCAGGGTGCCAGAGAACTTCACAAGGGCCATGCTGCTTTGTTCCCACTTTGCCTGGGGTAACCGAGACTTGTTTGCTGGACGGAATTACCTTTTACCTGGTGGAGAATGCAGCTTTCCTTCTACTGAGAAACAGCAATTGTTCAAAACTCTCCGGCTGCAAATCCTGTACTCACTTTCCTGGGAGTGAGCGCCATTGAAGACAATGGGACTTACTTCTGAGTAGACAAGCATAGGCTTGTGCTCTCAGCATCCTCATCTGATGTTTAATTGTGGGCTTTATTTTTGTTTTCTACATAAATATATCCTTGATATGAAAATGTGGGCATACGTACTGCATCTACAGGTTTCTCGGGTAATAATATAGTTTCAAGAGTCAGACTGAATTTACTCTCTCTCTCTCTCCTCCTCCCCTCCCCATTCCAATCTGAAATGCTACAGCATTTCCTTTCATTCAGTTCCTGTGTAGTCATTTCTTGGGCTGATCCCAAGATTGCTTTTTCTGCTTTGCCTATCTCTCTGCACTTGATGCTTTGCCAGTCTTGGTGCATGAATGGTATCCCAGGGAAACAAGTTCTTTTTTTTTTATTTAAATCTGAGGTTGCCCACAGTATACTGTAATATATGGAAACAAATGGGAAGTGTTTACATCTCTGATGGCACCTGACTCGGTCTTGGCAAGAATCACTGACAGTGGAAAGGTTGGCTTGGTTTATTCAGTGTATTGTGGAAGTTCAGGGATTGCTTCCACATTCTGTTCTTTTGTGCGTATACCAACATTTTCCTTTGTACATTTTAATTTCATGATCCATACTGATATGCGGTTACTGCTCATTGCCCTGTGAGTTCCATTGAAATTAATTGTAAAGAAGCTTGGAGCTTGTTTTTTCAATGTCTTAGGGCCCAATCCTATCCATCTTTTCAGCACCAGTGCAGTCGCAGAGCACCCTGAGGTAAGGGAACAAATGTTCCCATACCTTGAGGAGGCCTCTGTGACTGCCTCCCCTACACAGAAAGCAGTGCATTGACACAGCAGCAGCGACACTGGAAAACTGGATAGGATTGGGCCCCTAGTTAACTACTTAAAATTTCTTTTTTGACCTGTTTTGTATAATTTGCCATCACTATAAAATAATACTTCTGTTAATGAAAAAAGGAAACCCAAATATTCTGCAACCCTGAATATTTGAAAAGATTCACTCTTAGAATGTAGAAATTCAGAGGGGTTTCTTTTCCGGGTGACCAAATTTGGCTCAGAGTTGTTCCAATGGAAGGCTTCCCTAGAACTGGTTAATAAGTGGATTTTCTGCAAGAGAAGGTCTAGGTGGATCAGAGGACTGCTGTGATAGTTCCTTAAAATTCTGGAACAGTCTCCCATACTCTTTCAGTGTCCAATCCCATGTTTCATAAAGTCCATCTCCATAACATTAATTAATGGAATAAAGTGAAAAGGATTAGACTAACCGCCTTCAAAGGTGATATCCGTTATATACTCAATTTTTTCCCAAAAACAAAAAAGATAGAAACCCCAAACATCCACTGGTTTACATGATAAATTTTGGAATTGTTGGTTCCAGGAGATTTTAAAATGTCTTGTCAGGTTGTCCCGGGTGTTTGTGATAAGATAACACACAAAGTGAAGAGGTTTTTCTCTTCCAGGTCAGTGTTGTAAACTATTAACAGATACGTTCAGAGCCAGGATCACTTCTACTCACTTTAGCTTGGATGCCATTTTATTTGCAGCCAACTATAGAACATTCCCAGGGACTGGTTTAGTTAGACCTGCTAGGATGAATTTCAGATTTATTGCAGCCTGAGAATATTGGCAGGGTAGTTAGAGGTTCACAGCTTGCTACCTTTAGGAATTAGGGGTCCATGTTCTCCAGTAGTTCCATCCCTACCTGATGTTCCAGTTCCAGAAGAAGGTATTAAGAGACTACTGTTCCACTCCATTGCATTGTCATGGGTCCCGCAGGGTTCTATCTTGTGTCCCACACTATTTAATAGCTACCTGAAGCCACTGACTAACTAAACCAAAGACACTTGACCAACAGACTGAGGCAAAGAGGCAAAGAAGGAAGGCCCATAGCCAGGGAGACAGACCAGGGACAGGCTGCACTTGCTCCCAGTGTGGAAGGGATTGTCACTCCCGAATTGGCCTTTTCAGCCACACTAGACGCTGTTCCAGAACCACCATTCAGAGCGCGATACCAGAGTCTTTCAAGAATGAAGGTTGCCAACAATAGGGAAGCCACTGAAAGAGGGACTTAGGGTGAAATATAACTATACTAATAATGCAGCTCTGTATCTCCTTTTTATCAAACTCATCGGAGGCTGTGCATGTTCTGAACAGGTGTCCTGGGTCAGTAATGGGTCAGGTGTGATTCTGAATTGATCTTCGTCCTAGTGATTTTCCCACGACAGTGTGGGGCCCGTTCTGCAAGCTGCATGCCATTTGGCACGATCCAGGGCATCTTCTGGGGACATGTTGAGTGCCCGCATGTCTTCTTTCATGCATATCTTCTTGATTCTGAATTGACGCCTCGTTCAAATTATTTGAGCCCTAATTAGAGAAATAGAGTGAATGTAGGTGCCTGAGCATCCACAAGACTCCAAGCTGGCACCTCTGGCTAGCTACAGGCTTTTTTGCTGGCACAGACTTGAGAGACTGCATGTCGGGCCTTCCTGCCCAACAAGGATTTGGTGGAGCAAAGCTCCGCTGATCCCCTCCCTCTAACCCTGGTTCCTCCCACACCCCACCCTCTCCCCACTCTCGTCACATCCTCTCCCCGACCCCCAGAGGCCACACTACCACCCAGAGCTGACACCCCAGGCAGCGGCATGTTCTCCTGCCGACCCTGGGCCCGGCGCCTGACTGGCCTGCACTTCCAACTCTGAAGGTACTGTAAACATACTTTACAGCATGTTTATGCCACCCAGCGCTGATGCTCGCCCACTTTAGGATTGGGCCCATAGGCCACTATATAGACCTTGTAAGCAACAAGCTTTAAGGCAAAGTTGAGCTGGGCCCCAGTCTCTATTCGGATGCCATTCCCCTTGCCGCTTTTCTTGTATGACGGCTGTAGAAGCTGCTTCTATACAAGGGCTACACAAGGACTCTGGAAAAGCAATTCTACCATGTGAAGAATAAATTGTTCTTTTCTCTACTTCATCACTTGCGATTTCACTGTCCTTGCCTTCATATCTCTTCTATATAAAAAGCCACGAGTCTTTTATTTTAGAAGGACACTTTGGAAAGATCCGCTAAATCAGAAGCTGTTAATTGCCACTGGAGGAGGCTTTAGACATCTTGAGCTAATTTCATTTGGGTTTAGGTTGCCTTGATTAGAATCTGTTACTGGTTCTCGGCAGTATTCCTGACTTAGATTGTTTGTCTGGTTTTGAAATCTGCTTCCTTTCCTTCATGCAAATTTTCCTCTGCTGCCGAGCGCTTCTGTAAGTACACTGTACTGTATGTCCAGCGCAATTCCCATGTGCATTGGCTTTGAAAGTATGCGGTACATCCAGCCACATAATTGAAAATAATAAGGCCACAATAAATGGGATGGCCTTAGGGTATAACACCCAAGGGATTCAATTGGTGTCGCTCTGCATCAATGTCCATGCATCATGGTAATTGAGGTAACATAACCAATTACCACATTTTAATTAGAGTTGTAAGAACTTGGAAAAATCTGCAATGGTGAGACAGCTCACTCTAAAACACACACATGCACACACCAAGCAGTCCCTTTTCCAGAAGCCTTTTTCTTAGGAGTCAAAGAGGGCTGCTGAAAGTACTATTGGAGAGGAGGTTGGGAAAAATCCCTGATTCTTTATGAGGAATGAAAAGCAAACCTGGAAAACAAAAATGTGTTAAAATGCTGCCTTGCTGCAAAGCTGATATCCTCATCCACGTCTTCTTTTGTGCTTGCCTGACACTTCTGGGAAAAGAAAACAGTCCTTCAAAAGTTGGAGTTAGTCCTAAATTGAGTCTCTCCTGTTTTTATCGTTCTCACTGGTGCACCGTTTTTAAAAAAGAAGCAATAGAATGATGCCCATTACGCATTTTTGGAAAATCACCTATAGAAGAGACAAAGGCACTAGTTATCACTTCAAGCTTTTAATACTCACTGCCACTAAGAGTGCTTGGCATCTAAAATGGCCTAATTGCAAGCCAAATGACATAATTATCTTGTAAGGGGAAAGGAGTGCTGTAAGAGTTCAAACCACTGCACAAGGGCCTCTTTCTGTAAACCGATGTGAAAATCAGGAGAGAAAGATGGTCGCATCCTGTAGCTGCATCTCGTATGTCCAAGGTCCTTCCACAGAATCCTACACTTAAATATCCATAAGTAGTTCCATTGTCTTCAGTTAATATATTCAATGACTGGTGTGTTTGCAGAATTGTGTCATGTATGTGCACATTTTAAGAATGATTTATCCAACAAGGTGTTCACAGAAGGTTGCACATCCACTTGCAACCAAGGTTGCAACTGACACTGACACCCCGCCCCCAAAGAAGCACGCAAGACATAGGCTTGGAATGATTAAAACTTAATTAATAAACAACAAACCTGCACAGTGGCGTAGCTAGGCCTTTTAGCACTCAGGGCCCATAAATTTTTGTAATCCCATATGACATAATGAATTAATTTTTCAAGTGATGTCATGGCTGGAAGTGACATCATCAAGCAAATTAAAATAAATAATTATAAATAATTAAATCAAAGAAAAACAAATAAATAAGGGGAAACCAACCCTGTTCCTCCAAGTGAATTTTCTCTATAGCCTGCCTTTAATAATAACCCCCCCCCCCCCAAAAAAAAAATCAATGAAATTTTCAGCCCTAGCCAGTGCCCAGTTCAATTTAAGTTCTTATATTTCAAGCATATCACTATCAGGACCTACCTAGCTTTACAAGTCTAAAATAGAAAAAATTCACCTTACCGCTGTTTTATTCTTTGTGGGGGGGGCTGCCTTCTTGAGCACTTGTTGAGCTCCACGTTCATCAAATCGGAACCATTCTGGTGGCCTCGCATTCTCCTTTTCCTGACCTTACCATGAGCCAAGGCATGTTTGCTTACTCATGAGTAAACGCTTAGTTTCGCTTCCTGTAGGACTGAATACATTCGTCAGCTTGGAGGGAGGGACTTCTTTCTTGGGTGTTTCTTGGGGGCTGTGTTCATCGGACTCACCAAGTTCTGTGCTATAAAGTCAAATTCTTTTCCTGGTGCAAAGGTCAGGGCCATACACGCTACTCTTTAGTCCTCCACCTTTTTGCTCATATCATTTATTTGTCATTTTTTTAACGCTGCCCTCCCTCTAAGAGGCTCAGGATGCCGTACATGGTTTCTTCCTTCCTGTTGTCTTCACGACAACCCTGTAAGGCTGAGAGTCATTGGCCCAAGGTCACCAAGCAAGTTTCATGGCCAAGTGGCGATTTGAACCTGAGTCTTGTAGGTCTAGGTCCACCTCCCAAACTACTGTACCGTCCATGCTCTCAGGATATTTCCAGTTTTGTGGGTTCTGTTGGGGTGGACCATCCAACCACACGATCTAGCGAGCATAGACACAAATTATATCAAAACTGACAATTGCTAACAAATTCAGTTGGATTCAAAATGCAGATTTACCCTATTGGTATATTCCTAACACCTTTAACTGAGATAACAGCATAGGACAGTTCTTCTTTTACAGCCCAATCCTAGGCATGGTATTCAATGTGCCACACTCCCAGGAAAGTATGGATAGGATTGTACCAAATTACTGTGAAGTATAGGGCGCAATCCTAACTCCTTATGTCAGTGCTTTCCAGCATGGCATAGCAGTGCCAATGGGACATGTGCTGCATCCTGCAGTTGGGTGTCACTCACGGAAGCCTCCTCAAAGTAAGGGAATGTTTATTCCCTTACTTCAGAGCTGCATTGCCCTTATGTCAGTGCTGGAAAGCACTGACATAAGGGGTTAGGATTGCGCTCTTAATTGATCTAAACCAGGGGTCTCTAAACTGATGTGGCCAAAGGGTCACATCAAATATCTGGCACAGTGTCGAGGGCTGAAAAAAAATTAATATATAAAATTTAAATAAATACATTAGAGATGGAACTTAGATGAATGACTGAAATGAATGGATGAATGGGCTCAAATGTCCAAGATTTCTCCAAGCACCAACGCAGCCCAAAAAATAAAGCACACACACTTAAATAAACCCCCATTCCCCCACCCCACAAGTGCAACTCTGGTTGTGTTTGGTCAGCTGGGCCAGAGGCTCTCAGGGAATCAGAGGCTGTCCACGGGCCGGATAGGTAGCATCTGGCGCATCTGGCCCCCGGGCTGGAATTCGGAGATGCCTGATCTAAACTAAACGGAAAATATTTTAAGGGCAAAAAAAAAAAAAAAAAAACAATTCTAAGTTACCCCATTGGGCTATTAGTACTGACAGTGATTTATCTACAAATAGGCCTTCAAGAAGTCTTTCAGAGCTCTCAGGTTTTGCAGTACATATTCACGCTGCAAGAATTTAAATTAAAGTAGAACTGCAAATACCGCCTAAAGTTTCCCGGGTTGTATAGGTCAGTTTCACTGTTGTGAATATTCCCAGGCCCTATTTTGAATTTTATTAGGAATTCTCCTCTGTCTTTTCACATACTTGCTTTGGAGTTAATTCTCTTCATCTCAGTGGGGTAACTGCAGGGCCAAAGTTTAAGTGATCTATGTTCACAGTACATTTAAGCATCAGCACACCATTAGGTGCATTTGACCATTCTTTGAGGTTTTCATGGTTTTCATTGACAGGAAGATTGGTATGTACAATCTCCTGGTTTTAGAAATAGGCTACCTCAGAATGCCAGATGCGAAGGAGGGCACTATGATGCAGGTCTCTTGTGGTCTTGTGTGCTCCCTGAGGCATCTGATAGGCCACTGTGAGAAACAGGAAGCTGGGCTAGATAGGCCTATGGCCTGATTCAGCAGGGCTCTTCTGATGTTCTTATGTGATTCAGATTCTGCTTTCAAAGCAGTTGTCAACATGCTAAAATGTGAATAAATGTCTCCAGCATTGTGACTTTCGGTACCTTGTGTTGCAGGAGTTCTTAGCATCTACCTAACTCTGAAGTAAACTCACACACAGATAAAATATAATGTGCCAAAATTTTTTAACTTGCACAAGCTCTTTTAGGATTATATTTGTCTGCCTTATTCACAATGCATTGAAATTTGCTGGAGAAAAAAATAAACTTTTTGAAAAATGTTTCCAAAAAAGGATTTTTCTACAATCGTGTGCATACTTCTTCTTCTTCTTCAGTCCTTAGCTGGTGCTTGGGAAGCAAGTTGTTGTCTCATCCAATATGCTGCTGTAGGTGCCACTGGGAACTGTGTGACATTAAGAACATAAGAACAGCCCCACTGGATCAGGCCATAGGCCCATCTAGTCCAGCTTCCTGTATCTCACAGCGGCCCACCAAATGCCCCAGGGAGCACACCAGATAACAAGAGACCTGCATCCTGGTGCCCTGCCTTGCAATGGCATTCTGACATAGCCCATTTCTAAAATCAGGAGATTGCACATATACACCATGGCTTGTAACCCGTAATGGATTTTTCCTCCAGAAACTTGTCCAATCCTCTTTTAAAGGCATCCAGGCCAGATGCCGCCACCACATCCTGCGGCAAAGAGTTCCACAGACCAACCACACTCTGAGTAAAGAAATATTTTCTTTTGTCTGTCCTAACCCTCCCAACACTCAATTTTAGTGGATGTCCCCTGGTTCTGGCATTATGTGAGAGTGTAAAGAGCATCTCTCTATCCACTCTGTCGATCTCCTGCATAATTTTGTATGTCTCAATCATGTCCCCCCTCAGGCATCTCTTTTCTAGGCTGAAGAGGCCCAAACGCTATAGCCTTTCCTCATAACGAAGGTGCCACAGCACAGTAATCATCTTAGTCACTCTCTTTTGCACCTTTTCCATTTCCACTATGTCTTTTTTGAGATGCAGCAACCAGAACTGGACACAATACTCCAGGTGTGGCTTTACCATTGATTTGTACAACTGCATTATAATATTAGCCGTTTTGTTCTCAATACCTTTCCTAATGATTCCAAGCATAGAATTGGCCTTCTTCACAGCTGCCGCACATTGGGTCGACACTTTCATCGACCTGTCCACCACCACCCCAAGATCTCTCTCCTGATCTGTCACAGACAGCTCAGAACCCATCAACCTACATGGGAAGTTTTGATTTTTTGCCCCAATGTGCATGACTTTACACTTACTGACATTGAAACACATCTGCCATTTTGCTGCCCATTCTGCCAGTTTGGAAAGATCCTTCTGGAGCTCCTCACAATCACTTCTGGTCTTCACCACTTGGAAAAGTTTGGTGTCATCTGCAAACTTAGCCACTTCACTGCTCAACCCTGTCTCCAGGTCATTTATGAAGAGGTTGAAGAGCACAGGTCCCAGGACAGATCCTTGGGGCACACCGCTTTTCACCTCTCTCCATTGTGAAAATTGTCCATTCATACCCACTGTCTGTTTCCTGGTCTTCAACCAGGTCTCAGTCCAGGAGAGGACCTGCCCTCTAATTCCCTGACTGGAGTTTTCTCAGTAGCCTTTGGTGAGGGACCGTGTTGAACGCCTTCTGAAAGTCCAGATATATAATGTCCACGGGTTCTCCCACATCCACATGCCTGTTGACCTTTTCAAAGAATTCTATAAGATTCATGAGGCAAGACTTACCCTTACAGAAGCCATGCTGATTCTCCCTCAGCAAGGCCTGTTTGTCTATCTGTTTTGAGATCCTATCTTTGATGAGGCATTCCACCATCTTACCCAGTATAGATGTTAGGCTGATCGGCCTATAGTTTCCCGGGTCCCCCCTCTTTCCCCTCTATTCATGGAACCAAGAAATAAAACAAGCAGTCATCATTTAGACTGAAATGCCTTCCCCTTCATCTCAGCATGTCCACCATTACATAGTTATGTATTACCTACGTATCTCAAAGAAATATGCAGCATTGTCCTTTGGCCATGTTGCTGTCCTTTGGCCTTGCCAAACAGTTTGTGTCCCTAGGAAAATCACTGAAAATCATTAAATCACTAAAAATCTTTGGAACTTTCTATGTCCTTAAGTCAGGGCTTTTCAAACTGGGGCATCACAGTGCCCCAGCCTGTGAGCCCTGGCCACTTTCCCCTTAAGGGGCGGGGGGAAGGATCACCAGGATCGCATCACTAAGGGGGCTGCAGGGGCTGGCATTTATTACCAGTTCCAGCAGCAGCCTTCCTGAGGTGCAGGGAGCCCTCCGTGAGGGGCTGCAAAAGTGAAAAGTGAAAGCACAGTGATTGCACTCCACTTCCAGTGGATTGCAAGCTTCTGGGCAGACCATTTTTTTAATGCTCTGGACCAGGGGTGCTCACACTTTTTTGGCTCGAGAGCTACTTTGAAAGCCAGCAAGGCCCGGAGATCTACCAGAGTTTTTTTTTACAATGTTCGCGCCATCATAACATATAACATTTATGTGTACAATGTATGTTGGTGTACCTTGAGCCCCACTGAGTATAACAGGACTTACTCCTGAGTAGACATGCCTAGGATTAGGCTGTGAGGCTGCAATCCTAGCCACACTTACCTGGGAGTAAGCCTCATTGAGTACAATGGGCCGCACTCCCGGCGTTTCCTCCCAGAGGCACCTGAAGGGGGGGGTCGGCACTCCGCGATCTACTCATTTTGCCTCGCGATCTACCGGTAGATCGCGATCCACCTATTGAGCACCCCTGCTCTGGACAAATGGCTTACTTGTTTTAGGGATGGCATATGGTTGTAGAAGCTGCTTAAGGGCCCAGTCCTATCCAACTTTCCAGCACCGGTGCAACCGAAATGCAACCCCAAGGTAAGGGAATGAATGTTCCCATACCTTGAGGTAGTCTCTGTGACTGCCTCCCCACCATAGGATGTAGTGCACGCCCCATTGGCACAGCTACACCCGGCCTCAAAAACTGGACAGGACTGGGCCCTCAGTTGTTATATTTTTTTTAACCTACCTTTTTGCAATTGTTCTCTGATCTGCATGTGGCACAATGATCTATGTGTGACATTGAAAAACTTTGGGGTTAGGAGCCCACACATTGATGGAATAAAAGCTACTGTCTGCTAATTGAGCACCACGTGCTTGCTCATAC
Organism: Tiliqua scincoides; assembly: GCF_035046505.1. Taxonomy (NCBI): domain Eukaryota; kingdom Metazoa; phylum Chordata; class Lepidosauria; order Squamata; family Scincidae; genus Tiliqua; species Tiliqua scincoides. The sequence goes on along the minus strand of NC_089821.1, from coordinate 3,952,370 downwards.
AAACACTCTGTAAAACTGCCCAGTATTTATAATCATAGGAATGGTGATTCACCCAGAATGTTATAATTACAGTAAAAATATAGATAAAGATGAGACAATTGTGAGTTGAAATATGTCTTCAGGAACTCAGGCATGAGAAACTACGAGCAACCAGGGGAACAAATATTCATATAAATAGGATTAACACACAATTTACGAAGTGAACAGCACTAAATCTGTAGCAATCTAGGAAAAAAAAAGGTTCAAAATTATGAGTCCCGTGATAAATTGAAGTTTGTCCTGGGTCTCCAAAATGCTTTTTTGAAAGGCCAAAATTCCGCATCTTTCCACATTGTGGAGTAAACCGAATGCATCAGCGACGACTCCATAAACTTTAGGAACTCATTTATTATGATGCTCCATCAGACACTGCATTTATTCACACAGCGCATCTATAAAACCAAGCTTTCATTTGAGCCGTGGGGAGGCCGGAGCCTCTTTCTCTTCACTTGAGAAGGTGAAGCTCAAGAAGATAATTAAGCATGAAACAATGAGGAGGCTTGCTGGGTAAGCAGTAGTGTGAAAACAGTTACTCCTCACAAAAGAGGGGAAATTAGCTGGCTGGATGAAAGAGGAAGTGTCAGACTGGAAGGCTGAAAGGAGGGCTGCCAGCAAACGCAAGGGAGCTCGATGCATCATTCATGCACTTTTTTTTAACACTTAAACTCCACAGCTGTCCAAATGTGAATGCGCTCAAACGCCCTGCATTAAGAGCAGTGACTCTGTGGGGCTCAAGTTATGTCGCCTAAACTTCCCCTGTTCATCTTTTTCTCGTTGCAGCCCATCGCCCACTGCCAAGCGCAGCCAGCTCTCAGCGCAGCATCTTTGTTTACCAAGCCAGTGCAAACAGAGCCTTCTAAAGAGATTCGGTGTCCTCGTTAGTATTACAGTGTAACAAACACATCATTTTTTACATTGTCAATGCCAATATTTCCAGGAACAGAAAGTTTGGTTTGATGTTTGTTGTCTTCACAGAGCACCGTTTCATTTCTGATGGCATTTCCTTTCAAAACTTTCTTCTCCAGGGCTGCGTTCCCTGAAGCAGCCACATTCTGTTTTATTTTATTTTTTTACTTTTGGCAGAGGTTCAGGTGCATGCAGCGCCAAAAGAAATAGAATAAACAAACAGTGCTTAATGCAGCTGGCGAGATCATTTACATATTACTGCACACCAAACACAGAGAACTGAATATGGATTAGAGATGCTGTGATGACATAAATGCCATATCGATAAAGAGCGCGAAAATCCTACGTATCTGTCAGTTTACCTTTCTCATGAGTGACATTTTACTCTGAAATCTATATGGAAAGACTTATGTGCATTTAGAAAAACATTAAAATATTTTCCCAGAAATTGGGGACATAAGTGCACACTGCAGATGTATGTATTTCTGTATCTAGCTATCTACAAGCTCCTCTCACCAGGAGCAACCTCCCTACTGGAGGGTTCAGTGGGTAGCACCAAAGAAAACATGGCAACACACTGAGGAAGATTCAATGACTGTCTGTGAGGCAAGAATGGAAGCATGTCATGACATGATTCAGCACCAGAACCAGGGGACATCGACTAAAATTGAGTGTTGGGAGCGTTAGGACAGACAAAAGAAAATATTTCTTTACTCAGCATGTGGTTAGTCTGTGGAACTCCTTGCCACAGGATGTGTGGGTGGCATCTGGCCTGGATACCTTTAAAAGGGGATTGGACAAGTTTCTGGAGGAAAAATCCATTACGGGTTACAAGCCATGATGTGTATGTGCGACCTCCTGATTTTAGAAATGGGCTATGTCAGATGCAAGGAAGGGCACCAGGATGCAGGTCTCTTGTTATCTGGTGTGCTCCCTGAGGCATTTGGTGGGCCGCTGTGAGAGACAGGAAACTGAACTAGATGGGCCTATGGCCTGATCCAGTGGGGCTGTTCTTATGTTCTTAATAATCTTTGTTGTATTTTTTTTCCTGAAAGATAAAAAGATGCATGTTATACTGGAAGCAGTGTTGAGACTGAAATGACATTCAAGTCTGTACATCCAAACACACACACACACCTGTCATGTAACCCCTTGACAGATGAAAAGCAAACTATAGAGCAGCAGAAGCAACTTCCAATAAAATGTGCTGTGTTGCCAGATGTTATCAGCACAAATAAATCCCCTCTACCTATACAATTTGACACCAAAGCCCGTGATTGTCACTTAAATTGGTTTAAAATGTGATAGAAAGGAAAGTAACCACAGTTTTCTATGATATTTGTTTTTGGAGTTGGAGTGTTAACATTCATTGCTTGAGGTGTGGGACTTGGTTAAATAGATGTGCCCAACCCAACTTGCAGAAATGGTAAAATGTTCTTTAAATTACCTTTCCTAAGTGACAAACATTTTAGACTGCTCACCCTTCGGCAAATGTTTATGAAGATTCCTCCCGTTGGACACTCTCAAGGGGCTTTGATAAACTGTGCAATACTATTAATGTCTACTCATAAGCAAGTTTCATTGTATTCAGTGGGTCTTGTTCCCAGGCAAGCGAGTATTGTATAGGATTGCAGCCCAGTAGCAGACCTGCCCTCATTGCATCCCGGGGCAGGTCTACGACCTGCTGCTTCCCCCTCCAACATGCCGTTCCCCCCCCGACATGCCACCCCCCCTCCCCAAGATACTCGCAAAGGCTCACAGAGCCTCATGCAACGTTCTGCAGTGGTCGAGAAGCCTTCTGAGGTTGTTTTTCTTCCAGTTTCCTGACAAAACCAGAAATATTGCTTAAAATAGCAGGAGAAGCCTCCGAAGGCTTCTTGCCTGCTGCCAAGCACTGCGTGGAATCTCTCCTGCCCGTGGAATGGCTTGGACAGGCAGGCGGGGTGGCGCAGCAGGCGAAAGTGGCAGCAGCAGCAGCATGACGAGGCTCAGTGCCCTGGGCTTCCCCCCCCCCCCCGCCTCTTCCCCAGGTCTGCCACTGTTACAGCCAAAATCTATCTGGCTTCCATGTGTTGTCAGCATGCTGTTTATAACTACCATAAGGCAGTCAGCGCTGGTGAAACTCTCTTGGGCGAATTGTAGTCTGGGAGTGACTAAGATGATTACTGGGCTGGGGCACCTTCCTTATGAGGAAAGGCTACGGCGTTTGGGCCTCTTCAGCCTAGAAAAGAGACGCCTGAGGGGGGACATGATTGAGACATACAAAATTATGCAGGGAATGGACAGAGTGGATAGGGAGATGCTCTTTACACTCTCACATAATACCAGAACCAGGGGACATCCACTCAAATTGAGTGTTGGGCGGGTTAGGACAGACAAAAGAAAATATTTCTTTACTCAGCGTGTGGTCGGTCTGTGGAACTCCTTGCCATAGGATGTGGTGCTGGCGTCTAGCCTAGACGCCTTTAAAAGGGGATTGGACAGGTTTCTGGAGGAAAAATCCATTACGGGGTACAAGCCATGATGCGTATGTGCAACCTCCTGATTTTAGAAATGGGCTATGCCAGATGCAAGAGAGGGCACCGGGATGCAGGTCTCCTGTTATCTGGTGTGCTCCCTGGGGCATTTGGTGGGCCGCCGTGAGATACAGGAAGCTGTACTAGATGGGCCTCTGGCCTGATCCAGTGGGGCTGTTCTTATGTTCTTAACTACAATTCCCAGGAGGCCTTGCAGGTCTCTTGTTATCTGGCGTGCTCCCTGGGGCATCTGGTGGGCCGCCGTGAGATACAGGAAGCTGTACTAGATGGGCCTCTGGCCTGATCCAGTGGGGCTGTTCTTATGTTCTTAACTACAATTCCCAGGAGGCCTTGCAGGTCTCTTGTTATCTGGCGTGCTCCCTGGGGCATCTGGTGGGCCGCCGTGAGATACAGGAAGCTGTACTAGATGGGCCTCTGGCCTGATCCAGTGGGGCTGTTCTTATGTTCTTAACTACAATTCCCAGGAGGCCTTGCAGGTCTCTTGTTATCTGGCGTGCTCCCTGGGGCATTTGGTGGGCCGCCGTGAGATACAGGAAGCTGTACTAGATGGGCCTCTGGCCTGATCCAGTGGGGCTGTTCTTATGTTCTTAACTACAATTCCCAGGAGGCCTTGCAGGTCTCTTGTTATCTGGCGTGCTCCCTGGGGCATTTGGTGGGCCGCCGTGAGATACAGGAAGCTGTACTAGATGGGCCTCTGGCCTGATCCAGTGGGGCTGTTCTTATGTTCTTAACTACAATTCCCAGGAAGCCTTGCAGGTCTCTTGTTATCTGGTGTGCTCCCTGGGCATTTGGTGGGCCGCTGTGAGATACAGGAAGCTGGACTAGATGGGCCTATGGCCTGATCCAGTGGGGCTGTTCTTATGTTCTTAAACTACAATTCCCAGGAGGCCTTGCAGGTCTCTTGTTATCTGGTGTGCTCCCTGGGCATTTGGTGGGCCGCTGTGAGATACAGGAAGCTGGACTAGATGGGCCTGTGGCCTGATCCAGCGGAGCTGTTCTTATGTTCTTAAACTACAATTCCCAGGAGGCCTTGCAGGTCTCTTGTTATCTGGTGTGCTCCCTGGGCATTTGGTGGGCTGCTGTGAGATACAGGAAGCTGGACTAGATGGGCCTATGGCCTGATCCAGTGGGGCTGTTCTTATGTTCTTAAACTACAATTCCCAGGAGGCCTTGCAGGTCTCTTGTTATCTGGTGTGCTCCCTGGGCATTTGGTGGGCCGCTGTGAGATACAGGAAGCTGGACTAGATGGGCCTGTGGCCTGATCCAGCGGAGCTGTTCTTATGTTCTTAAACTACAATTCCCAGGAGGCCTTGCAGGTCTCTTGTTATCTGGTGTGCTCCCTGGGCATTTGGTGGGCCGCTGTGAGATACAGGAAGCTGGACTAGATGGGCCTATGGCCTGATCCAGTGGGGCTGTTCTTATGTTCTTATGTTCTAAATTCAAATCCAAAGTCGTTTCCTAATTGTGGGGGGTGGTGGTCAGTAAATCCAAACCTTTGCTCCAAGTACAATTTAAATAATGCCCCCTCACCTGTTAAAGACACAATACTTGACTTGGGGTGAAGGATCACAACTTTATAAAAACGTGACAATGTACACAGTGGCAAAATAGTGCTAGTTCACTCAACCCATGCCTCTGTAGTGCAGCTTTCTGTTCCTTAAGCAGAGCTGGTGTGAGCCCCTCCCCCCCATCCTCTCCTATCCCAGTGTGATGCCATCAGAGCTGTTTCTTCTTCAGTTCACTCTCTTCAACTTTTGGGGATGCAGGGCTGCCATGGGCCCTAAGAGTTGCCAGCCCACTACCCATCATGCTTTGCAGTGCCACTGGATGCTCGCCAGTTCAGACCTATGCTTGCTTCCCCTACTCACACTGCACTTGCTAGTTGTGACCAAATGCTAACAAAGGAACCCCCCCATTCAGATAAGATGGGAGTAGACCCCCCCCCGAAAAAGTCCAAAACCTCTTTCTTAGCCCCTCAACACTGATTTGCTAATCCAGGGTTAATTCCTGAGTGGGTGAGCTGTCACATGCTGCCCCACAAAAGAGCAGGCTAATTGAGAGCCCAATCCTATTCAACTTTCTAGCTCTGGTGCAGCCGCAATGCAGTCCCGAGGTAAGGGAACAAATGTCCCCATACCTTGGGGAGACCTATGTGACTGCACCCCACTGCAGGATGCTGCGCATGCCCCATTGGTACAGCTGCACCAGCCCTGGAAAATTGGATAGGATTTGGGCTGACCGGGCATGCCCCTTCTTCTAGTGCCCCCAGTCAATCCAAACACTTGCCCAGTGTTGTGTTCTTTTCTCCAGAGAGATCAGGAAAAGAGTCTCTTCCCCAGCCACATCTCTGGGTGAACAGCATCAGACTTCTGTTTCCTTGCTTAACTTCCAGTTGCGCAGCTGGAATGTTGGTAAATAGTGGGGAGAAACAGGGAACCCCGAGACTGGGCCACTCAGTTATTTTCCGAAGAAGGAATTTAGACCCACAGTATGGTTCTTTCCTTAGCTTCCGCATCCTTGCAGCGCATGTAGTTTCCAATGCCAGTACACCATTGTCAGATACCACAGAATCCGCCCCAATTAGCAGCGCCCCGATTTTATTGCTGTTCAAAAGGCCTTTTATATTGGAGTTGCAAAGTGAAAATGTGTGCTTTCAAGTCACAAATCAAGGTGATTTTTATCAGCTGTACAAAACTGGATCCTTTGTCAGGGCCACATGAATTGGAGTCCCACCTGTGCGAGAAAGGCTGCTATCCCGCAAAGCCTGTAGGAACCTGGCCTGAGAGTTCTCAGCACAAGGTTGGAGCCACACTCTGACGGATGTCTGAAGGACCATAAATATTTTCAATACAAAGATCTGTTGGCAACCTTCAGTCTGGAAAGACTCTGGTATTGCACTCTGAAAGGTGGTTCTGGAACAGCGTCTAGTGTGGCTGAAAAGGCCAATCCGGGAGTGACAATCCCTTCCACACCGGGAGCAAGTGCAGTCCTCCCTGGTCTGTCTCCCTGGCTGTGGGCCTTCCTTCTTTGCCTCTTTGCCTCAGACTGTTGGCCAAGTGTCTCTTCAAACTGGGAAAGGCCATGCTGCATAGCCTGCCTTCAAGCGGGCCACCCAGAGGCCAGGGTTTCCCACTTGTTGAGGTCCACTCCTAAGGCCTTCAGATCCCTCTTGCAGATGTCCTTGTATCGCAGCTGTGGTCTACCTGTAGGGCGCTTTCCTTGCACGAGTTCTCCATAGAGGAGATCCTTTGGGATCCACCCATCATCCATTCTCATGACATGTGATGGATGGACATGTGACATGTGACATGTGAATGGATGATGGCTGGATCCCAAAGTACAAAGAATGGTTTAGGAAAAGGTAGGATCTTGCCCTGTTTCGGGCTGTAAAAATGATTCCCTTGCTGCCCTCTGAAGCTAGACATTTGTACAGCTTCCTCTACCTGCAAATTCCATGACAGTCTACAGTGAGCATGTGAGAGTGAGGAGCCTGGTCTTAATGCAGAGTGAGAGGTGTACTGCCATATACATTACATTAGAAAAAATGTAACATGGGTCTTGGATTTTTATTTTCTTTTTTAAAAAACAAACATTGCTAATTAGCCTCTGCTTTAACTTTAATTACAGCAAGTATATGAATCTAATTACTCTTTCCCCCAGAGAGCCTCAGGAAAGCATAGCACTCATAGATGTTTGTGGACCCAAAGCTGTGGCAGCGCAAATGTCCTTTGGCAGAGACGGCTTCTTAGTGACGCGGTGTAGGTGTTGTGCACAGAGGACAGTTCTTTGTTTGGCTGCAACACAAGGAGCCCCATTTAGAAGGGGAGCGGAGGGAGGCCGAGGTGAAACGGGCACTGCAAACATGATTGCTTCCCTCCAAAGGAGGAGCTGGAGGGCTGGCATTTCTCACAAGACAGAATCATTTTTGTTTTTCTTCGTGGCTCTTGCATTCTTGGAGGTGGGGGAGAGCTGATTTCTTTCATTTGCATTTCCGGGACTGTTCTTCCAGTTGTGCTCAGCAATTGACAGTTTGTGTAAGGATGGGGAGGAAGCACATGTTTTTAAAATTGTCCAAATTTAATGCCCTGCCTGTGTTACTTCATAAGAACAGCCCCACTGGATCAGGCCATAGGCCCATCTAGTCCAGCTTCCTGTATCTCACAGTGGCCCACCAAATGCCCTGGGGAGCACACCAGATAACAAGAGACCTGCAAGGCTTCCTGGGAATTGTAGTTAAGAACATAAGAACATAAGAACAGCCCCACTGGATCAGGCCATAGGCCATAGGCCCATCTAGTCCAGCTTCCTGTATCTCACAGCAGCCCACCCAATGCCCCAGGGAGCAAACAAGACAACAAGAGACCTGCATCCTGGTGCCCTCCCTTGCATCTGACGTAGCCCATTTCTAAAATCTAAAATCTTCCCTTCCATGTCTAATGGTATGTGGGAGTTACATTGTAGGACAGTTCACCAACAGTCCTATAGCAGTATACCATTGCACCTAGATAGGAATACTGCATATTAAAGAGTAGTATTCTGCTGAGCCACTCCAGGCCTCTGAGCACAACACTGCGCTCGGGGGTTTGCAGCAGCTCAGCGGAAGCCAAAAGTCAGCTGGGAAACTAGTGGCGGCCACATTGGGAAAGCACCGCCACCCACCTTCATACCCAGAAGTGACGTTCCAGTGTCGTGCGGCGTCACAGCGTGGCTTTGCATCACAGTGTCATATGATGTCACTGCATTGCTGCCCTCAGCTATGCCACTGGTCTTCAGGGCAAGTCCACATTGATCCATGTCAGGGGATCAGGCCAAGGAAGGGGGATATGATAAGGTATGTGTTGGCGCCTCTGATCCCGCCTCCTCCCTGGCCTGTTCCACCCACCCCAAGACCCATCTCTGTCCTCTCCCTGCCCCATTCCACCCCCCACTCTTCCCCACCCCTGCACTGGACTTACATGGTCCAGTGGCCGTACTTCTTTCCGCCAGTATGTGCAGGAGGGCTTCAGCCTTCCCATCAGCAGTCCAGGTAGAAAGGCTGTCACAAATCACTTTAGCAAAGCACATGCTCCACCAGCACAGCAGGGGGTAGGATTGGACCAAAAATCTATGGAATCTGTTGCTCATTTCCAGACTGCTGAAATATTCAAGCAGATGACAGGTAAACCTAGTATCTTAGAAAATGAGACAATCTCTAGTGATGGCACTTTAGAGTAAAACACACAGTATAGATACACGTGTAGAAAGTATAAACCCCTGTGGCCTTTTATACATGATTGAGACATATAAAATTATGCACGTGAAAGATAGAGTGGATAGAGAGATGCTCTTTAGACTCTCACGTAACACCAGAACCATCCACTAAAATTGAGTGTTGGGAGAGTTAGGACAGACAAAAGAAAATATTTCTTTACTCAGTGTGTGGTTGGTCTGTGGAACTCTTTGCCACAGGATGTGGTGACAGCATTTGGCCTGGATGCCTTTGAAAGGGGATTGGACCAATTTCTGGAGGAAAAATCCATTACAGGTTACAAGCCATGATGTGTATGTACAACCTCCTGATTTTAGAAATGGGCTATGTCAGATGCAAGGGAGGGCACCAGGATGCAGGTCTCTTGTTATCAGGTGCGCTCCCTGGGGCATTTGCTGGGCTGCTGTGAGATACAGGAAGCTGGACTAGATGGGCCTATGGCTCAATCCAGCAGGGCTGTTCTTACGTTCTTAAAAGGACCTTCCACTTTGTTGTTTTTCCATAGTTTCATACACTTCTCGAAGAATGGGAGAGGAGTCTTGAAATTAGCTTTAAACATTACATACATAGAATGTGAAGGTTTATTGCACAGCAACGTGGTTTCTTTTTAAAGTCTCACTTCATTATTCAAAACTTTCCCAGAGCAACATCAGCAGAGACAATATATGAAATTAATGTAGTATTTGATTAGGCTGATGGATTGTTTTTACAACTAAAGACTTTCACATTCATTAGTCATACTCACCAGTCATTAATATTGCCTTTATCAGCAAGCAAATGAACAGAAATTCAAATAAAAATTCTGCACCCTTTGGATGTACTCTATGCAAAGCAAATGTTGCAAGAACCAGGATTTCAGATTAGCAATAAAGTTTTCTGTTCTGAAATAGTAGTAGCTATTTGAATATTTAGTTTTGTTGTGTGTGTGGCCTTGCATAAACTTACACATTTTATATAGATAATCTCTTAAATAACTGCTCCCTCTTCCACTCCCCCCCCTCTCTCTCTCTCTCTCTCACACACACACACACACACACACACACACACACAAAGGTGATTCTGTTGGTGTCCTAGCCACTCTTTTGTCTGTGAGGTTCCTTGGTTGATGCAGGTGGTCTCAGGTTTGGAGTTTAGGTTTCCCAAACTTCCAAATTGATACTGAGAGTTCCATGTTGTGTGCTATGCTGCTCAGTACGTCAGTGGTTCTGACTGTTGATGACTTGGTTGTCCTTCCACCAGAAAACTGGTCTATAATCCATATCTGATCCCAGGTACCACCAAACCACCGTTAGCCTGTTGTGGTGCTGCCAGAAAAAGGAAGACCTGACTGTGAGGCTTGTAAAGAGAGATGGTTATACGTACTCACCAGCAGTCACATCACCAGATCCAATAGCAGCCTTGAATGATAGAGAACATGTTGAACTGAATGAAAATCAATAGTCTGGGTTTAGACAGCATGGAAGTGACTGGTGGCCTCTGGGTTCTGGTGGAGGGAGAAATTCCTTTTATTAGTGGGGTGCATCTATCCTTGGTTAAGCAACTGTTCAGAGAATCTGTTAGACTCCACACTGTTGCTAGATTCCTGTGGTATTGGACCAATGTCAGCCAGTAAATCTGAGCCTGAGTTTCCTATACCTTGGCTCAATACTTTAGCCACTGCAATTCAGAACCATGGCAGGGAAAATGGGGGCTTAGGACTTTGTTCCACCACAGTTTCATTCCTGGTCGTGCACTCCCACAGTGTGGGACAAATCCACAGTGGGGCAAATTCCTAAAGCCCCCCCAAACCCCCTCCACAACTCTGTTCTGTTTTGCAACCCCTTGGTTACTATTAAAAAAAAACACACACCAGACCACATAATGTATTTACAAGCACATCTAATACGGCCCTGACAAGTTACAAGGTCTATGCTTTCATAGCAGTCCTGATAAGCAGTGGGTTTTATAAAGAGTAAAGAATGTTTCTATTACTTTGCAATCATGGAGATAAAATGTATTATTTACAAGTATGATGGTGATGAACTAATTATGTTGTTGTTTTTAAACAGGAGTCCCTGAATGTTATTGATCCTGGCTTAATGGAGCTAAATGGCACAAGTGAAGACGCACTGGAATGGGATGAAATGGATATAAGTAATACACTAATTAGCATTAATGAGGAATTCAATGAGCTTGATCAAGAAACAAAACAGGATGATACAAAGCTGAACTCTGCATCTGAGGCACATATTGATGACAGTCCAAAGCAAGAGGGAAATCCGGGTGTTCATGGAAATGGTCTCAGCAGCCCTCACATTACAGCATCTCCAGGCCCTCAAGTCTACCAAGTGTACAGCCTCCACAATGTGGAGTTATCCAGAAAGAATCCTATGTCTCTCATGGAAAAGGCATCCAAATCCCCCAGTATTACATCCCCAAATAAGTGTGCCAATGAAGACTCTCCTGTACCTCCAAAACATTTGCCAGACCTAATGGGCAGCACTATTTTGGCCAAACCACAAAATTATATGTATCATAGTGGGAACATCAGCAGACATTCTGAGAGCCAGAACAAAATAATCAAAGGACCTGAGGCAGAAGCTATCGCCCATTCTGAAATCCATTTGCTAAGTGATACTGGTGAAATGCAAGATAATTCAAGAGTTAATACTTCAGATTCCAAATTAGAGAACATAACTGATGTGGTAAAAGAAAACATTAAACGGGAGGATGGAGAGAATCATGTTAACTTCCAAAACAGTTCCGAGTCAAAGATCACTGAGAAGGTGAGGGATTTGGATAATGTTACTCCGCAGCACGGCCATGAGCATTTAGAAGGGTCACAACAAGGAAAACAGGGTGTCCTTACATTTTATGACTATTCGTATCTTCAGGGTTCTAAACTGAAGCTCCCAATGATGTTGAAACAAGCAAGCTCTGAAAAAGCACACAAACAGGGGAGTTTGCTCCACGGCTTTTATTTTGATAAAGTCCCCTGTCAATCTGAGCACAAAACCGTTGAGTTGAAACCACGTGTACCTGAGCAGATTACATCAACAGACTTGGACGATTCAGGTTCGAAACCCTGTGAATTAATGGAAGATCTGACAAAACTGAGCGACGTCGCAAACGCAAAACTCTTTTCTACGTTATCTCACAGCTCTTCTTTGGATTCCCTTTCGGTGACAAGCGATTTGCTTGGCTCAGGTATTTTTCGAAGCGGAGACGGCCTTCATCGTAGCACCTCATTGGAGAGTTGGCTAACGCCTTACAAAAGCAACGAAGATCTTTTTAGTTGCAATGGCTCTGGAGACCTAAGTGGCAGTAGTGATTCTGTGGGAGAACTTAGTAAAAGGACATTAGATCTCTTGAATCGTTTAGAAAATATCCAGAGTCCTTTGGATCAAAAGATAAAGCGCAGCATCTCGGACATCACCCTTCAAAGCACTTCTCAAAGGATGTCCTTGACTGGCCAGTTATCACTGGATATGGTGTCCTCTCTCCATGAAGATTCCCCTGCTTCTCTCACTGAGCTGAGCAGCAGTGACGACCTGTCTTTGTGTTCTGAGGATATTGTGCTGCACAAAGATAAAGTGCCGGGTTCAAATGCTTCGTTCAGAAAACACCTCAATCGGTCGGTTGCTGACGAGAGTGATGTCAACATTAGCATGATTGTTAATGTTTCCTGCACCTCTGCCTGTACTGATGATGAAGATGATAGTGATTTGCTCTCAAGTTCAACCCTCACCCTGACGGAGGAAGAGCTAGGCATTAAGGATGAAGATGATGATTCCAGTATTGCAACTGATGAGGATATTTATGAAGACTGCAATTTAATTTCAGGACTTGACTACATAAAGAACGAACTCCACACGTGGACCAGACCAAAATTTTATCTGACAAAAGAGAAAAGAAAGGGCCACCTGGATGATGAAATCCAGTGCTGTAAGAATTTGACTCTGAAAGCAAAAGATTCTTTGAGCATTGAAAAGTTTTTGAATGATTCTATACATAAGATTGCAGAACATAACGGCAACAGTAAGAATACATTGGATGAACAAGGGACAAGAAAGCAAGTGAAAAAGAAGGATTTTCAGATTTCCACTCAGGATCGCTTAGTGGATGACGTGGAGAACGGCAATGTTGCAAGCACACCGGAAAATCGAGAGGAGGAGCTCACAATGGCTACCATGAATGCAAGCACACTTGATGGTATGGGGAGTGAGAGTGAATGTGTCTGTGAATTATTTACTGATAGTTCAGATGACTCACATATGGATGTTAAGGAGGCTGCTCAAGTGTCAAATATATGCAGCCTTCCAAAAGAACACCAGAAGCATCTTCCATCTGAAGGCCATTGCACTGAAAAGCCCTTGGCAGAATTTGGCTCAGACATCAAAGGCACAGATACACCAGATACAGCCATACTAAAATCTCTGCCGAATGGTCAACAAAGCAGAACAGGAATTGGCAAAGATGGTCCTGATGGCTGCATAGCGTTAAAATCAAGTGAAGCAGAAAAAATGGCGTCCGCCGGCAGTGGTGCTTCAGGTTGCAACTGTCAATCTGTTGCTTTTGATAAACGAAATGGGCAAGACTGCTCAGTGCACAACTTTGTGATGGAGATAATCGACTTGGCCTCGACAGCCTTGAAGAACAAATCGCAGCCTGAACGCGAGCCAGCCAGTCCACACTCGCTTGCCCAGATCCGGGAAAAGGTCCTAGAACACTCTCACCGGCCCATCCAGCTGAGAAAGGGAGATTTTTATTCTTACCTCTCCCTCTCTTCTCATGATAGTGACTGTGGGGAGGTGACTACATATGTGGAAGAGAAGAGCAGCACTCCAGTGCCACTGGATTTTGCAGATGACACTGAGAATATTGAATGCTTTTTTGAAGCCTGTCCCGAGGAGGAGCGAGTCGAACAACCAGTTGAGCATGTTGCAAATGGTGTGCCCCTGGTGAACTATAATGGACTGGATTTGATAGGGGAACCAAACTCACCCACTGCATGTGGTGGCTTTCCTTTCTTAGACAAGGAAATGGACATAAATGTGCCTGGCTCCGTTAGTCACTTAGTATCAGATACTTTTAAAAATTCTGCTAGTGTGTTTTTAAATTTGGACATCTCTAATGAAGCTTCAGTCTTGAATTCCCTCCCAAATAGCTGTAAAGAAATGGATCTGGAAGATTCACTTGGAATTGCAAAGTCTGAAGAAGATCTTGCTTCCTCTGCAAAGGTCTCAGCTGAAGCCAGTCCAGTGATGCCTGATCATTTGAAGGATGCAGATGTTTTGCACCAGGACATTAAAACTCTTACACGTGAAGGAAATCTCTTGCATCTTCACCAAGAACGGCACATAAACACACACAGGTAGAATGTAAGCACCCCCGGATACATAACGCCATTTCATAAGCAGGTACGTGGTGCGGTTTTTGCAGGCTGCGTGTTACTTATTACTGATATGATTGCATCAGGGATGTGCGGTGGGTGGGGGGGGCAGGTGAGGCAGAGCCTCCCTGCCAGAGTCCTTCGAAACGTGCCACTCTGCCTCACCTGCCTCCCCAAACACTGCACATCCCTGGATTGCACAATGAAGCAAATGTGATGCTAATTATTCACACTATATTTTAAATATTTTTTTGGAGAGGGAAAAGAATTACAGCTGCCCTAGACAAACATTCTGGGCAAATACTAGTAAAACTCATTCTTCTGAAATCCTAGAATCAGGGATGATGCAGGTGCTGCTACAGTTAGCTTACCTGTGCAATAACTGCTCATCTGCTTGTATGAGCAGCGTAACATCAGAAGGGAGAAATGCAGTAGCATAGCTAGAGGGGGGCAAAAAAATAAGTATTGCAGGCACCACAACACACCATGTAAGTGTCCCCTCCCACTCACCATTGGAGGCATCCCAGGCAGCAGAAATTCACAGGAGATGCCTTTTGGTTCAGCAAATGCCTCTGTGTTGATGTCGTTGCCTGGAATGGATCTGACAGTGAGAGGGAGGGGACACTTACACGGCATTTGGTGGGCCACTGTGACATTCAGGAAGCTGGACTAGATGGGCCTTTGATCTGATCCAGCAGGGCTCTTCTTATGTTCTTATGGCACATCGCAGTACCCGCAGTAGTTACCGTTTTGCCCCACTCGAGCTATTCTACTGGGAAAATGCATGCAACTTCTCATCTTTTCCTAGAAAAATTATAGCAGAAGCGCCTTTTCTGTGGTTGCTGAATCTCTCTGTGCTTAGATCCAGCAACATGTGGTTGCGCTGATGTTCTCACAGATCTGCTCAGCCTGCAGGGGTTCATTTCCATGGAGGTGGCAGCTCTGTGCGCATGCATTTTGCCAGCACAGCTCTCTCCTGCATTTAAGAATCATACGAGTCTGCCTCACCCTGAGTCAAGCCATTGGTCCGTCTAGTTCAGGACTATCTACACTGACTGGCAGTAGGTGTGCAGATTCGGGGCTAGTGTTTTTCCCACGTCTGCCTTGAACCCAGTATCCACACTAAAGATTTCCCATGTCCACACTGAACCCAGTATCTTCTGTATGCAAGCCAGGAAGGTCATGTGATCATTGCACTGGACCATTGGGTCAGGTTTTATGTCAAGAAAGTGAAAACGGTCTATTTGCTTCAAGCAACGGGGCCTGTATTTTCTCTGAAATCTAGGAGTCCCTTCCCCCCACTATTTGAGCTCAGGTAATGCTTTAACTTCATTTCTCATGCTATGGGAAATGAATTAGAGGCAATCTATCCTAATTTGTTAACTTATTCAAATAACAGTTATTATACTTAACTATGCTAAAGATTATCTTTTTGGTGGCAGATTGTTTATTTTTTTGATGAGCCTAATTACTGATTTTCCAAAGGTAATTTACATTTATTACTAATACATCTCTTAAAATGTGACAGATAAATGTTGTTCCCATAAGTGTATTATGAAAAAAGTTACTATTTAAAAACACATTATTTAATTTGAAAGATAAA